>NC_084613.1:90606892-91267216 GCF_033978795.1 Nerophis ophidion
CTGTAATACAATTTCCCTTGTGGATCAATAACGTTTGTCTAAGTCTAAGTACAAGTCTAAGGTTTTTATGTATTTATTATATTATTTATATATATTATTATTTATTTATTATATTATAATAGGGACGGCGTGGCACAGTGGGAGAGTGGCCGTGCGCAACCCCCAGGGTCCCTGGTTCAATCCCCACCTAGTACCAACCTTGTCATGTCCGTTGTGTCCTGAGCAAGACACTTCACCCTTGCTCCTGATGGGTGCTGGTTAGCGCCTTGCATGGCAGCTCCCTCCATCAGTGTGTGAATGTGTGTGTGAATGGGTAAATGTGGAAGTAGTGTCAAAGCGCTTTGAGTACCTTGAAGGTAGAAAAGCGCTATACAAGTAAAACCCATTTATTTATTTATTTATATGACAACTAGGGATTAGTATCGTTTACATTTGAACCCATTTAGTACCAAGTGGGTACTTGAAAATCGATGCTAGTGCTTAAACTGTGCCGGTACTTAAAAAAATCGATAACATGCAAACTTTTGTACAAAAACTATATTTTTATGGGATTTTATGACATTCAACATGATTAGTAATTGGAATACTACAATTACATAACTTACTGGGTAACACATTCAAATATAAAGTACCGTCGTCCCTCGCCACGTCGTGCTTCAAATGTTGCGGCTTCACTACATGGCAGATTTATTTTGGATGTATATGTATATGTTTTAAAACATATTCTACAATTGTTTTGGTTCTAAGTTAAGCATTTTCAAACATGAAATGGCTAAAAAAACTGAAATGATCAATACTGTATGACAGTAGTATTGGCCACTAGAAGAGACCAAACCAATCAGAGTGCATTGTTCAGCATGTTGGTCACTCATTGGCTCAGCCTCAGGCAGGATTACTATATTGTATTAAAAGAGTGTACAAGTGACTAAAGGGTGTTGTTTCTTGTCTAGAGGGCTCTCATAATGTTGAAACACATATTTAATAAAGAAGGGACAACTTAAGATGTGACTTTAAGGTTTTACTACTTACATATAAAATACTACTCGGTCTAGCTCCAGCCTATCTTGCCGATTGTATTGTACCATATGTCCCGGCAAGAAATCTGCGTTCAAAGGACTCCGGCTTATTAGTGATTCCCAGAGCCCAAAAAAAGTCTGCAGGCTATCGAGCGTTTTCTGTTCGGGCTCCAGTACTCTGGAATGCCATCCCGGTAACAGTTCGAGATGCTACCTCAGTAGAGGCATTTAAGTCTCATCTTAAAACTCATTTGTATACTCTAGCCTTTAAATAGACCCCCTTTTTAGACCAGTTGATCTGCCGTTTCTTTTCTTTTTCTCCTATGTCCCCCCCCCTCCCTTGTGGAGGGGGTCCGGTCCGGTGGCCATGGATGAAGTACTGGCTGTCCAAAATCGTGACCCAGGATGGACCGCTTGTCCAGAGTCGGGACCCAAGATGGACCGCTCGCCTGTGTATCGGTTGGGGACATCTCTGCGCTGCTGATCCGCCTCCGCTTGGGATGCTTTCCTGCTGGCTCCACTTTGGATGGGACTCTCGCTACTATATTGGATCCACTTTGGACTTGATTCTCACGGTTACGTTAGATCCACTATGGATTGGACTTTCACAATATCATGTTAGATCCGCTCGACATCCATTGCTTTCGGTCTCCTAGGGGGTGGGGGGTTGCCCACATATGTGGTCCTCTCCAAGGTTTCTCATAGTCATCATGGTCGACGTCCCACTGGGGTAAGTTTTTCCTTGCCCTTATGTGGGCCCTACCGAGGATGTTGTGGTTTGTGCAGCCCTTTGAGGCACTTGTGATTTAGGGCTATATAATTAAACATTGATTGATTGATTGATTGGTTGAAATAAAGTCTTGAACAAATTGTCATAATTATTGCAGCAATACAGAATGTAGAGAATGTGCGAAAAGTGACTTTTAAAGTATTGACGATGATCATTTCAGGGGTTTGTGAATGCAACCTTGCTTGCTGTAATTGATGCATATAGAGCAGGGGTCGGGAACCTTTTTGGCTGAGAGCCATACAAGCCAAATATTTTTAAAAGTATTTCCGTGAGAGCCATATAATTTTTTTTTTAAACATTAAATACAACTATTTGCTTGAATTTTTAAGAAAGACCAACATGTTTAGAGTATAATAAGTCTCTTATTCTTTTTAATAACATTGTTATTCTGAGGCTAACCAAATATAAATAAAATACTTCTTACCATTAATCCAACTTCTTGAACAGGTGCGGTAGAAATCGGATGGATGGATGAAAATGCATGAGAATGTTTTATATTTTGAACGTTATTTTTTAAACTGTGAATACCAGCGGAATTATTCATTACTTATCGTGTTAAGCAATTTCAGCTAAGATTTATCTGAGAGCCAGATGCAGTCATCAAAAGAGCCACATCTGGCTCTAGAGCCATAGGTTCCCTACCCCTGATATAGAGGAAGTGCTGTGTTGTTGTTGTGGCTACTAGCTAGCTTAGCCTTGCGCTAATGGCGGTGTTACGAGGGCTAATATTGGCGCGTACGGACAGTAATAACGTTGAAAAGGGAGCGTCGATCTCTGCGTGCGTCTGTCGGGACACAACATTACTTACAAGAGATTACTTAATATTAATAATAATAATTATTATAATACACTTTTCCAAACATAAAGATGGGGTAAAATAACTAACAATTAATAGTGTCCTCTTTTTGGTTCTGGTTACTACCGCTTACATTGGTCTTTGTGAGGAGAGACCATTTTTACATTTTACATATTGCAGTGGTTAACTTCTTTTTACAGTTGAATATTTAGGTTTTCAGTGATTAAACACTTAAAGGATTCACTAAGACAACAACATTACCCTGACAGATTATTTAGACTTCTATTATCCATCCATCCGTCCATCCATTTTCCTACAACGTGTTCCGTTCGGGGTCGCTGGAGCCTATCTCAGCTGCATTCGGGCGGAAGGCGGGGTACACCCTGGACAAGTCGCCACCTCATCGCAGGGATAACACAGATAGACAGACAACATTCCCACTCACATTCACACACTAGGGACCATTTTAGTGTTGCCAATCAACCTATATCCAGGTGCATGTCTTTGGAGGAAGCCGGAGTACCCGGAGGGAACCCACGCATTCACGGGGAGAACATGCAAACTCAACACAGAAAGATCCCAAGCCCGGGATTGAACTCAGGACCTTCGTATGGCACATGCACTAACCCCTGTTTCACTCTGCTGCCTCCAATTCTGAACAAATTCCAATTTTTATTATTTACATTTTTTTTTTTTTTGTAATGGGAATCAATTTTAAAAAATGTTTTTGGGCCTTTCAATGGAGAATCATTTTCTACCTATAACCTGTTTTGAAAAAGTTTAATCATAAATACAATAGCAAATAAGACATTGCGAAAATTGATTTGAGTCGAGAATCAGGTTAAATCAAGAAATAATTCTGAATCAAATCGTCACCTCAGGAATTGGATCAAAACGTTAGGTGCCCGAAGTTTCACACTCCTAAATTGTATATTTTCTCAAAATAATTTCAGATCGATGCTAAACAATATTAATCTTACACATAACAAAAGACAGGGGGCAGTGAAATTTGGGCAAAGAATGCAATATTTTTAAATCAATAAAAAAGGACAAGACAACATGAGTAGATGAAAGAGTGAAATTTCTGCTCTCCAACAGGCGGTATTGGTTTGATTAGGTTGCCTAGCAACTACCCACCCCCACCCTGCTGAGAGTGCAAGCAGTCTGCTTGAATTGTCACCAAAAAAAAAAGGGTGGAGGAGAGAGAACCGAAAGCGAGCGTCTGCAGAGGGCGCCGATCAGTGTGACATATTTGTGTTGAGCTGGCACACAGCTGAGTTGAACCAAGACTCCACAAACTTTTAATTATCGTTTGCCGTTTTGCAACGTCAGCCTTGGCACACTTACCCAGTAAAATCTGCAGAGTACATGCCGTAATCAAACACGTAGACGCGTGTGACCTGACACACTATCAAGTACCCAAGCGTCACGATGAAGCAGTACCTGTGCAGAGGAGAGGAGAAAGTAGATTAGATCTGATGGGATGTCAAGCAGGAAGCAGTTTATACTTATTTACACGGGAGAATAAGGCAATACATTTTTTTTTGCTGTCTAAATATATATGCACCATGCGACCATCAATCAGGCAAGAACAAGGACAAGAACTGGAAATGTCACTCTTTTTCTTTAGTGTCCTGGAGGATTTTTTGGAGGTTTATTTGTGAGGTCAGAGGTCACTGAGGCTGATGTTCATCTTCAACTCATCCAACCACGCCTGCTGAGTTGGAAGTCTTTCGAAGATGAAGAATTAGGATTTAGGGATTTTACACTTGATTAGTGAGACTACAAGTCCATGGTTGTAGACAACCATAATGTTTCTCATCGGGCATCATACACTTGGTAATATACTGTATAAGGGCTTGGGGTACATGATAATTATCAGGTTGATATGAGGAATTATAACGTGACAAAACATTTAAATAGTTGGATCAGCCATACTGTGCTGTAGGTAGGGCTGGGCTGGGCTGAAAAAACAATAATATATATCATGATAAACACGTAATCAATATCAATAAAAAAACGTATTCCATAAAACGTTTGATATACAGTATATACCGTATTTTTTGGACTATAAGTTGCAGTTTTTTTCATAGTTTGGCCATGGGTGCGACATATACTTCGGAGCGACTTATGTGTGAAAATATTAACACATTACCGTAAAATATCAAATAATATTATTTATCTCATTCGCGGAAGAGACGAACAAAATGTCAGCAATCGTCACACACACGTCAGCAATCGTCACATACACGTCAACCAATGAGAATTTGGCGGGGGAGGGTCATGGCAGAAGTGCATTGTGGTTCATGGAATGCTAACTGCTATATGCTATATGCTACTGCCGTAGCTATTAAAATGAATCATTTCATTGTTGGCGGTAACTTATAAAAACTGAGAAGGGCTGAACGAAAATGGCACCGAAATCATGTACTGCAGATTACACAATATCAAATAATATTTTTTATCTCATTCGCGGAAGAGACGAAGAAAATGTCAGTAATTGTCACACGCACGTCAGCAATCGTCACATACACGTCAACCAATAATAATTCGGCGGGGGAGGGTCATGGCAGAAGTGCATTGTGGGTCATGGAATTCTAACTGCTATATGCTACTGCCGTAGCTATTAAAGTGGATAATTTCATCGTTGGCGGTAACTTATAAAAATTGAGAAGGGTTGAACAAAAATTGGACCGAAAAGGAAATCACTTACTGCAGATTACAAGCTGGACGTAGTGAAATATGCAGCAGAAAACAACAAGAGGAGTTGGAGTTGTTTAGAAGCGACATCGAGGAAGAAGATTTCGATTTCATCGGATTTATCGATTAGGAGTGACAGATTGTTTAGTAAACGTATAGCATGTTCTATATGTTATAGTTATTTGAATGACTCTTACCATAATACGTTACGAACATACCATGCACGTTCTCCGTTGGTTATTTATGCGTCATATAACGTACACTTATTCAGCCTATTGTTCACTATTCTTTATTTATTTTAAATTGCCTTTCAAATGTCTATTCTTGGTGTTGGATTTTATCAGATAAATTTCCCCCAAAAATGCGACTTATACTCCAGTGCGACGTATGTATGTTTTTTTCCTTCTTTATTCTGCATTTTCGGCCGATGCGATTTATACTCCGAAGCGATTTATAATCCGAAATATACGGTACTGTAAATGTTGTTGGTCAGAAGAAACTGGAAAGAGTGAAGCAAGGTTGGTTGCATGAACAAAGGCAGTCAAGGTTTGGAAACAGGAAGGGATCTGTGAGTAATTAGAGGGACACGCTAATCAGCCAATTGCTTAACAGTATCAACTACCACTTTAGTTGCACCATCTTGTTGTCTCGCTGTTAATTCTCTGCATGGAGTAAGAAGAGAAATTACAAATGACTGCTGAAGAGAGCAAATAAATTGTTAATAAAACAAGGAAAGTCACCTCCACAGTACTTTTTTGAACGGATTATAGTCCATCTTTTCTTTTCAACCCACGTCCTTTCCCTATTTGAATGTACGGAAACAGGTAGGAACTAAAGTGCAGGACTGTGTAATTAAAATAGATAACAAAAAATAACAAATAATAATAATAATATATTTTATTTGTAAAAAAGCACTTTACGTTGAGCAAACAACCTCTAAGTGCCACAGTGTAAAAAATAGTAATAATAATAATAATAGTAAAAAGATAATAAAAATAAATGAAATATAAAACTAAAAAACAGCCCAATAGCTAGAACCAGCATGCATGTCTATAAAAAGGCTTTTTTTTAAAGATGGGTTTTTAAGCCTTTTTTAAAAGCACCCACAGTCTGAGGTGCCCTCAGGTGGTCAGGGAGAGCGTTCCACAGACTGGGAGCAGCGGACCAGAAAGCCCGGTCTCCCATTGTTAGAAGCTTTGTCCGTGGAGGTTGGAGGAGGTTAGCCTGTCCGCAGCGGAGGTGTCGTGTGGAGGATTTAAGGGTGAGCAATTCCTTGAGGTAGAGGGGGGCATTTCCATGGAGGCACTGGTGAGTTAGTAGGGAGATTTTGAATTCAATCCTGAATGGAACAGGAAGCCAGTGAAGGGATTTGAGAGCTGGTGTGATGTGCAACATTAAAATAATGATTTGGTCCAATAATATTTAAATTAATAATAACTGCATAACATAAATGTATTTCCATATGTAAATAGGAATAACAGACCAAATGAAATGTTACACAAACCACATAACTCCCTGGCAGTACACCTGCCAAAATTAGTTAATCTCAGGTTTGTATATGTTTACATTTTCACACTTTGCACTATTTTGTTACACTTTATTAAGCATTTCTTGCATAGTCTTTATTTTTGCACCTCAATTTAGACAGGTTATGGTTAAGTGTTTATTGTGATTTTAGAATTTTGTTTACATTGATTGTTTGACTGTTTTCCATTGTTGTATTGACATTTCATTTACTTTGTTATTTAATAGGTGAGGGGATTATAATCAGAGTAAGGTTATATTTTAAATAAAAATGTTCTCATTTTATATATTTTCTCCTTGTCTATACTTTCCATAGGTCGTAATAAATATCAATAATTATTGATATCGACCAATATAAAAAACTTATAATGTGAAACATTTAAAACGCTCCTAATTTAGTTGCAGATGTATGCATGGCATCATTTCCAATTGCCTAATTTTCTCAAAACTATTAATAATGTACTTGTTAATATATTGTTCATATCTGATTACTTTCTGTTTTAATATCGTTCTATCTACACCTATGTTCAAATGTAATTAACATGTGTTCTTCTGTTTGTATACTTCACATTAGTTTTGGGTGATACTTCAAATTTGAATATGGATCAAATTATCAATACCAAGTACTCGTTACAGGGGCAGTACTGGTCATACCACTGCTCATACTTAAAATCTTCAGGATTCTTAAGTGATTACATTTTTGATCACAACTGTAATTTGACAAAAACACAGGATGGTAGTATAAGAATTAATGGATGAATGATTTATTTCCATTTTTGATTTCATTACATACAACATTTATAACAAATTCAATAGAACAAAATTACTAAACAAAAGCAAAACTACTATTTGCTCTTATTTCCTGAGTTTCTAAGACATAACAAAAATTTACAGAAAACGTAATAATAAAACATATTTATCTAATCACTGTAGTTTCAACAATATACTGAAACTATATTTGGTAGCGTTACTGTCCGTTTAATCAATCCGACTACCTCTGTTCAAATTCAAGAACTCTAGCTAAGCGGTCCGCTCTGCTTTTTTGTATCCTACTACAGTGTTGTGTAGCAAGTTTTGTTATTCATTCTCTTCTAGTCCTTCAGTGATAATGAAAGTTGCAAGAAACAGAGTTTTCCGTCATGGAGAAGGGAATGATTGATTTAGAAACTGCACTGTGGAGAAACATTAGCAGACAGTTTGAGAGTAAGGATATTGCCTCTGTTTTGATATTTGTCGGATATTGGTATAATCAACATGCATTATCATGATATGACGAGAGTATTAAAAGCTCTTTTAACGGACAAATTGATGTCATTTATATTTGATATATGGCGCAACCCTAATTCTGTGTATAGTGTGGAGTTGGAGAAAAATAATCGTAATCCATGGACTACCTGGTTTGGATGTATCGTGTTGTGTACGTTATGTATGTATACGATTTACATATATACTTATATGTATATACATATACACACACACACACACACACACACACACACACACACACATATATATATATATATATACATATATATACACACACACATGCATATATATATATATATACATACACACATATATACATATATATCTTGGCACTGAATACAAGCCGCCCTGCCTTTCAATCTGGTCAAAACAGTACAGCAGTATAAAAAAAGACAATGGCTTCCACAACACGACATCACTATGGAAATGACCACGAACTACACAAAGAAGCAGAAGAACATCCAATAATATGTCACTGTTAGCAAACGGAGACAGTGAACAAACCAAATCTTTGAAAAGAAAAGCAAAAGCAGAACAACGGGGGGAGTCTGTGGGTCGCCTCTGCAGAGTCCAAGTGCTAACAACCTAGCATTTCTCTTGAACAAAACAAGGATTGTGTTGGTCTCAGAAAGAGGGCAACAGGCACGACAAGAGAAAATACACAACATGACCTTTTGATTCTGAAAGTTTTGTCCAAGATGAGAGATACAGTGGGGCAAAAAAGTATTTAGTCAGCCACCGATTGTGCAAGTTCTCCCACTTAAAATGATGACAGAGGTCTGTAATTTTCATCATAGGTACACTTCAACTGTAACAGACAGAATGTGAAAAAAAAATCCAGGAATTCACATTGTAGGAATTCTTAAGAATTAATTTGTAAATTATGGTGGAAAATAAGTATTTGGTCACTTCAAACAAGGAAGATCTCTGGCTCTCACAGACCTGTAACTTTTTCTTTAAGAAGCTCTTCTGTCCTCCACTCGTTACCTGTATTAATGGCATTTGTTTGAACTCGTTATCTGTATAAAGGACACCTGTCCTGTCCACGGCCTCAAACAGTCAGACTCCAAACTCCACTATGGCCAAGACCAAAGAGCTGTCGAAGGACACCAGTAAAAGAATTGTAGACCTGCACCAGACTGGGAAGAGAGACACTACAATAGGTAAGCAGCTTGGTGTGAAAAAAAAATCAACCCAGAACCACACGGGGGGACCTGGTGAATGACCTGCAGAGAGCTGGGACCCAAGTAACAAAAGGTTACCATCAGTAGCACACTACGCCAACAGGGAATCAAATCCTGCAGTGCCAGACGTGTCCCCTGCTTAAGCCAGTGCATGTCCAGGCCCGTTTGAAGTTTGCCAGAGAGCACATGGGAGAATGTCATCTGGTCAGATGAAACCAAAATAGAACTTTTTGGTATGAACTCAACTCGTCGTGTTTGGAGGAAGAAGAATACTGAGTTGCATCCCAAGAACACCATTCTTACTGTGAAGCATGGGGGTGGAAACATCATGCTTTGGGGCTGTTTTTCTGCTAAGGGGACAGGACGATTGATCCGTGTTAAGGAAAGAATGAATGGGGCCATGTATCGTCAGATTTTGAGCCAAAACCTCCTTCCATCAGTGAGAGCTTTGAATGGTTGACCAAATACTTATTTTCCGCCATAATTTACAAATAAATTCTTCAAAATTCCTACAACGTAAATTCCTCGATTTTTTTTCCACATTCTGTCCCTCACAGTTGAAGTGTACCTATGAAGAAAATTACAGACCTCTGTCATCATTTTAAGTGGGAGAACTTGCACAATCAGAGGCTGACTGAATACTTTTTTGCCACACTGTAGGCCCAAGAATGGAAAAGACCAGGCTATTATTATTAATACTACTTCTTCTTCTTGCACTGTGGATACAAGCTGTGTGTGGAGCTCTGTTTGCAGAAGGCCTCGACAGGGATTCTGCCATTATTCCATCTGATGTGTATTTGTGTAATTCACAGCCATTGGGGGGGGGGTTATTTCCACTCAAGGCGTCAGTACAGCCTGTGACTAAAGCAAACCCACTTCCAACTGCTGGAATGCAGTGGACAGGTGTGCATGTACAGCAGTTGCGGGTCCAAATGCAAAAATGTGGGATAAAAAAAAAGGTATTAAATGTGTATTTCAGCACTGGTAGACGTCACATACAGGTTGTGTATACACACACATTGATAAATGCCTGAAAGCACACACCACCTTGTGTCCGCTTATACGCATGCAGAGCTCCAGAGGAAATTTCCATCTGCTTTGCTTGCAGCTGTGATGTAGTAATTCACACTGTCTGCTTCGCAGCTTCCACAGCAAGTCATATAATTTCAGCTTTAACTGCTTTGCTACACAAAGAGGGAATGTTTCGACATACTGCATTGGCACTCAATCAAGACGGTCATCCGTGGCATCGTGGAGGTTGGTTAAGTGCTTTCCAAAGCATGGTAGAATATTCTAGCGTGGTTTAGCAGCTGAGTTGGACGCGAGGGAAGGAAGGAGTGCCAGTCAGTCACTGGCAACAAGCTCCCAAGGTGATCAGCATTCTTACCAGTCACCTTGGGACAAAACTGTGGGACTCATGTTAGTATCATTACCCGGAACACCCAGAAATAAATATATAACTTAAAGCATGGGTGTCAAACTTGTTTTCATTGAGGGCCACATTGTAGTTATGGCCGCCCTCAAAAGGCTGATTGTAACAGAGAGTAATATACATAAATATGAATTACCTCATGATATTGTTACACAATTATTTATCAATTATACACATTTTACATACACTGTAAATATTACCTGTTGATTTTACAGTAAAAAAAACAAAAAAAAAACCTGACAACTCAGTTGCCAATATATTACCATAAAATGTACAATGATTTTTACAGCATATAAATGAAAAAGCAAAAACAGTTCCACTGATTTTACCGTAAAAACTGTGGCTGTTGTGTTTATCGTAAATGGAAAAACGATTCCACATTTTTTGTGATTTTTACGGTGAAATTATGGAAAATAAGCTACCAGTTTCTTCCCATTATTTTTACAGTGCACACTTTGATGGGTAACTTGCTTAAAAATCTTGAGTCAAGCCCATATTTAAACACGTTTTTTCCTTTCAACAACATAAACTTTTTGGAATGTATGACAACATAGTATTTGTGCAATATTAAGTAGAGTTTAATATTGCAACAAATAATTGGGGACAGCGTGGTGAAGTTGGGAGAGTGGCCGTGCCAGTAATCTGAGGGTTACTTGTTCAATCCCCACCTTCTACCATCCTAGTCACATCCATTGAGTCATAGAGCAAGACACTTCATCCTAGGGCTGGGCGATATGGCCTTTTTTTAATATCTCAATATTTTTAGGCCATATTGCGATACACGATATATATCTCGATATTTTGCCTTGGCCTTGAATTAACACTTGATACATATAATCACAGCAGTAAGATGATTCTGTGTCTACATTAAAACATTATTGCTCATACTGCATTAATATATGCTAATTTTAATCTTCATGCAGAGAAGGAAATCCCAATTAAATTAATTGACCAAAACTGTATTTTTTAAACAGTTATTAAGCAACGGCCTAGACGTTCATGTCATTTCCAAAACCGAAAGTACAAGATTGTCAGAGAAATTTTAAGTGTCAAATAAAAATGAGCTGCATAATAAGAAATCAAATAGTGTTCGTCCTTCGCTATGTGGTAGGTTACTAGAGACGTTATTTAATTCTGTTGACTATTTTTTTCATACGGCATTGATGTGGAAATGTTTGTCTCGGCATTTTGTTGGTGTGGCACCGAACAGAGATTTTGACATGCAGAGTTTCAAACACTCTTCATTTTCTAGCAGGTGACTTTTCAAATGATGCTACATATTAGCAGTAATGTTAGTTTTGGTAGCAACGCATTTGGCCCACACTTGACAAATTATGGTTGTCTGTTCAACATATTCCCACTTGAAGCCAAACCACCACCAGACGATGGACCCCCTGCTGTTTTTTGGGGGAATTAGTTCTTTCTTCATTCGCACCTTCGTTCTCTCGTATTACCACTCGCACGGCTCTGCTAGCATCACAGCTAACGTTACCCATGATGCTACCTCTCTGCTCCGCGAGAGCGTATACGTATGTGACGTATGTAAGAAGGTGCGCTTGTCTGTGATAAGGAGAGCGTGGAAAGAGCGAGAAGAGCCTGTAATGCCCGCAGCTAACAACAACTGCGTGAGAACGTATACTCGAATATCACGATATAGTCATTTTCTATATCATACAGAGACAAACCTGCGATACATCGTGTATATCGATATAGTCATTTTCTATATCATACAGAGACAAACCTGCGATATATCGTGTATATCGATATATCGCCCAGCCCTACTTCACCCTTCTCCTGATGGGCCCTGGTTAGCGCCTTGCATGGCAGCTCCCGCCATCAGTGTGTGAATGGGTGAATGTGGAAATAGTGTCAAAGCGCTTTGAATAAGGTAGAAAAGCGCTATACAAGTACAACCCATTTACCATTTAAAAGATATGAAATTGCATGCTGTAAACGTGTTTTGATTTCTGTCAAAATGGAAAGTTGAATACATTTGGTAATAAAAGGCGTATATAAATTCCAGGCTTTCACAGGCCACCTTAAATGACTTGGCAGGCCAGATACCGCCCCGGGACTTAAGTTTGGCACCCGGGACTTAAGTTTGGCACCTGTGACTTAAAGGGGAACTGCACTTTTTTCTGAATTTTGCTAATTGTTCACAATCATTATGAGGAACAAGAACACATGTCTTTTTCCTGGGGGAATTTTAAAAGGATTTAAAAAAAACGCTTAGAAGATGCCGCTAATGTGAGTCAAACAACTTCAAAACTCTCCATCAACTTTTTATACACACACTGCAAGTATATGTATAATGTAACACCAGACAAATTCATAACAATATGTAAAATGTACAATATTTACCTTATTTTGGTTGTTTTGAGCATTGCCGGAACTAATTTCTTCTGCGCATTTATTTCTGTCTCCTTCGTGGGAACAAATGTTTGTTCCTACTTCCGGAAACAAACACGCGCCTGTTTTAATCATGGCAGACTTGGCAACAAACAGCAAGGACAAGTATTTTTTGGACAAATGAGGATTCAGAACCTTATATTTTTAAAGCTGGATATACGGAGGATGAACTATTGCTTCTAGAGGCGAGCACGAAAAAAAGGTGAAGTGTTGGAGCAGACGGAAGTCAAGAGAGTGAGGTCTGCCTGACTTTGACGCTGTAAATGTGAAACTTGGAGCCAGAAATGGCGGCTTACTCAAAGTCAATTTGAAAAAACTTCCCCGGTTAGCTGGACCAAGCATTTCTAATAGTTGTTTGTGTGCCGTGTTGTTCCAGACCACAGCAAACGTTACCCAGCTTGCAAAGACTGTAATAATGTGCAAAAATGCTGTTTCCTCAACTTGGACATATACATCTATGCTTTTGGCCATTCTGAGCCAGTAACTTCCAGGAGTTATTTCACCCTCTGAGAAGCCTCAGTTTTACAAATGTTTTCCAATGTTGTAAAAATGTGTACAATAAATATTACATTTTAAAATTTCTGTCAACAAAGATTTGTGTCTGCCTGCGACACACCGTCAGTTTGATAGTAGGCAATTATAGCTAATAAAGACACTTCCATCATGTGTCGCCATTATTGTAAGACGTCTGTAGGCTTTTAATTTTTTCTGGCTCCAGACAAATACTTTTTTGTATTTTTGGTCCAACATTTGTTTAACAGGGCTTCACGGTGGCAGAGGGGTTAGTGCGTCTGCCTCACAATACGAAGTTCCTGCAGTCCTGGGTTCAAATCCAGGCTCGGGATCTTTCTGTGTGGAGTTTGCATGTTCTCCCCGTGAATGCGTGGGTTCCCTCCGGGTACTCCGGCTTCCTCCCACTTCCAAAGACATGCACCTGGGGATAGGTTGATTGGCAACACTAAATTGGCCCTAGTGTGTGAATGTGAGTGTGAATGTTGTCTGTCTATCTGTGTTGGCCCTGCGATGAGGTGGCGACTTGTCCAGGGTGTACCCTGCCTTCCGCCCGATTGTAGCTGAGATAGGCGCCAGCGCCCCCCGCGACCCCGAAAGGGAATAAGCGGTAGAAAATGGATGGATGGATTTGTTTAACAGACAATCTTACGCTATGTGGAATTTTATGTCGATAGGCAATGTTGTGTGTGCAGAGGAAGCCAATACACTTTATTAATCAATCCAGTCTGCCTGAATTCTAGTGGTTTCATTGCATTGGTCCATAATAAGTATTTGGGTTTCTCTTTTTGTACCAAAATGTTTTCTACCAATAAAAGCCTTTTCCTGTCTCCACCATCCACCACTATGTGAGGTAACCACTATTTCTTTCCAACATTTTTTTTTACTAATTCATTTAAATGGAGGGACCAAAAAAAAAAAAAATATATATATATATATATATATATATATATATATATATATAGGACTTTTGGTTATAGTATGTTAGTAATTTTGTAAAATTATACACTGTACCGATGATCAAATAAATATTAATATTGTTTGAGGTTATGTACAAAAAGAATGGAATTACAGTTTATGGGTTTTTACAACTTAACTATTTGTCATATCGTGTTTCTTTAATTCATCATAATATCCAGGCACACTAAGGCTGGCCTTACTGTGTGAATGTGAGTGTGAATATCGTCTATCAGTGTTGGCCCTACAATGAGGTGGCGACATGTCCAGGGTTTACACCGCCTTCCGCCCGAATGCAGCTGAGATAGGCTCCAGCAAACCCCGGCACCCCGAGAGGGACAAGCGGTAAAAAATGGATGGATGGGATGGATTTCATGCTTAATTGGAATCTGGTTCAACCAATCAATCAATCAATCAATCAATCAATCAATCAATCAATCAATCAATCAAGTCAGACTTTGTTTAAATATTACTTTATATGCACAGACAAGTTACCAAAGAAAGTGCTTTACACCTAAAGGCACAAAAACACAGGCACCACTTTTGACAATAACAAGACATGGCAATGAACTGAGAATTGAGGAAAACTGCCACTCGGAGGCATCAACAGTGGAGAATAACTGCAAATTTACGTAATCTGAAAACATTACAAAGTATTTTTTTAAATACAAAAATAAACTTTGGATAATAATTATTAAATACATTTAAATTTGATTGTTTTATGGTTATTGTATTATTATTATTTATTTAATATTTATATTTTGCTGCAGTGGAAATCTTTTTTAGTTTAATCTGTAGAGGCAAGGACTGCCAATAACATGTATACTGGCAGATACAGAAAATGTCGTAATGTAATTATTTTAAGAAATCAGGCAAAACGTTCCCCTCAGTAAAAAAACATAACTATTTCTAATCAATTGAGAATTATGTTTATTAATAAATGTTCAACTGTTTATTTGCATTATCCAAACTATTAACATTCTTCTTATCCCTCACTCATTAGCCTGCAGGGAGCGCTGTGTGCCGCGTTTGACAACTGCAGTTATCCCGAACACTATGCTGGACATGTTCAACAGGTGAACTGTCATGAGGAGAAAGGGGAGTGGCAGGCCCAGAGACTACAGACTGGCAAAGCTGTGAAACAAGATGCCTCGCACTCTGAATCAAACATTTCTCAGTCTCATTCAGCCTTTCTTTGCCATGTTCCAAATTCAAAGCCAAAAAAGGAGCTTTGAGCAGCTCAGTGGACTTTTCCTAATGTCAGAGGGAATTAAATGCTGTAGTCAAGACAGCAAAAAGGGGTAACAGTATGTCCAAGTTGTGCAGAAATTGTAACTGGGAAGTAATAACAAAGGCAGAAGTATGTTGTCTTAGCAGATATCCTGCCTTCTAGGGCAGGGATATTCATCTACATTGTTTTTGGGGCCACTTTTCCAGAAACCCTGGAAGAAAGGAGCGGACTTCTCCCTTCACTATTTGTCCTATTTTGTATGTTTTGAAGAACCAGCATCCTCTACAGGGGACATTTAAGATCCCATCCATTTGCTATCGCTTGTCCCTCTTGGGGTCGCGGGGGTGCTGGAGCCTATCCCAGCTGCATTCTGGCAGAAGGTGGTGTACACCCTGGACAAGTCGCCACCTCATCGCAGGGCCAACACAGATCGACAGATAACATTCACACTCACATTCACCCACTAGGGCCAATTTAGTGTTGAAGATTGGTCTATTTTTTCTGTTACAGGAGCACCCTGATATTTTTAAAGGCCTACTGAAACCCACTACTACTGACCACGCAGTCTGATAGTTTATATATCAATGATGAAATATTAACATTGCAACACATGCCAATACGGCCGGTTTAGTTTACTAAATTGCAATTTTAAATTTCCCACGGAGTTTCTTGTTGAAAACGTCGCGGTATGATGACGCGAGCGTGTGATGTCACGGACTGTCAGGAAATATTAGCGCAGCACTATTTGCGGCTAAAAATCGTCTCTTTTCATCGCGCAATTAAACAGTATTCTGGACATCTGTGTTGCTGAATCTTTTGCAATTTGTTCAATTAATAATGGAGAAGTCAAAGTAGAAATATGGAGTTGGGAAGCTTTAGCATTTAGCCACACAAACACACGGGGATTGCTTGTTTAAAATTCCCGGAGGTGAAGCTTTACTATGGATCAGAGCGGTCAAGCGAACATGGTTCCCGACCAAATTTCAACCGTCAGTTTTCGGTGAGAAAATTATGTTAAAAAGTCGCCTCTTACCGGAGATCTGTGGAGTTTGCGTCGTCCTTGTATCTGCCGTGACTTCCCTCAGACACTGGCCTCAAGACACCCGAGGACACACCCCTCCGACTATAAGGTACTATTTAATCTCACTAAAACACTAGCAACACAATAGAAAGATAAGGGACTTCCCAGAATTATCCTAGTAACTGTGTCAAAAACATCTGAATCCGTCCCAATGCAATCGCCTTTATTTTTATTCTTTTTTTTTCTAGTCCTTCGCTATCAATATCATCATCCACAAATCTTTCATCCTCTCTCAAATTAATGGGGAAATTGTCGTTTTCTCGGTCTGAATAGCTCTTGCTGCTGGAGGCTCCCATTATAAACAATGTGAGGACGTGAGGAGCCCTCACTCTTGTGACGTCATCGTCTGCGACTTCCAGTAAAGGCAAGGCTTTTTTATCAGCACCAAAAGTTGCGAACTTTATCGTGGATGTTCTCTACTAAATCTTTTCAGCAAAAATATGGCAATATCGCGAAATGATCAAGTATGACACCGAATGGACCTGCTATCCCCGTTTAAATAAGAAAATCTCATTTCAGTAGGCCTTTAAGGACTAGTTAAATAGCCCAAATGATGAAAAAGAGAGGACCTAAAAATGAAACCTTGTTGAAGACGACTCGTAAAATAACTAAAGAAGTTGAACAAATGACTATTGACTGCATCTGAACTAAACAAGATACAGCAACAGCTGACCCAAAATTCCACTGAATGCAAAACGGCCGCTCAATGGCGCTTACACGCCAGCGGACTCCTTCCATTTTTATTCAAGTCAATGTGTTCGTTTCCACCGCATTCCAGCGCTAAATACACGCAGAGCTTGGATTTTTGCCGGACGCCACAACAAATCCCATTCGATATAGCTAAAAACTGCTTGTGTTGGACAATAGGTCATTCATGCACAAACACAACATAAAGTATTTGTTTTCTTTCAAAATAAAATACGCTGTCTTCAAAGCAAATCGTATTTTACAATTTGAAACTTCCTAGTAGGCGGTGACGGAAAACTTGTCAAAGGTTTTCAGACTTAATTTGATCTTGTTGACAGAAATGGCCACAAGCCGATTCGGCAGGTCCAAAATGTAAAAATAATGTACAAGCATATTCTTGGCAGCTATGTCGAGATATGGGGGCCTGTGTCAAATATCAGGGGACCGGGAAAGCAGGGGAGTGTTTGTGTGACAGGCTAGCCAGGGATAATGTTACCGTTGTATTGGTGCAAAAAATTAAGTGGTTTATCAAGACAGGAGTGTTGCGCCTGCTCCTCTGAAAGGACAGAATAGGTTTTGTGTTGCTCTCATTAACAACTTTCCTTATCACATGATTACGCGCGGATTCGCAAAAATCTGCGCTACTTCGGTGCACGATGGAGTCGCAAATAGAACAGGGTGGGGATTGTCTCAAATTATATATATACATACACATACACATATATATAAATATATATATATGCATATATATATATATGCATATATATATATATATATATATATATATATATATATATATATATATATATATATAGATCTTTTTAAAATATAGCAGTATGAACTGTAATACCAGTATACTGTGCAGCCCTAATCTAGGAAATACTAAAGTTACAGAGCAGACATACTGACTACGCTCCAGACAATTGTGTGCCTTTTGTTTACGTCATCACAACACACAGTTTCAGCAACGCCTTTTGTTTACGTCATCACAACATACAGTTTCAGCAACGCTGTTTTTGGTGATTAGTCTTATTTTGGGAGCCAAATTTTTGGTCCATCAATAGTCAAGAGTAGTAGGCTATATATATCCATTCATACCGCAACAACCTGCTGAGCGGTAATGTTTTATGTTGGTGTAGTTTTGATTTGATGTTCATTTCTTTCATGATCTCTAACATACCGTCCGTGCCTGAAAGCGGATTGGTGGAGAAAGAAGAAGTTTTTTTGTGTGTCTGGGGAAGCACAGAGATAAACATGTTTGCATGGGAGGTAAAAGTTGTTTGTAAGAGTTGAACCGGTTTTTATCATGAGATTGGCAACAAAAATTGAAAATAGTGTCGGGCTTTGAGTGACTTCTTTTGGAAGGTCCAACATATTATATCTAATTTGTTTTCACATTAAAAACCTTTATTTTTTTCAAAGGAGTGGCAGCTATGATTTTGCTGTGGCGGTACGCCACAATTTGGCAGAAATATCTTCTCCATTGTTTTCAAGTGCATCCATCTCTCTTGCGTTGTTGATTTGATAATATCACGTAAATTGCAACTCGCCACAATGCTGTCATGAACACGTATGTACCCGAGTGATGCTAAGAGTTGGCGAGAGTTGAGTCAAACGACCTGATCGCTGTGCTGAAGATTCTTTTTTCATTGAGAGCAAAATCTGGGGAAAAAAACAAGATCAGCCAGATGCCAAGACAGGATAAATGATAAATGGGTTGTACTTGTATAGCGCTTTTCTACCTTCAAGGTACTCAAAGTGCTTTGACACTACCTCCACATTTACCCATTCACACACACATTCACACACTGATGGAGGGAGCTGCCATGCAAGGCGCTAACCAGCACCCATCAGGAGCAAGGGTGAAGTGTCTTGCTCAGGGCACAACGTACGTGACAAGGTTGTACTAGGTGGGGATTGAACCAGGGACCCTCGGGTTGCGCACGGCTACTCTCCCACTGTGCCACGCCGTCCCGAGTGTTAGAGTGTCCGCCCTGAGATCGGTAGGTCGTGAGTTCATATCGCGGCCGAGTCATACCAAAAACTATAAAAATGGGACCCATTAACTGAACCTGCTTGAACCTCAGTATTAAGGGTTGGAATTGGGGGTTAAATGTTTATGTTGTGTTACAGTGTGGATGTTCTCCCGAAATGTGTTTGTCATTCTTGTTTGGTGTGGGTTCACGGTGTGGTGCATATTAGTGAGAGTGTTAAAGTTGTTTATAACACAACCTTCAGTGTAACCTGAATGGCTATTGAGCAAGTATGCCTTGCAGTCACTTACGTGTGTTAACAGAGGCCGCATACTACATGTGACCGGTTGGTACGCAGATAGCATGGTGTTAAAGCGGGCGCAACGACATGTTTCAGAAGACGTTAAAGGCATTGCCATCACGGCACGCCCTCAATACTGTTTTCCGGGTGAAAGTCGGAGAATGTTTGCTCCGGGTGATTTCTGGGAGAGGCACTGAAATCCGGAAACCTCCCGGGAAAATCGGCGGGGTCGGTAAGTATGCAGCGTTGATCAAAGAGCCGCATGCGGCTCCAAAGCCGCGGGTTGCCGACTCCTGCTCTATACTATACTCCACTATACTCTGCACATGGAAGAGAAGGCAGAGCACCCAGCGCAAACAGACTTAGCTAAGAGACTTCCGTGGCAAGACATTAAGGATTACATACTGTATATCGATACGGCCGCACTGTCTAAATATCCATCCATCCATCCATTTCCTACCGCTTATTCAAGGGAATAAGCGGTCCCTTTCTCAGCTACAATCGGGCGGAAGGCGGGGTACACCCTGGACAAGTCGCCACCTCATTGCAGAGCCTGTCTTAATATCGCTTTCTAAAATTACAATTGGTACAACTCAAAATACCTCCGAGCTCTACTTTAGGGTGTGGAGGACAATCTGACAGAAATGAATATAATCTGGCAGAGTGATAACAACATGCGAGCATGTCTCATCGCCAGTTCATCACCTTTAACCGGTTCAGAGAACAAAAAAGTGTAAAAAGTACCCGTACAAGAAGCACCAGTCTTATCTAAAAGCATATTTTGAAACTTTACTCAGGGTAAACTGAGCATTTGAGCTATGTGAGTAATGTCTCGCTGCTGATCTGAGTAAAATACACATGTCACTGGAGAAACATTATCAAGCTCACTATCTTAGGTGCCAGCCACTCATGCAGTAACAAGCCAGGTGCTCTGCCAGCCATGAAGAATGTGACGTACTTGCACATCCAAGGGAACAAATGTCACCGTCTCAATGTCACATTATCATTTAAAAACAGAATAAACAACTCCTGAGTGTACTGGTGCTGCAAAAAAAGAAGATGATTGACATTGTTTATTATTATTGTTATTATTATTATTATTATACTGTTACCACTAAGCCACCTACTCAGTGGCCTAGTGGTAAGAGTGTCCGCCCTGAGATCGATAGGTTGTGAGTTCAATCCCCGGCCGAGTCATACTAAAGACTATAAAAATGGGACCCATTACCTCCCTGCTTGGCACTCAGCATCAAGGGTTGGAATTGGGGGTTAAATCACAAAAATGATTCCCGGGCGCGGCACCACTGCTGCCCACTGCTCCCCTCACCTCTCAGGGGGTGACCAAGGGGATGGGTCAAATGCAGAGGACAAATTTCACCACACCCATTGTGTGTGACAATCATTGGTACTTTAACTTTAACTTGAGGGAAATTCCACAAAATGTCCCAAAATTGCTTATTTTCTGAGGCTTTCTGAGGGTTGAATGCCCTCAGCAAACACTGGCATGTCAGTGTAACCTGCCTCTGTGATTCTGCCCCTTGAGCTGCACTTAAATCTTGCATCGCAAGGTGGGTTGACTTATGGGCTGCAACGGACTGAAATGAGTTTTAGGAATTACACTCACGAGATGCAATGTTAGATCTAATCATCACTTTTCTACAGTTAAGGATAGAGGGTTTTCATCACATCACAAAAGAACAACCTCCTTTTTCATGGACGTGATGTTGCCCCTGTACCGCCGCTCAGTAGACACACCCAGCCCATGTCCATACATACTCACCACTTTACAATGGTAAGTTTTGTTAAAAAAAAAATTCGCTACACTTCTTAAAATGAAGCCTGGAACAATGAAACTAAATCCAACAATGAAAATGTAAATTTGATCGTGTTTTTCCTCAGCCAATAGTCTAACTCAACATTATGTAGTTGGTCAAATGTGAGCATAAAATTAGCACTGTAGTTATGCTAGTTTTGCTAACATTTGCGTACTTCGGTCCAACCCCTGAAAATGTCTTAATGTTAATGTTGTTGTATGTGATATATGTTCTTTAATAGTATGAGTGCAAAGTTACATAGAGTGTATACTTAAAAAAAAAAAAAAAGTAGAGAAAGTGCTTCATAGTGATTCTAGGAGAAATACACTTTAAATGGGTTAGACTTTGTGAGGGGCGTGGCCTGCGGACCTGCAGCGAAGCAGGGTGTGACGTGTCCGGCTCTGAGATCGGCGACAGGTGCGTAGATGGCCCGACTGGGCACGTTTGTCTGATCACCTGTCACTCTATAAAAGGGCAGCAGCCAGGAAGAAAGAGGTTGGAGAAGTTGGAGTTGATGGTCGAGAGAGAACCCGAGCACGAGCACAAGCATGTGACGAGAGCGGATGGTTGAAAAGCAACCCGAGGAACGAAACCGTCACGAGAGGCGATTGCTGAAAAGCAGAATAAGTTTACTGAAAAATAAACCAAACCACAAAACTGTCAAGCCTGTCATGTCTCTTCTGGGTGGTCCGAAAAACCCGGAAGTGCGAGGCCTCCACAGACTTGTACAGCGCTTTTCTACCTTCAAGGTACTCAAACCTCTTTGACACTATTTCCAAATTCACCCATTCACACACACATTCACACACTGATGGCCCTAACCACGACCCATCAGGAGCAAAGGTGAAGTGTCTTACTCAAGGACACAACGGACGCGTGACTAGGATGGTAAAAGCTGGGGATTGAACCAGGAACCCTCAGGTTGCTGGCACAGCCACTCTACCAACAGCACCACGCCGTCCCCATTTTGTCATAGACGTGGAAAGTAGACAGTAGAAAAACACATATGCATTAAAGTAAGCGATAAACGAAACAGTGTGGTCAGAATAAGGGCTTACTAAAAGTATGTTTAAACTTTGTAAGTTTTTTTGGGCAACACTTCCAATTCATTATTAGGGGACCTCTATCGCTAGTTTCAAAAATGTTTAGAAAAAGAGTATAATATGGCGCACGATAAATTATAAATTACATACTAATGATTTCAACATTAACAAAATAGCGCTGACAAAAATGTACAGTAAAACGGGACAACCCATACCCTGTAGGTGGGTGAGGGTTAGAAAATCCAATCGGTCTTAAATGTTCCCTGAGCTCACTGTGAACTAACATGGCCCTTATCATGTGAGACTTGTGGGACAACCTACTCAGTGGCCTAGTGGCTATAGTGTCCGCCCTGAGGTCGGTAGGTTGTAAGTTCATACCGGCTGAGTCATACCAAAGATGATAAAAATGGGACCCATTACTTCCCAGCTTGGCAATCAGCATCACACTGCTCCCCTCACCTTCCAGGGGGTGAACAAGGGGATGGGTCAAATGTAGAGAATACATTTCACCATACCTAGTGTGTGTGTGACAATTAATGGTACTTTAACTTTAACTTAACTTCTTCACTGTTTCAGAAAAGATATTTCCAAAAACGTTCTGCAAACATTCAGCGAGGAGAAAAAAAAACCTAATTCCGCGTAAATACTGTGTTTTTGAAATCCTACAAACACAGACCCCTGCTAGTATAGAAGGTGAGTTAAAAAAATAAAAGATGTAAAGTTAATGGTTATCGGTATTGGCTTGAAAAAAAAGATACCCTGCATCCCTATATAGTAGGGCACTTTTAAAACCTACACTGTAATATTGCTTGTTAGAATATCAAAACCTTTATGTAAATATGATATCGCAAAACATCCGGTGATGTATCTTTATCCCTGATTTATTCAGCTTGATCCTGTTCTTTGTTTTAGGTCAGAGTCAGACTGAGGCCTTCTTTTGAGGGAGCAGCTGCTTTGGTATAAAAAAAAATGTTTAGTTAGCATCTATTTTCAGTGTTCAGCCCACAGGGGGAAACATCTTCTGTTTACACCTGCACTCGTAACCTTGAATTGTGGTGAATTGAAGATCAAAGTGCGTGTGTTTGCTTAGGTGGTGTGTATGTGTGTGTGTGTGCGTGCGTGTATTCCAATAAACCATTATCATAGATGTAAGCCTGAGGGCATTGTCACTGTGATCCTCACTTAGACACCTCAAACAAAGCCAGACATAGAATTGCCGACGGTCAACCTTGCTTGTCCCACCGAGCTTCCCATGGTTGTGTTCGAAATCTTACTTGTGCATGTGCTCCAGACCGGCGAAGACGATCACGCTGTACGACAAACCGCTTTGCACCAGGAAATGGAGGGAATACCTGCAGGTGTGGAAAGAACGAGCTCGTGAATATCATACCAGGGATACATTAGTTGGCATGGGCATTCGGGTTTGTGTCAAGAGATAGTACTTGAGTGAGCACATTAGCCTTAAATTGTATCAGGGGTTGGTGTTTCTTCACGGGAGATAGCAGCATAAGAAAATGTGATAGTGTGTGCCAGAAAACACGTTTTTAGGGTACATGGGAGGCTTTTAACCGTAGTATGTTTAAGACTATGTCCTAGAGGAGGGGTCGGGAACCTTATGGCTCTCGAGCCAGATGTGGCTCTTTTGATGACTGCATCTGGCTCTCAGATAAATCTTAGCTGACATTGCCTAACATGATAAGTAGTGAATAATTCCGCTGGTAATCACAGTGTTAAAAATAAAGTTCAAAATATAAAACATTCCCATACATTTTAATCCATCCATCTGTTTTCTACCGCACCTGTTCAAGAAGTCGCATTAATGGTAAGAAGCATTTTATTTATCATCGGTGAGCTTCCGAATAAAAATGTTTTTAAAAAGATTAAGAGACTTATTATGTGAAGATCTGTCACTTCATTTCTGTTTGTGCTTCTTTGTTTTGTATTTACTTCCCATCAGTGCTCTTATTTTGTTTCTATTTCCTGCTTGTCCCGCTGAGCGATGTGTTTTTTTCCCCCTCACCGGCTGCCAATCAGCATGTTTCTATTTATGCGTGTCTTAGGGATTCCTCAGGGCTTGAAGATTGACTATTGTTTAGAACTGTACATGCAAGACTGCTTCATTCTCCTCTGTTGGTGATATTAAAATCATCTTACCTGCTCTCCGCTCTCCTGGTTCCTGTATCTTGGGGTTGCTACTACTGTTGCCATGCGAGTTGGTGACATAATATACTCTATAAATTTTGGTCTTACTTAAAAATGCAGACATTTAGTTGCATTCAGTGTTAAAAAAACATTATATGGCTCTCACGGAAATATATTTTAAAATATTTGGCTCACTGTGATGATGTGGCGACTTGTCCAGGGTGTACCCCGCCTTCCGCCCGATTGTACCTGAGCTAGGCACCAGCCCCCCCCGCAAGCCCATAGGGAATAAGCAGTAGAAAATGGATGGATGGATGGATTTTTGGCTTAAATGGCTCTCTCAGCCAAAAAGGTTCCCGACCACTGTCCTAGAGCCCTACATTGCCACACATTTTAATCTATGATAAATGTAATCCTTTCTGACTTATAAATACAATTTTGCTACAGTGCTGGATACTCTTGTTAGACAATACCAGAGTGTCAAATCATAAGGGTCATGTATTTTGACGTAAGCTTGCACTGAGTTTTCAATGCTTCTGTTCGTAGGGCTTTGCAGCCTGGCTATCTTGTGATGTCACAGCGAGGTGGAGATACGTATTTGACATGAGGTCAAACTCAGCCAGAAAGGGACAGCTTCATACTATGAAGAAACACACAAAAAGGTAAGATAAAGTTATAATTGTACATAGACGTAGGATGCGCATAATAACAATGACGTGCAGTGACGTAAATGCTGCTAAAATCTGTATTTTTTAGTGCAGAGTCAATCGACCAGAGAGTGTACATAATGTTATGACTGAGTGAATTTATATAATGTTTATGAAGTTTCTGTTTGACTGTGTCAAGGAAGAAAATAGTGCTGACGACTTCAAGATATATATTTGTACAGTGCACATTTTTTTCCTAAAAGATAAATTATGATACTTTTGGAGAGGGTCAGGCAAGGTTTCATTTCCAGTCTCAGTCTCCAGAAACAAACAAAAAGCGGGTTGATTAAGGCACATTAAATTTACACCAAAGTTTAATCAATAAATACTATTTAGACCGGTGTTTCTTAACCATAAGGGCCAGAATGCGAGTGCAAATTAATTAGTTTGTAACCAAATGCCGCCGGTCCATTTACGTCAAATCCCTCCAGCAGCACTGAGAGTGGACCCAGCCAAACTATCTATAGGTAATTGTCCAATTTTTTCCAAAGGTAAGTAAAATAAGGGTTGAATTTTCCAAAAATGTGCTAGCTTGATGCTAATATACATTGGCTGTGCCATTGACATGCTACGGACTAGCATTAGCAATTTTACATGGGGATTTTCAACGCCTTCAAATTTGTTAATGAAAACTACAAGTAAGATCCATCCATCCATCCATCCATCTTCTTCCGCTTATCCGAGGTCGGGTCGCGGGGGCAACAGCCTAAGCAGGGAAACCCAGACTTCCTCTCCCCAGCCCCTTCTTCTAGCTCTTCCCGGGGGATCCCGAGGCGTTCCCAGGCCAGCCGGGAGACATAGTCTTCCCAACGTGTCCTTGGTCTTCCCCGTGGCCTCCTACCGGTTGGACGTGCCCTAAACACCTCCCTAGGGAGGCGTTCGGGTGGCATCCTGACCAGATGCCCGAACCACCTCATCTGGATCCTCTCGATGTGAAGGAGCAGCGGCTCTACTTTGAGTTCCTCCCGGATGGCAGAGCTTCTCACCCTATCTCTAAGGGAGAGCCCCGCCACACGGCGGAGGAAACTCATTTCGGCCGCTTGTACCCGTGATCTTATCCTTTCGGTCATGACCCAAAGCTCATGACCATAAGTGAGGATGGGAACGTAGATCGACCGGTAAATTGAGAGCTTTGCCTTCCGGCTCAGCTCCTTCTTCACCACAACGGATCGATACAACGTCCGCATTACTGAAGACGCCGCACCGATCCGCCTGTCGATCTCACGATCCACTCTTCCCCCACTCGTGAACAAGACTCCTAGGTACTTGAACTCCTCCACTTGGGGCAGGGTCTCCTCCCCAACCCGGAGATGGCATTCCACCCTTTTCCGGGCGAGAACCATGGACTCGGACTTGGAGGTGCTGATTCTCATTCCGGTCGCTTCACACTCGGCTGCGAACCGATCCAGTGAGAGCTGAAGATCCCGGTCAGATGAAGCCATCAGGACCACATCATCTGCAAAAAGCAGAGACCTAATCCTGCGGTCACCAAACCGGAACCCCTCAACGCCTTGACTGCGCCTAGAAATTCTGTCCATAAAGGTTATGAACAGAATCGGTGACAAAGGACAGCCTTGGCGGAGTCCAACCCTCACTGGAAATGTGTTCGACTTACTGCCGGCAATGCGGACCAAGCTCTGGCACTGATCGTACAGGGAGCGGACCGCCACAATAAGACAGTCCGATACCCCATACTCTCTGAGCACTCCCCACAGGACTTCCCGAGGGACACAGTCGAATGCCTTCTCCAAGTCCACGAAGCACATGTAGACTGGTTGGGCAAACTCCCATGCACCCTCAAGAACCCTGCCGAGAGTATAGAGCTGGTCCACAGTTCCACGACCAGGACGAAAACCACACTGTTCCTCCTGAATCCGAGGTTCGACTATCCGGCGTAGCCTCCTCTCCAGTACACCTGAATAAACCTTACCGGGAAGGCTGAGGAGTGTGATCCCACGATAGTTGGAACACACCCTCCGGTCCCCCTTCTTAAAGAGAGGAACCACCATCCCGGTCTGCCAATCCAGAGGTACCGCCCCCGATGTCCACGCGATGTTGCAGAGTCTTGTCAACCAAGACAGCCCCACAGCATCCAGAGCCTTAAGGAACTCCGGGCGGACCTCGTCCACCCCTGGGGCCTTGCCACCGAGGAGCTTTTTAACTACCTCAGCGACCTCAGCCCCAGAAATAGGAGAGTCCACCACAGATTCCCCAGGCACTGCTTCCTCATAGGAAGACGTGTTGGTGGGATTGAGGAGGTCTTCGAAGTATTCCTTCCACCTATCCACAACATCTGCTGTTGAGGTCAGCAGAACACCATCCGCACCATACACGGTGTTGATAGTGAACTGCTGAACTGCTTCCCCTTCCTGAGGCGGCGGACGGTGGTCCAGAATCGCTTCGAAGCCGTCCGGAAGTCGTTTTCCATGGCTTCCCCGAACTCCTCCCATGTCCGAGTTTTTGCCTCAGCGACCGCTGAAGCTGCACACCGCTTGGCCTGTCGGTACCTGTCCACTGCCTCCGGAGTCCTATGAGCCAAAAGGACCCGATGGAGTCCTTTTTCAGCTTGACGGCATCCCTCACCGCTGGTGTCCACCAAGGGGTTTTAGGATTGCCGCCTCGACAAGCACCAACTACCTTGCGGCCACAGCTCCGATCAGCCCCCTCGACAATAGAGGTGCGGAACATGGTCCACTCGGACTCAATGTCCAGCACCTCCCTCGTGACATGTTCAAAGTTCTTCCGGACGTGGGAATTGAAACTTTCTCTGACAGGAGACTATGCCAGACGTTCCCAGCAGACCCTCACAATGCGTTTGGGCCTCCCAGGTCTGTCTGGCATCCTCCCCCACCATCGCAGCCAACTCACCACCAGGTGGTGATCGGTAGAAAGCTCCGCCCCTCTCTTCACCAGAGTGTCCAAAACATAAGGCCGCAAATCCGATGACACAACTACAAAGTCGATCATGGAACTGCGGCCTAGGGTGTCCTGGTGCCAAGTGCACATATGGACACCCTTATGTTTGAACATGGTGTTTGTTATGGACAAACTGTGACGAGCACAAAAGTCCAATAACAAAACACCACTCGGGTTCAGATCCGGGCGGCCATTCTTCCCAATCACGCCTCTCCAGGTTTCACTGTCGTTGCCAACGTGAGCGTTGAAGTCCCCCAGTAGGACAAGGGAATCACCCGGGGGAGCACTTTCCAGTACTCCCTCGAGTGCTCCCAAAAAGGGTGGGTACTCTGAACTGCTGTTTGGTGCATAAGCACAAACAACAGTCAGGACCCGTCCCCCCACCCGAAGGCGGAGGGAGGCTACCCTTTCGTCCACCGGGTTAAACTCCAACGTGCAGGCTTTGAGCCGGAGGGCAACAAGAATTGCCACCCCAGCCCGTCGCCTCTCACTGCCGGCAACGCCAGAGTGGAAGAGGGTCCAGTCCCTCTCGAGAGAAGTGGTTCCAGAGCCCTTGCTGTGCGTCGAAGTGAGTCCGACTATATCCAGCCGGAACTTCTCAACTTCGCGCACTAGCTCAGGCTCTTTCCCCCCCAGTGAGGTGACGTTCCACGTCCCAAGAGCTAGCTTCTGTAGCCGAGGATCGGACCGCCAAGTGCCCTGCCTTCGGCTGCCGCCCAGCTCACATTGCACCCGACCTCTATGGCCCCTGCTATGGGTGGTGAGCCCATTGGAGGGGTGACCCACGTTGCCTCTTTGGGCTGTGCCCCATGGGAACAGGCCCAGCCACCAGGCGCTTGCCATCGTGCCCCACCTCTGGGCTGGCTCCAGAGGGAGGCCCCGGTGACCCGCGTCCGGGCGAGGGAAATCTGGGTCTATGTTTTTTCTTCTTCATAAAGGTCTTCGAACTGCTCTTTGTCTGATCCCTCACCTAGAACCTGTTTGCCTTGGGCGACCCTACCAGGGGGCATAAAGCCCCCGGACAACATAGCTCCTAGGATCATTGGGACACGCAAACTCCTCTACCACGATAAGGTGGCAGCTCAGAGAGGAAAACTACAAGTAAGATACACATTACAATCAAACAGCTGGTGCATAATAAGTACAATACTTATATTGGTAACACTTTTTGGGCGCAACAAAAATAAAAAACACACCATAAACTATACACTACTGCCATCTAACGTCTTGGACTTGCAACAGTAATTATAACTAAAAGGGCAACTGAACTTTTTGGGGAATTTTGCCTCACATTCACAATCCTTATGAGAGACAAGAGGAAAAAAGTTGGGTTTTTTGCAGTCTAACATGTAAAAATCGTTTCGTTCTTGGTGGCTAGCAATGCAGCTAATATGAGCAATAAATTCTACTTCCAAATCACTTTAAAATGCTTTCAATACTTAATTTACGTTTTGTAACCTGTATAATAACCAAGCTGTGGTAACATTGTTATTATAAGAGCAAACACTGAGGAACTTTTTCTCTAGCGTACTAAAACATCGGCATGCTTCGGTATTAGCCGTAAAAGCTAGCTCCGTAAAAAAGATAAGCTAGCTTTTACGACAAAACGAAACGCGTTTGAGTTTGTAACACACAACAATGCGATAGGACCCCAATCTGTACTGACTGACAAACACGAACAATCATATTACAGTTTCTTTAAAGTAATCGCCCACATTTCAGGTTTTATTCGTACACAGCTAGCTTGACACCGTATGTCCCATAGTTGTATTACCTAGCCTGGTGTGCAGTGTCTATCATTAAGAATTTTTAAAGTGTGACTCACTCGTTGGACAGTTGTGCGTTTCGCACAACAGCCATACAGGTCACACTGAGGATGGCCATATAAACAACTTTAATTAACATTGTTACAAATATGCGCCACACTGTGAACCCACACCAAACAAGAATGACAAACACATTGCGGGAGAACATCCCAGAAACCCTTGCAGCACTAACTCTTCCGGGACGCTACAATATACACCCCCCGCTAACACCTCTCCCCCACACACAACCTCAACGCCCCCGCCCACCTCAACCTCCTCACACTCTCTCAGGGAAAGCATGTCCCAAATTCCAAGATGCTGTTTTGAGGCATGTTAAAAAAATAATGCTCTTTGTGACTTCAGTAATAAATATGGCAGTGCTATGTTGGCATTTTTTTCTATAACTTGAGTTGATTTACTTTGGAAAACCTTTTTACATTGTTTAATGCATCCAGCGGGGCATCAGAACAAAATTAGGCTAAATAATGTGTTAATTCCACGACTGTATATATCGGTATCGGTTGATATAGGGATCGGTAATTAAAAGTTAGACAATATCAGAATACTCGGCAAAAAAGCCATTATCGGACATCTCTATTGTGAACAAATTCCAAAAAAGCGCAGTTCCCCTTATGCAAATGATAATATGGGGATAATAAAATAAGATAGTTAAAATAATTGTTTTGTTGTCTTCTTGCTAAAAGCGCCACAGGGACAAGACAGGCTTGACTCCACTTTATTCATGCTCCACAACACAGCAACATGTCTTGCACGTGCTCTCTTTTTCTCTTCTAAAGGCCTTGTTTGTTTCCTATTCAGTTATAAAAAAACACCAGGTGGGAACTGGAGTGCAGGACTGTTTGAATAAAATAATTTACAAATACACAAATACAACAAATGTGACCAATATATTAAAATAACAATTACCACATGAATTACTTTCCATTTTTTAATAAGAATAACGCACAAATTAAATGTCATTTTTTTTTGTTTGTTAATTAAGATTCCCATTTGCTTCTGCTACAGCAGAAGCTTTTCCTTCTGGGATCAAACAATTCAATAATGCTTTTTATAGTTAAGAAAATGTATCGTTATCCTTGTGTAAATATATGAAGTCTTATTTTATTTACAAAATGTTATTAAAGCTAAAGTTCCAACTATAGTCACACACACACACTCGGTCAGTGTGGTGAAATTATCCTCCGCATTTGACCCATCCCCATGTTCACCCCTTGGGACGTGAGGGGAGCAGTGGGCAGCAGCGGTGCCGCGCCCGGGAATCATTTTTGGTGATTTATCCCCCAATTCCAACCCTTGATGCTGAGTGCCAAGCAGGGAGGTAATGGATCCTATTTTTATAGTCTTTGGTATGACTCGGCCGGGGTTTGAACTTGCGACCTCCCAGTCTCAGGGCGAACACTCCAACCACAAAGCCACTACTGAGCAGGTCATTGAATTAATATTGAATTAATCTCCAAATAGTAGGGATGTAATGGTATTGTAAATACTGATGTATTGGGGTAATAAAATCATCACAACAATGCCCTGACATGTGTAACGATATAAAATGATTGTGATGTTTTGACCCACATTTTTTCAGTAACACTATATCAACTCGTAGTGTAAATGGTTTTGTTATCTGTTTTAAATAAGAATTGCGCCAGACAGAAGCGCGGACAAATACAAGGTATTGTAGCGGTTGCTTTAAGGACATAATTCACCACAACTGTTTACTTGACTTTGTCGTCATTATACTAGTATAGCGCTTTTCTGCCTTCAACGTACTCAGAGCGCTTTGACACTATTTCCACATCCACCCCATTATTCACTGTCATTGTTCTATTGTGTACATAATGTTTTTTTTGTTTAGCATTGATATATGCAGTTAAGAGTGAGTAATTCGGGGTGGCCCCTTTAAGTGACAGTCAGGAGATTTACCCAAAGGTGGGGGTTTGTTGTGACCGCCATTTTGAGTAGCTTGATATAAGAAGTCTTTAGTCTTTTCTTTGACGGAATAGACGGCGCACACATTTGTGTGTGTCAAACGATACTTCAAGTTGTCTTACTTTTGCATTACAGGCGCAACAGTATTTACATCATTACAGGTTAAATAGTCAGTTAACTTTTCTGAGAATCAGCATTTTTCAAACTGATATAATGTGATGCCCGCTGCAGAGGACAAAGGTAAAAGTCAAAATACACTAACGTGAACATTATTATTTTACACTTGTTATACTGGTTTATAGACGTCTTTGTAGTAATCAATAGGATTATAACATTTGAGCATTATGTTTGTGTTCAAATACAGTAAGTGTGTTCATCTTAAACCATGGGTGTCAAACTCTGGCCCGCGGGCCAAATTTGGCCAGCCCTTGTAATTTAATTTGGCCCTTGAGGCAATATGAAATTAACATTAGAGCTGGCCCTCCGGTATTATACAGCGGCGGTGCAGCTCTAACAGCGCATTCACTGCTAATACTCATACATGCCAACCCTCCCGATTTTCCTGGACTCCCAAATTTCAGAGACCCTCCCAAAAATCTTCCGGGGTAACCATTCTCCCGAATTTCTCCCCATTTCCACCCGGACGACAATATTTAGCGTCCTCTACAACCTGTCGTCTCGTCCGCTTTTCCTGCATAGAAATAGCGTGCCAACCCAGTCACATAATAAATGCGGCTTTTACACACACACGCACACAAGTGAATGCCGTGCATACTTGTTCAACAGCCATACAGGTCACACTGAGGGTGGCCGTATAAACAACTTTAACAATCTTACAAATATATGCACCAAACTGTTAACCCACACCAAACAAGAATAACAAACACATTTTGGGAGAACATCCGCACCGTAGCACAACATAAACAAAACAGAACAAATACCCAGAACCCCTTGCAACACTAACTCTTCCGGGACGCTACAATATACCCCCCCAGCAATAAATAACGTTTTACTCATGCACTTTCTCTTGCTACTTCAAGGCTTGAATGTTTGATTCATTCATTATTGTTATTTTATTTGCAAATTTATTATTAGCCTGTGGAAAAATATTTTGATATTTACCTCAGAGGGCTGCAAATAAAAAAGAGGCATTCAATTTTTGTATAAATTTTATTTGATATGACATTGATATTTTTTAATTATTATTATTATTTAAAACTCGATTTTACATGTCACTATAAAGTTATATAAGCCTTGCTTGTTCAATATTCAATGCAAAACTTGTTTGGTACCCTATTAAAAGGTTAATTTGTACAACCTTGGCCCGTGGCTTTGTTCAGTTTTAAATTCTGGCCCACTCTGCATTTGAGTTTGACACACCTGTCTTAAACATTCCTGTTGCTTCATTTAACATTTTTCTGGACATAAACAACAATAATTAAGGTCTTAATATCGAGATAATATTGTAGCGTGAGATTAAAATATCGTTACATCCCTATCAGTTGGTGTTGATATGTCTTTAAAAACTAAAACCTATATTATGATCAATAACCTCTGACACTCCAAAATCATACAGACAGTTTAGGTGTCCCGATAATTTCAACCATACGCCATATAGGCTTGAAAGGAAAAGGCAATTACAACATAGTGTCTCAGAACAAGAAAGTGTCACGCAGTGTTTGCAGGAAATCACACTGTTCCTTTTTTCCGTAATATCTCCTGCTTTGTGAACTGTGACATAAACCAATAAAAGAGGAAATTACAGAATCTTGAAAGCGGTCGGTCACACCATCCATGTGAGGCAGGACCTTTTCACCGGATGAGTGACAGACAACTCACATTAATCACATCCCTTTCCTGTGATGCACCCAAATTCCCCCCCCACACACGGTTGACTACAGCAGTACCAGCAGCTACCAGTCAGGCCATTGAACCGGTGGTGGTGGTGGTGGTGGTTGTGGGGCTGGAAGGATAACAAGGAGACTTGACGTCATAGAAAAGCCCCCAAAAGAAAGAAGAGATGTCACATTGTGTTAGCGGCGTGGTGGAAACAGGGTACAATAGGTCAATAAAGGGCTGCACTAATGTCCGTGGAAGGCAGAGGGAAATATGTCAAAAAGTCCAAAAGACTAACCAATTTGCTTGTGGGTGGGTGGGTGGGTGATGTCTTACTAGTTCACACCCCTAGGGGATCATAAACAAACACGTTTGTTTAAAAAGATTTGACTCTTTGGACATTTTTCTCTGTCCTCAAGTGGCGGATACTGGGGGAGCGACTCTAGAAATAAATAGCAGCAGCTCCAGGGGAGTGGCCACAGGACAGGTGCCCTCCGAGACCAAACAAGTGCAAAGAGTGCTTGAAATTCACAGTTAACAAATGGGAATTGTGGGAGAGGGAGGGGGCACGGTCCGCCCCGGGTGGGATATTTTTAATGGTGCAACATTTTTAAAAGAAAAAGTACACACTTTTACTTTGTTCTCCCCTCACAATGACATGTAAATATCTGTGTTTGTGAATTGACAAACACATTACGTATTTTAAATCGTACTTGTGAGATTTATATAACATAAATGTATCGAGCCACCTGTTTCTGGAGTATCTCTGGATGAATGCACAAACACGTTTACATCATTTTTTTTTGTGATTGAACCGACGGGCGTTTAGCTTATGTGTGTGTGTAAATTGACTGACATATGGTCACATTATGTACATATGTGAATGAACAAACAGGCTTACATGATATGTATGTGAATGAACAGGCATGTGGTTGGATTGTGAATGACAGATGTTAACGTCGTGTATGTGAATGGATGAATGTATGGTCACATTCCGTACATGAATGGACAAACATATTATGTGTTTTAAATTGTACTTGTGAGACTAATACAACAAATGTATCGAGCTACCTGTTTCTGTAGTAACTTTCTGTGCGAATGCACAGACGTGTTTACGCCATTTGTTTTTTGAGAATGAACAGACAAGTGTTTAGCTTATGTGTGTATGTAAATTGACTGTCATATGGTCACAATATGTACATATGTGATATGTGAATGAACAGGCATGTGTTTAGATTGTGAATGACAGATGTTAACATTGTGTATGTGAATGGGTAAATGTATGGTTACATTCTGTACATGAATGGACAAACATCTTTACATGACATTGTGTATGCGAAATGACAGAAATGTGCTAACATTGTGAATGACAGATGTTGACAGTGTATGTGTATGTGAACAGACAGCAATATGGTCAACTTCTTTACATGTGTGAATGGACAAACATATTCACATGACATATGTATGTGACTGAACAGGCATGTGGTTAAATTGTGAATGACAGATGTTTCCATAGTAAGTGTATGTGAATAGATAAGTGTATGGTCACATTATGTACAGACTGTATGTGAATGGCCAAACGTGTTTACATGACATGTTGATGCCAATGGACAGGCATGTGGTTACATTGTGAATAACATATATTTACATAGTGTATGTTTGTATGTGAATGGACAAGGATATTGCTTGTATTCCGTGAAGTGACTTCAACCCGGAAGTGAAAAAAAAGGAAAAAGCTATGATGGCTGAGTATGCAAGAGGCCAAGATTTTTTGCAAAAAGCAGATATGTGCATTGTGTATATATGTGATTGGAAAAACATTGTTTTCATGACATCTGTATGTGAATGGACGGTCATGCGGTTGAAATTGCGAATGACAGATGTTTACATATCAGTGCATGTGTGTATGTGATTGGATAAGTGCATAGTCACATTACGTACATGCTGTATGTGAATGAACAAACATGTCTACATGACATGTGGATGTGTGTGTATGCGTGTGTGTGAATTACCACAAATATGGTTATAGTGGGATAGAAAATGAATATTTAAATACAGTATGTGAACGGACATGTTTCCAATAAAAGTATATGTGACTGGAAAAATGTTATATTGGGAGTGACAGACAGATGTTAAGGCACTGTATATGTTTAAGTAAATTAACGGGGATACTGTATGGTTACTAGGGGTATAAAGATTAATTGATGTATCAATATTTCGATTTATATTCCTAAATTGTTATTATATCGATTTGTGCTTGGCAAATTTGCCTTCAAAAAAGACAGGTATTAATCCAATATCGATTTAAAAGGGAATCAATCGATTTTATCAATACTACAAAAAGGAAAACAATGGATTTAAGAATGGAAGACTTTATAAGCACTTTAGCACTTTTAATAATAGGAAAGTTAAACATTATGTCTCTTTTACCCGTTTGTGACGTCCTGAAAACAAAAATGGCGGATAACTCACGGTATCGTTTGGTATCAAATCGTAAAAAAAATAATATCGGCCCTGAATATTATAAGCAACCACAAACATGGAATCGAATAGAAGTAAAACAAATTGTTACACCCCTAGTTATTGTACTTTTAATGAAAGTTTATTTAATGTTAAAAATGTGAACAGAAAATATTTTCTCATGTCAATTCAACCTTAAATGTTTGTTCCGCTTTATTCAAATAAGACGTGAATCCATTGGGCAATAATTAATGTTTACTTGCTTGTTTGTAGCCATAATTCATTTACCGGTATATTTAATTCCCTTACAAGAAATAACAGGAATATAAGAAACTTCACCTGCAGTGCCCAGTATCCAGTGTTTTTTCACAATCAACCTGGTTTAATTTTTGGTGGGGTAAAAAGTTTCAAATCACTGAATCGTTTCGGATCCAATTGTTTAAAAAAAAAGAAGAAAAAAAAGATTTTTTTCCTAAAACATATTGGCAACCACAAATATCGAATCAAATCAAATCATTGTTAAAAATAATTGTTATACCCCTAATGGTTACATTATGTACATACATGAATGGAGAAAGATGAGTTCACATTATGCACATATGTAAATGTACAAACAAGTTGCATGATGTGCTTTGCATGTGTATGTGTCTGGACCATACTTACATTTTAAGTTTGTGTGCATGTGTGTGAATAATGAACAAACAACTGTGCAAAGCGACAAAGAGCTATAATGTGATGGTTCATTTTTGTGACAAAGATGTTGGCTTTAAAATGATGTTGGGAAAGTGATTCATCGTAAATAGTACTGTAGCATTTGTGGGCAAAGGGATCAATATTAACAGTGATCGGTGTAATATTACACAATTGTATGTTATCATACTGTATATAAACATTATGTGCTTACATCAGAAAGAGTGGATGTTATTCATAAAGTATATGGAGAGCCAAGCTTGATCTCTAAAAGCCTCCTTGGGTACAGCAATCTATTCTGGATTATAGACTATTAATGCAGCAAATAACATTCTCTGGCAGGCTCTCAAGAACATAAAACGTCTTGTATTGATTTTTGGAGCCATTTTAGACAAACCCGCTGCAATGACGTAGACAAACTCGACAATAGGATTTTTCTTTTTTATAAACAATGTTACACTGATGTGTTATTATTATGATTAAATGTACATGCTGTCTATAGTAACAAACAAAGGGTTGATTTGTATTACAATGTTAGAAATGTGATGAGGAACAAGTGATTATAAGGGTGACTGTATCTTTTGGTCAATTAATTTTCTTTTCATGAATGAGAATTGAAAAACAAAAGACAAAAAATTGAAAGAGGGAGTGTTTAAAGTAAGCCAAAGAGCAATAACTACTATCGGCTTTCAATTCATAATCATATCGATTCTGAATGTATTTAAAACTTTCAAGGCCATCTCTGTGCTCACTCTCCACCTTCACTTCATACATCAGCTGTTAAAAAGGGTCTTTGTAACCTGTTACCAGTTTTGAAAAGATTTTATCATAATTTATAAACCAAATAATATATTGCGAGACTCTATTCAAATCCATTTTGAATCAATAATCGATTCCGAATCGAGTTGAATTGTCATCTAAAAAATCTTAACGTTTCCATATGAGTTGGGAAATTTCAAGGCTGCAATACATGCCAAAGTAGTTGGGAAATGGCATGTTCACCACTGTTACATCACTTTTTCTTTTAACAACACAATAAATGTTTGGGAACTGAGGATACTAATTGTTGAAGCTTTGAAAGTGGAATTCTTTCCCATTCTTGTTTTATGTAGAGCTTCAATCGTTCGCCGCTGTCGTATTTTACGCTTCATAATGCGCCAAACATTTTCGATGGGAGACAGGTCTTGACTGCAGGCCGGCCAGGAAAGTTTTTTATGAAGCCACGCTGTTGTAACACGTGCTGAATGTGGCTTGACATTGTCTTGCTGAAATAAGCAGGGGCGTCCATGAAAAAGACGGCGCTTAGATGGCAGCATATGTTGTTCCAAAACCTGTATGTACCTTTCAGCATTAATGTTGCCTTCACAGATGTGTAAGTTACCCCTGCCTTGGGCACTAATGCACCCCCATACCATCACAGATGCTGGCTTTTGAACTTTGCATAGATAACAGTCTGGATGGTTCGCTTCCCCTTTGGTTCGGATGACACGATGTTGAATATTTCCAAAAACAATTTGAAATGTGGACTCGTCAGACCACAGAACACTTTTCCACTTTGCATCAGTCCATCTAAGATGATCTCGGGCCCAGAGAAGCCGGCAGCGTTTCTGGATGTTGTTGATAAATGGCTTTCGCTTTGCATAGGAGAGCTTTAACTTGCACTTACAGATGTAGTGACAAACTGTATTTTGTGACAGTGGTTTTCTGAAGTGTTCCTGAGCCCATGTGATGATATCTTTTAGAGATTGATGTCGCTTTTTGATACAGTATGAGGGGATCAAAGGTCATGGTCAGTCAATATTGGTTTCCGGCCATGCCGCTTACGTGGAGTGATTTCTCCAGATTCTCTGAACCGTTTGATGATATTATGGATCGTAGATTCTTGCAATTGCACTTTGAGTAACGTTGATCTTAAACTGTTTGACTATTTGCTCACGCAGTTGTGGACAGAGGGGTGTACCTCACCCCATTTTTTCTTGTGAATGACTGAGCATTTCATGGAAGCTGCTTTTCTACCCAATCATGGCCCCCACCTGTTCCCAATTAGCCAGTTCACCTGTGGGATGTTTCAAAGAAGTGTTTGATGAGCATTCCTCAACTTTCTCAGTCTTTTTGCCACTTGCGCCAGCTTTTTTAAAACATAATATTAAAAACTAATAACGTTTTCCAGTTCGAACGTTAAGTGTCTTGTCTTTGCAGTCTATTCAATTGAATATACTGTAGGTTTAAAAGGATTTGCTAATCATTGTATTTGTTTTTTATTTACGATTTACAAAACGTGCCAACTTCACTGGTTTTGGGTTTTGAATTTCGCAATATTGATTTTAAACTGTATCGCCCATTCCTAGTTTATTCACATTGTTTAGATTAATAATGCAAACCTACATTCAAACACTGGTTCAAAATTGGTATTGGATCGTAAAACATGCACATTGAGGCCCTTTTGCAGAGGTGTTGTTCTGTATTAAAGCTTGGTGACTTTCCAAGTAGGTGTCTGCTACAACCTATATGCTCCATTTGCCTTGGCTAGGATGAGAAAGGAAAGTGTTATAATATATTTACTAAAACTACCAAATGCACCCAGCGGTTGCTTTATCAACAAATCTAAAATATAGAACGCTCCATATTAGTTTTCTTCCAGCACTGACAACTTCCAGCTTTTCTGACTCACAAGTAAGGAAGGGAAGAAGAAAGGACGCCTAGTAAGAATTGTTTACATAAATGAGAAATGACTCACCAGCCAAAGCAGAAGAGAGCCAAGTAGAAGCCCAGTAGAGTGGCCACAACATGTCTGACGAAGGGACTGGTCTTACTGGGATGGAGGTAGAGACGGAACCACACGGCCATGAGCAGCGCAAACAGCTGGCAAGCCACAAAGTTTACCTGCAAAAGAAAGTACAGCATGACAGCCTCGTTAGAGAGTTTAAATTACAATTACAATGGATGTCCACTAACTTTTTGCAACTCAGCGCTAAGAAAACGAAAATGCTGATTATCGGTCTTGCTAGACACCGACACCTATTTAATAAAACTACTGTTACATTTAACAACCAATTACACAAAGCGACTCGGTAAAGAATCTGGGTATTATCTTCGACCCAACTCTCTCATTTGAGTCACATATTAAGATTGTTACTAAAACAGCCTTCTTTCATCTCCATAATATCACAAAAATGTGACCCATTTTGTCCACCACCAGGGCTGAGAACATGATTCATGCGTTCGTTACGTCTCATCTCGATTACTGCAACATATTATTTTTGGGTCTCCCTATGTCTAGCATCAAAAAGATTACAGTTGGTAGAAAATGCGGCTGCAAGACTTTTGACAAGAACAAGAACGTTTGATCATATTACGCCTATACTGGCTCACCTGCACTGGCTTCCCGTACACTTAAGATGCGCCTTTAAGGTTTTACTACTTACATATAAAATACTAAACGGTCGAGCTCCATCCTATCTTGGTGATTGTACCATATGTCCTGGTCAGAAATCTGCGTTCTAAGAACTCAGCTTATTAATGATTACCAGAGTCCAAAAAAAGTCTGCGGGATATAGAGCGTTTTCTATTCGGGCTCCAGTACTCTGGAATGCCCTACCGGTAACAGTTAGAAATGCTACCTCAGTAGAAGCAATTAAGTGCCTTTTTAAAACTCATTTGTATACTCTAGCCTTTAAATAGACCCCCCTTTTAGACCAGTTGATCTGCCGTCTCTTTTCTTTTTTACTCTGCCCCCCTCTCCTGCGGTGAGAAGTTATCAGGTGACCAAAGATGACGCGCTAATTGTTCAAAGTCAGGACCCGGGGTGGACCTCTCCTCCGTGCATCAGTCGGGGACGGCTCTGCGCTGCTGACTCATCTCCATTCAAGCTGATCCCCTGCTGGCCCCACTATGAACTGGACTCTCACATTATTAACCAGATCCACGTGACATCCACTGCACTGGTCGCCCAGGGAGGGTCCCCCCCCATCTTCGGCCCCCTCCGAGATTTCTCATTGTGGGTTGAGTTTTTTTCTTGCCCTGATGTAGGATCTGAACCGAGGATGTCGTAACTTGTGCAGCCCTTTGAGAAACTTGTGATTGAGGGCTATATAAATAAACTTTAATTGGTTGATTGGGATAGGTTGATTGGCAACACTAAATTGGCCCTAGTGTGTGAATGTGATTGTGAATGTTGTCTGTCTGTGTTGGAACTGTGATGAGGTGGCGACTTGTCCAGGGTGTACTCCGCCTTCCGCCCGATTGTAGCTGAGATAGGCACCAGCGCCCCCCGCGACCCCAAAGAGAATAAGCGGTAGAAAATGGATGGATGGATGACTGATTGATTGACACATCATGTATGTACATGAATATGCCAAACAATAGCTTTTTGCAAATGGTCAAATATGTTTGCCTCACATATGCATGTTAATTGACAAAGTCTGTTGTAAACAGCAACATTGTGGTCATGAAAGATTGGCACTACAAACCCGTATTTAGAATTGTTGTTGTTTTTACACAATGTTTTTGTTCATTGTTTCATAAAAGCACCAGAAAGCAGCTGTTGTTTTATCCTTCAATGCCACAAAAGCTTTATTAAAAAAATGACAATAAGAAGACCGACAGGATCCATCAAAGGACGACCACTGGAGCTTTTTTTTCCATTTGTGACATTTCATCTGTACTAATCCTGGACCTTTAAGACCTTAATGTGTGTGATATTATATAACAATGTATGGAAAATGTCATATTGTATATAGCAGATCAGCATGGGTTACTAACTGTGAATTTATGAAGCAAACACCAAGACCAGGAGATATAGTTGTTGTTATAGTTAAACAAAGTACTACTAATTCTGTATAGAGGTGTGAGGTTGTTAAAAAATGTATGATATATTCATATAGGCCATCTAGGACAACAGTATGCAAGAGTCAAAAATATGGCGGTAAAAAAACAACAAAGACAAAACTACGTGTGATATACACAAAATCAGTCCCATCAGTTGGTGCTCCCCAGATAATATCCATACATGCTCCTTTGATTTCACTGGCACTGACGGCACCAAGGCCTGCTTGTAAATATAGGTCATGCAAATAGATCTGTCTGGACAGTAAGCAGTGAAAGGCAAGCGACACCACAAACACCATCCATTAGCTATGCTTTCTGCATGATTAATGAGAAAGCCTAAGAGCGACAGATACAGCGTCAAGTGCATACGCTGGGTCCTCACGTGGTCAACAGATGTAGCGACAAAACGCCAGAGGGTATGGCATCAAAGAGCATTCATCGGCTCATGACCACATACTACTACTAGGTTAGGTTGATATCAGCACTTCAGTCATCAACAATAATGTCATCTGAGAAATAGACATTAAAACAGTGTATGTCTGACTTGGTAGGATATGTACAGTGAGCAGTGAACACAGTGAGCTCAGAAAGAATAAGAACAAGTATGTACATTTCGTATATACTTTTTGATGATCGTAAAAAAGAGAAGCGAATATAAAAACCTCTGAAACACAAAAAAACTAAACATATGTACATCTATCCATCAATCAATTTTCTACCGCTTGTCCCTTAATTTGAATACTGGCATAGAAAACATCCACCAAAAATATTGTATCTTTTCAAAGTTTGTAGTTATTTTTTGCCAAAACTTGCTTCAATACCAATATAACTTTTTTTACAATGTCAATTATTTTTTTGAATACCAAATCTTATTGGCAGAGCGCCAGTTTTTCAGCAAGCTATTAACAGTTTGAGACTGTTTTATTTCAATATTTTAGTGCTGCACAATAATATGGTACCTTTAAGACCAGTTTAATTTAAAACAAAATTTTATATAGGATATATAATTAGAAGGTCCCTGCTCCATCTCTTCATCAGTTTGGGGGTCCTTGGCCTGGAAAACATAAAAGACCCCTTAATCTATTAATCGTTGCAGCCGTAGATCTTGTTATTATCCTGTCATTTAACTCAACAACATGTCTGGTCATGAAATTAATAAATACATATACCGTATTTTTCAGTGTATAAGTCGCTCCGGAGTATAAGTCGCACCTGCCAAAAATTCATAATAAAGAAGGAAACAAACATATATAAGTCGCACTGGAGTATAAGTCGCATTTTTTGGGGAAATGTATTTGATAAAACCCAACACCAAGAATAGACGTTTGAAAGGCAAATTAAAATAAATAAAGAATAGTGAACAACAGGCTGAATAAGTGTACGTTATATGACGCATAAATAACCAACTGAGAACATGCCTGGTATGTTAACGTAACATATTATGGTAGGAGTCATTCAAATAACCATAACGTATAGAACATGCTATACGTTTACCAAACATTCTGTCACGCCTAATCGCTAAATCCCATGAAATCTTATACGTCTAGTCTCTTACGTGAACGAGCTAAATAATATTATTTGATATTTTACGGTCATGTGTTAATAATTTCACACATAAGTCTCTCCTGAGTATAAGTCGCACCCCTGGCCAAACTATGAAAAAAACTGCGACTTATAGTCCGAAAAATATGGTACACAAAAATGTTCTATTAAAAATATTAAAAAAAGGGGTTTGGCTGTTAGTTGATTAGGTGATTGATTGTTCATATTGTATGAAAATCAACAATACATCCGGAATACAAAACAATCATCTTGCATTATAATGTCTGCTATACATTATGATGTTCCAGGTTGGAGAATGCGGACTGCTTTAACTTTTAATTAAGGACCCCTACGCTAGGCCAACTAATGATTAATTAATTAATTGATTAAGACGTCTTTCTGTAGTATTTGTCAATATTCATGTCCTTGAGTTTAGCAAGGGGCCATTTGTCTGCTGCAGTCATACGGGATATTGTTCACGGAAAAATCGGTAAGACAGTGGCAATCAATTAAATTGCACCTTATGAAAGGGGTTTATCTAGAGTACTGTATTTCAGTGCTGTGAGTCAAGTCAAAAGTCAGCAACTGCACGGTGGCGCTAAAAACAGTTGGCACAGTGACTAACAGAGATCGGTAGCATTCAATTAAAAATAGACGTTTACGTGCCAAAAATACAACAATGTTTTTCTCATAAATCAATGCCATCAAATGACACTCCTCTGCTACAAGCCCTACTACAGTCAATGTGTTGTTTTCCAAATCTGCAGTTTTCAGACTCATTTCATGCTTTGATTACTTCAAGCTGCTCTTTCCGAGAGGAAGTCACAGCTGGTTGGTCTGAACAGAAAAGCCAACAAGTCGCTCAGTGGATAGAATTCGCCATCAGATAACACAGCCAAAAGAAGAGATAGATGTCAAACGGTTGGATGTTTGTGGGACAAACAAATAGTTCATCTGTGCATGCTTATTCATCAGCGTGCCCTCTGGCCTCCATAGTAAACAGCATCACACCGTCCTCTGAGTTTGGACAATACGTCACACGAGAGCAGTTCCCGAGTGCTTTCCTGAAAAGGTGCGCAGACAGACAAGAGGCAAAAGCCGATGAACTTGAAATTGAGATTATGAAGTCCAAGCCCCTCCCTGGCTAACAGAATGTTGCGCTGCAAGAAAGGAATGCCATGTGGTCAACAAGGAGGAGGGTGTGACAGGAGAGCCGCATTGTTTGCGGCAGCATGGAGACAGGAAAAGCTCACATGTTTATCAACCTGCTAATATCATCTCCATTTCTGTGTTGAATTGAAAAAAACAATACAACACTTTATGAGGAATTTTTAATGCACAGTAGATGCAAAACAGCTAACTCCTACTAGTCACACGTGAAAAAAAAACAAACTGATAAAATATAAAAACAACCGCACCTAAACCATCTAGGCTCCTTGTGTATTACCCAACAAAAAACCTTCTCAGGCCTCGATTTTGAACTTTTTAAGGACAAGGCAAGTGCTGCCTTAATACATACATATATATATATATATATATATATATATATATATATATATATATATATATATATATATATATATATATATATATATATATATATATATATATATATATATAAGGGGTGGGCAAATTAATGCGTTAATTAAGAGTTAACTCATCAATCTATTAACGCCGCCAATTATTTTATCGCACATTTGCGTATGTTGTTTACATGCTTTTATTTTGTTAACGCCTTTTCTTATAAAGATGGCGGCACCCGGATGGGCTTCGGCGTGGAGGGGCTCTTGGTAAAGATGGAACATTTGGCAAAAACACCGGACAATTCTGCAAATTTCATGGCTGGCTCACTGCGTGGTCACTCCGGGATCACTTACGACCGCCAGACAATTCTGGATGTGGATAGATCGGGCCGTTTTGGACTGAATGACGCGTGCTTGCTAGACCGGCTAGCTAGCATGGGAATACTTTGCCAGCTACATCCAGCGGCCTGTGAAGCAGCGGAGTATATGTGTTGTCTGTCTATTTATGAATAATGCAGGCGAGGCGTGTTGGCTGAGTTCTTAACGTTTACTTTCAGAGCATGCATATCACAACATACAAGATGCCGTCATGGCGACACACAACCTATACCGGGCTACCGCGCATGCTCGTCACTCCTGTTGCATGCTGGGTAGGGTAGTTATTTTTTCCCTGGCTCATAACATCACAATATAGTACCATGTATATGCGTTCAGTTTATCAAAGCACCAAGCAAACAATCGGAAAATTCCCATCATATCAATTCCTAGATATGGTCCTAATTATTTTAAGTGCACTACGCATAATAAACACAACAGTATTAATATTGCTACTACGGATAATTTAATCAAAAATTCCCTGAAACAGCCCACTACCTATAATATAGGTTTTTTAAACTTAAGATCACCGAAAGTGAATAAGCGGTAGAAAAGTATCGATGGATGGAAGATCACTGATAAAAAAAAATGTTCCTGCTGTTACCTCAGAAATTGCCTGTTCGGATGTTATGATTGTGGCTCAGAGATTTGTATGTAGATTATATTTATTTTCCATAACAAACAGGATAACTTAAATACCCTGGCAGTGGAAATAAGCTTAAATGTTTATATTTACATTTTTTGAGTTGATTTTCATAAAATATGCTATTTAACTGCTACTGTTTAACAAGTACTGATTTGAATTGTTTTTGCACAACAAATGTTTTGGCGCTTTTTTTCATGTGGGAGAATATTCCAATAAAGGTGCACTACACACTACTTTTGAATTCATTATTGCGCTTTGCGTATACAATGCAGTTAATCGCGATTAACCGGAGAAATAGTGTGATTAACTTCGATTAAAATTTTTAATCGTTGCCCAGCCCTAATATATATATATATGTGTGTTAAAAGATGGCACCTGATGGCCATAATACATAACTGCACCATCCATCAATTTTCTACCGCTTATATCCCTTCAGGGTTGCGGGGGGCGCTGTCCATATAGATTAAAATACTGTTCATGTATGAGATCAAGGGCTGCCAATCATGGCCAAGGTAATAATTAAAATTATTGTTATCCATATAGAAATCATGTTTACTGATTGTAAGTCAAAGCAGTGTTGGGTTGTAAACGTAATACCATCCTGTCATTTGTAATGTCCAATAAAAAGACTTTAAATATCCATATATACATATTTATATAAATATGTACACACACACATATATATATATATATATATGTATATATGTATATATACACATATATATATATATATATATATATACACACTTACACAGACATATATACACATACATATATACACACATAAATATATATACATAAACACATATAAATATATATATACATATATATACATATACACATATAAATATATATACACATACACACATATAAATATATATACACATACACACATATAAATATATATACACATACACACATATAAATATATATACACATACACACATACTGTATATATATATATATACACATACACATATATACTTTATATATATATATATATATACATACATACATACATACATACATTCATATACATTCATATATACTTATACATTCATATATACATTACATACATATATACATACATACATACACCTATGCCGAAAGAAATGGAGTTCATACCCAAATTACCTGGGAAAAAAAGGCTACTACGCAGTATCTGTGTTTGTGCATACAAAAACAATGGTTTTGTAAAAGCCTGGTTATTATACAGGTTACGGAACGTGAATTAAGTATTGTTAGCAGTTTTTGGATCCATTTTTAAAGTGATTTAGAGGTAGAAGTGATTGCTGCCTTTAGCTGCCTTGCTAACCACCTAGAACGAGCCCGTATTTACAAATTAGAAGGCAAAAAAATAAAATAAAAAATAACATGGTTTCTAGTCCCTCATAAGGACTGTGAATGACTGGCCAAATTCCAAGAAAAAGTGTTGTTCCCCTTCGTTCACAATCCTTAAGAGAGACAGGAATGTGAATGTTATTTATTTTATTTTATTTAAACACAAGAAAACACAAAAAAAAACTTTACAACTATGGTTAGCAGTGAAGCTGCTGAAAAGTTTCTCAATCTCGCTGGAAGTAAATGCTAAATAATTGTTTCCAAATAGCAGTTCAAAAAGAAACAATTTCAATTGTACCCGACTTCCTACAACACTACCATAGAGGCTGGGCTTTGATGACACACGCACTTGATTATGTGGCGATTGAGAAGAACAACGGCACAGCTTGCCACATTCTCTCTGATGTCCCTTTACAGTGCGTATACATGAATCACAACCAGGGACTCAACATGCCAAACTCAATAGAGGAGGCAATATTAGATTATTAAAAGGCGACATGGAAAGCTGTCATCAATACACGTGTCTTGTACTGTAGATTAGCCAATACCACATTTTGCAAGCGTCTGTGCCAGGGTACAATGTTTCTTCATTCATAATACATGCAGCTCTTTTTCCATTATTGATCCATTCTGAAAACACACCCTGGGGTTCGACGCTAGCACTGTTTCAGATGCGTGCTTGAACAACGTCGCTGCAGGGAGGCTTGGAAGGCATTCAAAGGGGAACACGAGAAAGAGAGAAATCTCTACCTTGGAGACCTGCAGATCTAAGCGGAAGCATAGGCTGTAGGAGAAGAAAGGTTGGCTTGACCACCATACAATGTATTGTGAGTCCTTCCTAAAAACACTGAAGGCTTAAGAATAGGAATACGTTGACAGGACATCCATCGTTGGTTGTTTTGTCCGAATCAAAACATTGCTTTTAGGCTGGACGTGACAAATTAGACAAGAGCTGCACGATTAATCACTATTGAAACGAAATCAAGGTTTTATTTAGTGCGATTAATAACAGCAAGAGACAGAGGCTTGTTTTGTTTTTCCCTTCCGCCTTGTTCGTCAATCAGAATTGTTGAGCGCCATGCCCTCAAATCAAAAGTGTTTACTGGAAACAACAAGCTTGTGTGTGCTGCAGTGAAGGCGGTAAGACGCAAATATCAAACTGGAAAAAACGTTTTGATGGTGACTGTAAGAAGGCTGAAGGAACTTCAAAAGTTTCAATACCAGAAGATGGTGTAGAGCCGTTGGACTCAGAGAACTACATTTGGAACAATTTTGTTTTCTGAAAAAAGAAGAGCCCCAAATGCAAAACTTGTTGTGGTGTCGTCGCTAGATCAAGGGGAAACACGTCTCACCTTTGTCAGCATTGAAAGAATAACCCCCGACAGCAGTATGAGTCCTTGCTTCCAAATTGAGTGATTGGAACTTTTATTAGTAGATTGCACAGTACAGTACATATTCCGTACAATTGACCACTAAATGGTAACACCCGAATAAGTTTTTCAACTTGTTTAAGTCAGGGTCCAGTCCACGTAAATCAATTCATGGTAAATGGGTGGAAGATGAAGAGGTTACGGCAAGTGGCTCAATACAATGTAAGCAGAGATCAATTACAGCAGCATTTGCATCCATGAAGCCGTATGAAAAGATCTCACATAGGTATAAAAAAAAATAACTGCCGCTCTAACACATGACATCGTCAAAGAAATGATTCCACAAAATAGTGTTTCAGGAGAAGGCTTCTAGAGCCTCAGCCACACACCAGACAGACCCCATGTCATAGCATCCAGTATTTATTTCAGTCAAGTGGCTGTAACTCAAATGTACGCTAAATGTAGGGAAACGTGGAAGCTGAACTCCAAAACATGGAATATAGTATTTCGCCACAACATCTGAATTGTTGTCAAGCAGTGCATCATCCAGTGCATCTAAAATGTATTCACAGTACTTCATTTTTTTCACATTGTGTTATGTTAGTGCCTTATTACAAAATGGAATACATACATTTTTGTTCTCAAAATTCTACAATTACCCATAACAATAATGTGAAAAGTTTTTTTTTTTAAATTGTGCAAATTTATTGAAAATAAAAATCTTAAGAATCACATTTTGCTCAACACTTTGTTGATGCTTTTTTGGCAGAAATTACAGCCTCAAGTCTTTTTCAATATGATGCCACAAGCTTGGCACACCTATATTTGAGAAATTTCGCCCTTTCCTACAAACCCCGTTTCCATATGAGTTGGGAAATTGTGTTAGATGTAAATATAAACGGAATACAATGATTTGCAAATCATTTTCAACCCATATTCAGTTGAATATGCTACAAAGACAACATATTTGATGTTCAAACTGATAAAAAACATTTTTTTTGTAAATAATCATTAACATTAGAATTTGATGACAGCATATCGTGACAAAGAAGTTGGGAAAGGTGGCAATAAATACTGATAAAGTTGATGAAATCTCATCGAACACTTATTTGGAACATCCCACAGGTGTGCAGGCTAATTGGGAACCGGTGGGTGCCATGATTGGGTATAAAATCAGCTTCCGTGAAATTGTCAGTCATTCAAAAAAAAAAAAATTTGGGAAATGGTTACCACTTTGTGAACAAATGCGTGAGCAAATTGTCAAACAGTTTAAGAACATTTCTCAGCGGGCTATTGAAAGAAATTTAAGAATTTCACCATCTACGGTCCATAAAACCATCAAAAGGTTCAGAGAATCTGGAGAAATCACTGCACGTAAGCGATGATATAATGGACCTTCGTTCCCTCAGGCGGTACTGCATCAAAAAGCGACATCAGTGTGTAAAGGATATCAACACATGGGCTCAGGAACACTTCAAAAAACCACTGTCAGTAACTACAGTTTGTCGCTACATCTGTAAGTGCAAGTTAACACTACTATGCAAAGCCAAAGTAATTTATCAACGACACCCAGAAACGCCGCCGGCTTCGCTGGGCCCGAGCTCAGCTAAGATTGACCAATGCAAAGTGAAAAAGTGTTCTGTGGTGTGACGTATCCACATTTCAAATTGTTTTTTGGAAACGGTGAACGTCATGTCCTCCGGACCAAAGACGAAAAGAACCATCCGGATTGTTATAGTCGTAAAGTTCAATAGCCAGCATTTGTGATGGTATGGGGGTGTATTAGTGCCCAAGGCATGGGTAACTTACACATCTGTGAAGGCACCATTAATGCTGAAAGGTACTTACAGGTTTTGGAGCTACATATGTTGCCATCCAAGCAACGATATCATGGACGCCCCTGCTTATTTCAGCAAGACAATGCTAAGTCACTTGTTACAACAGCGTGGCTTTATAGTAAAAGAATGCGGGTACTGGACTGGCTTGCCTGTAGTCCAGACCTGTCTCCTATAAAAAATGTGTGGCGCATTATGAAGCCTAAAATACCACAACGGAGACCCCGGACTGTTGAACAAAGTAAGCTGTACATAATACAAGAATTGTATTTGCAGCACCTCTCAAGCTCCATCAGGTTGGATGGGAAGTTTTGGTTTTCACCCAGGATGCCTCTATGCATTACTGCATTCATCTTAGTCTGGTCAGGGAGGTGACCAAGAACCCGATGGTCACTCTATCAGGACTACAGCATTCCGCTGTGGAGAGAGGAGAACCTTCCAGAAGGACAACCATCTCTACAGCAAACCACTGATCAGGCCTGTATTGTATAGTGGCCAGATAAAAGCTATTTCTAAGTAAAAAGTTTGTCGAAATGCTCCTGAAAGACTTTCAGACAATAACAAACAAAATTCTCCGTCTGATGAGACAAAGATTGAACTCTTTGGCATGAATGTAAGACGTCATGTTTGGAGGAAACCAGGCACCGCTCACCAGGCCAATACCATTCCTACAGTGAAGCATGGTGGTGGTAGGATCATGCTGTGGGGCTGTTTTTTCGACGGCAGGAACTGGGAAACTATGGTAGGCATTTTTCAGAGGTCTCAAGAAGATAAGAAATACAAAAATGTGTGTGTGTGTGTGTGTGTGCGTGTTGATTTTTTCACATACAGTATTAGCTTACCGGTATTACATAGATGTACTGCTGAAAATGATTTACAATTTTCTTTGAGATTATTTTACAGAATTGTTTTATTTACAAAGACATTTTAAAATCTCAGATGCTATCCTTTGCTGTCTTTCACTCCAGAAAATGCAGTAAAAAAAAAGTTTGAGAGGTTTCTTGAATTTTATCATTTTAGTACATTGTTTGATTTATTTGCTTAATCCATTCCATAATTTAATTCCACATAGAGATATACTGAAGGTCTTAAGGGTTGTATGTGCGTACAAATATTTTCAATTAAAAAATGTGTCTAAAGTTATATTTCTCCTCTTTTGTTGAGAATAGTTGTTGTATACTCTTGGGCAGCAGGTTTGCCTTGTGCATAATTTTAGCTGTTTGCAAATTCACTATGCCGTGGAATTTCAGTATATTAGATTCAATAAATAAAGTTTTTGTATGTTCTTTTTATCAATCATTTTGTATTATTCTAACTGATCTTTTTTGTAACACAGTTAGTGAATGAAGTGTACTTTTGTAGTTATTTCCCCATATTTCTGCACAATAACTCAGATATGGTAACCATAGCAAGCAGTAGAGAATATGAAGTGATTTTTGGTCCAATGCATGTTTAGCTTTATTCATTATTGACGTGTTTCTGGCCACTTTATGTTGTATATTTTTTATATGAGATTTCCAGTTAATTTTGTCATCAATCATTATACCTAGAAATTTGGTTTCATTTACCTTTTCAATTTCTATTCAGTCTATTTGTATTTATACTTGCCTCAAAAGTTTCTCATTGTATCCTATTGGGTTAAGTTTTTTCTTGCCCTGATGTGGGATCTGAGTCGAGGATGTCGTTGTGGCTTGCGCAGCCCTTCGAGACACTTGTGATTAAGAGCCATATGAATAAACTTTGATTGATTGATTGATTGATTGATTGACGTTAAACTTTTGTAATGTCTATTTTATGTTTATATTTTCAGTCTTACAAACCTAAATGAGGGAAGAAGTGTAAAGAAATAAAACTGAGGAAGGAAATAATTCCAAAGAAGGAACACTATTTCTCAACAAAACTTCTGGAGCTTTTTTTTCCTAATGCTTTTAAATATAGCCTCACAGGCTGGAAACAAGTAGCAAGGGCAGAATAATGAATTTATTGACTGTGCAGTGTGAAAGCCGATGTGTTTTCTTTGCAATTTAGCAAACACAGTCTCAAAGGAATATAATCTGCGGAGGTACTCTCTGATAAAACATCCACATTTCAAGGCCCGGCCCTTGAGTCAGTGGCTCTTGAAGCTGCAGCCCTCTTCATCATGCAGTTGAATAGCCCAGCTCTACGGCTTTATCGGCGGAGGGTGCCATTTTGATTGATTGATTGAAACTTTTATTAGTAGATTGCACAGTACAGTACATATTTTGTACAATTGCCCACTAAATGGTAACACCCGAATACGTTTTTCAACTTGCTTAAGTCGGGGTCCAAGTAAATCAATTCATGGTACAAATATATACTATCAGTATCATACAGTCATCACACAAGTTAATCAGAATATATACGTTGAATTATTGACATTATTTACAATCTGGGGGGTGGGATGTGGAAGGGATCAGGGGTGGCTAAGGTTTTGTTGATATCAGCACTTCAGTCATCCCCAATGGTATCATCTGAGAAATGGACATTGAAACAGTGTAGGTCTGACTTCGTAGGATATGTACAGCAAGTAGTGGACATAGTGAGATCAGAAAGCTTAAGAATAAGTATATACATTGGATTATTTACATTTGATTATTTACAATCTGGGGAGGTGGTATGTGGAGGGGGGGAGGGTGTTAGTCTAGGGTTGAAGTTGCCTACAGGTGTTCTTTTAGTGTGGTTTTGAAGGAGGATAGAGATGCACTTTCTTTAACACCTGTCGAGAGTGCATTCTATATTGATGTAGTATAGAAGGAGAATGAGTTAAGACCGTTGTTAGATCGGAATCTGGGTTTAACATGGTTTGTGGAGCTCCCAATCCCATTGAAGCTGAACTGACTAGCATTTTGATTGCTCCAGTCAATCGTCAATAGTATGTTTCCATGGACTAAAATAGTCCGATTTCTCAAATATTTCCGCTCTATGTAAGCATCCTACAACCCATGGAAAGACCTTAATCTGATCATGTTTGGTTTTTGAAAAGTCGGACTAAAACACCTGAATTATACAATTGAAAACCATCATCACACTTCATATCGCACATGCGCTAGTCTCAACACGGAAGCAGATACCATTAAAAAAACATAGCAAGAATTGTAAAAGGATATTGTTTATTTTCTACACAAATGAAAAAGAACAGAACATGTTTAAGTACATTGATGGGGGAAAAAAACAGTTATTTAAAATGGTAGCTAAGGAAATGTAGAAAGTCAACTTGATTCAGACTCCTGAACAAGAGATGGAAGAGAAGCAGGTATAATACAAGGCAAATAATAAAGCCTAAAAAAAAACTATTCACGCTGCATTTTTGCACCTCAAACTGATACAAAATAACTCTGTATTCCACACAACTGGCAAGATTGTACAGAACAATAGCAACCTTCATATGGAACAGTATTGGCAGGGGCACAAACTTTGTTTCCCTTTGGATTTAAAACTCCTTCCATCAATGCACAGAACATTATGAATAAACTCCAAGACATTTTAAAGCGTTGTATGCATAACTCTCTCCCGTCTTTCTTTGCTTCGGAACTGCATCCGCTCCGAGACTTTCTTGATGGTGCGGCATGTTCGTAGCGCAATATAAAATCAGCATAGCTATTAGCGACGGAATATTTCTAATCTGTGTTACAGATTACAGCGGACATCATGTAAAACAGAGCTAGGCTGTTGACTTGTAATGAGCTGCAGATGCCAGCTGTGACGTCATAGGTCAACCGGAAAAACAATAATTTTATCCATGCAAAAAGGTAAAAAAAACGCCACCCAGTGTACGGGAGGAACATGGCGTATGACCAGTAGTCGCATTAGAGCGTGTGCATGGACACTGGAACTTCACGTGTAGGTGTGAAAATACAAAAAAAACAAGTCATTGAGGAATCAGGCTAACACCCCCTGGTTTGGTGTGCATGTTCAAATTCTAAGCAAACTGCCCCCGTAAGTATTTGTGTGTACCCTATGAAAGTCTATTCGGTGCCGGTGGGAACACTGTGACATGCGAGCGAACATGTCTGAAACCAGCAATGGTGGACATGCTGGGGTTTTAAGCCAAAAACCTGTAAGAATGTATCACTCCTGTTCTAAAGCATTCTGGATTATTATATCAAATTATTTTTTAAATAAAATGTGACGGTTGTCATATACAGTATATAACTGGCGAGAAGAGTCACTCTATAAGTCAGCTGGAGTTCAGCTGGTTTTCTATGATGCGGTTCTAAAGGTGCGTAAAGTGTCTTGAGACAGCTTATGAGGTGATTTGGCGCTATGTAAATGACTTGACTTAGACCCCGTATATGCAATATCAATTGGGTTGGTAGTCTTTAAATTGTGGTATGGTTCCCACAATTGGTAGAGGCTCAACACAATATTTGGCCCTAAGTACACTGGGTTGGTCGCGCTATCTCGAGACCCTAAAAACAATAACGGTACTAAGTGGCTTTCAACCCTTGAATTATTTGTATACCCGCCGATCCTTCACATGTATAGATCAGCAAGACTAGACAGCTAGATGTTTTGATGGGTAGCAGGCGCCAGTAAGTGATTAGCGCTTTAGGGCAATGAGCTCTGTGGGCGATTCCTCCAGGTACAGGCGGTATAGCGCTGCAACATTTAGCCTGACTGGCAGAGGGAGTGGGAGGAGGAAGTCGGAGTGAGTGCAAGTGGAATAGAGATAAGGCAGCTTCCTGAAGCTCATTACTTTATTAAATAGAGTATGTGTGTGATCCGTGTTGACTGAGATCGACCATGTTTCCACAATTCACCTACATTCTGCAAGTTGTGTCCTTTATCTTGTACTTTGTAACTTCATCTTCCCACTCTGCTGCCAAGACAACTACAAATAGGTATGCAGCGGAAAATGGGTACAGGCCGACAAAAATAGCCGCAAAGTGCACCGCGCCTCCCGATCGGGTGCCTGCTATTTTCAAGTGCATGTGTTTGCTCGTCTTTACGACTAGACGTCCATAGAACCACCTCAGTGCTCTGCACCCTTGCACCAGTGAGGAGGCCAAACACAAGAGAGGCTCCAGCCTTGCTGTGTACACAAACTATGCTTCATTTCCTTCAGCTGGTGTCCTCAATGACAAAGGCACATCTGCAGCACTGGCTCCACAGTGCAGGGAGGGAGTCAAGGGTGTCTCATAAACCAAACTAGGGGGGGGTCGCATACATGACTAAAAATGGGAAAACAATGTCATTCTAAAGCCTTAGAAAACAGAGGACATGCATGTTTAGTTTTCAGAATATGCATGCCAAGCAACTTACTCACTATCAAAATTATGATTGACAGGGTTATTGTGTTTATGCTGTCCAACATACTTGTGTGGTACCACTTTGGGCTGCTATTAATAAGGATGATTTATTTGGAATTTTTCAGGCTGAAGATAACCTTAAAATCATTTCCCAGACTCACTGTTGTTTATTAAATGACCCGTTCTTAAAGCAGTCATAAAGGAATAAATCTGCAACTTTCAAGAGGACCATGATGTTTCTGCAAGACAAAGCTTAATAGCTGCTTAGACATTCATATCTAAGTGAAATAATAATAATTAGGCATGTCCCAATCTGATATTGATATAAAAAAACAAGAATATGGTATCAGCTTCCGTCAAAAACCCTGACATACTGTAAGCACCTTTACTTGTGCAAAGCTGGACAATCAGTTGACGTCTACATTTCCTCCAGTAAGCATACAAAGTTAGTCTGTTCTTGTATTTTTGTAAAGTCTTTTACGAAAGGTAAACATGCTGGAGGCTAGGCCCTAGCAGCTACCCAACAGCTAAGCACACACAAGCTCTACAGACACAATGTGTGTCCTTAATTGAACAGTAATGTATTTGTCGACATAAACAAGTATCAAATAATTATAGTTACATGTAACCTACAGATACAAAGTCTCCAAAGCAGAAACGTATTAGAAATGATCCAGTAACAAATGTGTCCGCATCATTGAAATTACTGCATCAATTTGAACTTTGACGCCATAAACCGTATTTAATCTACAAAACCCGCACCGTAACTTTAGGTTTGTTCATAATGCCACCACATTTGGCAGTCGAGTTCAGGGGAATGAAAAGTAAAATATGTCATCTTTGTGGAGGGGGTCCGGTCCGATGGCCAGGGATGAAGTACTGGCTGTTCAGAGTCGGGACCCAGGATGGACCGCTCGTCGGGACCCAGGATGGACCGCTTGCCTGTGTATCGGTTGGGGACATCTCTACGCTGCTGATCCGACTCCGCTTGGGATGGTTTCCTGTGGACGGGAATCTCACTGCTGTCTTGGATCCGCTTTGAACTAAACTCTTGCGGCTGTGTTGGAGCCACTATGTGTTGAACTTTCACAGTATCATGTTAGACCCGCTCGACATCCATTGCTTTCGGTCCCCTAGAGGGCGGTGGGGGTGGGGGGAGGGGCACATATGAGGTCCTCTCCAAGGTTCTCATAGTCATCATTGTCACTGGCATCCCACTGGGTGTGAGTTCTCCCTGCCCATTGGTGTGAGTTTTCCTTGCCCTTATGTGGGTTCTTCCGAGGATGTCGTAGTCGTAGTGGTTTGTACAGTCCTTTGAGACATTTGTGATTTAGGGCTATATAAATAAACATTGATTGATTGATTGATTGATTGATTGATTGAACTTTGTGCGAGACTGGTAAAATGCATCAACCAAGGAATTAACCAAAACAAAAACAAAACAAGGCACCAACCAAAATGTCTTTGCAGTGGCCCATGCAGGACCACCCACACTAAATTTCCAACTAATTATGATTCACTGATTAAATTTGATTATAAAAAAAAGCTCAGATTTTTATTTTGCTGCATTGAATATTATTTTAATGAGTTCAATTATTACAACTTTAAAAAATCCAGACAGCATTGAGTGCTTGGAACTTAAAATATGCATATTTTTTCCACAAGACTTCTCAAATCAAGCCTGCTCAGTGGCCTTGTGGTTAGAGTGTCCACCCTGAGATCGGTAGGTCGTGAGTTCAAACCCCGGCCGAGTCATACCAAAAACTATAAAAACGGGACCCATCACCTCCCTGATGGGCACTCAGCATGAAGGGTTGGAATTGGGGGTTATATCACCAAAATGATTCCTGAGCGCGGCCACCGCTGCTGCTCACAGCTCCTGTCACCTCCCAGGGGGTGGAAGAAGGGGATGGGTCAAATGCAGAAGGTGATTTCACCACACCAAGTGTGTGTGTGACCATCAGTGGTACTTTAACTTTAACTTAAAAAAAGAGCGCACATGAGATCGGTGCATCTTTTGGTGATGTAGGTCGCGCTACTGGCAATGTGGCGTCTGTTTGTTTAACTTTTTTTTTTTTTTAAATATAAGTAATATATAGTGCAGACTTTGGCAAATTAAGGCCCGGAGGCCACATGCGGCCCGTTAAGTTTTTCAATCTGGCCCGCCGGACATTCTCAAATATATTTTTTTTAGATCTTTAGGAAGGAAACTATAGCTGCCATTATGATGTGCAGTGATGTTTTCTAATGACCGTAAGTCTTCAACTGTACAAAGCATTTCAATGGTAGGAATCTGCGCTTTTGCATGATATACCAGTTACTATGGTTATCTAATTAGTTACTATGGTAATCTTATTAGTTACTATGGTCATCTAATTAGTTACTATGGTAATCTACACCATCGAGCAGTGTGGGTGGGAAGAGTTTCCACTGACGAGGAAGGAGATTTTCACAACAAAGTTCTAAAGCTTAGTGATGTATCAGATATATCAGATTGTAGGTGGGTTTATTTTGTACCCTTCCCGTTCATAATTCACTGTTTGTTGCATTTTTGTTGCGTTTTACTTGATTGTAAAATATGTGGATCGAAAGGGGGTGTGACATTCATATTTTGTCAATATTCAGTGTTTTATCGTTCATAGAAAATGTAAAATTCCATTATGTTTTTTAAGGCGGTCTGTCATAACATTTTTAGCATTCAATCAGAAATTATTGTGAGGTTTTGTATTAGTGTTCCTAAAAATAGATATACCGGCCCCCAGACACATTTCTTTCTCTAAATGTGGCCCTTGGGTCAAAATATTTGCCCAGGTCTGATATAGTGGTACGCTCATAGTAAAAATGCAATGTATGTGCATATACTATATAAGAAGAAAGAATAAAGGTAATCCGAAAAATCCTTGTTTATTTCAACAATTTTCCCTTAAAAACGCATTGAGGCCAAAAAGTATGTTTTATTCGATTACTTGAATGTTAAATTACTAAAATAATCGATGGCTGCAGCCCTAAATTGTGACACAATTTTCGTGGATATCTATATTACATAGGGGTGTAAGGGTACGTGTATTTGTATTGAACCGTTCCAGTACGGGGTTCCGGTTCGGTACGGAGGAGGAGTTCCACACGAACATATGAAGTAGCCGTCTATGCTAAAGTCTTAACAAGCTGCTCCGCTCTGTTCTGCCTCTGTCTCCTGCACAGCACCCAGCATTGTCCCTCCCACACAACCATCTGATTGGTTACAACCGTAGCGATAACAAGCCAATCAGCAGTGCGTATTCAGAGCGCATCTAGTCAGCGCTTCAACGTCGAGCCGATAGGCGTTTAGCAGGGGAGCAACAGACTCTCCCCAAATTATACTAAACACTTCCAAGTCAACTACTTTGTAAACATCACTATGAGCCCGTTGACCTTCTAGAACATCCTGGCTTTAGGTGAAAGGCTAGTTAGCTCTTAGCGTAACATTAGCTCATTTTGCGGTGTGTGCATGTGTGTGTGTGTGTGTGTGTGTGTGTGTGTGTGTGTGTGTGTGTGTGTGTGTGTGTGTGTTACGGACAGTGTTGATTGAGGTGTGTTGAAGCAGCAAAAAAGGACATTATGTTAAATGAAGAGTTTCTGTCTCTGATAGTGTATATAATAATGTAAATGCGTCATAAAGCCTACATGAACGCCATGGTGTTCAGGGATGAATAGTTTCTCCTATTGCTATTGTACTATTTTTCAGCTATAGTTACATTAATCATTAGTAATGTAACAGCCTAGTTTTGAATGATAGGGTCTCTGCTATCACATGTTGATACAAATAGAACATTTACATAATAAAAAAAACAACTACAGGCTTCCCCAATGCTGTAATAAATTAAGCATAATGAGTTGACTTGAAACGGTTTGTTACACTTTTTATATGTAGAAGAAAAGTTGTGTCATTTTATTTCATCTAAGTAACAATTTGAGGCAGTTTAATGTGGATTAACTTGGGCAGAATTATTATAGTGTTCCCAATGTTAGAAGGATAAAGCCATTGTTTACAAATTTGGTAAATAAATAACCAAAAAGTGGATATTTTGTTGTTTTCTTACTGTACCGAAAATGAACCGAACCGTGACCTCTAAACCGAGGTACGTACCGAACCGAGATTTTTGTGTACCGTTACACCCCTAGTATTACAGTAACATATTTGCCAAAGTAATTTGAGCACAACCCATAGGGGCCATCACAAATGTCATTAACAGTCACAACTGCGATTGTACAACTTCCTAATTGTGTGCATAAAGTGATATCCAACACCCTGAGGAGAATACAAATGTGACATTTTGTGCTTTGTTTTGAGGTTTTTACGAGAACCAAGGTTGCAGAATGCAGCAAGCAGTGGACTGTTAAAGCCTGCAGTGAGGTGTTCAGCTAGGCCACTGATCCCAGCCAGACTCTGTACAGCCAGGATGGCTATAAATAGCCAAACAATCAGCCATTCCCTGCAAAGCACTGTGTGTGTGCTCTTTTTTTTTTTTTTTTTTTTTTTTTTTCAACACATTGGGACAAACTATGCAAGTAGCCCAGCAGGTGCCCTCGTCCTCAGTGGTAACGTGTTGAGATGATAGGATTCAATTACGAAGTGATGGCTGCATGTAGTCACGTTGTGAACATGGAGCAACAACAATAGGCCATAAAGCAATATGCATTTAAAGCACACATGAGGCTTGCGCTACACCTGTAGATTATCCACAGTGATTATCTTTTGTCATGGAAAGTTCCCACTCAAGCCGAGAATCCTGGGAAATATCGCATTGTACTTTCTCCCACACTTCTAGGGTTTACTGGAAGCAGCACCTGACCGCAGTTCATCTCCTGCATGAATAAACATTCAGCCATGCAAACCAGGAAACCACGAATGCTCAGTGAACAAAAGCGTGTTTTTAATGTGATGCTACTACAAAAATGTATGCTTTAATCTAAATTTACTTTTTAATGATGGTATCGTCGGCCCGCTACAAGTAGATTTACTGGCGCCAAAAGTAAAACAAATTCTCCCCAAAACTTACATTATTTTTTAGTTTAAAATTTTGCAATACAGTACACACACACATTTTTGTATTTCTACCTTCTTTGAATATAAAAAAAGTGTGTTTGTTACGTTTGGGACGCATTTTGAATGCGCGAGTTGTCACCGCTAAATGCTGCAGGACTCGGACAAGGCTGGATTGCAGGTTGGTGCTTGTTTAATATACAAAAGGTAAAAGAACACTTGACAAAAAGCAAAGAAACGGCGTGCCTAAGCACGGGACGCTAAATGCTAATAGTTAGCAAGCATCAAGTTCAAAAGTCCAATAGATACGACGTGCAGACCGCACGCGAAGCAAAGATGTGACTTAGCCAGGTAAATACAAAGCAGAATACCAAACGTGACTTTTGCGAGTAGCTAACAAAACATCCAGGACGCACACAGTTGGAGGCAGGCTTAAATACTCAAACAATAATCAAAAACAGGTGTGCTTCAGAAAGTCAGTGCAGGTGTAGCAAATGAAGTCGCCATGGTGACAAATACAAACAAGGAAGTGCAAACACAACTCAGGGAACGGAAGAGTCCAAAAATAATTAGAAAACACACAAAAAGGACTCAAGAACAAACTATGTCCGATCAGGGAGGCGGATCGCGACAGTTTTGTGAAAAATGAGTTGGAATTTCACAAGAAAAGTCACAATTTTCACAACAAAAACTTTGAATTTTGGCAGTATTATAATAAAAGTCGTAATTTTACTCACAGCAAATTAAAATGTTACAAGAAAAACTAAACATTTGTGCAATATTATGATAAAAGTTGGAATTTTACTCATTAACAGTCGCAATTTTACAAGAAAAGCTTAACATTTTGGCAATTTTATTAAAAGAGTCGTAATTTTACTCAACAAAAGTCACAATTTTGTAAAATGTTGGCAATATTATAATAATAACCGAAATTTTACTTGGAAAAATTACAACAAAAGTCATAATTTTACTAAAAAATTTCACAAGAACAACCTAAAAATTGGCAGTATTGTGATACAAGTCAGAATTATATATGACAAATGTCACCATTTTGCATTCAAAAGTAATCATTTTACATGAAAAAGTAATCATTTTATGAGAAAATATTGCAATATTACCGAAACAGAAATAATGAGAAATTGTTCCCAATTTTATAAGAAAATATTTGACACATTGTGAGAAAAAGACTGCTTTTAGTTATGTTTTGTTGTTGTTTATAATTGTTTTTTAATTTTCATTATTTACTTGATGTTATTAAAGTATGTCTTTATATATACATATTGTTTTTGTAAATTAATTTTGGCCAAAGGGAGCACATTTCAATTTCTTACACACACTTGGTTGGCCAGAGGGGGAGCACTTCAAATTTTTACACACACTTATTTCATATGTTGACCAGAGGGGGCACACTTTTAAAACCGACACAGTCAATTTGAAAATCCTTCCTTTTTGGGACCACCCTCATATTGATAGATTTCATCACCAGGGGTGTAAATGAGACATTCTCTATAAGATGCAATAGTTTTCTATATTCGGACCATGGTTTATGTCCTAACTTGTTTACCGGTCCTCATATGGAAGGTACTTTTTCTTCTTGATGTCTCAAGAAGGCTAGAAATACAACACACACACGCACACACAAACATCCATTTACTACCGCTTGTCCCTTATTTGGGGTTGCGGGGGGTCGATGGAGCCTATCTCAGCTGCATTCGGGCGGAAGGCGGGGTACACACTGGACTCACAACCACCCCATCGCAGGCACACACAAACAATTGAACAGTAAAAAATTAGGGCTGGGCGATATGGCTAAAAACTATATCACAGTGCATGTTTTTTTTAATTGATCAATATAGATAATTACTAAAACTTTTTATGACTTATTTAAACCTGCCAATAAATACAGTAGAACAATGTCCAACTTGCCAGCGGTGCTATTTATCAGTGCGGAATTTGTCTGGTAGTTAGTTAGGATGAGCGCGGTAATAAGATATATTTTATTACAAAGGTAATACAATTATGTAGATAAACAGAGCACTTTAGGAAGCAACTAATTAAACCTACACTTTGGAAGTGACAGGATGTTGCCACACTGCATTAGAAAAACAACTTCCTGTTATTGAATTGATATATCAAAATCCAACCGATTCTCTCTTCACTCCATGCAGAGAATCCACAGCGAGACGGTAAGACGGCGTAATCACAAAAGTGTTGTGAGAGTAGCGTATGTGTGTACGTGCTCCTTTAAGAATGGCAGTGTGTTGGCAGAGTGAAGTAAGTGAAAGAGTTAGGAGAGGGAGCGGTAGCATGTAGCATTAATGGCGAACGTGTCGGGTTGTGTCTGGCAGAAATAAGAATAAAGTGACCAAATTGTCACGAATCGGCAGCCTCGTCATTCCGACCCAAAAGTGGAGCTTAGCAGACCCATTGTCGGGTAAAGTGAAAGGTGTTACCCACGACAAAAACATTGGCCATGGAGGGCACGTCTCCCCTGATCTCCTCAACTACGGTCTGGGACTGGGAGTAATTTCTGGTTTCTTACAACCAAAATATATAAATATGTATCAAATATTGTATCTAATGCATTTTATATTGATATCGATTTTGTGTCTAACCCGGAATATATTGATATTGTATTGTCCGCGCAGCACTATTTGAAATAAATTTCAACCATAATAAAATGAGTGATCACTCGCACTGATCCAACACGGATTAAACGAGATCTTAAATGAAGGAACTGGTCAGTAAAAGACAGTTATTTTCTCAGCCACTTGAAACAAACTGCATTGCGCGCTCGTAACTATGAGGGTTGGAGGAAATATTTAGCAACAAAGCAATGATGGAAGTGACAAACTTGCCATTCAAATAGTAGCGTGTTTGTTGACAAGAACATACAGCCATGGAAGCACGTTCAATCTATTTATTAAGTAGAGATAAGACAAACCAGTGAAAGATTCGTAAGAGCTGCCGTCAGAGCTGACAAAGTGCTGCTGCTAGCCTGCCAAACTAACAAACATCTCAAACTCAGGCTATGTCTACTTGATAGCCCGTAAAACGAAATTTTTTTTTAGCCTAATCATCGTGTCAGCCACACTAACCCATCGTTTAAGGAGACCCTCCTTTGGATAATTTTTTACACGGGTAAGTCCGCCGTGTATTTCTTGAATCTCCGACTCTTAGCTTTGTATGGACTCATTGATCGTTTACAAACTGAGTTCGGAGAGGAAGTAAAGTCAGAAAGACCGCGCCCCACACAAGAAGTGACGTCAGAAAGAACGCGCGACAGCCAGCTTTATAACAACCGGAGCTAACCACTGGAAATATGGAGGATGCCCGTGTTTCTCCTTCTTCTACATGTACAGACGCTTGTGGAAATCACACATGAATACCTTAAGCGAAGGAAACGCTTGATTGCAGCTATTTCGGATACTACACATCTCAGACAGGAAGAGAACTTTCGAACGTCAGGGTAAGCTTTCATTCTACTTACCGAAAAACTTTGTCCATTTGTGGAAGGGGACACAACGAGAATGCAGTTCCCCGTTGATATGATAAAAAACGTAGCGTGTGCTTTGTATTACCTGGCCGACGAGGGAAGACTATGGAAAATATTGAATGCTTTTGGACTGGCAAAGCAGACTGTATCAGTTATTGTCCGCCATGTATGTCGCAGACTCAACGTCTAGGTCCAGAGAAGGGCTGGGCGATATTGGCTTTTATTAATATCGCAATATTTTTTATGCCATATCGCGATATACGATATATATTAGGATATTTTGCCTTGGCCTTGAATGAACACTTACTCCATACAATCACAGCAGTATGATGATTCTATGTGTCTACATTAAAACATTCTTCTTCATACTGCATTAATATATGCTACTTTTAAACTTTCATGCAGAGAGGGAAATCACAACTAAATCAATTGACCAAAACTGTATTTATTAAATACTCTTCATTCTCTCACGGGTGACTTTTTGAGTGAAAGAACAAATTAATAGTGTTGCTACCTTTTTGTAGTAACAATTCTTCTGCATACTTTGCATATTGCTGTTGTCTGCTGAATATCTTCCCACTTGAAGCCAAACCACCAGATGATGGATCCCCTGCTCTTTATTTTGGGCATTTATTGTCCTTCCTCCATTTCTGATCAGTTTCGGACCTTCTCTCTATTGTAACGTCACAAGCTCCGCTCCGATCCGCTTTGCTTGTACGACCTGCCTCAGCTAACGTTAGCCATGCTGCTACCTCTCTGCTCGGCGAGGGCGAATGATGCTAGACGCACGACGTATGTAACGTATGAAAGAAGGCGGGCTTGTTTTCCGTCTCTGTGAGAAGGAGACACGAGAAAGAGTGAGAAACGCCTGTTGTGTAATGCCCGCAGCTAAAAGTAACTCAAACTGCCTCAGCTAATGTTAGCTCTCGGCGATAGCGTATGTCGCTAGACGCGCAACAGTATGTGACGTAAGTAAGAAGGCGGGCTTGTTTTTTGTGAGAACATATAATCGAATATTACGATATAGTCATTTTCTATATCGCACAGAGAAAAACCTGCGATATATCGTTTATATCGATATATCGCCCAGCCCTAGTCCAGAGTATATAAAGTCACCAAAAACGAATGGACAATGAAGGCAAAAGAGTAAGGAGTGTCCTGACCAGATATCTAGATCCCTAGATTGACTGATGTAAGATGTTCTTTATCACATTGTTTACTTTCACGTGTTCAATAAAGATTTCATTCATTTATGAGGTCTCAGGTCTGATTTACTACAATAGGGTCCCACAGCACACTGGATTCCAATTAAATGAACTACCACAACACTGGATATTGTTCAGATAAGTTACATTTAAATTAAAGGCCTATTCAGGTGTACTGGAGAGGAGGCTTCGCCGGATAGTCGAACCTCGGATTCAGGAGGAACAGTGTGGTTTTCGTCCTGGTCGTGGAACTGTGGACCAGCTCTATACTCTCGGCAGGGTTCTTGAGGGTGCATGGGAGTTTGCCCAACCAGTCTACATGTGCTTTGTGGACTTGGAGAAGGCATTCGACCGTGTCCCTCGGGGAATCCTGTGGGGAGTGCTCAGAGAGTATGGGGTACCGGACTGTCTTATTGTGGCAGTCCGCTCCCTGTACGATCAGTGTCAGAGCTTGGTCCGCATTGCTGGCAGTAAGTCGGACACGTTTCCAGTGAGGGCTGTCCTTTGTCTCCGATTCTGTTCATAACTTTTATGGACAGAATTTCTAGGCGCAGCCAAGGCGTTGAGGGGATCCGGTTTGGTGGCCACGGGATTAGGTCTCTGCTTTTTGCAGATGATGTAGTCCTGATGGCTTCATCTGACCGGGATCTTCAGCTCTCACTGGATCGGTTCGCAGCCGAGTGTGAAGCGACCGGAATGAGAATCAGCACCTCCAAGTCCGAGTCCATGGTTCTCGCCCGGAAAAGGGTGGAGTGCCATCTCCGGGTTGGGGAGGAGACCCTGCCCCAAGTGTAGGAGTTCAAGTACCTAGGAGTCTTTTTCACGAGTGGGGGAAGAGTGGATCGTGAGATCGACAGGCGGATCGGTGCGGCGTCTTCAGTAATGCGGACGTTGTATCGATCCGTTGTGGTGAAGAAGGAGCTGAGCCGGAAGGCAAAGCTCTCAATTTACCGGTCGATCTACGTTCCCATCCTCACCTATGGTCATGAGCTTTGGGTCATGACCGAAAGGATAAGATCACGGGTACAAGCGGCCGAAGTGAGTTTCCTCCGCCGGGTGGCGGGGCTCTCCCTTAGAGATAGGGTGAGGAGCTCTGCCATCCGGGAGGAACTCAAAGTAAAGCCGCTGCTCCTTCACATCGAGAGGAGCCAGATGAGGTGGTTCGGGCATCTGGTCAGGATGCCACCCGAACGCCTCCCTAGGGAGGTGTTTAGGGCACGTCCAGCTGGTAGGAGGCCACGGGGAAGACCCAGGACACGTTGGGAAGACTATGTCTCCCGGCTGGCCTGGGAACGCCTCGGGATCCCCCGGGAAGAGCTGGACGAAGTGGCTGGAGATGGGGAAGTCTGGGCTTCCCTGCTTAGGCTGCTGCCCCCGCGACCCGACCTCGGATAAGCGGAAGATGATGGATGGATGGATGGATGGGCCTACTGAAATCCACTACTACCGACCACGCAGTCTGATAGTTTATATATCAATGATGAAATATTAACATTGCTACACATGCCAATACGGCTGGTTTAGTTTACTAAATTACAATTTTAAATTTCCCGCGGAGTTTCCTGTTGAAAACATCGCGGAATAATGTCGCGTATGATGACGCGTGTTTGTGACGTTATTGGTTGGAGAGGACATATTAGCCCAGCACCACTTACGGCTGAAAGTCGTCTCTTTTTATCGCGCAATTACACAGTATTCTGGACATCTGTGTTGCTGAATCTTTTGCAATTTGTTGAATTAATAATGGAGAAGTCAAAGTAGAAAGATGGAGGTGGGAAGCTTTAGCCTTTAGCCACTCAAACACACGGTGATTCCTTGTTTAAAATTCACGGAGGCGAAGCTTTACTATGGATCAGAGCGGTCAAGCGAACATGGTTCCCGACCACTTGTCAATCGGCAGGTTTCGGTGAGAAAATTGTGGTAAAAAGTCGCCTCTTACCGGAGCTTCTGTCCTGCTGCAGCTTTGTGACTTCTCTCAGAGACTGGCGTCACTACACCCGTGGACACACCCCTTCAACGTTCAGGTACTATTTAATCTCACTAAAACACAACAACATAATAGGCAGATAAAGGATTTTCCAGAATTATCCTAATCAATGTGTCTAAAAACATCTGAATCACTGCAATAGCCTTTTTTTTTTTTTTTTTTTCCCTAGTCCTTCACTCTAAATTTCCTCATCCACAAATATTTCATCCTCGCTCAAATTAATGGGGAAATTGTCGCTTTCTCGGTCCGAATAGCTCTTGCTGCTGGAGGCTCACATTATAAACAAAGTGAGGATGTGAGGAGCCCTCACACCGGTGATGTCATCATCTGCTACTTCCGGTACAGGCAAGGCTTTTTTATTAGCGACCAAAAGTTGCGAACTTTATCGTTGATGTTCTCTACTAAATCCTTTCAGCAAAAATATGGCAATATCGCGAAATGATCAAGTATGACACATGGAATGGACCTGATATCCCTGTTTAAATAAGAAAATCTCATTTCAGTAGGCCTTTAAGAACTTGCACACAAAGCCATACTGGAGGTGACGATGACGTGCGCATTTCCCGCGCATGAATACTACGTTGCATTGTGCCCGTGGATGGAGGGAGGGGGAAGGGGGTCTTAAACGATCATTGCGTATGTGTGGATACGGAAAAGGTCAGATGGGATTTACCGTGGATAACCTTAGCCGGCTTAGTGCAGAAAGGGCTTCAGACTGCCGAGGGGACTAGCTGACGTCACACATCACTATGCAACAGGCACCGCCTTTTAAAAGGCACATGCAAACACAGAAAATGATCTCAACCGCAATATGCCAGATATTTGAAGTTGTTTTTTTTAAGCAACACATTAACTAATTTCCCTAGTAATGAATTACATTTATTAAAGACTAATTCCGTTAGTCATTCAATTTCCTTTCTGGTTAAGTAACAAGTAACCACAAATTATGGCTTTTTAAAGGAAATTTTCTGAACAAAACCTGCCACACAGCAACATGAAGCAGGTTGGTGTTCCTGGCTAACATCTTTGTGTGTATGTCCTATAATAATGTTTATCTGTTAAAACACCATTGTTGAAGTTCAATCATTATCATGTTGCTGCTGACATTTAAACATGTCCTCTTAAACCAGTGCACTGTAGTTCACATGTTGTTCTTCAGTATAGCTAAATGTTTGTTTGTTTTTAAAAAGATTAGAGATCATGTTTGACTTTTCTTATATTTTTTCCAAGACATTTTCTTTTTAATCTCAAAATGCCTCTTAAGTTGGCATGCTATTATACAAAACCTACTTTTCTTACTTGTCGGTACTTGTTTTTGTGTATTTGAGATCCCCATTAGTCGAAAATTGAAGAACAAGGCATGGTGGAGATATTTAGTTATGTCAATAAATATTTTTGTTTATGGGTTAGTTTGTGGGCCAAACCATATTGGGATATCAGTTGTTTTTTTATTAAGCAATCCAACAACACAATTTTCAACAATACCATAATAATGCAATTCCAATTCCAAAACCAAACCCAACCAAGTAACATTCAGAATGGCAATAAACAGACCAATTGAGAGGACACACAAACATGACACAAAACAATCCAAAAGCAGTCAAACAAAAATTTATATTATCAACAACAGTATCAATTATAGTAACAATTCCAACATAGCAGTGATTAGAAAACCCTCATTGACATTATCATTACAGCTATTTATAAACAAAAACATTTAAAAAATGAACAATAATGTCACAGTGGCTTACACTTGCATCACACCTCATAAGCTTGAAAACACATTGTGTCCAATAATTTACACAAATATAAAATAAGTCACATGTTTGGTTCATTTAATAGTTAAAACAGTTGTGATGCTTATTGCCCAGCCCTACTCTCGTGTTAGATGTGTGGCTATTTTTTTTTATTTTATAGCACAGGTCCTTCCACCACAAAAAATTGCATTATTGGCTTTATTTTAACAAAAAATCTTACGGTACATTAAACATTTGTTTCTTATTGCAAGTTTGTCCTTAAATAAAATAGTGAACATACAAGACAACATGTCTTTTATTAGTAAGTGAGCAAACTAAGGCTCCTAATTTAGTTGCTGAGATATGCAGTAACATAGTGTGTCATTTTCCATTCTATTATTTTGTCAAAATGATTAAGAACAAGTGGTAGAAAATGAATTATTAATCTACTTGTTCATTTACTGTTAATATCTGCTTACTTTCTCTTTTAACATGTTCTATCTACACTTCTGTTAAAATGTAATAATCACTTATTCATCTGTTGTTTAATACTTTGCATTAGTTTTGGATGATGTCACAAATTTGGATATCTATCCTATACCAAGTCTTTACAGGATCATACATTGGCCATATTCTAAGTCTTCATGTGTCCAGGGACATATTTCCTGAGTTTATAAACATAATTGTGGAGAGACGGAGCCGAGGAGCCGACAGCAGGGTCGGACAAATGCCGGTCCTACCCGCAATGGCGGCCAGGAGGCGGGGCGTGCGGCGGAGAGAAGAGGCGGGACGCACTCGGAGCGACGCTCCAGACAGCCAAGACAGGTGCGTTCACCACACACCTGCGCTCAATCTGCTCATCTGTTGTTGCAGCATAAAAGAGGGGAAGGAGTAGGCGAGGACACGACGGCAAACCGACAACAAGCACAACGATCAAGGACGAGAGAGAGAGATGACGATCCCCCGCAACGGACGCAAACGCCGGACGCCGAAAGGCGTGCAGCGGTGGCAAGCAGGAAGAGCCCGCGCGCTGAAAAGTGACGCGATTGGATGGCCAGAACAAGACAGGTTTATTGAAATAATAAACACCAGTCAAACCTGCTATGATGCGTCTTGTGTCCAGTGTCACGGCAACCCACACGGTGACGGCGGCTGGGAGTCCGCCACAATAATATATCTTTTTTTTAACAAAACAAGATGTTGTGATGCCAGAAAATATTGATGTAATCATAGTAGTATCGAATAGATATTAGTACTTGGTATCAATACAGTGGATGTTAGGTGTAAATCCACCCATGGCGTTTGTTTGAATTTAGACGCCGGTGAGCTACGGTGTGTAGTTAAGCATGTTTGGATATTCCTCGTCCTGCAGGGACTATACTTGTAGGAAACGTACTTTATTTGTCGCCGTGGAGGCGAGGATTAGTGATTTGGAAGTAGCTATTGGGGATTGGGGCTGGACTTTAGGATCTAGCAAGTTAGCCAAGCTAGCTATGTCTTAAAGCACCTCTTCCTGAGGGCATTTCAGTGTTATAACTTCACCTTTATTGTTAGTTTTTAAGCCAAAATGCGTCCGTTCTTCCTTTTCTGTCTAGACACTGTGCCTGCTTGTAAGTACTCCGTGATTGTGCACTGCGAAACATGCTCGTAAACCAGCAATGACAAGACGTGACCTCGACAGAGACGCAGGTGGGTGGCGGACCAGCACTTTTCCGAGGCAGTATAGTACCAAGTATGATTCATTAGTATCGCGGTACTATACTAATACCAGTATACCGTACAACCCTAGTGTGCACACGCCTCCTGTTGGTGTGACTGTGAGTGACAGCCGTAAACACCAATCATTTTATTCAAAAAACTGATCACATAAACTTTGTATTTGTGAAAGTTGTCAAACAAACGTGTCCTGTTAGACCACCAATAGTAACAGAAGCTCGCCGGTGGTGTTTGTGTAAAAATTTTTGCTTTGAAAAATTTTACTTTGAGGAAGTTTTAAACAGCACCTTTAACTTTAAACATTGAATACATGCAGAAAAAGAGAGTTTCTATGTAGCCATGTCCCAGAGGATGTTAATACTGCTGATACAAGTGGGCCTTGTTGTCTTGATTGCATTCATTCTGCTCTATTTTGCCAAGATGAAGTGTTAGCGGTGTCTCTGGAAGGAGCAGGGATAGATGGTTTTCCCTCAGGCCACGTCTCCATGTAATGATATGAAAGATGCAAAACGAAGAAAGCGGCAATGATTACAAAACTTTCTGCACAGCTTCGCTAACCAGGGCCGAGACGAAAAGATGGCAGACAGTCAGTTGCTATGATACGGTTGGCATGCAAGTCGCCAATGGTGGGGAGCCCACTTAAACAGTGAATCTTTACTAAGAGACTTGGCACTCTGGAAGGCATCTATAGTCAAGTGCTCAACTATCTGCTCTGCAGTGTTTATTACAGCCTTTCTCAGAGGAGCTAAGAAGCAGTGCTCAAGAATTCAGACAGAGAGTGTCAACTATGTTGCAGCTTGGAAGATAATCTGTCATCAGCTGAGAGGAAAATAAGCAAAATGTGAAATTATCTGACTGGTGGCCAATGTGGAGAGCGGGTTGCAACTCTTACTGTACGTATGCCAGAGACAGAACCTGCTGAAATGTAATAGACTGGTGGAAGTCGATCAGAAAGTCATCCTTACAAATATCACACTCGTCTGACATAGACGTACGCTGTGCGTCAGGAACATGTTGCTACAAAAAAACTCAGCTGGACCTTGTCAAAGCGGGGTTCTAGTTGTAATTGGAGTGCAGTAAGAATCCAATAGCAATCCCAATTATTGGATTGGCTCGGGGGCCGTTATTTCTACAGTTACATTTCCGTATTCCTTGTTTCCAGGAGGGCGTGTGTCTTGCCAGAAATTTTGGCTCAAATTTGAAAGCAATCCACATGGAACGTGTTGTCTATTCAAAGTGCGAAGCCGCTTCTAAAATGCTAATTCTCACCAACAAATACACATTTTATGGACAAGAGAAAAAGGAATGGCTGAGCATGCCACACACATACATGACTTACTCAGTGGCCTGAGATCAGTAGGTCGTGAGTTCAAACCCCGACCCGAGTCATACCGAAGACTATAAAAATGGGACCCATTACCTCCCTGCCTGGCACTCAGCATCAACGGTTGGAATTGGGGGTTAAATCAGCAAAAATGATTCCCGGGCGCGGCACCGCTGATGGCCACTGTTCCCCTCACCTCCCAGGGGGTGAACAAGGGGATGGGTCAAGTGCAGAGGACAAAGTTCACCACACCTAGTGTGTGTGACAATCATTGGTACTTTAACTTAACTGAACTAATCAGGTGTATGTGTGGCTAGATTAGTCGCAAGTCGCTTTTCAGATAAAAAAATCACTAAGTTGATAAGATTTTGGATTCAGCAAGAAAGTCGCCAAGGTGTCAACACTTGGCTGAGGTGTGTATGAAAAAAAAATGACGCAAAGACCCACCTTAGGTTGCTTTTGTTTGGTTTACACTGTGTGGTGCCTTCCTTAAATTCGTAAATCTGGTAATTTTGCAATCCACTTGGCTACTTTTTTTGGTCAACAGCAACACATGACAAATCTGGAAACTTATTCCCGTGTTATTGGAGAATTTTTGTGTCTTGGAGACTTTTTTCAGTCTTGGAGACTGAGGTGAAAGCGACATCAATGAGCAGTGACTAGTCCTGCCTGTCAGCTGGTGCTGCGAGCAGAGTGAAGAACCTCACAAGGAGGGAATTGCAGCAGTTCGTGCATGCACAAATCATTTGTCATCTGGACTTTTATGTTGCGTTCCATTTGTAGCAAGACTCAGAATTTCCAAGTTCCGAGCCAGAAGATTCGACTGGAATTTTAAATGCAAATGTTATTTACCCTCAAACCTATATAAATCCCCTAATTTGATTTGCCTAATGCAAATAGCCTTAGTCACTTATAGAGAAGTAACGGTAAACGGTATAATGATAAACCGCTGTAAAATTCCAGAGAGTTAGTATATATTTCATTTGTTACAGGGTTTTAATATAACTAAATCTTACAGTGCTACAGTACAAACCAATATTTAAAACAATGAAAGCTTAGCCATTAAAACAGATACAATACTAAGACTAACGCACTATCAGTAACACATACGAAACACAAAACATGCAAAATAGTGTGTTTCGTAACAAAGTGCATATTTATTTTGGTTATTAAAAAAAATGGTCAAAATGTTTTTGTGTGAGTACTTTTTGAGCACATTCAACAATACCACGATAATGATATCCGTGATTAGTTTAATCACAATAACCGACATTTTCACATCATTACATCCCTAGTCATAGCCCTATTCTTTCTCCATTGTAGGGTTAGGAAAAACCCTGTAAAGATAAAAAATGTAAACAGTAATATCTAAGTAATATTTTAAAGGACAGAGATTCTTGCAGAACCATAGTTTCTTCAAGATATTTTTTTCAGGCGGAGATTGGGATTTTGCCAAGACTTGATCAGAGGTCTGAGCTCTCAGAGTGCTTTCGTTTTGTTTGGTATTAAAAAGAAGCTTGAGTGATTTACGTTGAGCATAGCCATGTGGGTTTGACAAGAAGTGCACGGCTGCACGGCCAAAGCACTCCGTCGCTGCACCATTATAGACGTTACATTATTATAGCAGGGTGCAAAAGAACCAATAGAGGAAATCCATGCAGGCAGCAAAGCAGAGAGACCGTGGGTGTCTTGCAAATTAGACAATTGCTGGTTTGTTCGCCCATAATACAACTGACGTATATTTAACTCACAGTTGCCTCATAAACTGTCTTTATCAGGAGTGCTCTCACTAACAAGGCTACTGTATAGACCACAGTTGTCAAACTCAAGACCTGGGGGCCACACCTGGCCAGTCACATCTGCGGTCCCTTCCAAGGTTTCTCGGTGTTCATTGGGTTGAGTTTTTTCTTGCCCTGATGTGGGATCTGAGCCAATGATGTCATTGTGGCTATTGCAGGCCTTTGAGACATTTGTGATTAAGGGCCAAATAAGTAAAATTTGGTTGATTGATTGATTGATTGATTGATTGATAGTTCATCTTTGTTGTAACTGTGCCTCTCCAAGGTATTGTACGACGGATCACCTGTGGTGATATCAGGGATTTACGCAGCTCTTTGTTGTTAAGGCGGCCGCCTAAACAACAAAGACCCACCGCCTAAACAAAAGTTTAAAAAAAATAAAATAAAATAAAAGTCTTAACAAGCTGCTCTGCTTAATTCTGCGTCTGCCTCTGTAAGTATGTCTCTCCAGCACCCAGCATTGTCCCACCCACAGAACCATCTGGTTGGTTACACGCAGAGCGGTAAGATCCAATCAGCAGTGCGTGTTCAGAGCGCATGTAACGTGGAGCGAGCAGAAAGGTGTTTTTAGCAGGTAAGGCAGGAGACACTCCTCAAATGATAATAAACACCTCACAGTCAACTACTAGTAACATCACTATGAGCCCGTTGACGTTCTTAGAAACAAGCGGAAGCTAAGCTCGCTCACAGTCCTTGAGGTGAAGGTTAATGAGCTATTAGCGTAACGTTAGCTCACAGTTCGGTGTGTGTGCGTGCGTGCGCGTGTGTTACGGACAGCAAAGCCCTGTCTGTCTGAGAAAAAGACAAGCAATATTGACGTACAGATAAAAACTAAGGTATTTCACTTGACTTTTATCTGTGTTGATTGAGCTGTGTTGAAGCAGCAAAAAACAAAATTATGTTTAATGAAGAGTTTCTGTCTCTAATAGTTAATATAATAATGTAACTGCATCATAAAGCCTACATGAACTCCATGGTGTTCAGGGATGAATAGTCTCTCCTATTGCTATTGTACTATTTTTTCAGTTTTAATCAATCGATCAATCAATCAAATCAATGAATGCCTACTGAGGCTATGGTGCTGTTAAGTTATTGTGGCTCAATGTGCCATTTTTTATTTTTATTTTAATGTACTATTATTTAATATGTATTATTGTTTTAGTTGCTTAATAGATATTCCTGGCTCTGAATTTGCTCATTTCTATTTTAATGTTTTTGTGCATTATTAGAAGTACAATTTATCCCAAAAGTTACTCAAGTAAATGTAACGGAGCAAATGTTGCGCGTTACTACCCACCTCTGCATACAAGTAATGTAACAAAAACATGGTGTTTACTTTTTGATATCAATATAAAACACAAAGCAGATGGGCTAATGAAAATAAAGTCTAATAAACACGCTTTGTTCTTCTGTAACAACACGAAGTGGTTCAGTGCAACAGTTTGGCCAAAAAAAATAAACAGGAGTGACACCTCTCACATCGAATACACAATCTTCACAGCCTGCGTTCAATTCGATGAGAATACAAAACATTATAACTAGTATTTATGTTATTTGAACCCTGTTAACGTTTGCAGTTAAATAAAGGCCGCCTGTGCATCCCAGTAAAAAAACTAAAGACTTTATAAACAAGTAGTGGCAACGTTCACAACAAATTGCCTGCTCCATGTTTCCTCACCTCATTAACTCTCAGTCACAGCAGCTGATGGACACTGTATTAAGAAAATGAAAGCAACATCAGCTAGTTTTCTCTTTCGCTCTATACTTTTAGTGTGAGACATATGAGTCTGTTTCCAGTATTGTCCATGTCGCCATCTAAAAACAGCAGTGCGCTCGTGAAGGTTTTTTTTGTTGTCCTGTCCGGGTAATCAGGAAAACCATATTGCTGATGTAGATGCCCCTATTTGCTGTACAGATTTACTTTACAAAAGAGAAATGTGGTATACTTCTCTTGCTGCCTTATTTGAATTAGATTTTATTAAATGGATTTATATTAATAATTGGCACAGCCAGCAGGAGGGAATAGAAAGAAGCAAAAAAAAAGAAGACAGAGGGGGAAATTGCAGGGACACAGCCGGGATAAGACGAAGAGACAAAACAGACCAACATCAGCAAATACGATATGTGCAAATATGATAAGAACAGTGATATCAAACCAACAGTTAGTGAAGTGGATAGTAATAACACAGAAATGACAATGGACATTATTGCACTACAAATGAAGCAATAAAACACCAATAGAAACAGCACTATTGAGATTGAATTATAACAATAATTACCTCTATCATCAACAATACAATTGTATCAAATGCAACATTACATAGATGTAATGATAACTTGAATTACAAGAGAAAGGAGATAAACAGAGGGGAAAAAAGAAAAGCAAACTTTTTAAACCTTGTAGATTGTTATAGTAACAATAGGTTACGCTTTGTCAGTGTGCCGTGTTTTACCCAGGTTTCCCAAGGAGTAACAACGGTAATATGTATTTGACGAAACGTGAATACATATATGCATACACTCATGTATATCTATATATATATATATATATATACTGTATACACACACATTTCTACACATATATATACACACACACACACACACAAACACACATATATGTATACATATATACAGAGGTGGGTAGAGTAGCCAGAAATTGTACTCAAGTAAGAGTACCGTTACTTTCGAGATTTATTACTCAAGTAAAAGTAAGGAGTAGTCACCCAAATATTTACTTGAGTAAAAGTAAAAAGTATGTTGTGAAAAAACTACTCAAGTACTGAGTAACTGATGAGTAACCTGATTACGGCAACAAATAATGCACTAAAACATAAAAATAGCAATGAGCAAATTCAGAGCCAGGAATATCTCTTAAGAAACTAAAACAATAATATATATTAAATAATAGTACATTAAAATAAAATTAAAAAAATGGCACATTGAGCCACAATAACTTAACAGCACCATAGCCTCAGTAGGCATTCATTGATTTGATTGATTGATTAAAACTTGTATTAGTAAATTGCAAAGTACAGTACATATTCCGTACAATTGACCACTAAATGGTAACACCCCAATACGTTTTTCAACGTTTATCAATTACTTAGTAAATGACCAAGTTGAGGTGATCTACCTCATATATACATATACATACACACACATATCATACATACACACACATATCATACATACACACACATCATTTATACACACACAAATTATATATATATATATCTATATATATCTACAAAAAAGATATATATAGATATATATATATAGATATACACATACATACATTTATATATACAGTATATAATTTATATTTATTTATTTTGCCGTTTTTGTTCACATGTTGAAGGTGTTTTAATGAATATACATGCATGTTTAACATATAGATTCCTATCGTTCATGAAGACAAGAATATAAATTGGTGTATTACCTGATTCTGATGACTTGCATTGATTGGACTCAGACGTCCACGTTTTCAAATGGAGGAGAAAAAAGTTCCTCTTTTCTGTCTAATACCACATGAAAGTCGTTGGTTTTTGGCATCTTATCTGTCCAGCTTCCATATTCGTTTTTATACACTTTACAAGAAATACATTGGCGGCAAACTCCGTAGTTTGCTAGCTTGTTTGCGCTGGCTTTCGGAGACTCTTATTTTGTTAACGCAGGTGCGATGGAGTGGCACTTTTATTGTGAAGACAGGAACTGTGCGATCAGTCTTTAGGCTTTTGACGGGAAGTACGGTTGAAATAAAAAGTGCCGTTTTTCCTTTACACTTTTTATTAATTGATTGAAACTTTTATTATTAGATTGCGCAGTACAGTACATATTCCGTACAATTGACCACTAAATGGTAACACCCCAATACGTTTTTCAACTTGTATAAATCGGGTCATGTGACCGCCTGGCTCTGTTTGATTGGTCCAAAGTCACCAGTGACTGCATGTGATTGGTGAAACGCAGGCATGCGTAGATTCTACTTTGAAGCTCCGTCATTAACCAAAACAAACATTAATAGATCGATAAAAAAAAAGTAGCGAGTAGCGAGCTGAATGTAGATAAATGGAACGGAGTAAAAGTAGCGTTTCTTCTCTATAAATATACTCAAGTAAAAGTAAAAGTATGTTGCATAAAAACTACTCGTAAAAGTACAATTCCTCCCGAAAGTTACTCAAGTAAATGTAACGGAGTAAATGTACCGCGTTACTACCCACCTCTGCATATATATATACATATATATCTAATATATATATACATATATATACACACACACACACATATATATATATATATATATATATATATATATATATAAACATATTATATATATATATATATATATATATATAAATAAATAATTACATATTTATATCTATTTGTATACACACAATCATAGTATGTATACACATAGTGTACAGTTTTTTACTAAAATAGGGACTCGTGTCGAGGCTGGAACAAATGATCCATGTTTACATGGATTGTTATGGGGAAATCTGCTTCACTACACACTTTTGGGGTTTACAAACCAAGTTCAAGAACTAATTATGTTCAAACATCGAGGTTTCACTGTATATTGTTCGTAGAGTACACTCTTGACAACTAAAAAGGAATATGATAATGCATATAAATTTACATGGACTCCCATTTGGAGGCTATATTTACAAAAAAAAAAAAATTTGAGTGTATCTATAAATACTGTTTCCATTTCCCGTACCTGTGTTGTGCATGAGGGGAATCGATGTCAGAAGGTGTGGACACTGGGAATCTCTTCAAAACACAGTGGCCACATTTCCACATGACAGTGCAGGTCGCCTTTAAGGCCGATCAATACTCGGAGCGTCTATTAACTGCAGATGAAAAAAAAAAGCTTGGCGGACACGTAGAGAATCTCTCTGCTCCTGTGAAGGTCAGTCGGCACCAACGGTCTCAAAGATTTTGACGGCAGTACAAGAGACGCTGCAAAGTCACACTGATGAATATGCATGGGGCTCTTAATTTGTATTAGCTATCTTCAACCCAATGCTGTGCTCCTTTCATACAGGAGGATCTTTGAATGGTGTTTTTCCAAGTCAAGCCAAAAACCAAAAGGGTGCCCCTGTCATATAGAGCAGTGGCCCCCAACCTTTTTTGCACCACGGACCGGTTTAATGTAGGCATTATTTTAAGGGACTGGCTTTCCACTTGTGCCAGATAAAAATGCAGCAAAAATAAGTGCATGAAAAATACAACTCACAATAATGCTCCATTAGTGGCTTGTTGTTTTGCAATGAGATGCAGATGGATATAAGTTTTTGGCTACAATCTGTTACATTTATATTTTATATGTTCATTAATGTGCATTGTATCATGTAACAAATCTATATAATATAATATAATATATATATATATATATATATATAAATAAAAATCTATTAACAAATGGCAACTTCCTACGAGGACTTTTATTGTACATCTATAAACAAGCTTATTGATATGTCTTTTTTTTTTTGTCTAGTGCGGGGGTCGGTAACCCGCGGCTCTCGAGCCGCATGCGGCTCTTTAGCGCCGCCCTAGTGGCTTCCTGGAGCTTTTTCAAAAAAGTATGAAAATGGAAAAGATGGTGGAAAAAAATAATAATTGTTTTAATATTGTTTCTGTAAGACAGCAAACATGACGCAAACCTTCCTAATTATTAGACATCACTCTGTTTATATTAAACATGCTTCACCGATGAGAGGATTTGACGAGTCGTTTTGTCCTACTAATTTCTGCAGTCCTTGAACGCACCGTAGCTGTTTTTTTACATGTACAACTTTCTCAGACGCTACCACAGTAAGATCTGTTTTATGCCACTCCTTTTTTGTCCCATTTTGTCCAACAAACGTTTAATGCCGTGTGTGAATGCACAAACGTGAGCTTTTTAGATGTTATTGACTTGTGTGGAGTTCTAATTAGGCATATTTGGTCAGTGCATGACTGCAAGCTAATAAATGCTAACATGCTATTTAGGTTAGCTGCATGTATATATTGCATCATTATGCCTCGTTTGTAGCTATATTTGGGCTCATTTAATTTCCTTTACTTATGTCCCTACTGTATTTAATTTATATTTGCATGTCTCATGACACATTGTCTGTATGTAATATTGGCTGCATGTCTGATAGTTGTTTGTGTGACATGTTATTATAGACCACAACAAACATTACCTAGCTAGCCAAAGTTGTAATAAATCTATTAGAAGAACACGGCCTGCCGTTACGTTTAACTTAGACAAACACATCTATACCTTCGACCATTCTAAGCCAGAAATTTCCAGGAGTGATCACACCCTCAGAGAAGCCTCTGTTTGACCAGTGTTTTCCAATGTTACAAAATTTGTAGAATCAATATTACATTTCAACATTTCTATCAACAAAGATTTGCGTCAGCCTGTGAAACATAGTCATTTTGATAGTTAATAGCCAATTTAAACACATACACCATGTGTTGCCTTTACCATAAGGATTAAATAAGGCTTTTAATTATTTGCGGCTCCAGAATACATTTTTTGGTGTATTTTTTTGCCGACCCCTGGTCTACTGGGACAGGCGAAACTTAAGTCGGAGAAAATGCAGTTATTTATAAATTATTTAATGTTTCTCTGCGGTCCGGTAGCAAATGAGTCACGGACCGGTACTGGTCCCGGACTGGTGGTTGGGGACCACTGATGTAAAGGATCTACGACGCGTGATTCTTTAAAAACAGCTCGAGTCCTGTCATACCAATGATCTTTGACTGCTATTTTTAAAGTAGATCCTTAAGAGTGACCCTGTCATTAATAGGATAGTGTTATTGCTGCAGTGCATGCACCTGTCATATATGATTGACTAGGATTTTGCAGTTGGTCCTCAAAAATACAACATGCTCCTGTGAAATAGACAATCTTTGAAAAGCATTTTGAAGTAGGTCCTTAATAGGGCTTCAAGGATAAATTGATTAATTCGATTAGAAATGTGGTTTGATTTATTTATTTTGCTTCCATTATTTGTTTAGTGGATGTAAACAACAAAGATTTATAAAATATGTACCCCATGAAAAAAGGTAAAACAAGTTACGTGAAAGGGAAATGGTAAACCAAAAAAAAAACTGATTGAAAATAAAGTAAAAGAAGAAAGATAGAAGGTAAATATAAGGTGAAATATGGTAAAATTAGTAAAATTAAAAAAAAAACATGCATATAATGTAGATAAGAAGTACAATAAGGTAATTTAAAGGGAAAATATAATTAGAAGCTAAAAAAGGTCAATACAACATAAAAAAAATGTTAAAAAGGTAAATAGAAGGTAAATGAAAGTAAATAGATGGTTAACAAGGTCGAAGGTAATAGATTGTAAAAAAAAAGACGGTAAATAGAAGGTAGAAGAAAACAATAGGTAAATTGAAGGTAAAATGAGGTTACAAATGGTTGAATAAGATAAGTATTCATACTAGCTTTGTTAGTTGAGCCTTAAAAACAGCAGAGCACTTCTGTTTCATCATAGACCTTTGACGTTTTTGCAGCACAGTGCTCCTGATAAGATGAACTTTGAAACTGATGTAGTAACCATTTCAAAGTAATATTTTTTTTTTTTTTCATCATCATTTGTGGTAGATGTTTTAGCGCTGGCAGCCATCAGGACTCATTCATCACATCATGCTTCGCTAACAATCCCCAGAGGAACTACTAGTAATTGAAATTGTTTTGGATCTGTTGTCAACCCCACTGATGACATTCCATGCTTTCTTGGGAGAAATTGCACATACTTGCTTCATTATAATAATAATAGTAATAATGATTATAATAATAATAGCAGCAGTCAGCCACTCTCCATTAGCAGGAACCATGAGAGAAATAAATCAATTGGCGGTACAAGACTCCCCGAAGGACAGACAATTAAAATCAAAAGAGGGTTGGGGAAACTTTGACTGGACTCAAGGGGATTTAAATAGAATCATCGGTCCCAAGTCTGGGGCTTCAGGAACAGAAACAAGGGACCTTTATCACCAAATGACACGGTGGCAGATCAAGCTTGTGTTTTCAAGACAGACCATAAAGACCTGTAGGGCTTGGCGATATGGATCAAAACTGATATCCCGGTAATTTTAGGCCGAATGGGGATATACCGTATATACCGGTATCTTAAACAAAACGTGAAGACTGATTAAGGTTGCCTAAGTGTTTTATAGCTAGATAACTGGTATTGAGAGTATCCTGATTATTTTTGTTGTAAGTCATAACGTAACATGTTGCTTATTCTTATAAGGTAATAAGTTAGCTGTTACTATGTCAAAGCAGTTTTCCTTAGTTTTGCTCGTTAACGTTAGGTTTATAGCTTCACGCATGTGCGCAGGCTGATGGAGCTTCTACTCGCCTACTGCGGTGAAGGCGGCTTATTGTTATTCAGTTTGAAACTACTCTTTTGCCAACAAGCTGCAATACTAGGTTAGTCAGCAGCTGCTGTGCTACAGAACTGAACAACATAAACAGAGGGGATTAGTGATAAAGTCGCTACAAGGGGAGATATACTGTAGGTTCTCAAGCAAAGTGTTGCATGTGTAAATAAAGCTGTAGTCGCTCACCTATAGCCAAATGCAGTCGCTGACCAAAGCATTGCATCACTCGGCACCGTAGCCCCCATATTCTTTTGAAAAATGTTGCTGTGTAGTATCGTTTTGCGTCAGAGAAGCCTACATAAACATGCAAGGGGCGTGGTTGGGCCAAAGGGAATGCAAGCTGAGAATGCTCAATGTTGTGCCCTTCAGGCATTGAGAAAATTTAACTGTCGTCTGCATATTGTGATCATGACAAACCATGTTCTCGACATCTACAAAGCAATTAGCTACTTTATGCCACCTACTGATATGGAAGAGTATTACATGGTTACTCTGCCGAGTTCTAGACAGCACCGACACTCAACAACGACATATTTGCAGATTATTATTACTGGTTTGCAAAAAAATATTTTTAACCCGAATAGGTGAAATTACATATTCTCCCACTGCACACCAGATTTTATCTTACGGTACACTAGTGTGCCGCGGCACAGTGGTTGAACCATGTAATAGTGGTTCTTTGGTCAAAATGTTGCATAGATTATGTTTTACAGCTCATCTTCAAGCCGCTTTCTGGCAGTCGCTTGAGGATGCGCCGTTTTGTGGGCTGTCTTATTTACGTGGCTGATCTTCGGCAGCGTCTTCTCCCCGTCATCTTTGTTGAAGCGGTGTAGCGTGCAAGGACGGGAGTGGTAGAAGTGTCAAAAGATGGAGCTAACTGTTTTAAAGACTTTCAGACTTTACTTAAATCAATAACAGAGCAGCATCTCCTCATCCGGAAAAAACAACACCGGAAATGTATCTGAGTTTACTGACTGATATAAGTAAGAACTTTACACTATTCTATATTAGAAATGGCAACAGCGGAGGTTGAATGTCCCATAACAAGAAGATAGAGGAAAAGAAGAAGCTTAACGACTACGGCTTCGGTGCAGAATCTTTCAGAATTCACGCAGATCTCAAATACAGATCAGCAGGTACCAGAAGGTAATAAAAGTTGCTTATGCATAATATTGCAAAACAAAACCCCAGATAACATGTCTTACCTTATACACACACCAAAAAAATACTTGTATATTGAAGCACAGTACAATCCTTCAAGCGGTGCGGCTTCATAGCTTAACAAAGTCGTACTAAAACATCTTGATAGATTTTTGAGCGCCGTGTGTAATGTTATATATTTTCAATTGTACATTTAAAATGCTTGTGTTGTTTACTTGAGACCCATCATAGAGCAGGCTCCACTTATCTCTTATGTTTGACGGCCATCTACCGGTCAAACGTATTACACCATGTACCAAATAAAATAGCTTTGAGGTGGGTCAGCTCAACCAAACGTATTCCTTGAATTATAAAGTTGCACTGTTCAGTTTTGAGGGAAAAAAAAGGATTTTATGTACTTTGGGTGACACCAAATGACCACAATAAGTCATTAAGTTAGACTCATGACGCAGTAAGTTCAATGATGCGCGCACATTTGTTACTGGATACTATAAAACGCTTTTGCCTTGAAGACTGTGCATCTGTAACTAATATGCAACTATGAAATTTGTGACACTTATTTACTTTGACAAATGTGACTTTAGACTGCAATATTGTTCAATTAAGTACACTTAATACATATGTCTACCTTGTGTCCTATTGTCTGATTACCTGTTGTGTAGCTGCTTGCTCTTAGTAGCCTATAAAAGAGAAGAAAAAACCAACCTTGTTTTCTTATTGGAGGACATTTAGATGTTAACTTGCTGTCCAGATATGCACAAGGAAATGCGATGCAGGACTGCTATAGGACCAATATCGGTCCTATAGCTTTCAAACCTACACTTTTTGCTTTCATAGAAAAAATAAGTTGCAGCTGAGAGGCAGCAAGCGGCAGAAGAAGCAGATGCATAAATGGCAAAAGGTCAAGGATTTTTCAAGAACGAACACTGGAGGTTCAATGTCTTCACAAATACGAGAGAAGCGACTCAGTCAAGGTTTACGACGTGCGGATGAAGACAGCTAGTCGTTACGAGGCAGCTTAGAATGAGGGTTGAGGCAATGATTCATAACCATGCACATTGATGTCTTACTGTAAATTAAAAGGAGTGGCCTTGTGTAACCATCAAGAAGAGAGAGCGACTGAGGCGACGTCATAGCTAATGTGAATCGGGTTGGTCAAGTTCACGCTCCCATGGTATCAAAACACACACACACACACACTCTCTTGTATTTGTTTCCTTCTTTAGACCTCAAACAATTCCTACTTCTTTAGGATCACCCTTTCTAGATGTATAAAGATGTGTATTTACAACATTAATAATACATACATACTACGCAAATACAAAAAAGCTTGTTGTGAAAAATGAGTTGGAATTTCACAAGAAAAAGTTCACAATTTCACAAGAAAAACTTTGAATGTTGGCAGTACTACAACGAAAGTCGTAATTTTACACAACGCAAGTCGAAATTTTACAAGAAAAACTGAACATGTGTGCGATATGATAAAAGTTGGAATTTTACAAGACAAAAGTCACAATTTAAAAAAAAACAGATGGATAGATAGATAGATAGATAGATAGATAGATAGATAGATAGATAGATAGATAGATAGATAGATAAGATAGATAGATAGATAGATAGATAGATAGTACTTTATTGATTCCTTCAGGAAAATTTAAAAAAACTTAGAGATGCCACGAATTAGGTGGCAATGCCTTTACCGTATACAGTATGTGTTGCAGGCCACAGGGGCCATTTCAACCCTTGTCCAGGGGAGTGCTAACCTTCTCTCCTTTCATACAACGCAAAACTTTGAAATGTTGGCAATTTTGTAAGAATAATCGGAATTTTACTTGGCAAAATTATGACAAAGTCATAATTTCACTCCAAAAATTTCACTATTTTACAAGAACAAAAGAAATGGCAATATTGTGATATAAGTCAAAATTTTATATGACAAATGTCACCATTTTGCATTAAAAAGTAATAATGTTACATAAAAAGTAATAATTTCATGGGAAAATACTGCAATATTACAGAAACAGAAAGAATATGAGAAATTGCTCCCAATTTAATTAAGAAAAAAAGTCGACACATTATGAGAAAAAGTCAGCTATTGGTTATTACAGTATGTCTCAATACATACACATATATATATTTTATTTTATTTTATTATTTTGGCCGAAGGAGGCGCATATTCATTTCTTACTCAAACTTGTTGGCCAGAGGGGGAGCATTTCAAACGTTTACACACACTTGTTCTTTCATATGTTGACCAGAGGGGGAGCACTTTTGAAACCGACAAAACAGTCAATTTGATAAATCCCTCCTTTTTGGACAACCCTAATTTGGATAGATTTCACCACCAGGGGTGCAAATGAGACAGTCTCTATTAGATGCAAGGGTTTTCCGTATTGGGACCATGATTTCGGTCCTAACTTGTTCACCTGTCCTCATATGGAAGGTTCTCTTCCTTGTTGATGTCTCAAGGAGGGTGAAAATACAACACACACACACGCACACACATTATCATAGCAGGCTGGATTGATCCAAGTTCTGCTAAACAGAAATGTGACTGTTGCATTTAGGAGGGTGTGACAACCAGCGACTTCCCTCATGCTGCGTTTGAGATGGCTGGGGGGAAAAAAGGACAACAAATAACCCGAAGCAAATGCAATACCGAACAGAAACTGCCAACTGTAGTGAAACATGTCACATGAAAGACTATCCAAATTGAGAAGCACTGATTGTGCACAACCTCAGCTAAGTTCCGCAATCACGCTGCAAAATAAACACCACACCTGTTTTTGTTTTTTTTAAGTCAATACTGTAGCTATTTCACATGCTGCAAACACAAGTAAAATTACCATATCTCTTAATTGTTCGCTCCACTTTTAAGAGAAGAGACACCGTTTCATGATGCTATGAAGCTAAAACATCCTTCCCCATGCACCGCCTATGAAAGCTAGATTCGCCTGTCTTGTGTATACGTCCAACTACATAAAAAAAATATTTATATTTAAAAAAAAAAAAAAGCTTTGCTACACTTCTTAAAATTAAGCCTGGATCTCTGCCAACTGTCCGTAAGTCTTCTACAGACATGAGAGCTAACCAAGCATGCCGTTAAAATGTGACTCTAAGGCTAGCAATTTAGTTTACACAGCTCATGTTGCAAACATATGTGTCCTCCTGTCTTAATAGTCTGTTGTTGTATGTAATATATATATATATATATATATATATATATATATATATATATATATATATATATATATATATATATGTATATGTGTGTGTGTGTTAGGTCAGGAAAAAATACAAGAGGCTATATCATCCCTACAAGCCTGTTTCGCAGGTTTCCCTGCTCGACAGGGGATTTTATAAAGGGCAGGGAAACTTGTGAAACAGGCTTGTAGGGATGATATAGCCTCTTGTGTTGTTTCCTGACCTAACATATATTTCGCTTTACCCAGTATTGAGAACTGTATAACAGATAAACCACAGAAACCTCAACTATGTATACATACGTATACAGTGGGGCAAAAAAGTATTTAGTCAGCCACCGATTGTGCAAGTTCTCCCACTGAAAATGATGACAGAGGTCTGTAATTTTCATCATAGGTACACTTCAACTGTGAGAGACAGAATGTGAAAAAAAAAAACAGGAATTCACATTGTAGGAATTTTAAATAATTTATTTGTAAATTATGGTGGAAAATAAGTATTTGGTCACTTCAAACAAGGAAGATCTCTGGCTCTTACAGACCTGTAACTTCTTCTTTAAGAAGCTCTTCTGTCCTCCACTTGTTACCTGTATTAATGGAACCTGTTTGAACTCGTTATCTGTATAAAAGACATCTGTCCACAGCCTCAAACAGTCAGACTCCAAACTCCACTATGGCCAAAACCAAAGAGCTGTCGAAGGACACCAGGAAAAAATATTGTAGACCTGCACCAGACTGGGAAGAGTGAATCTATATTAGGCAAGCAGCTTGGTGTGAAAAAATCAAATATGGGAGCAATTATCAGAAAATGAAAGACATACATCCATCCATTTTCTACCGCTTATTCCCTTTCGGGGTCGCGGGGGCGCTGGCGCCTATCTCAGCTACAATCGGGCGGAAGGCAGGGTAGACATACAAGACCACTGATAATCTCCCTCCATCTGGGGCTCCACGCAAGATCTCATTCCGTGGGGTCAAAATGATAATGAGAACGGTGAGCAAAAGTCCCAGAACCACACGGGGGACCTGGTGAATGACCTGCAGAGAGCTGGGACCAAACTAACAAAGGTTACCATCAGTAACACACTACGCCGACAGGGAATCAAATCCTGCAGTGCCAGACGTGCCCCCTGCTTAAGCCAGTGCATGTGCAGGCCTGTATCTGAAGTTTGGATGATACAGCAGAGGATTGGGAGAATGTCATGTGGTCAGATGAAACCAAAATAGAACTTTAAGGTATAAACTCAACTCGTTGTGTTTGGAGGAAGAAGAATACTGAGTTGCATCCCGAGAACACCATACCTACTGTGAAGCATGGGGGTGGAAACATCATGCTTTGGGGCTATATTTCTGTTAAGGGGACATGACGACTGATCCGTGTTAAGGAAAGAATGAATGGGGCCATGTATCGTGACATTTTGAGCCAAAACCTCCTTCCATCAGTGAGAGCTTTGAAGATGAAACGTGGTTGGGTCTTCCAGCATTACAATGATCCCAAACACACCGTCTGGGCAACAAAGGAGTGGCTCCGTAAGAAGCATTTGAAAGTCCTGGAGTGGCCTAGCCAGTCTCCAGACCTCAACCCCATAGAAAATCTGTGGAGGGAGTTGAAAGTCTGTGTTGCTCGGCGACAGCCCCAAAACATCACTGCTCTCGAGAAGATCTGCATAGAGGAATGGGCCAAAATACCAGCTACTGTGTGTGCAAACTTGGTAAAGACCTATAGTATTGAGTTGAATTGTTGTTATTGACCAAATACTTATTTTCCACCATAATTTACAAATAAATTCTTTAAAATTCCTACAATGTGAATTCCTTGATTTTTTTTCACATTCTGTCTCTCACAGTTGAAGTGTACCTATGATGAAAAGTACAGACCTCTGTCTTCATTTTAAGTGGGAGAACTTGCACAATCCGTGGCTGACTAAATACTTTTTTGCCCCACTGTGTGTGTGTGTATACATATACATACACACATATATATATATATATATATATATATATATATATATATATGTATGTTAGGTCAGGAAAAAATACAAGAGGCTATATCATCCCTACAAGCCTGTTTTGCAGGTTTCCCTGCTCGACAGGGGATTTTATAAAGGGCAGGGAAACTTGTGAAACAGGCTTGTAGGGATGATATAGCCTCTTGTGTTGTTTCCTGACCTAACATATATTCTGGTCCACCCCGGTATTGAGCACTGTATAACAAAAAAAACACAGAAACCTCAACTATATACACAAACATACATACGTATATATACATACATACATATAAAAACATACATACACATATATACACTATATATACATACAGTATATTCTATTTATTTCTAGATGTAAATATCAAAAGTATATGTATAATACATATATATATATATATATATATATATATATATATATATATTGCACATATATATACATAAATATACATGTACAATATATATGTATTATACAAATACATATATATATGTACAATATATATATGTGTAATATATATATATATATATTATATACATAATTTATATCATTTATCATGTATTTTAACATAAGTGTGGATCGAAACATGTTAAAGCTGAAATTAATTGACAATTAACAGTAAAATAGCAAGTAGATTAATTATAGGGTTGCGAAAACAATACAACAGGAAATCATGCAAAATGTTCCCGCATACGTGAGTACTAACAGTAGGAGCTTTTGTAAACTGTTTTGAAATGCTTCTTTTAACATGAATATGTACATATACACACATATATATATATATAAACAAACTAATTTATTGTGATATATATAATCATTGCAAGAAACTGCAATGCTTATAATAAAAAATTACATAATAATAATTTCATATATTGAAGCTTGTGCATATTGGCCATAGTGCATGGTAAACAAACAAAAAGAGTAAATCATGACCAAAGATACTGTGCAACCAAGATTTAAAAAAAAGATAGCCTCAACATCATATCTTTTTGGACATGATGTAAATGGAAATGATATGAAACCGTGTGATGTATTGTACTGTAAGTGTGTTCATGTTCGAAATAAACTAAATAAAGAAAGAATCAACAGGAAGTCCTCTTACTACAATGTAATCCAAATTGTGTGCTCCAGCATTTCAAAAATGGGCATTTTGCATGCATTTTGGTTGTGTGTCACCTTCCAAGGACCAGAAGTAGACATATGCAACATCATCAGAGGGGCCCCCAAGTGCACAAGTAAGTGAAATGTAACTAGTAGTCAATCTAGATTATTAGTGCATAAAAGCAAAAGGGTGTCTGGGAGGAGGGGGGGGGTGCCTCCACCCAGACAAAGACATTGGCAGCAAAATAATGTGAATGATGACACGTTAGCTAGCACGTTTAGCATTATTGCTCACATAAATCCCATCTTTTTCATCTGGCCTGTGCTAACATTTGCCAAAGGTTAGCGTGGCGCCGTCCCGCTAGCCTCACACGCACACAAAGCTGGCGAACGACGGCATATTAAGCGGGTTGATTATTTATTTCTTTTTTATGGTGAAAAAGGGGGATAAAAATGAAGCATTTAGTCGCACCTGGTCGAGGGGGAGGTTGATGATCTCGCTGATGGGCTGCAGCAGAGCGGACCCAGTGCACGACGCCGTACTTTGGGTAGCCATGCTCGGAGATGATGGACGTGTACAATCCTTGTCTTCTCCTCCTCCACGCCCCGGGTTCGCTTCACTCCCTTAGGCAGCCGCGCTGATAAATAAACGGCCGCCGCCACCACTGCCGCCGGCGTTGCTCCTGCTGCTGCTGCTGCGTCGGGCTGGGCGATTGTCATCCACGGCTCACATCCAAACAAAGAAGGACAGAGCGCGGCGAGAAAAGCAACGCCCTCGACTTCTTTGTGTCGCCGAAACGAGCACAAATCGCTCCGTGAATTGTATTGAAAAACAGTGTTTATTTGTTGTTTTTTAACGAATTCCACACCCAACGTGTGAACTAACTAGCCATCTACAACTCAGCACTACGTGTATTTAAACTGCGTTTGTCTCATAGCAGCACGTTTTTTAGATAATAAATACCAACCGACTCCGAGTTGGGCGGTGAACTCTCTCGATAAAAGTGTATCTTTGGCGGTAGAAAAACCGGGAGCGCTTCCAGTGGTTTGGAGAAAGTGAAATCTCAGCAGCCAATCACATTTGAGGGAAGCGGAACGTGGTGTTTGAGTTACAGGTCTGAAAGCGAATAGGATTACAGTTTGTATAAAAAAAAGGAAAGCTTCAGGACCCGCCCACATTTCTGGGTTCTTCTACAAGTGTGACGTAAAGAGAGGATTTAATTTAAAAAAAAATTATATTATATATTAAAATGACAGTTAACAATAAACATGATTTGTTACGTTACACATTAATTGAATAAAAAGATCAAATTATAAAAATGTGTTTATTATATTTCATATACAGTGGGGCAAAAAAGTATTTAGTCAGCCACCGATTGTGCAAGTTCTCCCACTTAAAATGATGACAGAGGTCTGTAATTTTCATCATAGGTACACTTCAACTGTGAGAGACAGAATGTGAAAAAAAAATCCAGGAATTCACATTGTAGGAATTCTAAAGAATTTATTTGGAAATTATGGTGGAAAATAGGTATTCGGTCAACCATTCAAAGCTCTCACTGATGGAAGGAGGTTTTGCCTCAAAATCTCACGATACATGGCCCCATTCATTTTTTCCTTAACACAGATCAATCGTCCTGTCCCCTTAGCAGAAAAACCGCCCCAAAGCATGATGTTTCCACCCCCATGCTTCACAGTAGGTATGGTGTTCTTGGGATGAAACTCAGTATTCTTCTTCCTCCAAACACGACAAGTTTGGATGAAGTTGAATTTATACCAAAAAGTTATATTTTGGTTTCATCTGACCTCATGACATTGTCCAAATCCTTTGCTGTATTATCCATGTGCTCTCTGGCAAACTTCAGACAGGCCTGGACATGCACTGGCTTAAACAGGGGGACACGTCTGGCACTGCGGGATTTGATCCCTGTCGGCGTAGTGTGTTACTGATGGTAACCTTTGTTACTATGGTCCCAGCTCTCTGCAGGTCATTCACCAGGTCCCCCCCACCGTTCTCATGATCATTTTGACCCCACGGGATGAGATCTTACGTGCAGCCCCAGATCGAAGGAGATTATCAATGGTCTTGTATGTCTTCCATTTTCTGATAACTGCTCCCACAGTTGATTTTTTCACACCAAGCTGCTTGGCTATTGTAGATTCACTCTTCCCAGTCTGGTGCAGGTCTACAATTCTTTTGCTGGTGTCCTTTGACAGCTCTTTGGTCTTGGCCATAGTGGAGTTTGGAGTCTGACGGTTTGAGGCTGTGGACAGGTGTCTTTTATACAGAAAACAAGTTCAAACAGGTTCCATTAATACAAGTAACGAGTGGAGGACAGAAGAGCTTCTTAAAGAAGAAGTTACAGGTCTGTGAGAGCCAGAGATCTTCCTTGTTTGAAGTGACCAAATACTTATTTTCCACCATAATTTACAAATAAATTATTTAAAATTCCTACAATGTAAATTCCTGGATTTTTTTTCACATTATGTCTGTCACAGTTGAAGTGTACCTATGATGAAAATTACAGACCTCTGTCATCATTTTAAGTGGGAGAACTTGCACAATTGGTGGCTGACTAATTACTTTTTTGCCCCACTGCATACTAATAGTCATTGATTGATTGATTGGAACTTTTATTAGTAGATTTCACAGTTCAGTACATATTCCGTACAATTGACCACTAAATGGTAACACCCGAATAAGTTTTTCAACTTCTTTAAGTCGTGGTCCACGTTAATCAATTCATGGTAAATAAGTAGTACAAGTAGCACTAATGTGGTTGTTGATCGCGAGATGATTTCAGCACTAATTTATTAAACCTCTATTTTTATTATATTCACAATGATTATAACTAAGTTTTTGTGTGAAATCGATTTATTATTATTTCAGACACACTTTATTAGACTCACAACACCACCTAGTGGCAGATTCATTTAAATCAGCACAAAAAAGAACTTTTCCAAACAAATCCACCCACACCAAAATTATTCCAAAAATGAATGACATGCTCGAAATGAAAAAATAAAAATAAAAACGAGGGGAATTTTGCTTTTGTCGCAATTTGCATGATTACGGTTCGTTTGCATGCATGTGTAGTTGCTCAACATCGCCAGTAGAGGGCGGCGCTTCCAAAACAATACGTTTCATCATAGCAGCACTTTTTAAATGCATTTATTAAAACATAATGGTTATTTTTATTAATAATTATGTTTTATTCATTGTTCCTTAGTTAATATTAATATAGTCATAATAATGCACCAAATAAAAAAATATTTAAAAATGAAATCTAATGCAAATATTATGTTTAAGGCACAAATTTAGACACAGCTCCTCCTGTATTGGATCCCTGCATGTTTGATGCAATCACTTATTACTTAATACATTATAGTCCTCCACACAAGACTGAAGTTAGTAAATATTGTATGACATATGCACACAGACATGAGTTGTGTGTGCAAAGTCGTAGTGCAGGATGGAGCTGACAGAACATGATAAAGTACACAAACACTTGCTTGAGCCCACAAGAGCATCATCAGTTGTATTATTAATGCAACAGCAGCTCACAATCAATGATATTTCAATGCACATAATTACGTGTCTCCAAAACAGATGTTTTATATCATTTTATTCCAGTTTCATTTCCCACTTAAAGAGATCCAACAACAAATAAAGACAAGTGATGTTATTTCACACATATTCTGTACAAAGTGTTTCCCGCTACACCACAGTGCTCTCTTGTCTACATTTAAATATCAACACACACATACTTATATCCATCTATGTACACATGTAAATGCTCAATCTTCCCATTTCCAGTGAGTTCATAACAAAACACCATTAAAGCATCAGCTGCAACTCTCACAAAGACTCTCATGGTGTGACGTTCAATGCCCACAGTAAATATTCACTTTGTATTAAGTTGCTCTGCAACACAACATCCAACTACGTTACATTAAAATGCTTATTTCAAAACACGCACCTAACATCCTACCATTTTTTTTAAGGTGGACAAGACAGCAATTTTCAAAGTTCCTTTCTGGCTGTTGAATGTGTATTTTATAGCTGAAAATGACCAAAAATAAAAATAAAATCCATCCATTTCCTACCGCTTATTCCTCTTGGGGTCACGTGTGGGCGCTGGCGCCTATCTCAGCTACAATCGGGCGGAAGGCCGGGTACACCCTGGACAAGTCGCCACCTCATCGCAGGGCCGATACAGATGGATGGACAACATTCACACTCACATTCAAATGAGTAAATATATTATCTTTTTTTAGTCCTTGATCCTATGGGGGGAGGGGAGAGGGTAAAAAAAGTAAATATATTTTGTGATGGAAATGATAAGTGATGATACAAGTTATACATCCATCCATCTTCTACCGCTTATTCCCTTAGGGGTCGCTGGTGCCTATCTCAGCTACAATCGGGCGGAAGGCGGTGTACACCCTGGACAAGTCGCCACCTCATCGCAGGGCTAACACAGATAGACATATTGTAAGTAATTGAGTTAATTGCTTTTAATTACTATTAATGATGTTATTCTTAATATTATGGTTATCAATGCTGTTTTTGCTAATATTATATATATATATATTTTTTTTAATACAGTATTCTCGCTTGCTCTGTACAATTATATCATAAATATTGCACATCTGGGATTGAGTTGGAGTTGTTCTATTTTCTTTGATCAGATGGATTAACATGTGTGATTTTTGAAAATAAAACAAATGGTTAATCTAAATTTTTTAAAAAGTATTGTATATTTTTTGTAATATTGGCCAAATTTAGAAGTATTTTTAATTTTTGTTTTTGGGGGGGGTTTAGTTAAATTACTTAAAAGCAATTTTATAATCAAGCAATCATACAATGTATTTAAATGCCTGTCATATTCTGTAGTATTTATACACATATACAGCATCATTCCATTGTAGGATTTTTTTCCCAGTGAAGTACAAAAATGTTTCATTTGGGAAACACTGATCTTAAGTATCTAAATTATTTTACTTACAACTTAAACATGAGTAATTAAAAGTCCCCGTGTCATTGTCAGCTAAAAGATACATTTTCACTGGCTATAAATGCACTTCAACTGAACATTTGCCCAGACAATGAGTCGTTTTGCATCAAACTGCATACTTGTACACATTCATCTTAAGGGAGGCACACATAATGAGGCTATAAGACATATTTAGCACACATACATCATATAAACCCTAATTAAAAAGCAGAGAAGAAGAGTCGTGTTGGTGCTTGTTATTAATCAGCGGAGTAAGCTCATGCTCATTCACAGTTCAGGTTGAAAGAAAAAGGAGGAGGAAGAGGAGGGGAAAGTGAGTCCTGGACAATCTTCATCGTGTGTGACGGAGCAGCGAGGAAAGTGCATTTATTATGAAAGGTGGTTGGAAACGATCGTGCTTTTCTTTCTTACAACAATCCTAATAAACAGCACACACATTAAGGGGAAGAGATGCTCAGATTGAGATAAAGGGCGACCACCTGAGCGTTCAGTCTGCAGCGTACTGTACAAAGGTGACCGGGAAGGCTCCGCGTCTTGTCGGGTCTCCCTCGATGTGGCCCAGCTGCAAGACGGGGAAGAAGAGCACGTCATACTTTCCACCAAGGACACACATTGCTCCTGCACGTGCCAGCATTTTGTCAAAAAGACTTGTGCCTTTAATGCGGGGGTCAGCGACCTCTAGAGCCGCATGCAGTTCTCTAGGGCCGCCCTAGTGGCTCCCTGGAGCTTTTTCAAAGATGTGTGAACATGGAAAAAGATGGGGGGAAAAAAGTTTTATTTTGTTTTGTCCCTCCATATACAGTGGGGCAAAAAATATTTAGTCAGCCACCGATTGCGCAAGTTCTCCCACTTAAAATGATGACAGAGGTCTGTAATTTTCATCATAGGTACACTTCAACTGTGAGAGACAGAATGTGAAAAAAAAAATCCATGAATTCACATTGTAGGAATGTTAAAGAATTTATTTGTAAATTATGGTGGAAAATAAGTATTTGGTCAACCATTCTAAGCTCTCACTGATGGAAGGAGGTTTTGGCTTAAAAATCTCACGATACATGGCCCCATTCATTTTTTCCTTAACACGGATCAGTCGTCCTGTCCCCTTAGCAGAACAACAGCCCCAAAGCATGATGTTTCCACCCCCATGCTTCACAGTAGGTATGGTGTTCTTGGGATGCAACTTAGTTTTCTTCTTCCTCCAAACACGACGAGTTGAGTTTATACCAAAAAGTTCTATTTGGGTTTCATCTGACCACATGACATTCTCCCAATCCTCTGCTGTATCATCCATGTATCCATTTTGGTATAAACTCAACTCGTCGTGTTTGGAGGAAGAATACTGAGTTGCATCCCAAGAACACCACACCTACTGTGAAGCATGGGGGTGGAAACATCATGTTTTGGGGCTGTTTTTCTGCTAAGGGGACAGGACGATTGATCTGTGTTAAGGAAAGAATGAATGGGGCCATGCATCGTGAGATTTTGAGCCAAAACCTCTTTCCATCAGTGAGAGCTTTGAATGGTTGACCAAATACTTATTTTCCACCATAATTTACAAATAAATTCTTTAAAATTCCTACAATGTGAATTCCTGGAATTTTTTTTCACATTCTGTCTCTCACAGTTGAAGTGTACCTACGATGAAAATTACAGACCTCTGTCATCATTTTAAGTGGGAGAACTTGCACAATCGGTGGCTGACTAAATACTTTTTTGCCCCACTGTACTTGGCCATTTCCAACTGAGTGGTTTTAGCATAATACTTCTTCCTAAAAATGGACAAATGCAACACTACTGCTAAATCTCACACACACACACACACGATGCTAAGACACAACACTAGAAGAGGCTTTGCTGAAGGTACATTATGTCCATCTACAGTATGTTCAATAACGTATTTCATCTGTCAGTGGAGAGGTATGACAACGTGAAAGGGAAGCCATTTTAAAGCTATCGGACTATAGAAAACAAAAGAAAAACAAAAGTCTTTATTACCTTGACAGTGAGGACAAGAGTGAAAAGCTCCCTTTAGTCATTTTTAACATCAGCTACACCTGGAAATAAAAAGCTGGGACATGTTTCTGCTGCAAGAAGAAGCACTGACCAAACAAACGGCTCATAGAGGAAGCTGGGACATCCGGGGGTGGAGGGGTGGGGGGGAGGGGGTGCAGGGGGACAGCGGGACTTTACAGGGGGACGGAGAAAACAACAAAATAACAAGGGCCTCCATAGAGGAAGCAGGCGGGGGGAAAAAGGGGTGAACAGGAAGGGGACTTTTTATTGTGTGTGTGTGTGTGTGTGTGTCTCTGATATCGTATGAGATCATGGCTTTTTGCTGGCGTTACTATGGTTACCGAGTGCACTTACAGGATAGAAATGAGACCAGGGATCGTCTGAGGGTTTGCTTGTAGGACAACTTCATGAATGCAAAAAACTGCAAATGCTGCAATATGCACTTCAAGCTTGTGATTGGTGTCCTGGGTTTGTCCCGGGGGCCATTTTCAACCCACGGTTTCTTTATTGCTTTGCCCATTATAGAAACAAAATGGTGTTTAGTTGTTTTGTCTTATTTTATTACACATCTGAGTCTCATTTGCAAACATGCATTCAAAGACTTGAAATACTCTTTATTTAATTGTTCCATACATACACTCAGTTTGGCCAAAGGAAGTTCTCCTTAGCAGGGTTGCCAGATGTACGAGAATTACCACAATTCTACGATATTCACCTTAATTTTAAAAAAAATCTAATAATATACAATATTTTAACCCTTTTGCTATGAACAATCCATCCATCAAATCCAAACATTGCGCCTGATGTTGCATTGTGTCTCTTTACAGCCAGGTGGGGGCACTGTTTAGCCATTCCCCTCAGAGTGCTGTTAGTTTTTAAACAGGGCTTCTGCTGGTACCAGCCAATCTAATTAAATGCATTTTAATGTAACTTAAAACTATTTCTACTGCCGATCATTATTATACAGTGGGGCAAAAAAAGTATTTAGTCAGCCACCGATTGTGCAAGTTCTTCCACTTAAAATGATGACAGAGGTCAGTAATTTTCATCATAGGTACACTTCAACTGTGAGAGACAGAATGTGAAAATAAAAATCCAGGAATTCACATTGTACAAATTTTTTAAATAATTTATTTGTAAATTATGGTGGAAAATAAGTATTTGGTCAATAACAAAAATTCAACTCAATACTTTGTAATATAACCTTTGTTGGCAATAACAGAGGTCAAACGATTACTATAGGTCTTTACCAGGTTTGCACACACAGTAGCTGGTATTTTGGCCCATTCCTCTATGCAGATCTTCTCGAGAGCAGTGATGTTTTGGGGCTGTTGCCGAGCATCACGGACTTCTCTGCTTCCGCCATCCTAGTCAATGCCGTTGTGTCCTTGGGCAAGACACTTTACCCACCTGCTCCCAGTGCCACCCACACTGGTTTAAATGTAACTTAGATATTGGGTTTCACTATGTAAAGCGCTTTGAGTCACTTGAGGAAAAAGCGTTAAATAAATATAATTCACTCCCTCCACAGATTTTCTATGGGGTTGAGGGCTGGAGATTGGCTAGGCCACTCCAAGACTTTCAAATGCTTCTTACGGAGCCACTCCTTCATTGCCCAGGCGGTGTGTTTGGGATCATTGTCATGCTGGAAGACCCAGCCACGTTTCATCTTCAAAGCTCTCACTGATGGAAGGAGGTTTTGGCTCAAAATCTCACGATACATGGCCTCATTCATTCTTTCCTTAACACGGATCAGTCGTCCTGTCCCCTTAGCAGAAAAACAGCCCCAAAGCATGATGTTTCCACCCCCATGCTTCACAGTAGGTATGGTGTCCTTGGGATGCAACTCAGTATTCTTCTTCCTCCAAACACGACGAGTTGAGTTTATACCAAAAAGTTCTATTTTGGTTCCATCTGACCAGATGACATTCTCCCAATCCTCTGCTGTATCATCCATGTGCTCTCTGGCAAACTTCAGACGGGCCTGGACATGCACTGGCTTAAGCAGGGGGACACGTCTGGCACTGCAGGATTTGATTCCCTGTCGGCTTAGTGTGTTACTGATCGTAACCTTGGTTACTTTGGTCCCAGCTCTCTGCAGGTCATTCACCAGGTCCCCCTGTGTAGTTCTGGGATTTTTTGCTCCCCGTTCTCATGATCATTTTGACCCCACGGGATGGGATCTTGCGTGGAAACCCAGATGGAGGGAGATTATCAATGGTCTTGTATGTCTTCCATTTCCTAATAATTGCTCCCACAGTTGATTTTTTCACACCAAGCTGCTTGCCTCTTGTAGATTCACTCTTCCCAGTCTGGTGCAGGTCTACAATTATTTTCCTGGTGTCCTTCAACAGCTCTTTGGTCTTGGCCATAGTGGAGTTTGGAGTCTGACTGTTAAGGCTGTGGACAGATGTCTTTTATACAGAAAACGAGTTCAAACAGGTTCTATTAATACAGGTAACCTGTGGAGGACAGAAGAGCTTCTTAAAGAAGAAGTTACAGGTCTGTGAGAGCCAGAGATCTTCCTTGTTTGAAGTGACCAAATACTTATTTTCCACCAAAATTTACAAATAAATTATTTAAAATTCCTACATTGTGAATTCCTGTATTTCTTTTTCACATTCTGTCTGTCACAGTTGAAGTGTACCTATGATGAAAATTACAGACCTCTGTCATCATTTTAAGTGGGAGAACTTGCACAATCGGTGGTTGACTAAATACTTTTTTGTCCCACTGTATATGGTCAAAAGCATAACATTGTCAGTATAGACAAAAATGTCAGCATTTGATGGTCCATCCATTTTCTACCGCTTGTCCATTACGGGGTAGCAGGGGGCAGGGGGTGCTGGAGCCTATCCCAGCTGTACACAAGCGGAAGGAGGTGTACACCCTGGACAAGTCGCCAACTCATAATAATGTTAAATAAATGAAAGATTACATAAACTGTGGCCAAATTAAGCACTAAGGTGCTCATAACATAATAATAATGCAAGTCACGCTTCGGTCCACCCCACTTTTTTCTTCGCAAAGATTATGAGTCATTCTTAATCTAAACACGAATACAAAAACATCCTAACAGTTAGCATCAACGGGAGAGGGATACTATTTCACACCTACCTACTGTCAATTGAGTTAGCAGCCCTGCTGTACTTTTTAGAGTTTTTGGACTTTTTACCAAATGAAAAAGAAAATTATATACACACACACATATATATATATATATACACACACACACACACACACACATATATATATATATATATATATATATATATATATATATATATATATATATATATATACATACACACATACATATATATATATGTATGAATGTGTGTATATATATATACACACACATACATATACATGTATGTATGAATATGTGTGTGTATGTATATATATATATATACACATATTTGAATATATACAGTATATACATATACATATATGTATGTATGTATATATATATATATGTATATAAATATATATATACACACACATATGTATATAAATATATGTATACACACACATATATATACATATACATACATAAATAAACACACACATATGTATATAAATATATATATACACACATACTACATAAATAAACACACACACACACAAATATATATACATACATATAAAAGTTGCTCTTTCTCATCATTTGATATTACGTTTTGGAAACAGCCCATACATATGCATCAATGAACAATATAGCAGGGAAGGGGTTCATATGGCCCCACATGAGAGGAAGAGGGCAGTTAAAGATTTTGCAATGCAGTCTGCTGAAAATGATGGAAAGTGCCACTCTACATAGCAAATGATGTTGTGGACAACGTTGGAATTGCCACAAAAAACATTTTGAGACATTCAATACTCTACTGCCTTCTGGCGGCTAAAGTGGATAGCGCACACCCCAATTTGTCACGTTTCATGTGTCAGGTAAACTGCCACAAGTGGGGCCATGTGAATCCCATTCCTACTGTATAAAAGTTTCCGGAAATATTACCTTTAAAAAAGAATGTGGCGTGAATAATTTTTTGCTAGTATTTAAAAAAGACATGCTGGATACTGACCCACCACTCTTGGTCCTCCTCACCGTCGACCACAATGACCTCGCCCTCAGAGAAGGTCAATTCGTCGGGGTTGTCTGCCACACAGTTGTAGATGGCTTTCACTCGCTTTGGCCTGTGCTTCTAAAAACAGAGGGAAGATTTCAGTGACATACAAAAAAGTTGTAATAATGCAAGACAATCAAGGCTGAACTTACTGGGTAGGCCTTTCTGGAGTGGGGTGCTGAAGGAAAAGACTGGCCTACAGAGTTCTGGGGACATCCTGGCACTGCCTTAGCTGGAGCAGGAAGAGGAAACGATATCACAAAGACAACAAACTTTGCACGCTTCCACGGCAGAAAACAGGAATGCTACAGATTGAGAAATGTTTTAATCTGGCTGCACAGTTTTGCATGTCTTCCTGCAAACACGAAGCCACACTCTTTATCTGTTGACTCACTTGGTCGCTCAATCGATTCCGTCCGATTTAGGGGTCCTCGGGTGAAGCCTTTGCCATTGCTGGAAAACATGGAAAATTGTGTTGAAGCGCTGGAATCCAGATACAAGAGTGACAACATGTGCAAGTTATACATTGCTTTGTTAACATTTTCACCTCAACACTTAATTTTGTCCACCTGGTTAGCTACTGTAACCACGGTAACTATGATTACTATTATCTGGTAACAAATGACAACATCTATTTTTTTAACGCTGGTAGTAAAATATTGTTAAGTAACTGCAGTACCTAATTACAGTATATAAAACATGCCAATTAAAAGTTTTAATTTGAGATGCAAAATATTTTTTGTGGCATTCAACATAAAAAAAATGTATTGTGACGAATGTGCTAACTCATGGGTGTCAAACTCTGGCCCGTGGGCCAAATCTGGCCCACCGTGTAATTTAATTTGGCCCTTGAGGCAATATTAATTTAGCATTAGAGCTGGCCCGCCGGTGTTATACAGCGTCGGTGCCGCTGTAACACCGCATTCACCGCTAATACTCATACTTGCCAGCCTCCTAATTTTCCCGGTAGACTCCCGAAGTTCAGTGCCCCTCCCAAAAATCTCCCGGGGCAACCATTCTCCCGAATTTCTACCGATTTCCATCTGAACAACTATATCGGGGCCGTGCATTTAAGGCACTGCCTTTAGCGTTCTCTACAACCTGTCGTCACATCCGCTTTTCCTCCATACTAAAAGCGTGTCACATAATATTTGTGGCTTTTACACGCACACACACACACACACACACACACACACACACACACACACGCACAAGTGAATGCAAGGCATACTTGGTCAACAGCCATACAGGTCACACTGAGGGTGGCCGTATAAACAACTTTAGCACTGTTACAAATATGCGCCACACTCTGAACCCACACCAAACAAGAATGACAAACACATTTCGGGTGAACATCCGCACCGTAACACAACAGAACAAATACCCAGAACCTCTTGCAGCACTAACTCTTCCAGGAAACTTCCAGCAAACTGACCAATAATTAATGTTTTATTCATGCATTTTCTCTTGCTACTTCAAGGCTTGAATGTTTGGTTTATTCATTATTGTTATTATATTTTCAAATTTATTATTAGCCTGTGGAAAAAAATGTATATTTTCCTCAGAAGATTGCAAATAGAAAAAAAGACATGAAATTTTTATTTCAATTTTATTTGATATGCCATTGATATTCTTTTAATCATTATTATTATTATTATATGAAACTGGATTTTGCATGTCACTAAAGTTATATAAGACTTGCTTGTTCAATACTTAATGCAAAACTTGTTTGGGTCCCTATTAAAAGGTTAATTTGTTCAACCTTGGCCCGCGGCTTTGTTCCGTTTAAAATGTTGGCCCACTCTGTATTTGAGTTTGACACCCCTGTGCTAACTGCATGCTAATCTACATTGAAAATCCTGTACACACGCGAGCGATTAGTCTTATCAATTTTATCATGGCGATTTTGAAGACAGCAGGCAAACATATAAGAAAAAATCTGAGACACTCAAGAGCATAATTATTAAAACGCCTTTATTAGTATTTGGCTAGTCTGATGTTAAAAAAAATGTCTGCCTACCCATTTAAACCTGAAAGCCCTTCGTAAGGGCAAAGTGTTTGTCAGTCAACTCTACCCATTAATAACTAGGAGGGTAATTGGAGACAGCTGTAAAGGCTCTAATTAATGGAAATCTGCACCACACAATCCAACCGACAAACACACATAATATATACATTCCTATAGTAAGTATTACGTCCCTACGGACCTCTTTGGAAGACTACAGAACTCACAGTTCTCAGAAAACAGAGCAGAGAGAAAGAGCTTCACATTTCCCACATTTTGTTATGTTACAGCCTTAATCCAAAACTATATAATACATTTCACTCCTCAAAACTCTACAGACAATACCCCGTAATGACAATATGACAAGCTGTTTTTTAAATGTTTGCAAATTTGATTAAAAAAAAATCATGAATATTTACAGCCTTTGTGCAATACTTTGTTCATGCACCTTTGGCAGCAATTACAGGCTCAAATATTTTTGTCAGGATAGAGAGAAAGGTGAATGCAGCAATGTACAGGGACATCCTGGAGGAAAACCAACGCTTCTTATCCAATCTGACAGATGTTAAGAAATGCTGCAAAGAAGAATGGGCGAAACTGCCCAAAAATAGGGGTGCCAAGCTTGTGACATTATATTCAAAAAGACTTGAGGCTGTAATTGCTGCCAAGATGCATCAAAACATATTGAGCATAGGCTTGGAACACTTATGTACATGGATTTTTAATTTCTTTATTTTTAATGAATGCACAAATAAATAAAAAAAGGATAAACGTTTTTTGAGGATAAAAGTTAATGTATTCCCTTTTGCAATAAGGCTGTAACATGACAACATTTAAAAAAAGTGAAGCGCTGGAAGTACTTTCCAGATGCACTGTATGTTAAGTTTTTCCTAGGGGTGTTTCCATAGTCAGGAAGTAGTTAGTCTACTGCCAGTAAAATGTTGAATGTACCAGTCCTGTATCTTGTTGAGCCTCGGAAAGTTTTTTGCCGGCTGTAGTCAAAATTATGGTAATTGGATAGTGCTAACTGCTCGCGCGTGTACAGGATTTTTACTGTAAATTAGCCCGATTGTAGCTGAGAGGCACCAGCGCCCCCTGCGATCCCAAAGGGAATAAGCGGTAGAAAATGGATGGATGGATAGCATCATTTGAGTGTCACAGAGAAATGGTTGTGTATCTTAGGAAAAAGTTATAATTTACATGTTTTCTTTATATACAGTATGTTCAGTTTTGCAGTGCATTAAAGTAGACTCTGAAATGGAACTCAACTGGAGCCTTTATTTACAACCTGTTATAGCTCTACTGAGCTAGCTTAGTGGGAGCACAATACAAATGAATGAATACTTTTTGTACCCGCTTTAATTACCTAGGTCAATGGTCCCCAACCTTTTTGTAGCTGCGGACCGGTCAACCCTTGGTAATTCGTCTTTGTAATGAAAAAGGGAAGTTTTTGTCATGAAAAAGGGAGGTTTTTTGGGTTGGTGCACTAATTGTAAGTGTATCTTGTATTTTTTATGTTGAGTTAATAAAAATAAATAAATACAAATTAATAAAAAATTCTTCTGCGGCCCGGTACCAATCGAGGACCACTGGGGACCACTGACCTCGGTAACAAAATACATGAACTCATAAAGTGTGATAATTTTTAGTTACCGTACACTGTTTTTGTGCCTAATCCTGACAATGGGTAACTACTAGGGCTGTGACTCTTTGGGTGTCCCACGATTCGATTCAATATCGATTCTTGGGGTCACGATTCGATAATATATCGATTTTTTTCGATTCAACGCGATTCTCGATTCAAAAACAATATTTTTCCAATTCAAAACGATTCTGTATTCATTCAATACATAGGATTTCAGCAGGATCTACCCCAGGCTGCTGACATGCTAGAGTAGTAGATTTAAAAAAAAAAAAGCTTTTATAATTGTAAAGGACAAAGTTTTATCAACTGATTACAATAATGTAAATTTGTTTTAACTATTAAACGAACCAAAAATATGACTTATTTTATCTTTGTCAAAACATTGGACACAGTGTGTTGTCAAGCTTATGAGATGCGATGCAAGTGTAAGCCACAGTGACAATATTGTTCTTTTTTTTAAATGTTTTATAAATGTCTAATGATAATGTCAATGAGGGATTTTTAATCACTGCTATGCTGAAATTATAACTAATATTGATACTGTTGTTGATAATATTAATTTTTGTTTCACTACTTTTGGTTTGTTCTGTGTCGTTCTTGTGTCTCCTCAATTGCTCTGTTTATTGAAGTTCTGAGTGTTGCTGGGTCAGGTTTGGTTTTGGAATTGGATTGCATTGTTATGGTATTGCTGTGTATTGTTTTGTTGGATTGATTAAAAAAAAAAAAAAAAGTTTTTTTAAATCGATTTTTCAAAAATTAGAATCGATTCAGAATCGCACAACGTATTCAATTCGATTCGATTCGTATTCGAATCAATTTTTTCCCACACCCCTAGTAACTACTATAGCTACCTTAAACGTAAGTAAATACCGTAATTCTTTGTCTACCGTAACCGCAATTGTAACTGATGATAGCAATAACTATGATGCTTATGCTTTGAGGTCAGCTTCTATATTAACTTAACAATTTGTTGATCTGTGGAGTTTTCAGTGGTGTGCAACTGCACTGCACCATGTTGAGAGCTGTTCCTAATATTTTGGTTACTCTAGTTCAGTGGTTCTCAAATGGGGGTACGCGTACCCCTGGGGGTACTTGAAGGTATGCCAAGGGGTACGTGAGATTTTTTTTTTTAAATATTCTGAAAATAGCAGCAATTCAAAAATCCTTTATAAATATATTTATTGAATAATACTTCAACAAAATATGAATGTAAGTTCATAAACTGTGAAAAAAAATGCAACAATGCAATATTCAGTGTTGACAGCTAGATTTTTCGTGGACATGTTCTATAAATATTGATGTTAAAGATTTCTTTTTTTGTGAAGAAATGTTTAGAATTAAGTTCATGAATCCAGATGGATCTCTATTACAATCCCCAAAGAGGCCACTTTAAGTTGATGATTACTTCTTTGTGTAGAAATCTTTATTTATAATTGAATCACTTGTTTATTTTTCAACAAGTTTTTAGTTTTTTTTTTATAATCTTTTTTTCCAAATAGTTCAAGAAAGACCACTACAAATGAGCAATATTTTGCACTGTTATACAATTTAATAAATCAGAAACTGATGACATAGTGCTGTATTTTACTTCTTTATCTCTTTTTTTCAACCAAAAATGCTTTGTTCTGATTAGGGGGTACTTGAATTAAAAAAAATGTTCACAGGGTTACATCACTGAAAAAAGGTTGAGAACCACTGCTCTAGTTCACCTCATTAAATTTAGCAGATGGCCAATGAATGTACATTACGGCCATGATAAGCTTGTGTTTGGTCAAATATTCTCACCCTGCAGGGGACTTGGACTGATTGGCTCTGCTGGATCCTGCAGGTCCTTGACCCGACTTGTTTTGTGAGCTCATTCCGTCACTCTTCCCTGCAGGAGATGAACCATGTGTGCTTTTTAAAATCTTTGCACATCTTGTTATGTCCGGCAATACATTCAATGCAGCCACACGTTCATTTATTGGTGGTTAATAGAAGTTTGAATAAACACCAAGTGAAAAGGGAGGATGTGGGTGACATGCCTACCTCCTGCCGAGGTGAGCCGGAAAGGGGGAGCAGGAGGGTGCATGTTGGGGGGGTCTGAAGACGATCTCTGACGTCCAACCAGGTCTAAAGAACCGGGCTTCCAGCTGTTGGAAGATGAGGATTGAGGCGTCCCACCAAGGCCGGTTGGTTGGACTGTGACGGGAGGAAGAAGAGAGCGTTCAAGAAGGAAGAGAGAGAATGGAGTGAGGGTCTGCTTTGAATACTGATTGCATGTCAGTGGAATGGAAAGGGACGTTAATGGAGGGGAGACAAGGTGCCCTGCTCTTTGGCGGCCCTCCAGATGACCACTAACGTTATTATAGAGGGCCTGTCATGGCGGTGTCATGGTGTGGTTGTCCAGTGGAGCTCTGAGCTCGTACACAAACAACCGCACACATCTCGTTCCAACTTTAAGAAATTAAATTGGAACGCTGCAGTAGACATGCCTTTTTTCCCCCCCTATCTTTACCAATGTTTCTCGGGGGAAGCGGTGGTCCGGCGGTGGTTGCGGGCAGACCGGGTTGTTGAGGCGGGTTGTTGTTGATGACAGTGCCGTAGGTCTCGTTGTTGACCAGATTAGGCAGGTAGGACCGCTGCTTGTCCTTGGCCAGACCGGCGTTGTCCCGGGTCTGCAGGTGGGAGTTGGTGCTGGGTGTGTAACAACTGACCGGACGCTCGTCCCTACGGTGAGGACTGGGCTGGAGACAGGAAGATAAAAGAATATGACATTTACAGTAATGCTAAAAGTTAAAAAGTATACATAAAAATAAACACATTTCCAGGGTTTCCCCTAGATTGCCAAGATGCCGGTCGCTGGGGTTAGGGCCGTGGTCACCATGACGTCGTCACATAATTTGCATGATTTGCTATGATTATGTGATTTTCTGTGAAAACGTTCAATAAATGTATACATACATTTAAAAACAAATCTGTTATTATTACTTAGTGTTATAATATACTTTTTATATTACATTGTTTTGCCGTTTTTTAATTGTTGCTGCTTTTTGTACAATGTTCTTTGTTGAGATTTTTTTCCAAGTGTCTGAAGACTTTTAATTACTTTTTTTTAATGAAAAAAGACTTACAACAAATCTGGTGCTATTATAAATGTTTAGAGACTCTACTTCTGTCCCTCAAAGTACCCGATGAAAAGCAAGCTTGACGTCACACTTGCTTGGGCGCTGCTGCTCCAGTTGGACTTTCCCTCCTTAAAGGGCGCCACTGTCCTCTTAATATTTGCACAATTCCTAGACCACTGTCCGCGGGTATATCTGGCATATATTAAAGTACATCCCCAACGCAGACGTGCTGACTAAGCTCCAGACAATCGCGTCTCTTGTTTACATCCGGTTTCGGCCGCACTGTTCCAGTGGTCAAAGTATTTTTCCGGTTGCCAAGTTTTTAGTGAATCACTTGTCAGCGATCTGCTGGTGAATATGGTTGTGTGTTTTGGATTTGATAAAACCCTACGTCCGTGCCTGAAAGCAGATTGGCGGAGAATTAGGAAATGTTGTGTGTACGGGGAAGCAAAGAATCAGAAGTGTTTGCACGGGAGGTAAAACCTGTTGGAATTGGGCCGGTTGTGATTATAAGAATGGCAATAAAAGTTAAAAATAGCGTCAGACTTTCTGTGACTTCTTCTGGAGGCTACAATACATTATATTACTTTAATTAGTTTTCAGGTGAAAAACCCTTATTTTTAAGGTGTGGCGGCCATCAATTTACCGAGGCGGTGCGCCACGTTCAGTTACATCGAGGTGAAATCTGATTTTGAATAATAACACTACATAAAAAAATCAAAGAAAAAAAATTGAACTGGCCAAATTAGGACCTGACAACCAATATGTACGACGGCCTGTTTGTTTTATGGTGGTTGATGATATCCATGTGGCCTGGAATAATGAACATGTGTACACATTTCTTGCAAGGTATGAACATTTTCAAGATTGCTCAAGCTTTCACAAAGGTTTACTTGGCAGGATATCATTTTAGTCAGTAATAATAAGAAATTAAATATCTTAAGGGGGTCGGATTAGATATTCCACTCATTTTCTATGTTACCAATAACACAAAGCTAAAATGTGAATGTTTTGTTCAGATATTTTAGCATATATTGGTTGACCTACCGTACATAGTTTTGCCGGATTTACCAAGATCCGAAAATCACGAGCAAAACAGCGCATACAATCTATAAAATAGCATGTAATATTAGTAGGTGTGTTACGTGTGCAATTGTAAAGTGATGCAGACTGCCTTATTTAAATGAGAATTTTGCGTGTCCTATGCTAGGCATCAACTCATTCTCATCATGCTACTACCATCGGTGTTATGGCTATGTTTTGAAACAAGCAGAAGACATCGGGCACTTTTTATGGGCATTTCAGAAGCAGTCATGCAGTGGATCTACTTTGAAATCACCTTTGTTTTTTTACCGCAGAAGGTGCACTCATTGGTGAGAGGCATCACTTGCTCCACTCAAGACGCAAAAAAATGCATACTTAAAATATGTTTTTTAATAAAAGAAATATACTATTAATATATATTCTATGTAAAAAAAAATCTAGCGTCATTAAAAAACAAACAAAGGACACTAAAATGCATCATTTCAATTTGTTTAAATCAGCCGCTTAAGGCCTATAGCAGCTATACAATTACAAAATGATGTTGCTGGATACACAATATGTCTAATGTTTTTTTTGTTTTTGTTTTTTGACTGTCCAAAATGTTGACACACACATAGGACGGAGGATTCTTCTCTGTCCCTCATCTGCGAGAGCACTCATCCTGCAGCCTCGTGTGGAGCTGTCAGTTTGCATGTCTTTCTGACACGTGCTAAAAAAACGCATAACAGTGCTAGCAAAACGATGAGTTTGCGCGTGCCAAAAAAATTATATTTGCATCTTCTCCCAGTATTGGGGGCGTTTTGATGATCAGCAAATATTTTGAGTATACCGTATTTTTCAGGCTATAAGTCGCAGTTTTATTTTATAGTTTGGCCGGTGGTGCGACTTATACTCAGGAGCGACTTATGTGTGAAATTATTAACACACAACCGTAAAATATCAAATAATATTATTTAGCTCATTCACGTAAGAGACTAGACGTATTAGATTTCATGGGATTTAGCGATAAGGAGTGACAGATTGTTTGGTAAACGTATAGCATGTTCTATATGTCATAGTTATTTGAATGACTCTTACCATAATATGTTACGTTAACATACCAGGCACCTTCTCAGTTGGTTATTTATGCGTCATATAACGTACACTTATTCAGCCTGTTGTTCACTATTCTTTATCTATTTTAAATTGCCTTTCAGATGTCTATTCTTGGTGTCGGGTTTTATCAAATAAATTTCCCCCAAAAATGCGACTTATACTCCAGGGAGGCTTATTTATGTTTTTTTGCTTCTTTATTATGCATTTTCGGCAGGTGAGACTTATACTCCAAAAAACACAGTAAATGAAGACAGAGACGCCTTATTCTGCTCACTTAACAGACGCAATCTACTTTGCACATGTTTAGTAGATCAGTTTTGCGTGTGCTATCAAGTTTGCACGTGTTTTAGTACACACAGACTTTTGGTAAATGAGGCCCTTAATGTACAAAATGTAACAAAGTTGTCCTTGCATACTAATAACTTTTCTGTATACGGTCCTTGATTTGACACCACTGGAGTAAATACAATCAGAGAAGCGAATAATTGACCAAGAAAAAAAGGTTTGAATGTTATGTTAATGTGCCAATTTTGATTAGGCAGCACCGTGACCACGGGTAGGAGTTCAGGCGGGGTCCTAAGCAACTGGGCCAGTGCATTCTAGAGCAGTAGAGCGAGCAGCAGGGCATGATGTAGCTGTGTGCTGTGCGTCAATAAAGTTTTGAGTTGAGCAAAATTGAGAGTAATTCACTTTACTACATTGATGATCCTACACTGTATTACCACAATCTCGGAGCTTAATTGGTTCTGTGACAGTGCTCTTAAATCAAAACACGTGTATCTCAAATCAACGTCACCCGATGAAGTTAATTTAAAGGTGCCATATCATGCAAAACAATTTTTTTTTACCTGATGGTACATGCTTATGTGTATTTGGTCCCGAAAATTTGAACTAAAAGAGAGATTTCAGAGATATTTATAAAACAATCTTGCTTTTTCCTCTTACTTCCTCCAAACGGTCTATTTGGAATTTCGTTCAAGTGTGAAGTTTTGTTCAAGTGTTAAATCAGTGGACTATCCATATATGGTAGACTCTTAGCCAAAGATCGTTCCGTGAGGTACATCCGCGGACAGTGATCTAAATGTGCAATATGTAAATCTTAAGGGGCCAATGGTGCTCTTTTAAGGAGAGCAAGGCATGCAGCAGCGCAAAGCAAGTGTGATGTCAGGCTCGCTGCAGCTCTCGCTGTTCGAGTCTCTAAACTGAAGTACAGTTTTTAACGGCAGAAAAAGATGATACATTTGTTGCTAGTCATTTTCAATAAAAAGATAGTCACTAAAAGAATTGGAGAAATATCTAGAAACTTCAAAAATTCGCAACAAAGCACCTTTTACAATAAGCAGTAATAACTGAAAACTAAGGAAAAAACAATATTACATGAAGAAAAAATATGTGTTAAAATTAATTAATAATAATAGGTTTTTTTACCTTTAAAAAATAATAAAAATGTGTCGTTGCTGATTATGCAAATTATATAACGACATCATACTGACCAGTAGCTATCGTCAAACACATCATCAGCAGCTTCTCTATATCTTCATGGATACATGTCAACTGCTTAGATAGTTGGATCGTGAGATCGACAGGCGGATCGGTGCGGCGTCTTCAGTAATGCGGACGTTGTATCGATCCGTTGTGGTGAAGAAGGAGCTGAGCCGGAAGGCAAAGCTCTCAATTTACCGGTCGATCTACGTTCCCATCCTCACCTATGGTCATGAGCTTTGGGTCATGACCGAAAGGATAAGATCACGGGTACAAGCGGCCGAAATGAGTTTCCTCCGCCAGGTGGCGGGGCTCTCCCTTAGAGATAGGGTGAGAAGCTCTGCCATCCGGGAGGAGCTCAACGTAAAGCCGCTGCTCCTCCACATCGAGAGGAGCCAGATGAGGTGGTTCGGGCATCTGGTCAGGATGCCACCCGAACGCCTCCCTAGGGATGTGTTTAGGGCACGTCCAGCTGGTAGGAGGCCACGGGGAAGACCCAGGACACGTTGGAAAGACTATGTCTCCCGGCTGGCCTGGGAACGCCTCGGGATCCCCCGGGAAGAGCTAGACGAAGTGGCTGGAGATAGGCAAGTCTGGGCTTCCCTGCTTAGGCTGCTGCCCCCGCGACCCGACCTCGGATAAGCGGAAGATGATGGATGGATGGATGGATGCTTAGATAGTATCTTAACATCCTTGTCCTTGGCTGCACATCAGTATGATGCAGACAAATAATAATACCCTCCAAATCTTTCATCAAGTTGGCTGCATGCGCGGCCATATTTTTGATGGTTTCTTTCTTTAATTCAACAAATGTCATTCAACTTATTCTTTTCAGCACTGTCATTTACACTCACCTTCTTCCATCCCATGGTTGGAAAAACAAAGTTTGGTCTATTTCTAGACTAGATCCTACAGAGTTCCCTAGACATTTAAGTTAAAGTTAAAGTTAAGGTAAAGTACCAATGATTGTCACACACACTAGGTGTGGTGAAATTTGTCCTCTGCATTTGACCCGTCCCCTTGTTCACCCCCTGGGAAGTGAGGGGAGCAGTGAGCAGCAGCGGTGCCGCGCCCGCGAATCATTTGTGGTGATTTAACCCCCAATTCCAACCCTTGATGCTGAGTGCCAAGCAGGGAGGCAATGGGTCCCATTTTTTCATAGTCTTTGGTATGAGTCGACCGGGGTTTGAACTCCCAACCTACCGATCTCAGGGCGGACACTCTAACCACTAGGCCACTGAGTAGGTTTGCTACGCCAACTAATAGCAGGTATGCTTGGAACTAAAATTTTTGCTTGCAACTTAAAGCATAGCAATTACCCGAGGGACAGCTCTTATCTCAAAACACTTTTAAAATGAAGTACCTCTGTATTAGCACAAAAAAATACAATTTCCAGTACAATTTTCCCTCCAACTTAAAGGCAAGACTTTAAATTCCCATATAGATCATTTATATCGTGAAACTGTTCTATTCAAAATAAACTCTGATTGCAACGGCATCTCTTGTGCACAGCCTCCTTCAAGTACCTCAAAAGATATCTATTAGATCATTTTAAATGTATTATCTTCTGCAGAAACCTTTATTTCCTCATTTCGCATGTATATTTGGTGTCATGAATGGTTTTGACAAACGTAATAAATCTTTAAACCAGTGTGTCACCTTTTCATCCAGATCCTCATCACTCTCATCCAAGTCTTCATGCTGCAGGCACCATTCATACTCCACATGAACGTGTGCGTTGAATTTCCCTGCCAGCGCCTGATTCAACTAAACAGACAAATACAAAATGAGTCTATGTTCTTTCAGGGAAGTGATTTGTTATTGGAAAGTTAATGCTGCGAGCTCACCAGCTCCTCACACTGGAGGTGTTTGAGCCTGCGGGCGATGTCCAGCGGCGTTTCCCCGGTCTCGTTAGCTGACAGGGGAGACCACGGAAAAATGTCGTCAATAACGGCGCAAACACTCGACCCACTTTCCTTCCTCCCATTTACACAAGAAATGTGCAATAAGGTTGTTTCCCACACTGAGACTCCCTGTCCTCCGCCTCTCTGTCGATATTATCTGTCTGTTTTGTAGATGACATGCCGAGGAAGAAAGATTAGTGTTGTGAGAAAGAGTCGCCATGGTGCCGAACCTCTTGGGAACTAAACCTAACACTCTCTGTGATAGAGACCCATGATGTTTATATAAGCTTCACACTTACTTCTGCATAATTTTCTCATACAACACATACTGGCTATGTTGTGAAAATACAAACACACTTTTTTTCCCTTCATATACACTTAACCAGGGTGTGTACCCTGCCTTCCGCCTGAATGCAGCTGGGATAGACTCCAGTCACCCCTGTGATTGCGGAAGGATGGATATACTGTACATCAAAGCTGTTCTAAAATTAATGGCGCACATTGAAATAAATGATTTAAGAGAAAATGTAATGAAATAGAATCACTATTTTTATAAGTAAATATTTTGTAAGTTTTTAAAAAATCTTACAAAAATGAAAATGTTATTTAACTACATTTTCAGTTACATTTTTTAAATAATCAACAAACAGTGATTTAACATAAAAACATTTTGAAAATGTGAATTTAATTATAGAATACGATGACAAACGAATGTGTTGTGAGCGCCATAAAAGTGTGTTTAAGACCTTTACATTTTTAGAGTGGATAAACAGTTGATTAAATCTCCTTTAAAAATATTTGTATATATACAAAACCCAAAGCCAGTGAAGTGGGCAGGCACGTTTTGTAAGTCGTAAATAAAAACAGCAATGATTTGCAAATCCTTTTCAACTTATATTCAATTAAATAGACTGCAAAGACCAAGTATTCAATGTTCGAACTGAGACACTTTTTTTTTTTTTTTTTTTTTACAAATAATCACTAACTTAAAATTTAATGGCAGCAACACATTGCAAAATATTTGGCACAGGGGCATTTTTATCACTGTGTTATATGGCCTTTCCTTTTAAAAACACTCTGTAAACGTTTGGGAACTAAAGAAAACATTTTTTTTAAGCTTTTCAAGTGGAATATTTTCCCATTCTTGCTTGATGTACAGCTTAAGTTCTTCAATGATAAATGATAAATGTGTTGTACTTGTATAGCGCTTTTCTACCTTCAAGGTACTCAAAGCGCTTTGACACTACTTCCACATTTACCCATTCACACACACATTCATACACTGATGGAGGGAGCTGCCATGCAAGGCGCTAACCAGCACCCATCAGGAGCAAGGGTGAAGTGTCTTGCTCAGGACACAACGGACGTGAGGCGGTTGGTACTAGGTGGGGAGTAAACCGTGGACCCTCGGGTTGCGCACGGCCACTCTCCCACTGCGCCACGCCGTCCCCAACAGTCCGGGGTCTCTGTTGTGGTATTTTAGGCTTCATATTACGCCACACATTTTCAAAGGGAGACAGGTCTGGACTACAGGCAGGCCAGTCTAGTACTCGCACTCTTTTACTATGGAGCCACGCTGTTGTATCACGTGGCTTGGCATTGTCTTGCTTTAATAAACAGTGGCGTCCAAGAAAACGTTGCTTGGCTGGCAACATATTTTGCTCCAAAACCTGTATGTACCTTTCAGGATTAACGGTGCCTTCTCAGATGTGTAAGTTACCTATACTTTGGGCACTAATACACCCCCATACTATCACAGATGCTGGCGTTTGAAATGGGTGCCTAAAACAATCTGGATGGTTCTTTTCCTCTTTGTTCCAGAGGACACAAAGTTAACAGTTCCAAAAACAATTTGAAATGTGGACTTGTCAGACCACATAACACTTTTCCACTTTGCTTCAGTCTACCTTAGATGAGGGCAGACCCAGCGAAGCCGGCTGCGTTTTTGGGTGTTGTTGATAAACAGCTTTCGCTTTACATTGCACTTACAGATGTACCGACAAACTGTTGTTACTGACAGTGGTTTTCTGACGTGTTCCTTAGCCCATGTGGTGATATCCTTTACACACTGATGTCGCTTTTTTATGCAGTACTGCCTGAGAAATCAAAGGTTGTAATATCATCACTTACGTGCAGTGATTTCTCCAAATTCTCTGAACTTTTTGTTTTACGGACAATAGATGGTGAAATCCCTAAAGTCTTTGCAATAGCTCTTTGAGAAATGTTGTTCTTAAACTGTTCGACAAATAGCTCACGCATTTGTTCACAAAGTGGTGACCCTCGCCCCTTCCTGTTTGTGAATGACTGAGCATTTAATGGAAGCTGCTTTTATACCCAATCGTGGCACCCACCTGTTCCCAATTAGCCTGTTCACCTGTGGGATGTTCTAAATAAGTGTTTGATGAGCATTCCTGAACTTTCTCAGTCTGTCTTACCACTTGTGCCAGCTTTTTTGAAACATGTTGTAGGCATCAAAATCCAAATGAGCTAAAATTTGAAAAAAACAACAACAAAGTTTACCAGTTCAAACGTTAAGTATCTTGTCTTTGCAGTCCATTCAATTGAATATAGGTTGAAAAGGATTTGCAAATCATTGTATTCTGTTTTTATTCACGATTTACACAAGGTGCCAACTGCACTGGTTTTGTATATACATACATATACACATTATATATATATATATATATATATATATATATATATATATATATATATATATATATATATATATATATAGGTATATACTGTATATATACATACAAATATATATATAATATATGTATATATATGTATATTTGTGTCTATATATATGTGTCTCTCTCTCTCTGTATATAATATATATATATATATATAATGTATATATATATATATATATATATATATATATATAGGTATATACTGTATATATACATACAAATATATATATAATATATGTATATATATGTATATTTGTGTCTATATATATGTGTCTCTCTCTCTCTGTATATAATATGTATATATATATATAATGTATATATATATATATATATATATATACATTATATATATATGTATATATTATATATATATATATATATATATATACATTATATATATATATATATATATTATATACAGAGAGAGAGAGACACATATATATAGACACAAATATACATATATATACATATATTATATATATATTTGTATGTATATATACAGTATATACCTATATATAATATTTAAGAACAAAGTACAAACCATGAATGACAAAAGTAAGGAGCGTTTCTTACCAATGTCTATGGATGCCTTCCCCCTCAGCAGCAGCTTCAGGCACTCACTGTTGTCAGTCAGACAGCAATAGTGCAGCGCCGTGCTCCCTTTGGTCGTTTGCTTATCCAAATTTAAACTGCACACAGACAGCCACAACATATTGATGAATAAATAAAAAACACAGTCATGCTCAAACAGGGAAAAATATTACTTGGCTCGTCTATAATTACTTTCTGATCATTAATGAATGAAGGGATAGAATTTCATACTGTCGTTGCGCTCCAGCTAATGTTAACATAAGATAGGTGGCACCTGTTACATGTCCCATAGATAGATGGACAGCCGTAAGAAATGCTGGCTGAGTGAACCTTGTATAAAGCCATATTTGAATGTGGCTGGTTTGTGTGCACCTGTTCTGAGTGAGGAAGTCGACAATGTGGAGCGACGTTCTGTCCACCAGCCTGACCGCAAGATGAAGCGCCGTTTCCCTGCTCCTGGGGGGACAAAAGACTTGCATTAAAACTAAGGGATTTAGATATTGGTGTAAATTCTACAAGTTGAGGCCCTGATATTAGTATGCGACGAGAAACACCACAAAAACTATAATAGGAATTATCGTCTTGATATCTCAATAACACAAACAACTGTACCTAATACTGTGGATGTAAATGCATTTTGTGTACTAACATGTCCGTTGGCAAGCGGTATGGGCTCCATAAGGTCTACTCCCTCGGCGTAGACCTGGATGAGAGAGACGATGTTCCGAGCCTTTACTGCTTCGCACAGTGTGTGGAGCCGCGACACCGAGTCTGGATATTTCTTCCTGGCGAAGCGCTTCTCTGTGTACTTAGCGATGATGAAGTCTTTCCTCGCCTGCCTGGTGGAAGGGTGCAGTGTGTCAAACTCATCAACTATGGCATCCACTAAAAGATGGCGTCGACAAGTGGTTGGGGAGGAGTGCACTTACATGTCACTGGAGGGGTTGGGTTTCATCGTGTTTTCAGCACTTAAGCAAGCCTCCATTATTTCATTGAAGCCTGCATTCCCCACATTCTTGGCCAGCTGTGGAATGCACAGCAGTTACGTGTCACAGCATTGATACAACACTTAAATAGATAGTGCAGCAGACATTCTTGACCAGGGTTATTCAACTGGCGGTCAAGGGGCCAAATTGTGCTGGGGAATGACACCGTACCGGTCCACCAGTTCAGTTTAAAATTTGGGAGACAAACATTTATGCAGCAAATTCCTAAAATCACTACAGTGCTCCTATTTTAGAGAAGAACTTGGACCACTGTAAACACATTGGCAGATATTTGAATTGACATTTTAACCTGGCTAGCCAACATAGAACATTTGCGTCCAACCTTGTGATTTAAATAACGGAGGTGCTCCTTAAGACGCCCCTTTACGTCCTCTTCTTTTTGGCGGAAACATTTTTTTTTTGTAATGTGATTTATGTAACTTGGGTGTAGCTGTAACTTGTTAACATCAGATGCTGTCAGTAGTCATTTGTTCAAATGCTTTATGTATACTAGTAGTAGTGTTCCTCAAGGTTATTTTTTTCATCTTTTGGCCGAATCAACTGGTGGCCGCGAGTTCAGTAAAAAAAGGAAGACTCACATTTGCTAGCGCTGTGATAGAGATTAACTTTGACTGGCTTTTTTGCAGAAGACCATTAAAACAGCAGAGCGATCCTGTAACTCAAAATACCAAATAAATAGACCAAAATCAAATGTCTTCTGTAGAGGACACTGGTTCTCCGGAATACACAAAATAAGACAAATAGTGAAGGGAGAGGTTAATTAATTAATGGAATATCTGTCAAAACCAAAGCTTTTTTAAAGTAAACATATATTTGCAACACTTAATTGGCCCTAGTGTGTGAATTTGAGGGTAAATGTTTCTCTATCAGTTTTGGCCCTGCTATAAGGAGGCGACTTGCCAGGGTTTATACCAGGGGTCGGGAACCTTTTTGGCTGAGAGAGCCATACTAGCTGAATATTTAAAAAATGATTTCCGTGAGAGCCATATGATGTTTTTTTTCAAGACTGAATACAACTAAATGCGTGCATTTTTAAGAAAGACCAACATTTTTTGAGTAAAATTAGTCTCTTATTCTTTTTAATTACATTGTTATTCTGAAGCTAACCAACAATAAATACAATACTTCTTATCATTAATGCGACTTCTTGAATAGGTGCGGTAGAAACCGGATGGATGGATTAAAATGCATGAGAATGTTTTACATTTTTAACGTTATTTTTAACACTGTGATTACCAGCAGTATTATTCATTACTTATTGTGTTAAGCAACGTCTGCTAAGATTTATTTGAGAGCCTGATGCAGTCATCAAAAGAGCCACATCTGGCTCTAGAGACATAGGTTCCCTACCCCTGGTTTATACCATGCCTTCTGCCCGAATGCAGCTGGGATAAGCTCCAGCACCCCCCGCGACGCTGAGGAATAAGCGGTAGAAAACGGATGATTGGATGGATGATATATTGAAAAAAACAAAACAGTATTTCAGTTATTTAAGGCTAGTTGAGAGAGCGTGTCTAATCACCAATTAGGCCTACTCCTGAAAACGCAATTCTCTGAAGTATATTTTGTGGGGCTACTCAGTGGCCTAGTGGTTAAAGTGTCCGTCGGGAGGTCGTGAGTTCAAACCCCGGCCGGGTCATACCAAAGACTATAAAATGGGACCCATTACCTCCCTGCTTGGCACTCAGCATTAAGGGTTGGAATTGGGGGTTAAATCACCAAAACTGATTCCCGGGCGCGGCACCGCTGCTGCCCACTGCTCCCCTCACCTCCCAGAGGGTGATCAAGGGTGATGGGTCAAATGCAGACAATAATTTCGTCACATTTAGTGTGTGTGACAATCATTGGTACTTTAACTTTACTTTTCTACTACATTAAAACAAAAAACAACAATAAATGAACAAAAAAGTGAAATTGTTTGCTTAAATTTTTCAATACATTTCAGTCTTAAACAAAAATATAAAACATGTCATGTTTTTTTAATGTTGACTCTTTTGAATGCCTTTTGATCAAATAATATCAGAGGTTTAAAGTCGTAAAATAACCTAATTTATACAAAACCGCGATATCACTTGATCAAAAGGCTTTCAAATGATTAAAATTCCATTAAAAAACCTTCCTTCTTTTTTTTAAATAACTTTGTTTAGGGCTGAAATTGCAAATTACACTTGCAATAAGAATCCAAAATGTATTTAGGCCCTTTGAAAAATGAATGACTTCTATTTCCTGTTTGGCTTTGGGGTATTGTTGAATAACTGCATCAAAAATCATGTATTATGGCCAAAATACAGCACAAATTTACAGAAGGGAAAACAAAAGTAACCCTTTGTCCCTTGAGGTTTAAACCTGTCTTTGGCCCCATTTATCACAAACAGAATCAGAATCAGACATACTATGATTTATTAATCCCCGAGGGGAAATTAAAATTTTGAGCACAATCCCATTCAAGGTCAGACACACATTACAGGGAGACAGAACAGGATTGCTGACGGGTCTGCCAACTTCTGGCGCCCCTTACAAAAAAGGTGAGATACAGGTCAACAAGTGGGGGGGGGAATCGGAGAAAAAAAATAAAAGATTAAAATAAAATTTAAAAAATCGATCTAAGCCTGGGCCCCTGGACAGGGGGTCCAGACTGAGGCCAAGGGGAGAAAAACAACTTATAGCCATAGTACACATCCCCCTTACATGTGTGTAAGAGGGAAACATCAAAAATCAAAGAACACATAGGACATTAAAGACATTGAAGTAGCGGAGCTGATGCAACCAGACACTTCTACATACAGTTATGAATAAAAAGTAAAAGAAACATATACACTGTGGTGGCCTCTGCGGTGTTCCACGCCGTCGTCTGCTGGGGTGGAGGGAGCATGGCCAGAGACCGGAGCAGACCCAACAAAGCAACCAAGAGAGCTGACTCCACTCTCGGTTGCCAACCAACTCTTGGCCAGTGTCCAGTCCGCATGGATGAGCGATGATACGTCCAAGAAGACTGAGGTGTCCGATACCTGCTCATTCAGCCAAGGCACAGTGAAGCTTGTCCTCCAATCTCTCCAAACCGACTCGGATGTGGCAGGGACCCAGCAGCTGGTCTCCATGGCCAAAAGGCTCCCGGAATGCAGATCCAGAAGTCCACAAGAAAGCACCGCAGAGGTCACGAAAGTTCCACCCCTTGTCACATAGTCCCAAAGGGTCCCGGACCAAAAGGCAAATATATATATACAAATATATATATATATGTATATATATATATATATATATATGTATATATATAATAACACAAGAAAACAAGAGGGAAACACAAAAGGATGACACAAGAGCACAGAGCTCCTGCCAACAGCAGCCACTACAGCGGCGCCATCTTGGAAAAAAAGAGCATTATACAGCCATTGTGCTGAAAACACACTTAATTTCTACCTTTAAACGTGTGTACCCAATACTATGAGGTTGTTTTGAGTAACATGCAGTCAGTTGTAAGATACTGAAAACGTTATTCCTCTGTCCTCTGTGGTGGACAAGATGAGATACTATATGAGGACTATTTTTCATATAAACTGATGAAGATGTTTGACGCAACAAGGCATCAAAGTACGGAAATGCATGTGGAATTTAAGAAAAATGTTAAAACCAAGATAAGTTCTCAGTGTTGTTTTTTTTGGTAATATGATTGTTGAAATTGATTACAAAAGAAAAAAAAATATTCAGGTGGCACAAACTGCTGTTGTCGCCTGTACAGGACAATGCATTAAAAAAATACTATTGTGTCTTATGGTTTTAACCCGAAAAAATTATTTAATGCACGATAATGTAACTTTTTGTCTGGGTTTCAAGCAGGTAATTTTAAATAAAAAAAAATCTCAAGCTTCTGCACCTCCTTTGAAACCTCACACTTTAAATAAACAATACTATAAGTGATGGAGAGCAGCAGAGTGCATGTAAAAGTGTCCTACCAAGAGCTCTGAGGTGCTGAGTACATCCAGAGTGAGCGACTGGATCCTGGAGTAGTGGACTCCCAGCTCCCTATGGATCCCTGAGCATTCAATACAAGTGAGGATGCCCAAGTTGGTGGACAACCATGTTGGGTCTGGAGGAAAAAAGGAAAATAACATTGCAAATAGTTAAAAATCTAAGACACACTTTCTGACACCTCCTTTGTAAAAGGTTACACCAACTGTGTTTTGTCTTTGTGGACGTTTTAACAGCTGCCTGAAGGCTTTTTTACACTCTCCAGGAGGAAAGTGACCAAGGCTGCTTGGAATACACTCTTTCATATAGTAGATTTACACCTCTGCTGACGGACAAGGGGGGCTGGCAAGTAGTTCAAATAAGCATATGCTTTCAATAAAGCGCAATGATTTTTGACGCTGCAAAGGGGATTAGTGCTGCTGTATGCTGACATCATCCCAAACATGGATGTTAATTGAAGACTGTCAGCTGGAATACTCACTGGGCGCGCCGCAATCGCAGCATACGTCGTTTCCCGTCATCCTCTTCACCTCGGCCAGGATGGCCTTGGTCAGCTCCTGCACGATGTTGTTCTCGCCGACGTGCTGGTCCCCTTTGAAGGCTTGGTTCAGCGCCTCTTCTTTGCTGTTCTGGAGCACGGAGATCCAGCTGCAGGGAGGAGTACCAAGCGAGGCACGTCGGGACGTAAGGTCGAGGACGAACACAAAGAAAAAGAAGGCAAAAATAAACAAGAGGACAAGTGAAAGTACGGTAAAGGGTCTCTGGATAGGAGGTAGAAATAAGGAAAGGCATGAGCTTGTGTGTTGGGGATGAAGTGGCAAAAGGTTTATAAAGAATGCACTTAAGGTACTATTCTCCGGTTCTGTGCTTAAATGTTCTTTACGCATTTGAATTCAGGCACGTTCCCATCATTTGTATTCTTCCATTTAACCACGCCAACTCCAGCGTATGTTAGGCAAAAGTGCTAAAATTAAATTAAACTAAGCTGATTACTAAAGAGGTGGACTTCACTTTGGCGCCTTTTTTTCCTGGTTGCGTAAAAAATTATGGAACTTGGAGTTTCACGAACACTTGTGAATGGTAATAAAATCCATGAAAAAGATAATACTTTCAATTTCAAAATCCAGGCAGTGCTGCTCACGTATGCGTGTGTCACCATGGTGATGTAGTGTGTGTATGTACGCTACAACAGCTTCTTCTTACTGGCTGGATGTGAATAATAATCTGAAGATTAAACTTTGTTTCACTTATCATTATAAACACCCAAATGTCATTTATGACATTAACAGTTCTGTTTAGCACAAATCTTCTGTGTTTGAGTGTGCTTGCGCGGAGGAGCATGACAGTGTGATATTACCCTTCAAAAAGTAAATCAAACAAAATGACAGACGCAACATTACATATGTATTTTCTATTAAATAGTCACATAGTCCTACGATCACGGTCTGGACAAAATCGTGTCTGTTAGTCCCAGGATGTCCATACACAGCAGATATACACGCGGTGCCCATCCGCTGTGGTAGCATTCACGAGACAACAATGTGCCTTTTGAATTTTTATAGTTAATTCAGAGTACCATTACGGTGCATTTATCCAAAGCTCAATCAATGTTTCCAGGTGTTTTGGTTGAAGCAATCAGAAAAGATTTGATCGTTTCTGGAGGTGTCTAGTATCATTATTTGTGGTGGACACTTCTTCCAAACTTCAAGTGATTATACAATGTTTCATCTTCTTGGAGCGCTAGATTTATTACAGCCTCAGAAGTACATAAAAAAAAGTAATCATGTCGGTGGGAGAATACACATAGGGACAAAGTTAACAGTGAGTGCCCACATTTAAGGTTTGCTTCACCCTAAGTGCACATCTTGGGTGAAGGCGCGCAGTGAGACTTTAGTCACGAGAGAAAATGCAGTGCAACCAGAACCTGAGCAATTGTAGACCTTTTTTTACCTAAGAAAATGGTAGAATAGGGCCCTTACACTTCAGACTAAAGTGGATTTTATTTTCAAATAATTCACAAAAACATTACACGTGGAGCAGACCCAATACTTCGCATACTCGAAAGTAAAACATCAGCAAACGCTTTGGTTACAGAGGCAAGCGAAAAACTCCCTCTCAGGAAGAAACCTCGAAAAGAATCAGACCAAGCGTGGAGAGTGAAGTCATTTTTAAAAGTAAAGGATGGAACATCGTCTTACATTTGGCAATCCTGGTCATCCTCAGCCTGAAAGTGATATGTTCTGTCATCTAAAATGTGAGAAAGAAAGACATTTTGCATTGTGTTGCTTTGGAAAGATGTACAAAAAAGTGACAATTACCAATAGTATAATAATCATGCTTGTTCAAGAGTTACTTAATGTTACAGGTCGAGGCAGAATTCCCATGGCGTGTTACATAATCTTTCGAAAGGGAAGAATAGCAGCTTGACAAAAATAAAAACAAAACAACATATTTTAAAAAAAGGTTCAAAGCCAGTGATACACAAACTGTGGTACGTGTACCACAGTGGTACGCAGGCGCCATCTTAAGGTACGCCAAAAGAATCACTTGAATGAAGTACAGTGTTTTATTTTCCTATTTTCAAACAGTGTTACTGTTCAAATTTTGTGTAATGTTACAGTGGCCAAAATATTGAATATAGTTGCTTAATAAAACCTCTGCCTTGTATTTAATAAATACTTAGGATACTGTATTTTAATGTTAGTTGATATGGTGGTACTTGGAGAGTGACTTCAGTGTTTATTGAGATGGCACTTGGTCAAAAAAGTTTAAGAACCTCTGCTTTAAGCAAAGTTCAATTATGTCAAAGGCTAAATCAACTGATTTGAAGTTTCTACAGAGAGATAAAAACAGAGTTGCAAATGTATCCACAAATTATACATACTTTTATTATTCTGTAATATACAATGTTGGAAAATGTTTGAACAAGTAAAATTAATAAATGGTAAATGGGTTGTACTTGTATAGCGCTTTTCTACCCCTTTTTAAGGAGCCCAAAGCGCATTGACAGTATTTCCACATTCGCCCATTCACACACATTCACACACTGATGGAGGGAGCTGCCATGCAAGGCGCTCACCAGGACCCATCAGGAGCAAGGGTGAAGTGTCTTGCCCAAGGACACAACGGACTTGATTAGGCTGGTAGAAGGTGGGGATCGAACCAGCAACCCTCAGATTGCTGGCACAGCCACTCTACCAACTTCGCCACGCCGTCCCGAACAATGAATGATTGGTGTGAAAAATACTAAGCTATTAATTATTAACCGTATGGAATTAAACCTATGCTGTCTTTTAGTTGAAGTGGAGTGGTAATTGTTTTTTTCGGGGACAGTGGCGAGCGAAGAAAATGTTAGCTTGCTCAACTTACGCGAAATGAGGTCAAAGCTCTTCTTCTCCTCAGGATTGTTCTTCACCTGACAAGTGAGCAGGTTCAGTTTGGCTGGAGGCCTGTTTGCCTGTATGAAAGATGGAATAGAAAATCAGCTTTGGATGTCTATTGGCTTTCGCAGGTCATTTAAATAACAATAAATGCAGGATTTGAGTATCTCCCTTCATCACAAACAGACTTTGTTGTTTATTTTGATTGTGGGTTTTGGTTGCTTACAGTGCCATGTGGGATGGTGAGGTATCCGTTCTTTGCCGTACACTTTCTCTTCTGCCACACTTTACGCAACCTGCAGTTTTATCCAACTAAACATTATTATCATTGCAAAAGCACACTTTTGGATACTAATGTAACAGTGGACCCCCTTGGATTGTGCAGGTATATCTAGTGAGGGAAACAAGTGACTTACCCGTCGCTTCTCTTGTAAAGGTAGCCGCTGCGCTCAGTGCCGTGTTCCTTGTTGCCTTGCGGCTGATGTAGGCTGTAGGTATTGCTCTGACGCACCTGTGAATCCTGGAAAAATATCAATAAGATATAGATAAAGCCTAATACTAAATCTCAGGAGTCCAAAACCTTGTATCCAATCCTATTCAACTTAATTCCAGAAGTTCAAATAAAAACAATAAAAATAGTGATTCAAAAAAGAGCAATGCTTTTATAAATAGCAATACATAATATAGTAAACTATCCATCCAACCGTCCATTTTCTACTGCTTGTCCCTCTAGAGGTTACGGCGGTGCTGGAGCCAATCCCAGCTGCATTCAGGTGGAAGGCAGCGTACACCCTGGACGATTTGCCATCTCCATCGCAGGGCCAACACAGATAGTGTCATGTTTGTGTAAATTGAAATTATTCTGATCCACAATTTAATCTTATAACTTCTACCATTGATTGTTTTCTTGATAAAAAAAAATATATAAGAATGAGACAGTTTTTGACCATTTCTTTTAAAAGGATGGCTCCTAAAAATCTGTCTCCCTTTAAAAATCCATAAATCCCATGTCTGACAGGCAGTAGCATTGGACTGAAAAAAAAAAAAAATCAACCGAGACAAGATGAAAAGTTTACAAGGTGAAATATATAGATAAACACAAAAGTATGTAAAAGTGATAAATCCTACTCCAGACTGGAAGGGCTAAATTAATAGGATGAGTATGTTGGAAAAAACGTCTCACATTTTTCTTTCAGTAACAAATGCATAAGCAGTTATTGAGCAGACTAAGGTTTTATTTTAGTCAGGAAATGACTTGTCAAGGTGAGTGATGACACATATTTTGATGCTTTTATTGATATTCTGTCCACATTTTGCTAATGGGACAATGTTTAAACAACAGACCCGAATCTTGTCTTTATAAACTAAAACAATATCAACATCAAATCTGGAGATGAGACTCTACAGAGGCAAATCACAAACATAAAAATGCAATCTCGTATGAAATAAAATCCTATGAAATACAAAACACGACCATCAATGTTTTGTTGATTTACTTACTCTTCTAGACTTGTTTCACAAAACATGTAGGCAATAAGAGAGGGAAAAAAACTTCAGGTCAGATTAATTTGTCATCTTAATAGAATGAGGATGCTTGGTTTGCAAAGATACGAATACAAGACAGTGGAACCTCTAAAGCTGACCGTGATGATGCAATTCGGAATTCAAAACATCCTTGTGCAAGATGACAAATTAGTCAATTTTAAACGATCAACATGTGTTTTTTGCTGTTTTTCTTTGGCTTTGGCAAATATTCATAGGAAATAATATAGACTTTGTTTGACAATATGGGCATTTTGTGTTTGCGATGCAGATTTTACATACAGTAACAAGTAAAATGTCATAAGAAAACAAAAAAACTAAAAAGGGGTAATAGTAATAACACTACTATTGCCACCTTGCATATGTATATACATATTGCACACTAAGTGATTGCACTGTGTATGAATAAAAAAACAAAAATAGTATCTTAAATAGGTTACTATCTTGATACCAGAAGAACCTCAAGAATGTGTGTGTGTGTGTGTGTGTGTGTGTGTGTGTGTGTGTGTGTGTGTGTGTGTGTGTGTGTGTGTGTGTGTGTGTGCGTCTGTGGGTTTTCACGCGTACAATTATAAACACAAAAATATTGCCTGTATTGTTTTTCGAGTTTTACAATGGTGACAATGTGACACTGTAACAGATTATTTACATTTCCGGCATGTTCTTAGAGGTTCCACTGTGGAAAATTTCACTCATTTGTTTAACTATGGCAGGAAAAAATGGCCAAAAAACGACAATTAAGCATTTCTTTCAGGACATTGAACTGATTTACAGCATAGCAAAAGTTTTATAAAAAAAATCTACATTTCACAATAAAATGTGCAATTTATAGCAATTCAGCATGTGTTATTATGCTAAGGCCATGTAAAGTCAAGTGTTAACATTAAGAACACTGACACAAAAGTAACTTTTTTTATGAGTGCATGTGTGTTACCTCTTTCTGCTCCACTTGTAGCGCTGTCTTAAGAACATCTCGTAACTGTGTCAGCTGCTTCCGCTCCTCATCCTGCGCCTGCTTTATCTGCAGAGAACAAAACATTGAGGATTTCGGGGACAGCGGCTGAACAACGATTACAATTGAATGGAGTGGCAGTCATGTAAAAGTAACCCACTGTGTGGAGATCTGTGGCCAGTTTTTCTATGGAAGGCTTCAGGTTGTCCACTGCTTTGAGACCATCCTGAAAGAAACTGAACAAGATTCATATGACGTATTACTTTTTGCATTACAGCATGATTACACAAAAACTACTACTACTTGTGTTACACCAAGGCAAGGTTGCAATTAATATGCAGTATGTCTTACTTGCACTGCGCATGGAAGTATTTGATGAGGTTCTGCAACAGGTCTACTCCCTTCTTGATTTTGATCTCGTTGACTTTGAGGAGATACTGCAAAACATTGTCAAGATGGGACCCAGTCAGGCGCCAACAGACAGGTTCAGCCAGAGCCAAAAGTGTGTTTTCTATCTAAATACGTTTTCAACCCTTTCATCTTGTTCTCTTGAAAGTAAAACAAGTTGTCAGTTAAGTTCATGACAGTATATCAAAAAGGGCTAAGGCGATACATCATATAAAAAATTCTAGGTATGGGTGTTATATTCCAAAAACTACATTAGAATAGCTTTATGATCATAAAACTGTTATGTTTCCAATCTTGTCATTTTTGTAGAGCGACTATTCCAATGGTTTTCAGGTTTTCATCAGCATACAGAGCAAGTTAAAATGGAATGGTTCAGAACTCGTCCCATTCCAATTGTAACCAAAGTGATCGGGGAAATATATTGTTATAGAGTTGTATTAAACTTTTGCATTTTAACGTAGTCATGCATGACGTCACAACAATAGAAACACTAAATTAAAACTATAGCTCTGATAAACTCTTCAATGAGGCCAGATTACCCGTACTGCGTTGTGTGCACCAGTTGTGTTTCCCAGGAAGTCTTTCTTACTTCCTGGTGTGCACAGAATAAATTTAAAATTTACATAAATAAGTTATTGGTTATCGGTATCAGTTCATTCCAGTTCAGTTCAGTTTATTTCCAACATACATACGATACAATGTAATACATCGCTAATTTCCAGTTGTTTCATTACAGCATGTCCGAAAAGAAGTAGGAAGAAGCATAGCTTATTATTAAGAATTATCATTGTTCTCTATTTGTAACAGAACAGTGAATAAATAAATTATTAAATAAACCATAAGAAAGTAAAAAATATCAAATACATAGATAAATAGAATGTCATTTTTTTTTATTATTTAAATGTTCAAGATGTTCATCATAATTGTTCTTCTTTGTACTTTGTGAATACTTGGAGCTTGAACAGTCTCTTAAATTGAATCATATTGGTGCTTTGTTTGATTTCCTTGTGTAATCCATTCCATAATTTAATTCCACATATGGTTACAGTATATTGTTTTTCTGTATAATAAAAACAATTATTCCTGGTATGAAAGAAAACATTTGTATCTGGATCTATATCTTTATGTATTTCCGGACTAAAGTGATCTAAGCTGCTGAAGTTTTTCACTTCCACATATTACTGTTCAGCAATCTTTTGTGTTGCTCTATGAATGTCTGTAAGTGTAGATTAATGTGCACCTTAGTACAGATCTTCTTGTTCGGTAATCCTTTGGAGCGCTGTGATTTTGTAGTTGAATGTCGATGTTTGTTTTCCGTCAGACCCTATTATTATTGTTGTTGTTCTGGTTGCTCTGGGAGTTCTAACATTTCCCTCGTTTACTCAAGTCGCGTGCTATCTTGGTGATATCAAAATTGCGTTTAGTGAGGCGCTCCTTCATGTACACATTTGTGCCCTTCAGCTTTTTTCCCCAGTGTCAAAAAAGCCATTGTGAATTTCCTGTTGGCAAGCTTGATGATGGTGACTGGCGTACCGTTGTTGCCTCTTCTTTTCAGTGTGACGCACGTATAAATGGTGATAAATTATAACCGGAAGTTATTGGTTTGAAAAAAAATATTGTGCATCCCTTACTTAAATGTCCTATTTTTTTTTTACACTTATGTCACAATCACGAATGTTAAAATAAGATGTGCGCAACAAGATCTACACTTTAATTGATTTTATGTTTTACGAGAAGCAGTGGTTAACTTATTTTTATGACTGTTAAAAATTTTAAAATGTGAATAACATTTTTTATTGCTGACAGTTGGACCCTAACAGTATTGTTATGGGATAATGTGTTTATATTTAACAACTTGTGCATCAGAGTCAAAGTTGACAACAGATCCCAATAAAACTAACCTCACACATCTGAAGCTGAAAGAATCTCCTTTCCTTCTCCATCTCCTCAGCAATTTCCGCCCCGCTAATCTCCGTCCTGATCATCCCGTGCTGTCTGGCGTGCTCCTTTTTCTCCTTTTCTATTTTCGTGCTGGTGCAAAAAACAAAACAAAAAAAAGGTCACATTGTCACAAAGTCAGACGGTGTACACAATTGTAAAATACAAACAGTGGTCAGGGGTGTAAAATCATCTTTGACATTTGATTGGTAGCCAGATTTCCTACAAAGCAGTTTCTGTTATATTGTTAGAAAACAAGTTTATTGGATTTTAAAGCTTAAAAGCAAACAAAGTTGGAAGTGCAAATGTTTTGACAGTGGCTCTAGTCGGTTTCCAGGTGATTTTACACAAAGACAACAATAGTACTATAGTGCATACACCTGCAGGCAATAGAAGGAATATACTAGGGAAGGGCATTTAGCTCTATTTACTTGCTCAAATACCGCCAATTTCTACTATTTTAATGAAATAGGAGAATCACTATCTTTGAATGTTTTAAACTCATGTTACGTTGTGTCTGCGGGGTGCAGCTCAACATGGCATTGATACAGACTCATCAAGCCGTGCAGTGCATTTAACTGTTTAACTGTTAATGCCCATCCCAGAATATATCACAAAATGGCGGGGAGGGACCATTCCATGCAACATCTGTAATTATTTTGCTTGCAATACTGACAAAATATAGTTAAAAAAGATGCCAGTCTCAGAAATATGACAAAGAGTGACCTCATAGGTATGCAGTAAGGACAGTATTGCACATAAATAACCATCCAACCATACATTTTCTACCACTTATCCCCTTTGGGGTGGCGGGGGGCACTGGAGCCTATCTCAGCTACAATCGGGTGGAAGGCGGGGGTCACCCTGGACAAGTCGCCACCTCATTGCAGGGCCAACACAGATAGACAGACAACATTCACACTCACATTCACACACTTGGGCCAATTATTTAGTGTTGCCAATCAACCTATCTCCAGGTGCATGTCTTTGGAGGTAGGAGGAAGCCGGAGTACCCGGAGGGAACTCACGCAGTCACCGGGAGAACATGCAAACTCCACACAGAACGATCCCGAGCCCGGGATTGAACTCAGGACTACTGAGGACCTTCGTATAACCAGTTTTCTAAAATTGCATTTGATTGTTGTGGCGTCTACAGATTTTATGTGATGACATGGGAAAAGACTAATAAGACAGTTATTTTTAAGCCGAGCTAGCAGTTTTCTGGGTGCAGATGTACCAATGTGTTGTGCTTCTTCAGCTGTGACTGTGTTGCAGTCTGAAAGGCAGCCAGTTATAAAGAGAGACAGACACAGGTTTGTCATGCTTTTTATGTTTAGTCAACAGTCCAAATGACGGTTATGGCGGGGCGCTAACTTCAAGTGCTGTCTGTTCAGAAATAATTCCCACGACTAACATTTATATCAATAGATTACAATTATATGCATAAATAATGCATTCAAATGAAGCAACTGGTCAGCAAAGACAACATTCCTGAACAAACAGCATTTAAAGAGAGGAGCCAACTATGCCATGGGGCTTGTCCTCCATGGATTGACGCCATGCAGGACCTGGCTGGAGGCCTAATGTCGGCACCAAGACTAACCTATCTATTCAAAAGGGGTCTGGGGAGAGGTCGAATTACCCTTTCAGTAAAGAATGTCCTTTGCAGCTTGTAAGATATATATACAAAAACCTATAAAAATCACATTTCTTTTTGGGGGTTTTTACATGCACATTCACAGTGGTGCAGGCTTCCCAGTGTGGAGCAGGTGAGAAGAGGTTAATTTAAATTAATGTGGCGTGTGAGAGGAAATCACAAATGGATTAGAAGGAGAGTGGTTAGTCAAGACAGGCTACACATTTCCAAAATTAACATTTACATTTGGACGGCTTACACTTTTGTTTCGTAGTCCTTCCAGGCTTTGTCAAAAGGTTTTTTTAGATCCTATGAAAAAAAAACAGGAAAAACAGGGGGAGTTAAATCAAAGTGACTCTTAAAACTGTGGCAGCGCTACAGTTTATACAAAACAAGCAACAAGCAAAGCATGTTAATATTAAGCATGGGGGTTGTAACGGAAACCCATCACTTTGAAAGCTATACAGTTATAGTTAGGGCATTTACAGTACTGACCTAAACTGCAAAGAGGAGGGGGAGTTATTTGAAAATAGGCCAGAATTGGAGAAAGACTGATCCAAATATTTTACAAAATGTGAACATTTATTAGATAATACTCATTGTATTACACAGTTTTTAACTTTGACAATGATTTTTGAGGCTTGACAAAATTGGAAAGGAAAACACAGCTGTCGTTGCCAAATGTTTATCACCATACATATTGCACAACAAAGCACCAGCAGTACCAATGTAATCATAGCGGTAAGGAAGAGGAAACCACTTTGCCAACAATAAAACCGCTGATGAGGTTAATCGTAAATGACAGTACAGTCATAATTCATTTATCACTGTTAATTGGTTCCAGACCTGAATTTCCGCAAAAGAAACATTTCTTCTTTATAATCTTACAAACCCCGTTTCCATATGAGTTGGGAAATTGTGTTAGATGTACATATAAACGGAATACACTGATTTGAAAATCCTTTTCAACCCATTTTCAATTGAATGCACTACAAAGACAAGATATTTGATGTTCAAACTCATAAACTTTATTTTTTTTTGCAAATAATAATTTACTTAGAATTTCATGGCTGCCACACATGCCAAGTAGTTGGGAAAGGGCATCTTCACCACTGTGTTATATCACCTTTTCTTTTAACAACACGCATACACATTTGGGAACTGAGGAAACTAATTGTTGAAGCTTTGAAAGTGGAATTATTTCCCATTCTTGTTTTATGTAGACCTTCAGTCGTTCAACAGTCCGTGGTATCCGTTATCGTATTTTAGGGTTCATAATGCGCCACACATTTTTGATGGGAGACAAGTCTGAACTGCAGACGGGCCAGGAAAGTACCCACAGTCTTTTTTTTACAAAGCCACGCTGTTGTAACACGTGCTGAATGTGGCTTTGCATTGTCTTGCTGAAATAAGCAGTGGCGTCCATGAAAAAGACAGCGCTTAGATGGCAGCATATGTTGTTCCAAAACCTGTATGTACCTTTCAGCATTAATGGTGCCTTTACAGATGTGTAAGTTACCCATGCCTTGGGCACTAATGCCCCCCCTACCATCACAGATGCTGGCTTTTGAACTTTGCGTCGATAACAGTCTGGATGGTTCGCTTCCCCTTTGGTCCGGATGACACGATGTCGAATATTTCCAAAAACAATTTGAAATGTAGACTCGTCAGACCACAGAACACTTTTCCACTTTGCATCAGTCCATCTTAGATGATCTCGGGCCCAGAGAAGCCGGCGGTGTTTCTGGATGTTGTTGATAAATGGCTTTCGCTTTGCATAGTAGAGCTTTAACTTGCACTTACAGATGTAGCGATAAACCGTATTTAGTGACAGCGTTATGATCCGCTGCCCGGACCATAGTTTATTTACGTTCTCTTGTGCTTTCAGCACCTTTTGAGTTTGTGTGTCTCAGTTGCCATGACGGCAAATTACATTCACCCGCCTCTGGTTAGTGTTCGGGACGCACACTTGTTGCCCGGGCACTAATCAGAGGGCTATTTAGTCCTTGGCCTGGCCTCACTTGGTCTGGCTTCCTAGTTTGTTTTTATTCAACAGATGACTACTTTTATTTCCTGCTCTGTACCTGCTAGCTTCCACGCTAGGCTCTTTTTGCCTTCTAGCTCCCACGCTAGCTCCTTTTGGTTTTGCCTTAAGTGCTATGATCACATTTTTCTTTGTTACCCTCTGATTTAATTCAAAATAAATCATTTGTTCCTACCTGCACGCTGTGTCTGAAGCCTGATCTGCATTCCTGGGAGAACATACCCTGCATAAGATGCGACCCATGGATGCACTTATAAGTGAGTAGCAATATTTTGTTGTTGATCCGGGATGAGAAAGGGAGCCTGTGCAGTGATTGAAGGATGGGGGTGATATGCTCGTGTTTACAGGCTGTCATCACAACCCTGTTCTGGATGCATTGTAGCTTCTGGATGGTCTTGCCAGGTATCCCGACGAAGAGCCTGTTACAGTAGTCCAGCCTTGAGGAAATAAAGGCATGGACCCATTGATCTGTTGCTGGTAGGGTAAAGTGGAACAGAGTCTTGAAATGTTGAGGAGGTAGTGAAATTAGGTTTTGCAGAGATGTTTTATGAGGTCCTTGAAAGTCAGGTGGGAGTCAAACCAAACTCCCTGGTTTGTTGCTGAGGTGGAGAGAAGAATGACCTGTCCATCAAAGGTAAATTGTGATATGGGTGAGGACTGAACCTGATGAGGGGTACCATTGAGCAGTACTTCCGTTTTATTGCTGTTCAGCTGAATGGAGTTCCTGTTCATCCATGGTTTGATTTCCTTAAGGCAGAAGTTGAGGGATGACAGGGCAGTGGAGGGGTTTGGGGCTGTTTTAATGTAAAGTTGTGTGTCATCAGCGTAACAATGAAAGGACAGTCTTTGTTTGCTGATGACATGACCAAAGGGAAGCAGGTAGATGGTAAAAATGATGGGGGCAAGGACTGAACCCGGAGGAACACCACTGGTGACATGGATGGGGGCTGGACTTGCATCCTCCAAGCAAGACATGTTCAGTTCGATTTGAAAAATAACACTCAAACTATTTCAATGTGTGGTTTGTCAGTCTCACTGTGTTATGCACTGTAGATGCTAGAGGAAGATGGTGTGGTCCACAGTGTCAAGAGACGATGTCAGGTCCAGGAGGATAAGGAGTGAAGGTGATCCTGAGTGAGCAGTCGTCTGTCTCGGTGCTATGGGCTGAACGAAATTCTTGATACATGTTATGTGTAAGATGGTCCTGGAGCTGTGTGGCAACTGTTTTCTCGACTATCTTGGATAGAAAGAGAAGGTTTGAAATAGGTTTGTAGTTTGCAAGACTGTCCGGTTCTAGGGAGGGCTTTTTCTGGAGGGAACAAATGACAGCTGCTTTAAGAGCAGGTGGAACATTAGCGGTTTGAAGCTAACGGTTAACAACCTGAGTGATGATTGGGCTGAGGGTATAGATGTGTGATTTAAGCAAAGTGGATGGGAAGAGGGCTAAACAGCAGGTGGTCAGCCTCATTCCTCTTATGGTTTTCTCAATGTGGCTCTGCTGGATATCGGAGAAGTAAGAGAGGGGTCACACACCAAGCGAGAGAAAGAGAGAAGGAGCTGGGCAACAGAGAGAAAATGTTGTTGAATTTAGATCTAAAAAAGTCCAAGAAGTTGTTGCATCGCTCATCTGTAGCTTCATTCAATGAGAGTGATTGTGGCTTCAGGTTATTTATAGTGGAGAAGAGCCTCTTAGAATTGCCAGTGTTCTGATTGATGAGATTGGAGTAAAATGTCGACCGATCATCTTTCAGGGCCTGGCAAAAGCCTTTTTAATTGCTCACGGAAGGCAAAGTTGTAAATGGTGAGTCCAGTGTGTTTGAGTTGACATTCTAGTGCACGGCTGGCCAAATAAAGGGAACTACAAAAAATTTCAATATTGGCTTTATTTTAAAAGACAACCCTTCTACACAATAAACATATGTTTCCTATTGCACTCAAATAACAATTTTAAAAGGTTAAAAAATGTTGTTTCCAGAAAGTAACCAGTCTTGCCTAAAATGCATTAATATATGACGGCTCTTTCGATAAGTTAAAATTTAAACAGTATAACTAACGGTCTGGAATTATACAGCGGTTAATCATTGTCCCATTTATATTTACTGTTACATCCCTAAGTCCAGGGTTTCCCACACATTCATTTATTTGTGGCGGCCCGCCACAAAAGAATTACAGCCGCCACAAATAAAAAAAAATTAAAATAATAATAATATTTTTTTTTTTTTAAATGGGACTCTGTCTGTGAATGGAGCTTGTAGTTACATATTATATAAATATTATATAAATTTGTAAATAAATATGTACATAAAGTGTTGTAATTATATTCCTACTCTGCGTTGTTCATGGCCGCTGCCACCAACCCACCACCCCCACCACCCTGCCGCCCGACCACACCACCACAAATAGATGCCTGACCTGTGGGAAACACTGCTAAGTCACATTAATTGTTATTTATTTTAAACATAATGTATTGTCAGAATGTTTCGAACTTTTGTTTGCATTCTATTGGAGAAGATTTGACATAATATGGATGTAGCTTACCCTCCCACCAATGACATCATGGAGTTGTTGTTGAGACAACAAACATGTTGAGAATGTTTTAACAGGGCCACTGTTAGTATGGCCGAGCAGTACACTCCATAGTTAGACATAGACAAAGCAACCATGGCAGCAAAACAAGACAAGTACAGCAATGCCAGATTTCACTGAGCCAACTGCAACACGCTCTGAGCTCCATTACGGACTAATGAGCAAAGTTAGAGTTTCTTCACTATAAGAAACAAAAGATGTGGATCAGCCTCCTAATTGAATCAGCCCATAACATCCCCAACAGGGTACCGGTAGGCCAGGCGGCTCCATGTGATAGTTTTTTCAGATTTTTAGTTCCTTAGGTCACACCTGCGAAAGGCAACACTAATTTCTCATTGTCAAGGGTGAGTGTTGAAAAAACACCAAGCTCCGACAAAACACTTGACTCAACAGCATCCCTGCTGCTGGGGTGCTAATTAAAGATGGACATGGACCAACAGACAGTGAGTGTCAGAGTCTCACAGTAAACAGTAAGTATGACTAAACATTTGGATTTCTAATTAAACACCAAAAGTACAACAAAATTAGGAATGTAAAAAAATGGTTTTATCAGTAGAAAACTAAATTTAGAAGAATTAGGCTACCACCTTAAGCAGTAGTTTCATTGTTTGAGCTCCACAAAGGACAAAGATCCCACTCTTGACTTATGCTCAAGCTGCTGCTGAGTGGCAAGCACAACTTGTCAACCCACAGGATCAGGTCTGCTTCACTGAACCTTGTCAAAGAGCAACCAGCCACTCATCCCAACAGTTAAAGGGTAGAAGCCATGAGCGTAAGAATAAGACAGAAGAAGTAAGTGCAGAGAGAAAAGCTGCCTGGAAAGCAAAGACCACACAAAGGAAGTCGCTAACACAAACTGCTGCTGTGGTTTAAAGCTTGAAAGATGGTAGATGGAAGGAAAGAGCCAGAGAGACCAGGAAAAATCATAACAATAGCTAAAAATACCAGACAGGGGCATGGCCAGCCAGAGCAGAACAGGCCAATGCAGTGCATAATAAGACTCCCTCAGAGAGAAACTTCTTTTAACACCCTTGTTCCCATTCTGGCTGAAAGTAAGGACAGAAGAAGAAACATCATGGAATGGGTATATAGTGTAGATGTTCTCAATCATCCAGGTCATTGTTTTCTTAGGGTATTCAATCGATCGCAACTGGACTGTTTGGTTTGTCTTGGATGTCATGAAATGTCCTTGAGAGGGGGCCTCCATCCGCTGACCCACCCCATCTACTACCAGCTACAGCTCTCCTCGCACATTCTTCAGCTATTTTCCCACTTCCGTGTTGAATTGCAGCAAGCTCAGCAGAACTTAAAACAGGTTGTTGTTGTAATTTAGAGGTGGGTCTGCATACAGGCCAACTGACTAAAAATGGAAGAAACAATATTAGTATTCAGTAGAGTGTATACCTCTGTCAAGGCCAAATATGGTGCTTTATGTCGGCCGTGTTCTGTAATGTTAGAAGTAACAATCAAACACATATCTGAATAATCACTCTAGATCTGTGATTAATCAAGATTAATCACAAGTTATTATTTGCTTGCATGCATAAAATCTGCTTAAGAAAATAACCCTATATTTGTATACAAATGCAATTGTGAAGTCGGAATTTTCATATTCATAATTATGTTTTGGATGTTTTACTGAACTGCAAGTCATTGATTTGCTCAAAAATGTGGTGACAGTAAGCATGGTAGATTAAGTGCACATTTTTTGTTTTTCTTGTCCTAAATATAAATATTCTGTCACGTTTGGAACGCATTTTGGATGCCCGTGTTGAGTCACCCCCAAATGCACGGGGACCAGGACAAGCAGGGATTGCAGGTAGGAGCTTGGTTTAATATACAAAAAGGAAAAACACTGGTACAAAAACTGGCAAAAGAAAAGTGCATGCCTTCGCACGGGAAGCTAACGCTAACAAGCATCGAGTTCAAAGAGTCCAAGAAGCGCGTGCCGAGCGCACAGAAGCTAAGGCGAAACTTAGCACAGATACAAAGAAGTAGATAATCCAACGTGATTGTTGCATGGAGCAAACAACGAACCTAGACCGAACAAAAGGAGGAGGCAGGCTTAAATACAGAAACAATAATAAGAACACAGGTGCGCCTAACAATCAAGAGCAGGTGGGACAAATGAAAAACCATGGAAACAAGATAAAACAGGAAGTGCAAAACTCAGAACAGGAAGAGTCGAAAAATAATCTGAAAACACACAAAAGGACTCAAGAACAAAAACTATGTATGATCCGGGAGGCGGATCATACATAGATGCACTTAAGATGTCACTTTAAGGTTTTACTACGTATGTATAAAATACTACACGGTCTAGCTCCATCCTATCTTGCCGATTGTATTGTACCATATGTCCCGGCAAGAAATCTGCGTTCAAAAGACTCTGGTTTATTAGTGAGTCCTAAAGCCCAAAAAAAGTCTGCGGGCATTCCAGTACTCTGGAATGCCCTCCCGGTAACAGTTCGAGATGCTACCTCAGTAGAAGCATTTAAGTCTCACCTTAAAACTCATTCGTATACTCTAGTCTTTAAATAGACCTCTTTTTTAGACCAGTTGATCTGCCGCTTCTTTTCTTTTTCTCCTCTGTCCCCCCCTCCCTTGTGAAGGGGGTCCGGTCCGATGACCATTGATGAAGTACTGGCTGTCCAGAGTCGAGACCCAGGATGGACCGCTCGCCTGTGTATCGGTTGGGGACATCTCTACGCTGCTGATCCGCCTCCGCTTGGGATGGTTTTCTGTGGACGGGACTCTCGCTGCTGTCTTGGATCCGCTCTGAACTGAACTCTCGCGGCTGTGTTGGAGCCACTATGGATTGAATTTTCACAGTATCATGTTAGACCCGCTCGACATCCATTGCTTTTGGTCCCCTAAAGGGGTGGGGGGTGGGGGGTGGGGGGGTTGCCCACATTTGAGGTCCTCTCCAAGGTTTCTCATAGTCATCATTGTCACTGGCGTCCCACTGGGTGTGAGTTTTCCTTGCCCTTATGTGGGTTCTTCCGAGGATGTCGTAGTCGTAATAGTTTGTACAGTCCTTTGAGACATTTGTGGTTTAGGGCTATATAAATAAACATTGATTGATTGATTGATATTCCCTGCTTAACTTGATTGAATATAAATAAACATATTTCTTTAACAGGAGTCTGTCCTGCTTATTTTAAAACTGAATAAATTCAGTGTTCAGCTTAATAATGGAGCAGGTGTCCAACTTTCATTACTATCAAAACTACTACTGTGACAAAAAGAGAGGTGAGATATTTGATATTTGACCCACTGCATTTCGACGCGGGTCAAAACAAACAATGTGATGTATCATCATTCATTTATGGTAACGCAATATTTTCATTAATGAAATGCGTTAACGCATTAACATTGACAGCGCTAATATATGTATATACACACTATATATAATGTAGTAACAGACACGTTAATAACAATATGTAATATGTACGGTATTTAGTGTACTTTGGTCATTTTAAGCATTACCGGGACTTTTTTCCTGTGCGCATTTATTTCAGTGCACATTGCAACATACTCCCTGCTTCTCATAGCAACCGGCGCACCGGGTCGCAAAGCACACTGTCCATTTTGAGAAAAAGAAAGGATTTTAAGTGTGCCTTTAAGTCAGAAAAATATGGTAGTTTGAAACACATCTAGAGTGCAATACCAACAACATCAGTAGTTTTATAAAATCACTCAATAATATTGTACAGCATTTATCTTGGGGACCAGACTAATTATTCTTCCATCTGCTCCTTTCTGATCATAGAAATGTATAAGAAACAAAAAAACAACTAAAAAAAACAATGAAAGTGTGAATTGTACATGGCTTGTAAATATGCATTTTCATGAAAGGAATAAAATAAATGATGATGATGATGATGATGATGATGATGATGATGATGATGATGATGGGGTTGCTTCTCTGTCCATTGTTAAACAGTTTGCTTATTATTCGCTTATTATAATAAGCGGCTTGTTTTTATAGAGCTGGTTGCTTGCTTCTCTCATGACATCTGACAACATTGGCTCCGTCGTGTAACAATAGGATCCGGGAAAATTGCTGTTTATTCTCTACACAGACGTATTTGACTGACAAACCGCACAGGTCGGTGTTGACAACAAGTGATATGTATGTGTGTGTAACAAAGTTAATGCTCGACCGTCCACTTTATTGAGTAAGAAATAGAAAGAACAAATTGATACATCTCAAACACAGCACCTGCAGATTCTCAACAGTTTTATGGATAAATGTTCAATGTTTAGACATTTGTGACTGCATGCGCGAAGGATTTCTACAGCGTGTGTGATGGGGACTGACAATGTTGTGGTTGGACTGACTTACCGGGTAGTTTTGTTAACGGTTTGTTTCTCTGATTTGGTCATCCACTTGTTTTCCTTCACACTAACTTTGTCAGTTTCGAAGGTTGAAGGCAAGGATTGTGTTAATCACTGAGCGGCGCTCAAATGCGCATGTCAACCGTCGAATCAAAACTTAAACGTAAACGAAGCAGGAACAACATGTAGCAATATATTAGCCCTTTAATGCTCCACGGCACAACCTTGTTACAAAAAATACTTCAAACGATGGGGAAAATGCTCAGAATTCAAAATGTGCTTCCAATTTAAAGCATAACAAAAAGCTGAGAGACAAGTTGTATCTCAAATTAGACATGAGTTAAGGCACGAGTTAAGTTGTAGTACCACTGTACCCTAAAGTGTATCCGAGTTTAAGTTTTATAGTACGGTCTACAGTATTAGCTCCAGTATTACGCTGTACGCAGATTGTATAAAGAGGGATTTACTCTTATCTAAAATCTCTAACAGTAAGCAGGAGTGGGTGGGTTGGGTGTTCATGAACCACTGAACCACAATGAAGCAAGGCTCAGCTGGAACTCCTGTGGCTCCATCCAAAAATGTTAACGCCTAGAGAGCCCCTCTCATCTCTTACTTATGCAAACATAGTGGATAAAACAGCAACCACCGACTGGCTGTTGTGAACCGAGAGGGTCCCCAGCAGGCACGACATCATGCTGGTGTCCACTTAAAAAAAAATCCCACAGTTAGCAGAAGCAACTTTTAGACTCAGCACTTTCCATTTTCCGTTTGACTAAGAGTGCATTATGTCTGTTTATCTTTAAGAGGGACACCACCAGGTCCTCTAGGAACCCGCCCATGGTCATTTTGGTTGAGCTGGAATTAAGGAAACCTAAACAAAGTCCAGACGGTCTCAGGTGTGAAAAAAAAAAAAAAAAAAAATGGGGCAAGTAGATGAAGCAAAGTAACAGGATTAAAGGTTGCTGGAGTAGCCGCTAGCCACCAACAGCTACTTGCGTCAGGTTTAGTCCATTGCACCAGATTGGAGTGGGGGAATTTGTAGAAAACTGGGAAGACTGAATTTTCTTGCATTATTTGAAGTTTTTATTTACAAACTACTAAAATGCAATAATCCGCCACAGATCCCTATTATGGACTATAAAAAACTATTAGGGAAGTAATGACTAATAGTACTCAGGGTTTTTCCTGGCTCAAATTGAGGCAGAGGTGGTACAATCCTGACCATGCGCCGGAATTTGTACGCAAAAATGTTTTATTTTTTTTCAATTGACAGTAATATTCTGTAAAGAACACCGTAAAATGTATTGTCATTTTTATCAATTAGTTTGCTTTAAAATCATAGGTCAAGCAGATATTTAAGTATTTATTTTTATTTAGACAAACACATTTTGGAAAGTATGATAACATGCTGTAATATTTGTTGCAATAATGGATACTATTAAAGTTTAAAAGGCATGCAATTTCAAGCAGTACAGATTTTTTTATGTCAAAATTTAAAAAATCCATTACATTTAGTAAGAAAGTATTAAATACTTTATTGACACATATCATTTTTCGGTATTTGAGGGCCAGATAAAATGATGTTGCGGGCCAGATCTGATTTGACACAAGTGGCCTAAAAGCTTGGATAAGAGAATGGTGGGCTCATATCTTGTGTGGTGGGGCCACTTTTGCTTGAGACACTCAGATGATTTTGAAGCAGCCTTCAAGCGCTCTGTGGACAAAAATTTCCACATGTCACCACCATGAATTATTACATTTTAACTACCTGTTACTTAATTTCGCTGCTCTGTTTCATCTGGACTCTTGACTTTACTCCTCACGAGATTGCTTTTCAAAGTATAGGCTGATTTTGCCTGTTCCGTCATGAAACTCTACCTAATCCTATGCAAATTTCTAATAAATTTTTCAATCAATCGATCCATTATAATTAGCAGGGGTGTGGGAAAAATCGGTTCGAATACAAATCGAATTGAATACGTTGTGCGAATCAGAATCGATTCTTCTTTTTTTGTTGTTGTTATCAATACAACAAACCACTAAAATACCATAACAATGCAATCCAATTCCAAAACCAAACCTGACCCAGCAACACTCAGAACTGCAATAAACAGAGCAATTGAGAGAAGACACAAACACGACACAGAACAAACCAAAAGTAGTGAAACAAAAATGAATATTATCAACAACAGTATCAATATTAGTTATAATTTCAGCATAGCAGTGATTAAAAATCCCTCATTTACATTATCATTAGACATTTATATATATATATATATATATATATATATATATATATAAAAAAGAACAATAGTGTCACAGTGGCTTACACTTGCATCGCATCTCATAAGCTTGACAACCCTTTTTTCACAAAGATAAAATAACTCATATTTTTGGTTCGTTTAATAGTTGAAACAAATTTACATTATTGCAATCAGTTGATAAAACATTGTCAGTTACAAATATAAAAGCTTTTTTAAAAAAATATACTACTCTGCTAGCATGTCAGCAGACTGGGGTAGATCCTGCTGGAATCTTATGTACTGAATGTATACAGAATCCTTTTGAATCGGAAAAATATTGTATTTGAATCGAGAATCGCGTTGAATCGGAAAAAAATCGATATAGTATCAAATCGTGACCCCAAGAATCGATATTGAATCGAATCGTGGGACACCCAAAGATTCACAGCCCTAATAATTAGTCATAAAAGGTTGGAAACAAAGCTAACACTACTACCTGTGCTCACTCACCAGTGACAAAATGTTCACAGCACAGTCTGGAGTGTTCTGTAGGAGTCCAGCGATCCCTCCGTATCATGCTCTGTATTACAGAAATCCACTTTTTACGGCGGTCAACGTTGTGTACCAAGTAGCGGGAAACAACACGATTCGATCTGTTTCTTCTTCGGTAGATGCTTCAGGTCTTTCCGGTGCACTGCCGTCGATATAGTGCCTCTATAGTGGTGCAACGCTGCAACTGCAGTTAAAATATGTAGCTGCCGCAGAGGGACATCAATCACTGTATCAACACAGCCATAGCTTTAAGCTGTGTTGAGTGGTATCAATCGTTCTGGTTGGGAGCGGCACAATTTTGAACGCAGGAAAAACACTGGTACTGATGATAGACCACAGTAAAACTTCCGATGGTTAGTATTAGATCAAATGTTATTTTGCTTTATCGCTTAATATTTGGTTCAAAATTATGTTTAATACAATCAAGGCAGCCAAAAACATGAGGGTTTTTTTACCGGATTACTGACAGTCTTATTAATTATTCCCAGACAGAGAAAATACTATATTATCAAGGTTGCCAATCATGTTTTTAGTCGGACATAAACATAGTATTATTATCTACATCTCTATGGTTTCAAATGTGGCATTATTGTCAAAGTGTGCATCATTTCTCCACACAAGACTGCGCGACCTAACTACATTAAATAAAACCGTGTATGACATTTATTGCACCCTTCTGTTTCAAAGACATCTTTCGACTACGTCCCTGACATTCATGTCGAGTCGTTACTTCATCTTTTTTTCTTTCTGAAGCAGAAGAGCTTGTCAAGCACGTCTGGACAGGATCCTGCTTCTTCCCCATCTGCTGACAGGTTTATCCCGTGGGAAAGCACACAAGCAAAGTGGTGCAAAGGAAGGAGAAGAAAATGAAGGTGAGAAAGAGGGGTAAAACTGCGGTATAGGACTGGCTTGGGCGTCAGAAGGGACTACGCCAAAGCCAAGACCACACTCTGGGGTTTCCCTTGCATTACTACAGTGGGGGTAATTCTGTCTTATGAGGTAGTAAAAGTTCAACAGCTCATTTTTCCCATAACATATATGATATAATGACAATCATCCCATGGTGCTAATAAGCTCTAAGTGGCCAGGGTAATCAAAAGCATGAAGTGGAATGGGTTTGGAATTTTGTAAATGACAGTGAGGGGAGTAGTGGAGCGAGTCCAGATAACAAAGACAGGAAGCGAAGACAGACACTTAGCAAAAACACTCGAGTTGGTACACAAGAGCACAAAAGACAAGACAAACAGTTCTAGACAAACCATGTGGCTGAGGTTCATGGAGAGTCGTTTCAATAGGAATGAGACTCATAAGTGCTAGTCCAACCTAATCATTCCACAATTACATCTGCAGCCAATCACATGCCTGAATAAAAAGTCAGTGGGCCAGGAAGGAAGCAATAAGTATTGGTCGGGTTGATGGTCCGTTTATATGACAATGATCAAGTTGTAAAAGAACATCTTCCCTTGTTAGAACATTTTCATATACAGAATTGGGGATGCTCAATAAAACAATTCAAGCCGATACCGATAACTTCCTGCTTCTCAAGACCGATACTAATGGCCCATTTCAATCTAATATTTTTTTAAATTTAGATTTACCTGTAGTTTGTGCACACCTGGAGGTAAGAAAGACTTAAAGAAAGGTGGTGTTGACACTCTGTACCTGTAGAAATGTCCTAATCAACTAGGGGTGTAACGGTACGTGTATTTGTATTGAACTGTTTCAGTACGGGGGTTTTGGTTCGGAGGTGTACCGAACGACACTGACATATAAGTAGCGCACCGCACGTTGTGTAAACAGTGCACACCGAGGCACCATGAATTGATTTACGTGGACCCCGACTTAAACAAGTTGAAAAACTTATACGGATGTTACCATTTAGTGGTCAATTGTACGGAATATGTACTGTACTGTGCAATTTACTAATAAAAGTTTCAATCAATCACAAAAACAACAACACACGGCATGCTAGCAACGACTGGGCTATGATATGATAGACTGACCACACATGACACCTGACCACACCTCCTCTATGAGTTTTTTTTTTTTTTTTTTTTTCCCCCCTTTGCCTCAGTCTGCACCCCCTCTCCAGGGCCCAGGCTAAGACCGATTTTTTAATTTTATTTTAATCTTCTATTTTTTTCTCTCATTCCCCAAATGTGTTAAATAAATAATCAAAAAATGTATATTAAGTTTTTTTCCGAAAATGAACCGAACCGTGACATCTGAACCGAGGTACATACCGAACCGAAATTTTTCTGTACCGTTACACCCCTATAATCAATTATGATATCACTACTACGGTACTACGGCTAACATCACATGTCCATAAATAAGTAATAAAGTGTATGACCTTATTTCCATACATTTGTGAACGCAAGAATGTGGCAATCACGTCGTATTTTGCTGGCAAACACGTCCGAAAAATATTGTCGGCTCGGAAGTGCAAACTGTGGCAGACCAACAGGGAGCGGTGCCGTCAAAAATAGTAAAGAGCTGATTGTTCAGCGCCATAATTTCCATGGCAGATCGCTGTGGCCTTCAGATAGATTTTGACAGGCTCTTTTTACTTTTTGGACACAGCAGCGGTGAGAACGGGTCAAGGACTTTCTTTGCGGCGGGCTTTGGGCAGCTTCTGGGCGGCACAGATGTCTTAATGGGCTTCGGAGCTACTGTCGTAGCGACACTGACATATCTGTTGAGTTTCATGTGTTAAAAAGCTAGGTATGTCCTTGTGGAGAGTTTTCTAGCCGCTTGGTGCGGGTGTCACACAGGATGCCATCCTGTGAAGGATTAAAGAAGTCCCGCACGATCTTCGTTATGTTTGTGTATACTAAAAGCTGCTGTGAGTTTAGAACTGAATTTTACCAACTCCAACGACGTAGGACCACTGCATTTTTTCATCCTAACCCTCTTACAGCACAGTATGGGTGTGGGTAATCTCGCCTCATTGCAGCATTTTTTAAAACTGATTACCAAATATATTTGTTTGTTATCGGATTGATATGTGACGTCATGATGTTTAATATCAGCCTGATAATTATCAAGCATCTCCACACACAACGCAATGTTTAAGTAGATGCTAAAATGACTGAAAATACTGTGGCCTAGTGGTTAGAGTGTCCACCCTGAGATAGGTAGGTTGGGAGTTCAAACCCCGGCCGAGTCATACCAAAGACTATAAAAAAAATGGGACCCATTACCTCCCTGCTTGGCACTCAGCATCAAGGATTGGAATTGGGGTTTAAATCATCATAAATGATTCCCGGGCACGGCACCACTGCTGCCCACTGCTCCCCTCACTTCCCAGAGGGTGATCAAGGGGATGGGTCAAATGCACAGGACAAATTTCACCACACCTAGTGTGTGTGTGTGACAATCATTGGTACTTTAACTTTACTTTAAAATACAATACTGCTTTTCGTATTAAAAAAAAAATGCTGCTTTGTCTGACAATATACGGGCTTAAAATTGTACCTTTTTGCAATGTTATTCTGCCAGATGCAAAAGCGATGAAATGCTTAGTGTCTGCCAATACATACTGTATGATTATTGGATGCAGTGAGCTGCCCCATGTGACGACTAATATCAATTAGCAAATATTCATCAATCGATTATTTCCCAAGATAGACATAGGATGGACGTACACATATAAAATAGAGCTTGGTCGATAAAACATTATCAATGTGTGTATCGCGATAGACATGTAATCAATATCAATATAAAATGCGTTCAATAAAATTTTCGATAGATGTATATTTTTTGGTTGGAATAAACCGGAAAGAATGAAACATGGCTGGTTGCATATACCAAGCCACTTGATATTTGGTAACCTAGCAAAACAGGAAGGGACCCGCCTAACAACCAATCGCATCACAGTATCAGCTATCAAGTTTGGTTGCACCATGTTGCTGTTAATACAATGCCCGGAGTGAGATTTTTTTTAATGAGTGCTGCAGAGAGTGAATAAATTGTCGAACAGGAAAAATCACCTCGATATTTTTTTTAAATGGACTGTTGCCGCACTAATATTTTCTTTTCACCCCACGTCCATTCTCTATTTGGATGTATGGAAACAACAGGTAGAAACTAAAGGGCAGAACTATATAACTAAAATAAATAGCAAAATGGAACAAATGTGCTACTCCAAAATAATAATTTGGTCGAATAATATTTCCATAATAATAATAATTAATTTTTATACATAAACAACAATAACAGACCAAATAAATGTTACATCGACCACGTTAACCTCCTGGCAGTAAACCGGCAAAATACTGTTCTTTTCAGGTTTCTCCATATTAAAATTTGCACACTTTGCACTATTTAGTTAAACATTTCTTACATACTCATTATTTTCGCACCATAATTTAAAGAGATTACTATTAAGTGTTTTCCATGGTTGTGTTGACATTTCATTTTCTTTCTGCTTTGATAGTTGAGGGGATTATTATCAGTGGAAGATTACATTTGAAATAAAAATGTTAACATTTAATGTATTAATTTCCTGTTGCACTATTGTTGTTTTGGTTGTGAAATACTGTACTTCTACATGCCTATGACAAACAGAGTGTTTCACTTCCTTTTTAATTGTGCACGGAAACGGTCAATATCGAAAATGTCACTGCAAGATCCATTTCAGCCTTCAAAATCCATTAAACAGTCTGTTTCCAGTTAAAAAATGTGCTCTGAAGACACCCCCTTTGTCTGTGTCAACTGTACATAGAATGTATCCTTGGACCATATGACAGGGATATGGGAACCTCCGTGTTCGCCCTTCTTTCCCGGCTAAAGTGGATTTGAATAAATCCCTCAAGTGCTCCGTGAATGCTACACATGCTGCTCACTTCTCTAGTTATGAATGTATGGGGGTATCTTATTTTCTTAATCATACATATTTTAATGGGACACACAAACTGTTTTGCAGGCTAACATCTCCTGATAACTGGGAATGAACAAAGTCATGATCCTCAGGTCTCAAAGGAAAGGCCTTGCAGACTGAGAAATTAGTTGTAAAGTGACACCCGACCACACAGCTTTGCTGACTTACCCCTTTGACTCCTTTCAGATCTCCTTTCAGCAGGCTGTCCAAAGGGAAGGTGATGATGTTGTTCATGTTTTGGAACTGGAGAAGGGAGAGAGGCAGAATTTTAAAAAAAAATAGCTGAAAGTAGCAAATGTTTTTTTTCTTTTTAGTTTAATACCTCACTGCAAATCTAGTGGTATTTCAATTTAGGAGTACCTTACCTTACGAGTATTTTGAGATTTAAGCTGTCTCTCTGCTTTTTGTTATGCTTTAAATTGCGAGCATATCTCGATATCTCGCATTTTCACTGTCGGTTTAAATAGTATTTGTCTCAGCCTCAGGGTTGTGTTGCTTGAGCAGTAAATAGTTCCTGCGTCATTTACACAATTAATAACATACGTTTTGATTTGATATCGAGATATCGACAACAGAACTAAGAAAGTTAGTGCGCAAGGGAGGTTAGAGACGACCAAATCAGAGAAACAAACCATTAAAAATATGTCCCAACTGTTAGCAACCTATGCAGCAAGTCAGTGTCACACATACCACAAAAGCTGCAGCCATCATCCATAGCATGATATGCCACACTCACCCAAACGACAAATATTTATCCATAAAAATATCAGAAGGCTGCAGATATTGTGTTTCAATTTGTTCTCTCTTGTCCTGATGCAGTAAACTGGATGGTTGAACATTAGCTTTGGTACACTAACAAACCCATTGCATGTTGTGTGACTTCCCAGGTTAGTTGCTCAAGATAACGTAGGGAGTGTTCCCAGATGTCACCAGAAACTCGCATCCAACTCTATGACTAAGTTTACACTGCAGGCCATAGTGGTCAGAATCACATCTTTCCAAAGTCAGATTTTTTTGGAAATCAGATTTTTTTCCAGTTGATTGTTTGCACTGCAAGTAAAATGTGATTTTTATCAGACTCCAGTAAAAACGCGCCCAATGTGGCCCCAAAGTGCCCTTGATGTCATTTGCATCTGCAGTTCGATAAAAGTGAAAAAAAGGAAGTTGACTGGATTACGTACATGAAGAAAATCCCAGGGGGTGATCAAGGGTGATGGGTCAAATGCAGAGAATAATTTGGCCACATGTAGTATGTGTGTGACAATCATTGGTACTTTTTTTTTTTTTAAAATAAAGTAAGCTAATGTATAAATGGATATATATAGTGTAATATATTTAGGATTGTGTAATATATTTAGGAGGGTTCTAATCTTTTTATGGCTGTTAAGTAAAGGAAAGACAGACAATATCATTGTTACGTAAACAACTTATCAATGTCTATAAGATGTAAGCAAATACTCCATAGGGTCCACGTCAATTCCGGTCCTTCAACAATTGCAATTTGGTAGGAATTAAAGTAGATAATAAATACAGCATATATCTTCATATATTACATATAGCCTATTATTTGCGCACCATTGACTCGTGATGCACCGAAAATTCGGCCGACAAATAATTTTTTTCTCTGTTCACTAAAACCGGATGTTGTGATGACGTATCCACTTTCGCTGGCGGGTCGTATCTTTTCCTGCAGACACAAATGATTAGCTCGCCCAAAGGTGACGTAAAAGTCGCATTCAGGTCGCATTTCCGTTTAGACAAAAGTAACATTTGAAAAGATTAGATTTCAATAGGATTCATATTACCTCCTCATGTGGTCCAAATCTGATGCAAAAAGATCAGATGTGAAGCACTTTGGAGTGTTCAGATGGACAAAAAATATCTGAACGGAGAATCAACCCAAAGGAGACACCACATCAGTCCAGTCCTCAAGCTAGATGCTACACATAATATTACCTTATTACATAAGACTAAATAAATGGGTTGTACTTGTATAGCGCTTTTCTACTGCAATTGTTTGTAGTATACTAATGTAAGGTTTTAACAGTGTTGATCTAAAAACAATGTTTGCTTTTTAAAAGTCACGTTACGCATAAAAATTGTGGTGTTTTTGGAGGGCTAAGCAAGGGTTCCATTTATTTCAATTAATTTCAGTGGGCTGAGCTACTTTGAAATATGAGTGTTACGAATTACAAGCTTGATTGTAGAACGAATCGTGCTTGTAAGTTGAGGTACCACTGAAATAAAGATAAGGCTGCAGCTTTTGCATTGGATCTCCTTATATCAGGGATATCAAACCCGCGGCCTGCGAGCGGGAACAGGTTCAATCCGACCCGCGATAAGAGTTTGCGAAGTGTAAAATTCAGCCGAATGTTCAAATTAAACAAACTGCTATTCTAAATGTGTCCACTGGATGTTGCAATAGCAATTCTGTTAGGCAAGCAAATAGTTTACAACGGGGTGAGCAAGTATACCAAGCAAGAGGTACACAGTAAAGAGGGGCTGCGACTCCTCCCCCTCGACAGGAGTAAAATAAACAATTCGTAACCCCACTTACAATGCTGCATAAGACACTGCACATTGATATAGTTCTGTGAAAATTGTCTTTCGTGCAAATTCAAAAAAAGTGAACAGTGGAAATGACAAATGAGGTAGTTGATACGTAGAAGCTGTTTTTTGTTCAATCCTAGATGGGCTGTGACTTAAAGTTGAATTGCTTTGTAAATACACTGGGATTAAGTCTAAATTCATTATGGTCTTTGTGGTGTTTTTTTGAAACTGCATACATTTTTTCCTCAGTGTTTGTTTTGTCAAGAGGATATTTTTATATGTAAATTTTCAGAATGTGTTTGTTCTATTTTGGGACTAAGTAAAACAAAGAAAATTGTCATTGTTGTATTTTAAAGTTATTATGCCATCATTTTACCCGTCTGGCCACAGTGGGAATAGATTTTCCTCCATGAGCTAAAATGAGTTTGACACCCCTGCTTTAGATTGTGGACTGTAAGGGTAGGGAAATACCTAGTGAACCATTTAATCGGCATGAATGCATGTTCAGGAAATACGGTTTGCATGTTGCATTCAAAGACAGCCTCAGGTTGCACAGTTGAAAAAAGCTTTCAAAAATCTTTTGTCCCCACATACTGGCTCGACGACATCTCACATTTCTTTAATAAACGGTATCATGAATACAAAATCCCTTCCTTTCAGTGAGTTGAAACAATGAGCAAGATAGAGTCAATTTTGTCTATAATAGCTTTGGACTGTATACAAAAGGTGCCTTTAGTGGCGCAAAATCAGACTTGATTACATCAAACCGAAATTACACATCGCAGTGGCTCATTGGCCGCCTGCGTGGAAAACTGAAGCTTCCTGCTTAGACAATGTGTGTGTCGGTGAACTCAAGGGGATTGAGACAATTAGAGACAAGAAGGAAATCCTTAGGGTTTGTTTTTTTCACATTTCTTTCTCTTTACAATCCACACTCACAAGGTTTTTGAAGAGCGCCGTCAGCTCCTTGGTGAAGACAGAGAACTTCAGGAAAGCCGAACCCAAATCTGGATCATCTCTGTACACACAGTTTTCTCCAAACTTCTCCAATGCTTGTGTGTACAGCTCCTCATTCTCCACATGAGCTAGAAAACAAACACACAAGACACTGACACAGTAAATAAAATGACATACAGCACGCTGGAGATTTTTTAAATCGAGGTGAGCGTGAGGATTGTTAAGTTTAGACAACATTTTCTTTGGAGAGTCACAATAGAATTATAAAAAAAAAGCATCCAGAAGTGACTAATGTGATAAGGGAAGCCATGGCAATAAGGAAGGAGCTCAGGGGGGCTGTTACTATGACGACCTTCACTGAAAAATATGATGTGAGTTGGCCATTGGGAGGTTAGCTACTTCAAGGGGGAGACAAAGAGAGAGAGAGAGAGAGAGAGAGAGAGAGAGAGAGAGAGAGAGAGAGAGAGAGAGGAGGTAGGGGAAAAAGAGGGGAGGGGGGTGTAAAACTGTGAAGGTGAACACTAAAACACACCTGGGGCCACGTCATGACTCACACACACAGTATAATCAATGAAGAGCAGTCAGACACTGTGTTCAGTTTTAGACAGAACTGGATAACATCATGTCTGCAACTCCTACATAGATATGCATGGTCTTATTAGCTGAAAGCCTCTGACTCACTAAGTGCGCAACACATCAGACAAATCTAATTCAAGACGCAAGGTCGAGACACGCCAAGGCTTTTAAAAGATAGTTTACTGTATGCGCACTGTATAGAGGAGCTATTTTGATCCCCCGCCATCCTTCCTGTTCAAATTTTGTGACTTAGTAAGTAACCTATCTGATCCAGCAGATTGCATATTTTTTTCCTTTCAATGTGTATTTTATTTTAAATACTTGATTCTATTAAGTAAGTCATTTGTACAAACATTTATTTTTTTATCATGTAAATGTGTCAGTCTGTTTCTGCAGTTAAGTCCAGGTGCAAAATTAGGCACTTAAAAGATTCTAACTGACTGATATAAATCCACCTTTGTGTTGGTAATGGGAACAGATTAAGTCTGCCTGCCAACAAGTGGCGACTAAAACATATAATGTGACCAGGAAAACAAAGACTGTGATTATCTACAGTAAAAGAAAGGTACACAATTGGTAGTTTCAATGGCGCAAACCATTGTATTTTACAGATCATCTTTAAGCTGCTTTCTGACGGATGCGCTGTTTTGTGGGCAGTCTTATTTACGTGGCTCACCTTCGGCAACGTATTTTCTCCGTCATCTTTGTTGTAGCGGTGTAGCGTGCAAGGACAGGAGTGGAAAAATTGTCAAAAGATGGAGCTAATTGTTTTAATGGCATTCAGACTCTACTTGAGTCAATAACGGTGCAGCATCTCCTCATCTGTGGCTCACTAGTGTAACAACAATGCCCAAATGTGTCCTGTAAAAAAACGTCCGACCGGCAATCTCTAATCGCTAAAGTTCCTTGGGGGAATAATGTAAACTCACGACAGCGGTATGTTTTAGCGCTTTCATGGCGAGTTTACTGACAGATATAAGTAAGAACTTTACCCTACTTTATCATCTTGTTATGTGACATTCAGCCTCCGCTGTTGCCATTGCTAATATAGAGAAAAGAAGAAGCCAAATGACTATGCGGTCTTCACAAACTACAAAGGCGGATGCACGCATATTTCAGGACTTTTACAGATCCCAAATACAGATCAGCAGGTACCAGAAGGTAAGAAAAGTTGTTTTTGCATAATATTGGGAAACAAAACAACTGATAACATGTCTTACCTTTTACACACACCATAATAATACTCGTATGTTGAAGCACAGTACAATCCATCAAGCGGTACGGCTTCACAGCTTACCAAAGTCGTACTAAATCATTTTGATAAGATTTTTGAGCGCCGTGTGTAATGTTCTATATTTTCAATGGAACATATAACATTTTGAGGAAATGAAAGGATTTTAAGTGCGCCTTATAGTCCGAAAAATATTTTACTCAGAAATAGGTAGAGCTGTTGTTTTTTTATGTTTAGTAATGTTAAAAGTGCAATTTAAACGTTAATAATATGTTGAAAATGTTGGTAATATGCATTTATGTAAAAAAAAAAAACAAGAAGTTTATGGCAAGCAGAAAGATGACTATTTTCCTTAAAATATGCATCGACGTTTGAAGTAACTCAAAACTCGATTAATCGAACAAAATAATTGATAGATTACTCCACTACTAAAATAATCGGTAGCTGCCACAATTTGGTACAGTTTTTAAAAAATAGGGGTCTGATTGAACTTTGACTGACCTATAATACATGTTTACTAACTAAACATTTTTAATTCAAAAACATAAATTTTAACAGCACAAACATAGCGGAACAAATGAGACATTTTTAACAGAGTTTTGTTTGGGGTTAGGTGCCAACCTTATGTATGTATATAGATAAGGTCTATCGCTTCTAAAATATTTAAAAGACGAGGGTCTAATTTAAACTCTGACCCAAAGTAAATAGCAGTCAATTGGCAAGTGAGGTCTAAGGAGAAAGGAACAATACATTTTTAACTCCTTGAAATACCTGTTTTGAGTTATGATTTTTAGGGTGGAACAGATTATATTAACAGCACACAGCAATGCAATTTTGAAGAAATTCAATATAAATGATCATTTATGACAATTTTTTTGTTTTTCATTACATTTTACTTTTGTTACTGTATGTAAAAACCTACATTCAAACCATATATTTTTCCCTTTGTGGGAAAAATAAAAGTGTATCCATCCATCTATCTATCTTCACACTAGAAATGCAACGATATGAAAATTTCATACTACGGTTCTTGTGAGCCAAATTATCACAGTTGTCCAAAATTGTTTAATGTGCTCAAAAAGTACAATACACACTGAAATCTTTTAACCAAGTTGTATCTTCAAAGAAAGAAAAAAAGAAATAAATGGCATAGTAGAGTTATGTAGAACATTGCGTTATATTGGACCAAATGTATTTCAATATGAACAGTACACACAATCAAAAATAGCATTGTAATTTTCACATTAAAAGACTTTGTTGTATGGTACAAACAAAACATAAAGAACACCTTTAACAGACAAGTCAATGCACATTTTTAATGTAACAAGTGAATATTCAGTCAAATATCTATTTGATTTGAAATGGGTATGCAGTGAAAACTCCAACTATAATGTGAAGGCTTTCATCTGAAATTAAAATCCAGTAGTGTAGTCTTAAAAAACATTAAACGTGATGCATTTTCAATCATTTTAAGCACTCACAGGATCCTTGAAAATGGTTAAAAGCAATAACATGGTGTTTTATTTCTGGGTTGTTTTGTGCAATTCCTATGTCTGTGCAGGCTTTGATTAGATTAAGAACATGTGGAAATCTAATTTTGCTGACAGTATGGGTGTTTGTGTGAGAATGTGTGCAGTACATATCCCATAAGACATGATCCTGTCCGGACAACATGATTCAAAATGGGCTAAAGTGTTGCATTATTTAAGAGCTAGGTCTTCTTGTCCTGCCAGTTAGAGGTGTTGAAACAGAGTACTGACTTCCACCAGTTGATTTTTTGTCAGTTAGTTTGGGTTAAATCTGTGAGAGCAGATCTGCTCCTGCAGACAAACAGCAAAGCTGGGGATGCTGCTGTTGGTTTATTCATTATACGCTAACAATCTGGCAGGCTGGCAGGTCCCTACAACAAACTTTTCCTCAACGTTACCCATGTCTTCCTCCCTTGCCTCACTCGCTCATGTTGCTCAGATCCTGCAAGCAGCCTGTGTGTCCTCCTCTCTGTGCAAACCAACTCATATTCGGTCTTCTGCTTTTCCTCTTCCTTGTCATCCTTATTTACGCACATCTACACAAATTGTTTGAGGCCGTCACTGGTGAAAATCACGGTTTTCATCAGTCACACATTTTCCTAGCACAGAGAAAATTGAGCAGAAAGGGAAGGGAATCTTCCCCATGTTTCAGCATACACAAACAGAAGTTAACCAATAGGTCAAAGGCAGGGCTATTTAACTAAATTGTTTCAGGGGCCACCTTTTCCAGAAAGCTAAGGAACGTGGAAGTGGATTTGTCCTTTAACTATTACTTACTGTGTTTTAGGGCAGGGCGATAAAACAAGATCAATATATACAGCGATAGGAACATAATCAATATGATGAAATGTGTTTGATAAAATGTTTGACTTTTTTCTTCTTCTTCGTCGGAAAAAAACATGGTTTCGAAGCATGGTTGGTTGCATGAAAAAGGTAGTCGCTCTCCGGCAACCGAGCAAGGCAGGAAGTGATCAGTGATCAGTGGGAGTGACACTGATCAAGTAACAGTATTAAATATCAGGTTTGGTTGCACCATATTGTTGTCGCACGGTTGACTCTTTGCATGAAGTGAGAAGATAGAATATAAACCAAGAAAAGGTGCTGCAGGGGGCGAAGAAATTGTCAATAAAGCAGGAAAAATCACCTCGACAGTATGGCTGATTTGGGGATTTTTTAAAATGGTCCGTAGTCAGACCAATGTGGTCTGTGAATTATACAAGCCGCTTGTCCCCACCAAAACCGGTAATACCCAACCACCGTCAGGGACGGCGTGGCGCAGTGGAAGAGTGGCCGTGCGCAACCCGAGGGTCACTGGTTCAAATCCCACCTAGAACCAACCTCGTCACGTCCGTTGTGTCCTGAGCAAGACACTTCACCCTTGCTCCTGATGGGTGCTGGTTGGCGCCTTGCATGGCAGCTCCCTCCATCAGTGTGTAATGTGTGTGTGAATGGGTAAATGTGGAAGTAGTGTCAAAGCGCTTTGAGTACCTTGAAGGTAGAAAAGCGCTATACAAGTACAACCCATTTATCATTTATTTATTTACCTTAGAGCACAGCTGTAACTTCCTGGCACTAAACGTACAGAAAAATAGTTCTTCTCGGGTTTCTCTAAGTTTACATTTTCAAAATTTGCGCTATTTTGTTACACTTTATCAAGCATTTCTTACGTATTCCTTATATTTACACCTACATTTATTGTTAAAGGGGAACATTATCACCAAACCTATACAAGCGTCAATATATACCTTGATGTTGCAGAAAAAAGACCATGTATTTTTTTAACCGATTTCCGAACTCTAAATGGGTGAATTTTGGCAAATTAAACGCCTTCCTGTTTATTGGTCTTTTAGCGATGACGTCAGAACGTGATGTCACCGAGGTAACACACCCGCCATATTCATTTTCACTCTACAAACATCGGGTCTCAGCTCTGTTATTTTCCATTTTTTCGACTATTTTTTGGAACCTTGTAGACATCATGCCTCGTCGGTGTGTTGTCGGAGGGTGTAACAACACTAACAGGGAGAGATACAAGATGCACCACTGGCAAGAAATCTGCCGCCAGACCCCCATTGAATGTACCAAAGTGTCTTCACATTTGACCGGCGATGCTAAGACAGACATGGCACAGAGATGTATGGATAACCTGCAGATGCATTTGCAACGATTAAGTCAACTAAATCACAAAAGTGAGTTTTGTTGATGTTGTTGACTTATGTGCTAACCAGACATATTTGGTCACGGCATGACTGCCAGCTAATCGATGCTAACATGCTACGCTAATCGATGTTAACATTGTATTTACGCTAGCTGTATGTACATTTGAAACTAGATACCCACATTTAATGCGAAACAAACACTTACCAATCGACGTATTGCTTTCCTCTCTGCCTTAATAGCTGAGGTGACTATAATCAGAGAAAAGTTGCATTATAAATAAAAATGTTAACATTTAAATATATATTTTCCTGGTCCTTATTTTCAATCGATCATAAAAATATCAATAATTATTGCTATCGACCGATATAAAACAGTTTCATTGGGGTACAGTTCTCAGTAATGTCGCCCAGCACTTCTGTAAGTCTGGGTTGCTTTTCTGTGGCATCTGAATTTGATCATTTAGCTGTTTTTGCCTGGACATACACTTGGCCCATTGGCTGTGGAACACAAATTAAGGAAAGCGACCACGCATGGAATACCAAAACCAGCCCTGTTTATTAGCTTTCATTGTGCACAAAACTATTAATGTATAGGTTCTAATCCTTTGCGCAGGTCCAGACCAATATACTTTTAAAAGCTTGTAAAAAAAAATTTACTATGTTTTGGCCCATGAAACAGTTTCTTTAAATGAGAAATATCATCACGCCCCAAATAAATTCTAAAGAATTGCTTTATAAAATTAAGTTATGTGATGTTTAAATTGATGAATAGAATGTATAAAGTCTTGTTTATTTTGCCATAAACATTTTTTTTTGTTTTTTAAGATGTACTAAGGCACATTACTGTAATAACTTTCTATGGTCTGAATCAAGTCGAATTTCATCCAAAATATGTAATGGACTATATGCTGTATTGTAGTCTAAAGCTGCAACAGCACTGCTTATTTATGTTTGTCTTGGCTGATTGAGGAGGCCAAAAGTAAAACATCACACAGCATTTCATGTAGCTTTTATATTTGTATTCTAAACATGCGCGCGGCTCTGAGTAGATTTCCGTCATAGATTTTTAAATAGCAAATCTTAAAATGAGCCTCTGTTAGTTCAACTTCAAATACCAGCAGGCCGGCTTGGAGAGTGTTTTTATTGTCAACACTATCAGGGGTTCTACATTTTGTTGTCACAGCTTACAATCCTGTTTACAGTGAAAGCAACACTGCACCTCATCAATGTTTCAACTGCTGAACCTTTTATGCACATTTAAACAGGAGCATTTTTAAAGAGAAAACCAGCGAACTGTTAATGTTCACACAGAAACCCACAGAGACGCAACTTCAGCGAAGCGTGTGAATGAGTGACGGGAGGTGAGAGCAGGAGTGTGTCTGCGCCTTTGTGGCCCGTCCAGCTGTTCCTTTGAGAGTTCGGATCAGACAGCTGTCGCTAGGCCATACAACAGAGCTCATAGTGTTCAGAGAAAGATGTGCTCAGCACATTGTTCGCAAGTCTCTCGCCCCTCGGTGCCTCTCTTTCTCGCACTCAGCGGGGGACTCTCTCGGGCCAAAACAAAAGAGGCTAGAAACACCCACTGCTAGCACAGCCAATCAGCATAGTAACAAACATGAACACACACTTATACACAGTGCATACAGCACACACACAAACACAGAGAGCATATTTCCAGTGTATGAACAGGAATCTGTACGTGTTCTGACTGCAGAAGAAGCTCCTCTGTCTGGGCTGTAATAGAGGAGACTGGCAAGGCTTCCTGACTCCATGCTGATGGGATTCAAAATAGTTTCTGAACTTCTAAGTGGAGCAAAATAAGAACACCTATTTGATCCACCATGGGAAATAGTTGGGATTTTGGATTCTCTCTGTGTTTCAATCCCAGTGTTCTATGCAGAACTCTGCTCACTATGGTGTTGTTCACACTGTGGCTCAATTCCAATTTTTTTACTTTGACCTCTATTGGATTTGTCCATATCATTGTGGACAGTGCAATTCCGAATTTTTCATATCCAACCCAGGCTTCTTTTATATGTGGATATATATATTGGATACATATTAGGGCTGGACAACTAATCAAATCTTAATTTTGACTATGGCTTCTTTTGATAATGAAAAAATAATAATCGCAAAAAAACGATTAATGGCCGGCGTAACGTGCATTCAAATTCCGGAGGTTGTGACGGTGAACCAGATGTGGAGCGAATGAGTTTAAAAAAAAGAGCATGTTTACGAGAAGTTTGGAATGTCAACATGGTTGCTACTTTTTATTTGACAAAGGACTAATAATATTCCTAATTAATAATAACTAAACCAAACAAATAAGTAAGGCATATGATTTCCATGTGATTTCACTTCAGCCAGGATGGAGTCACATAATTGGCCAATAAAACGGATCCAGCTGATAAACACAGACTAATATCAGGGATTTTGACATGAATTTAAGTGAAATGATGTCACTGTGAGTAGAAGGAACATTTGTTTGGGAAAATAATGTGTCCAGTACACTGCTCATTAATCCCCGACACACTCAACTGCCCTGTCCTGAACTAAACAATGGTGAGACGGTCACTTGAAACAGCGACTCAACTACAAAGCTAAAGCTGAATAAAACAATCCATACACCCACAACACATCTCATCTGCTTGTGAACGACATCATCAATGTAACATTAATGTACAAACGGTGGTCACAACTTGAGAGGCTCTCTTTTTTTTTTAAAACAGCCTCAAGTGAGTCGCCTCTTTCCTTCTCAAGCTGAGAACAACCGCACAGCACACTTCATTCCTGCCTTCACATAATATTACTGCACTAACAAAATAAATGTTTCGAAAAATACCTTGCACAAGCATAATGTACTTGAAGTTATTTATTGATACATTTGTACAATTATTAAGATTTAAAAAAATACTGGTCAAAATTGTCCATAGATGTATTGCATCAATAAATGTGAGGATTTTTAAATTAACAAATATTTTATATATTTTTTATTTTACACAAAAAGCACACACTCTGTGGTGGTTAAAATAAATCTAAAAGGGCAAAAAACTTAATTCTATTGCTTTTTATTTTGCAATTGTTATTTAAATGTATTGTTACTGCTATTATTATTATACTTGTGGTTTATTCGTTACTAATTTAGTTCATGGTTTTTAAAACCATTTAGAGCGAGTTTTTGTGGTACAATAAATAATTGTTTAATTAATTGTGATAACAATATCAATCAAAATACGTGTGATTATTATTTTTGCCATGTCTGTCCAGCCCTAATATATATGCGATGCATCTTCAATGTAAACGCTCATGTGCTCACGTCGCATTCATCCGACCAAAACGTCATCAATAATTATTCCTTCAAAAGACGGTTACAAAATAAATATTGACAACGAAGTAGAAAACAGGCAAAATAAAATGTTTTAGGAACTCATGTCTCGCGCTGCTCGGCCATTGGCACACTTTTCAAGCAGATATCAAAGCAAATGATCCCATAAAACTGCAGGAGCCACAATACTGTACATGTTCTCTTCCTTCTTAATCTTCTAGGCACAATAATTTGGTTCAGAAAATGTTGACTTTGATTGCACAAAATCCTTGAAATTTCCAAAAATGAACCAGTACTGACACCGACTTGAGTTGAAGCCATTTTTACTTGACATCATGTCCACATGCGGGTCAGATTCCATTCACATTAGAAATCGGATGTTATTTGTAATGTAAAAAAATCAGAATTGGACATCTGATCCTGCGGTGTCAACTTAACCTGTAAGGCTTGTGCCGCAGTGAAAGTCAATCCAATCCAATCCACTTTATTTATATAGCACATTTAAACAACAATAACGTTTCCAAAGTGCTGCACAGGCATGTTAAAAACAATATTATGCTCCACCAATGACTGAATAAAACAAAAAATGAATAAAAATAAAACCAATAAAAACAATATAAAAACAAATATGATTAAAAACTATTTTAAAGGGTAAAATCAATTAAAACAGTAAAATAAAAATCAAAGTGTATAAAAAACAGAGGACAACAGAGGACAGAGGACCACACAACTCACGAAGTGTTAAAAGCCAAAGAATAAAAGTCTTCATGGAATCAATGGATGCAACCACCTAACATGCTTTTTTGCTTCCAGATGCCATTAATTAACAATTAATTCCACACAATTAGCAGAACATCAATTAATTAATGGACTGTATGCCTTTTCCTAACTCAGAAACTTGGGTTCAGACCTTCCCCAAGGCCAAACAAGCCTAAGATTAGGGATGTAACAATATAAACATTTCATATCACAGTTCTTGTGACCAAAATTATCTCGGTTATCATTATTATCACAGTATTGTTTAATGTGTTAAGTACTTATACACACATTGAATTATTTAAGTTCTATTAAAAACATAAATTAAATGAATAGACACAAAATATACTTTCTTCGGAGAGGAAACAAACATTGTGATGTTTTTTTAACGAGATATGTTTTTATTTGAGTGTTTGAATGTGTTTATCTTCTTCCATTTTAATTTTTTAAAAGTGAAAAAAAAATGTTATTGATGAAGGCAAATTAAGTGTTTACTTTGCTTCACTTCTTGTTCATGTGACATCATGCGAGTTCCATTCCTGTTGTAAACACCACCGTTGTGTTAATATCAATCAATCATCAATCAATCCATCCTTTTTCTACCGCTTGTTCCTCTCTGTGTCGCAGGGGAGGCTGAAGCATATCATAGTTGCATTCAGGCGGAAGGCGGGGTACACCTAGGACAAGTTGCTTTGTCATCGCAGGGTCAACTCAGACAGACAACATTCACACACTAGTTTAGTGTTGCCAATCAGCCTATTGCCAGGTTCATGTCTTTGAAGGCTTGAGGAAGCCAGAGTACCCAAAGGTAACCCACGCAGTCACAGGGAGAACATGCAAACTCCACACAGAAAGCACTAGGATCAAACCCAGTACCTTCTTATTGTGAGGCACACACACTAACCCCTGTGGCACCGTCCTGCCAACAAAGTTTATTTATATGGCCTTTACACACAGGTGCTTCACAAACCATAATTACATCCTCGGATCTGAACCCACATCCGTGCAAGAAAAAACTCAACCCAATAAAGTTTTTAAAAAAACACCTATGTCTGTGTCGTATTCCATATAATTCAATCCATATAATTGAAAAGCTTATAGTACTTGCTAAGACAGCAATGTTTTTAGTGAATTTTAGATTTTGGTATGTCGTTTCTTAATGGGAAAGGACACCAATTTGATATGCAATCATGTTAGCATTTAAAATGACCAGCGAGCTAGCGCCAGTCAAGTGTGGATATACACAACATCATAACGCTTTTTTCTGATCATTTTAATTTAAACAAACTGAGAGTTTTACCGTGATTATCATTTTTACTACGTTTTGTTACATCCCTACCTAAAATGTTTATTGTGCAATAAAAAAATACAATGCTTTTTTCACTGCAGCTCCTTCTGCTGGATTTCACGTGTCACTGCCCCTACGAGGCCCCAATGGAAGTAGAAAGTAACAATGGTAAGTAAAAAATTATTCCTCAATCTGCACTTTATTCTGGTTCTGAACAAAAATCTATTGGCCTCTATCTACTCAAATTAGGGGTGAAACGATTCGTCAAAGTTGTCGACAAACATTGAGAATAGAAATTAGTCAACGACAAATTCACATGTCGACAATAGTCGGTGATGTCATCACTCATGTTTTCCCAAATGGAAGCAAGTCAGCTCGGCCAATTGCAACAACATAGCAGGCGAAACATGTTAAGTGTGGTAACATTTCACCCTAATCTTGTTAAAAGCAGAACTTGGTTTTTTCGGCAGTACATCTTAGACACGGGAGCATTTAAAGTGGTGACACGATGTCGGACATCTGGAGGATGCAATCTCAACTCTGTAAAATCAACTTGTTCCCTTAGTAGCTCACTAATAAGTATAACACAAACTTTGAAAGAAAATAGATTCAACTATTATTTTAGCCAAAATCCTCTCCGTCTAAATCAATTTAAGTACTTTTTTTATTTGTCAGGAACTTCTGGTGAGATGGAGCATCAATTTACAACACAAATAAAAAAGGCACAATAACAAACATCATACACACACACAGACACACAAATAAACAATTTATTAGATATCTGAAATGATAAAAAATAATCAAGTTTATTAGATTACTAAAAATGCCAGGAGTTAACCAATAATGAATAATATACCAGTGTGCAACTTTTTAAAAACATCTGTGTTGGCCCTGCAATGGGGTGGCAACTTGTCCTGCCTTCCGCCTGAATGCAGCTGGCATAGGCTCCCTCCAGCACCCCGAGAGGGACAAGTGGTAGAATACGGATGGATGGATAGATGGATGGATCACAAAATGCTTGCTTCTTTTGAGGAAGGTAGATATCTTTGGTTTATATTTTTATTGTTGCTATTTTTTCTGTCCTTTTTTTTCGTTTATAAAATATACTTTTTTTACTGTCTGCATTCGGGTTGTCCTTGCATTTAAAAGTACAATAGTTTAATAGTTATTTTGTTTTTTGTAACAACCATAATAGCAGCACAGTTACAGTATACATTGATATTTCTGAATTAATTATTCATCTTTATAAGCTACCATATGGCTAAAAAATTCTTAAGCTGAATTTAAAAGCAGATGGCTAAATTACAGCCACTGAATAATTTTATGCTTGATTATCTGATTTGTCAACTAGTGGTAAGATGATCAATGACCAACCGACTATTACAATAGTCAATAGTTGCACCCTTAGTGGAAATTGGTTGTGTTGTTTTAGCACAGCCCTACAAACTTACCTAGCAGAAAGGGAGACTTACCCAAACCAGACGTGTAGATGGCCTTCACTGATTTTTTCATCTTGTATAGAACGCTGCGGTCCACATCTAAAGCCTGAAAACAGACAAAAATTGTGGAAAAAACAAAATATGTCAGACAAAGAGGACTTTGTTCCAACAAAGGTCAGTCAAATTTGTAGTGGCGATTCTTAGAAATCACTGTAATTTAAGTCGTCATTGTTTTGCCAGTTAATAAGATGATACAGCTCATCATTTTAGAGGCCAAGTACTTTGAAGTTGACACTCTGAATGCATGCGGTGTGTGTCTCTGTGCTGTCTCGACACTGACTGCAAACTAATGCATTATTCAGGCAAAAGCTAAAAATAGGTATGAGCTCCCTACAGTTATCATGTTAAAGGGTGAATGTGTGTGTTGGCATACACAGCAGTTACTGTATCCGCATGCTAGGTGGTAGGTCAGGAGCATATGATGACTTAAACAAAATGACATTCCAACCATACCGGCCATAACATCAGGTACAACTGCACAACCAAATTAAGATTGATATCAATTCATTATTTTCTGGATCTCATAATGGCCAGCACATGCAGCTGAGACAATATAACACTGTACCAGTGACATAGGTGAGAGTCTGTCAGAATAGTGTGGGGGAATTTTGAGGGAGAAAACTAGGGGGCTCTATGTTATTAGGTACATCTATCCAAATGCATTGGGGGCCATGTAGGCTACATGAACCCCAAAAACCTGCTGTTCAAATTAATTGCCCATTGAGGGACCAATAAAGTGGTTTGCTTTGAATTGAACTAAATTAACACATAATACATATCCTAGTCTTTGGGCAAAATACTTCACCCTGGCTCCTGATGGGTCTTGGTTAGCGCTTTGCATGGCAGCTTCCACCATCAGTGTGTTTGTGTGTGTGTGTGTGTGTGTGTGTGTGTGTGTGTGTGTGTGTGTGTGTGTGTGTGTGTGTGTGTGTGTGTGTGAATGGGTGAATGTGATGTATAATGTAAAACGCTTTAGGTATCATTCCAGGTATGGTCGAGCTCTATATAAATACAGACTATTTCCCATATCAGATACACACAGATGCATACAAAAAACACCACAAACACTCCAAGTCAGCCTCAATATAGACACAGAGCTCAAGCACCCCAAGTGACCCAGAGAGGGACAAGCGGTACAAAATAGCTGAATGGATGAAAGTAGTGTACACACAGACGCACACAGACACACATACACGAGCGCGCATACACACCCATTTACGGAACTCATATTTCCTGCGATGAATCTGTTAATCCAGTAGGATTTAGGGAGTCTTTACAGTTTGTAGAGTCATCTTTTAACTAGGATTGCACGATGTAGACAATACACCAGGGGTAGGGAACCTATGGCTCGCGAGCCAGATGTGGCTCTTTTGATGACTGCATCTGGCTCTCGAATAAATCTGAGGTGACATTGCTTAACATGATAAGTAATGAATAATTCCACTTGTAATCACAGTTTTAAAAATAACGTTCAAAATATAAAAAATTCTCATGCTTTTTTATGTTCAAGAAGTTGCGTTAATGGTGAGAAGTTATTTATTTATTATTGGTTAGTGTGGGGCTTCTTCAGCCCACCAAGCACCGACATGAGAACCTGTTTCAGGGTTACAATATTGTTTTATTTTTCAATAAGTCTCTCAGTTGCTTTCCAGCAATTGACTTTTTCTCTTTCGTTCTCGCTCGCGCTCTGGCTCCAGCTCCAACCCCGTCTCTCCTCCCGGCTGCTGCTTATAACAGAGCGACAGGTGATTAGATAACAAGGCCCATGTGGGCCATCTATGCACCCGTCGCTGATTTCGAGGCCGGTCCTGGCAACACTCCGCTTCGCCTCAGGCTCGCAGGCCACTCCCCCTCCACAGTTAGCTTCAGAATAACAATGTTATTACAAAGAATAAGAGACCTATTATTATACTCTAGAAATGTTGGTCTTACTTAAAAATGCAGTTGTGTTCAGTGTTAAAAAAAATATCGTATGGCTCGTTAGGAAATATATTTTAAAATATTTGGCTTCTTGGCTCTCTCAGCCAAAAAGGTTCCTGACCCCTGCAATAGAGGATATAAATAACGGTAGAGGTTTTTATAATATTGTCATATCGTGGTCGTGTCCCACAAATTTGACAGCGACAAGCCAACAAAGGCGTCCTCAACGCGATGTTGCATTCTCGTTACCAGCTTATGCCCCAAGTTTTGACTGTGTTTCTAACAAGTATCATTATCATTGAAAGCCCCTAGGACAAAGAATAGCAAAACATGTTACATTACACACCCTAAAAGAGTACAAAATAAGAATAGCTGAACACTCAGCTCGATCTCTTGAATATGAACAGAGGTGTGCGGATTGATACAATAACATCTTTTTTTAAATGACACCCGTTTTTGTAATTTTTTTATTGTTTACAAACACAGGAAATAATACTAAATGGACGTTTTTGATTTAGATTTTTTGACACTACTGCCCATGTAACAACTTGGTATCGGATCACTATCCAAATTTGTAATAAGTTCGATTTACGATTGTTTTCCCTACTTTTTAAATAAGCCAATGATATAAATCCATCCAGCCAGCCATTTTCTTCCGCTTATCCGGGGTGAGGTCGCGGGGGCAGCAGCCTAAGCAGAGAAGCCCAGATTTTTCTATCCTCAGTCACTTCGTCTAGCTCTTCCCGGGAAATCCCGAGGCGTTGCCAGGCCAGCCGGGAGATATGATACAATGATATGAATGAAAATCACGTTTTTATATTATTTGATCAATAACTAGTAGTTTTGAATGACACTGCATACACTGCATCTTACTCTTAGCGAAATTCTAATTTGGATAATTTTTCTCTTTTTGGACCAGACATAAATTTTATTTTTTTAAGGAATAATTTTCAGATAGCTAAGTTAATAACTCATTCTACATTCAAAAATGTAGCTTTTCACATTGCATAGAAATAAATAATTATCTCCAACACTGAAATTAAACCTAAAACAACTGTCTTGAATAAAATATTTATGTAAATACACATTTAGTATTGTACATAGTTTGCAAATAAAGTAAAACATTGAGAGGACTATAGTTTTGATAAGTAGATACAACTCAGGCTTTTCCTTTGTACGTGCACCACATTTAATGTAACTTATTGAAACAACAAAAAAATCATTGGTTATTACCTTTCAACATTTTAAAATAAGTTTAGATAGAAACATTTAATGGAGAAAGTAATCACCTATTAAGAGTAAATTCAATTAATATTAATAATAGTTTGAGAAAATAATACAACCGGAAATGATGCAATACATTAATGCTTACATACGCAGCTAAATTAGGATCCTTTGTAACTGTTTCGAAATATCACTTATATCACTTATATGCTAAATAATATGTATCGTGAAATACATCGTTATTATAGGAGACTACAGAATATACAACAATATAGATTTCAGGCCATATCGTCCATCCTTGCTATAAACGTGGTAAGAAATCTTAAAACTGTCAACTACTAATGCAGAAATGACACTACAGTACTGTATTAGAAAACAAAGCTACCACAAATGTAAGAATTGTAGAATAAAAAGCTAATTAATCCATTGATTGAGCTGTAATTGTCAATCAAGTCAGTGAAATATCTCAGCGGAAAAAAAAAAACATTTTAATATGAAGTTCACCACCAGACCGACCAGGGTAATAAATACACAACACTGCAAAAGTGTAAATACCTTATTCGTATCATTATTCAGTTAGTTGTGTCTATTGAAGTTAGAGATCCCCTACTCAGGCCTCACACATCATTTGGAAACTGCACAAAAAAGGTTGTTTTCACAACAAAAGCAAAGGAGGTCTTGCTTTTACAATACTGCCAGAACGACTACGCCCCAATAAGATGTTTTAAGTGTAAACGATACGACCAAGACCTCTGCTTTGAAAGTTTGATCGTAATATGGTGGAGTTTAGCTTTTGAGTGCAATTGTTTCCAATGGATCACTACTCCGTCATGAGAACAGTAATAATTAAAAAAAAAACTACATGTAGCAATTTTCATTCTATACTGATCTTCAATATTTGTTATGTTGCAGCTATTCAAACTATTTGAGGACATAAGGTAAAACAGGTTTGTGGTTTTTGTTGGCTTTTAGACAGGAGAAATTTGAAGATTGTTATTAGCACACCACATTAGACACAAACAAAATAAGTCATTATGTTTTTTTACAAATGGGAACATATTAATTCAAAGAAGTATGATATATGTTTTTAAGTGCATATTGCTAAAGCAAATGTTTGATTTAACATTAAGAGTAGCCTTGCACACAGCAATGCACTTCACTCACCTAATTAAGTCAAATGTCATATATAAGAAGCACTGTCTATCTTAGGGCCTTTTCGACCTCTGCTTGACCTCAAGAGGAGACCTATAATAACCCTGTAAATCAATTTGACCAAGAAAAGTCGTTACACACAGTCACATGGCCTATCACATTAACTCAAGGTCTTCCTCGCTCTGTTTTGGACACAAGTACACTCATGAGCAATTACTATTGCATGTTTGCAGTCTGCAGCCTTAAGTGATGTGACTCGGCCTTCTTGTTTGGAGCGCGCTCTAAAATTAGCCGGTTTTAACCCAGAAACTATTCCGAAGGGAATTTCCGCTGCTGTAGAGCTTTTTAACAGTGTGGGATCACAGCGAAGCATCGTACAATAGAAGCTGCTTTACAAGCACGCTCATCACGGCGTCAGCATTCCCCCCCACGGCGGCTCTCATGAGCACAGGCCCGAGCATGAGAGTCCCCTCTGACTAAACTAAAATAATGCTCATGTTAACACATGACATCATCTCTGTGGTTACGATTGGAGACCATCTGTTGCAGGCCATTCTACACAGCGTTAGTGCTGAATGGGACATAAGGGACGTTGTCATGGAGATCCATTTATATGGATACAAGTTTCCCGAATTGCAGAGCAATGTGTAAATGAAAGTCCAAAATGGATAAGAGGAAGTGCATACATTCAGTAGCGTGTCAATTCAGATGAAGTACTAAATATATCTGAAATATTAAAGGAACACAGGGACGTGCGGTCAGGGTAATATTTGTTCATTAAACTGAGTAAAGAATGTATTTTCTGTATGACTGTAGTCTTTTTTTAACATTTACTTGAGTAAAAATCACTAAATCGGCACAAAACCCTAACATCTGGCTTAAGGGAATCGTGCCTATTTGTGGAAAGTGTAAGAAGCTGAGGGTATGGCTTATCAGCTGGTCTGCCTTCCCCAATGTCACTAAAATATTGTTTGCAGAGACATTTTTGCACCGCGACTTCCTTGTTTGTGGACAAGAAAATCTACAGCCTGTTTAATTATTTTAATGTAATTATGACATAATTTTTGCAAATCGGACTACTGCTTATTACGTGACTTCTTCCCGAATGTGAAAAAAAGTGTGTGGTCAACCAAGCCAAGATGACTGTTGTCCAGCAAGCAGCGTGCAAACTATCTGAGTACGCAAATTCAAACTATGCAATGCTATAGATCCCCATCAAAAACAAAATTCAGAGTGATAACAAGGATTATCCGTCGATCGCAATCACAAACATGTCAAACTAACTGGTTATCCAATAATCCTTATACACGACAAAACAGATGAAAGCTTGAAAAAGCATGAAGACCTACAACTTATTTGTTAAGGAGATTGGTATCAAGACTTTCCTGGGTAAATAGGCATCGTTTGTGCTCGGCTAAGTCTACATTTCATTTAACTTCACGTCTACAGCCTTGTTTGTTGCCTTGTTGTTATTGCATGCTCCGTTTACGTTCTTAGTTATGGCTTTATCAAAACATAACTATAGATCCCAACGTTGTGTAAGTGCTGAAAGTTCCACTTATGATGGCTGCATTTGGTAAAAGATTAAACACTCAGGTTTTGCTCACATTTGCTTTCGTTTATTTAGCATTGGTGCTTTACAAACACTCGTAGCAAAAATGTGTTTTAAGAGCTTCGAAACAAGATAAGATACAAATAACATCAACATAATATTTAAATTGGAAACACTAAACATTAGAATTATATCAAACAAACCTTTAACAAAGTGATCACTGCAAACTTGTGAGTTTATCAACTCTGCTCCTTTGATCTGGAGTTTGTACCCCTATTCTTGTTGTCTTTCGTAAAATCCTGCACGCTTTCACCCTTTAATGACCTCACGAGGAACTCTGAAGAAACATTTATCCTTTTCGCAAACGGGTTGTACAGCTGAAAACAATGCTAGCAAAGGGCATTTTTCTTCAAAAAGGCTAAATGGCGCCTCGTAACCGTTGTGAACAGACACAGAGAATTAAGGGTGATTGTGTGCAAGCAGACACATGCTGCTACCATGTTATAACAGCGGAGAAAGCCAGTCTTTGTTGTTTTTTTGTGAAGAATCTTGTTTTAATGCTCTGCTGAAAGAATTGATGAATGAATGAATGAGGTTTCAAATATGGAGGGCTTGTATACAGTTGTGGTCAAATTTTACATACATTTGTAAAGAACATAATTTCATGGCTGTCTTGAGTTTCTAATCATTTCTACAATTCTTTTTTTTTTTTGAGAGAGCGATTGGAGCACATACTTGTTGGTCACAAAAAACATTCATGAAGTTTGGTTCTTTTATGAATTTATTATGGGTCTGCTGAACATGTGACCAAATCTGCTGGGTCAAAAGTATACATACAGCAGTGTTAATATTTTTGTTTCATCTGACATATAAGACCTTCTGGAGGAAAGTTCTGTGGTCAGATGAAACAAAAATTGAGCTGTTTGGTCACAATACCCTGCAATATGTTTGGAGGAGAAAAGGTGAGGCCTTTAATCCCAGGAATACCATGACTACCGTCAAGCATGGTGGAGGTAGTATTATGATCAGGGCCTGTTTTGCTGCCAATGGAACTGGCGCTTCACAGAGAGTAAATGGGACAATGAAAAAGGGTGATTACCTCCAAATTCTACAGGACAACCTAAAATCATCAGCTCGGAGGTTGGGTCTTTGGTGCAGGTGGGTGTTCCAACAGGACAATGACCCCAAACACACATCAAAAGTGGTAAAGGAATGACTAAATCAGGCTAGAATTAAGGTTTTATATTGGCCTTCCCAAAGTCCTGAATTAAACTTGTGGACAATGCAACAAGTTCATGTCAGAAAACCAACAAATTTAGCTGAACTGCACTAGTTTTGTCAAGAGGAGTGGTCAAAAATGCTACCAGAAGCTTGCCAGAAGCTTGTGGATGGCGACCAAAAGTGGCTTATTGCACTCTCTCACAAAAATAATAAGAGTTGCAGAAATTATTAGAAACTCAAGACAGTCATGACATTATTTTCTTTACAAGTGTATGTAAACTTTTGACCATGACTGTATCTAACATCAAATACTTATTTAAACTGGACTTCAACATATCATACAAAGTACATTTAAAGGAGGATAGATACATACAAATACATTAGAAGGCAAGAAAGACTCCTTATGTTATAATTATCTTACCGCAGCAAATAAATGAGATGAAGAAGTATTTGATAACATTTTTATCAAGGTGAATTCACCTTTCTTTTTCTTCTTATCTTAATGAGCAACTTGTATTACCTTAATTAAAGAATATGAATTTGAGTTTCAACAAATAAAAACAATTCTAAAGGGATCACTGAGAGAACACTCCAATCTGACGCAGTTGGAGTCAGGAATCATTCTTGCAAAAGTGTAGTCAATAAAAAAATAAGTGAATGTACTTCAGTAAGTTGTGTATACCTCCGTCAAGATGACCAGTTTGATCGCAAACACCTGGCTGCCACTCTAGTCCTAAAGTCGGTGGTAATGCGCATCACAAAAGGGAATGCCATGTGCTACAAAAAAACCTTTTTAGTGGATGTGGCAGTTACTGCCTGTAATGTAATGAACTTTATTTTTTTATCTGTGCTTCATCCATATCCTAATTAGAAGTTTCTCCTTGACCTAAGCCTGCCCTTAGTAAACTTTGCGGAACTTAATTTTGTAGATTTTCCTGCAAACCAGTCAACAATCGATGATCAAAATCTAGCCTTGGTGACTTCAGGTTTTGGTTACATTTTACTGAAAGCAAAGTACAACCTGGTGAACGTGAAGGTCCCTAAAAAGATTAGCCAGGCTGTTACCATCACTGCAGTTTAATTGGAATGGCCAATACTGCATGTATCAATGAAAAACATGTTTCACAAACGTTTCTAAATGTTTGCACAATAAGCCCTGCATTTCACAACTGAACAAGTAATTTAATTAAAACTTAACATGGATTTGAACGTATGATACACAGTACTTACTGTACTACCTCAAAACCTAATGGTCATACGTTAGTAGTACCATATACGAACACTTTATTTCCAAACAACCTAGAATATCATGTTAAAAAAAATAGTGTCGAAGTAATCAGGTTATCTTAATGACTTTCTCCACAGAAATTATTTCTTAGGGAAATGTGGGAAAGGCAGGCCAAAAATGATCTTATAACAGCCGTTTCAGTCAGCTGACCTGTTTAACGGTTTGTTGGTTGCCTCTCCTTTGTCTGCTGTCTGAAGACATTCCCGGACTATTGCATGCAACTCTGTCTCTGCCTCAATGTTTGTACCACTTTTAAGAACATGTAATGAGAAAACGTCTGCAATGCAAGAAGTTGATCCGTTTCTTTCAGAGGTTTGCAACTCCCTTCTCATAAGTTTCAAAAAACAAAAAAGCCACACAATTCAAAGCAATTCTACATGTGTAGTATTATTAGCGACAAACGCAAACACACTGTCTGATGTCACTTAACTTTAAAGTATTTCTACTAACCTTGCTTAACCAATTAAGCCTTCCTCCCATGGCAGTCATGTGAGGCATCCACATAAATCAAAGAGAGGGCTGAAGTCTAGCATTTAATTATTTAATTTTACTAGTATGTGTGCGTATTTGGTAAAATATATTGTAATTTTTAAGGCAACAGACAAAGAAAAAAAACACAATAAAATCGACACTAACATCATATAAACTATATAGGGGACAGCCACACTATCATTACATAGCTTTTGTCCGCTTGTTTCCTGGTGGACATCGGGTCAGACAAAGCTGCCTTCCACAGCTCCACATGTTGGCAGTCAGTCTAAACACAAGAACCTTTCCTGCTGTCTCCACAGCGGAAAAGCTGTGACTCATTCAAGACACATGTCAAATATACAGTTCCACCTTGCAGGCCCCGAATAATCCCGCAGGCAGAAACCTGAGGAGGCTGTGATGCAGTTGGGCTGTTACAAACATGTTCTGTTAACAGGTAACTCAATGGAAAGTCTGAGTTCATGCGCAAAAAAAAAAGAACTTTGGGCTGAGTTAGCAAAGCCAATATTTGAGTAAATAGTTCAAAGTAAGCAGGCCGCCAGCGGACCTTCCCTTGTCCGGTTTCTCTTAGACATCTGGAAGATGCGTCGTCATGCTAGCACAGAGCAAACTCTACTTTGAAGTTTATTAGAAACATGCGGCAACGGGAACCAACAGAGACTTTTTTGCCCACCCCAAGTGGACACCAATACTCATGTAAATAGCGTACTCTATAAAGAAGATAAAAGCAAAGTAGACAAAGGGTTTCTTTAAATTCCTGCCGAGATCTTCTATTGTTGGTACTCATGCACTGTGGTGCCAAACAGTGGTTCTGGTCAATATTTTAGTAGCTATCCATTTTCAGAACTGAAATGCCAAAAACCAGCGGACATGTATACAACTGAACGCAACTGTATTGCTCGGGACTTAACACTCTTTGTTTTTCGGACAAAAGGGTGTTTACATGGGTTTGCATGACGACATGAAAACAAGCCTCAAAGTGGAATGGGGTTGGTGGGGAGTGTTGAAACAGCATTACTATCTCCATTTAAACACTGTATATGGCAACAGCTAAAACTACAGTGCCACTATATGCAAGTATGATGCTTCTCCAGCAACATGCACAGTCACTACACCGATTGTGTGACCAACTTAGTATAATTACGTAAATTCATCCAATTCTAAAGCAATGAAAATGTCATTCATCCATCCATCCATCCATCCATCCTTTTCCTACCGCTTGTCCCTCTCGGGGTCACAAGGGGTGCTGAAGCCTATTCCAGCTGCATTCGGGGGGAAGGCGGGGCACACAGTGGTTAGAGTGTCCGACCTGAGATCGGTAGGTTGTGAGTTCAAATTCCGGCCGAGTCATACCAAAGACTATAAAAATGGGACCCATTACCTCCCTGCTTGGCACTCAGCATTAAAGGGTTGGAATTGGGGGTTAAATCACCAAAAGGATTCCCGGGCGTGGCCACAGCTGCTGCTCACTGCTCCCCTCACCTTCCAGGGGGTATACAAGGGGATGGGTCAAATGCAGAGGACAAATTTCACCACAAGTAGTGTGTGTGTGACAATCATTGGTACTTTTACTTTAACCCTGGACAAGTCGCCACCTCATCGCAGGGCCAACACAGATAGACAAAAAACATTCACAATCACATTCAGACACTCGGGCCGATTTGGCCCCGTTGACACTAATCTGGATAAGGTTATCCAGGGTAAATCCCACCTAACCTTAACCGTGTCCACACAAAACAATGCCATCATTTAAAAAAAAACTCCCCCCTCCGTCGCGATACAAACTAATACGCATGCACGGAAAATGCACACGTCATAGTTAACTCAAGTGTTGCTTTGTGTGCAAGTTCTTAAGTTTAACTTATCTGAACAATATCAAGTCTTGTGGTATTTCAATTAACTGGAATCGAGTGTGCTGTGGGGCCCTATAGTAGTGTATCACAACTGAGCCCTCATAAATTAATCAAATATTTAATAAAAGTACACAATCTGACAAAGAACACTTGACAACAATCATTCTAGGGATCTAGATATCTGGTCAGGACACTCCTCACTCTTTTGCCTTCGCCTTCATTGGCCAATCCTTTTTGGTGACTTTATATACTCTGCACCGAGACGTTGAGTCTGTGACATACATGGCGGACAATAACTGATACAGTCTGCTTTGCCAGTCCAAATGCATTCGCGGTTTTCCATAGTCTTCACTCGACGACCACGTAATACAAAGCACACGCTACCTTTTTTATCATATCCAAGGGAGCTCGCATTCTTGTTGTCTCTCCTTCGACAAATAGATGAATATTTTCAGTAAGTAGACTCAAAGCTGACCTGGACATTGGAAAGTTCTCTTGCCGTCTGAGAAGTATTGTATCCGAAATAGCTGCAAATGCTTTCTCTTAAGGTATTCATGTGTGATTTCCACAAGCGTCTGTACAGCCAAAAGGAGAAACACCGACATGTCTGGATGACTCGCCTTCATTATTCCAGTGGTTAGCTCAGAGTTACAAAACCACTTTATTATGAAGCTGGTTGTGGCGCGTTCTTTCTGACGTCACTTCCTGTGTGGGCCGCGGTCTTTCTGGTGTCACTTCCTCTCCGAACTCAGTTTGTAAACGATCAATGAGTCCATACAAAGCTAAGAGCCGGAGATTCAAGAAATACATGGCGCACATATCCGTGTAAAAAATTGTCCAAGGAGGGGGATCTTAAACGGGGCTTAGGCTAAATAACTACCGGTAGTCATTTAAGGGGTTATCCGGCTTAGTGTAGACATAGTCTTAGTGTTGCCAATCAACCTATCCCCAGGTACATGTCTTTGAAGGTCAGAGGAAGCATTGAAGTATTTTCAAATGTCTGTTTTGGGATTAGCAGTTGGTGATCATCATACTTGCCAACCCTTCCGGTTTTTCCGGGAGACTCCCGAATTTCAGTGCCCCTCCCGAAAATCTCCCGGGGCAACCATTCTCCCGAATTTCTCCCGATTTCAACCCGGAGAACATTTAGCATCCTCTACAACCTGTCGTCACGTCAGCTTTTTGTCCACACAAACAGCGCGTCAGCCAAGTCACATAATATATGCAACTTTTACACACATACATAAGTGAATGCAAACCATACTTGATCAACAGTCATACAGGTAACACTGAGGGTGGCCGTAAAAACAACTTTAACACAGTTACAAATATGCGCCACACTGTGAATCCACACCAAACAAGAATGACAAACACATTTCGGGAGAACATCCGCACCGTAACACAACCTAAACACAACAGAACAAATACCCAGCGCCCCTAGCAACACTAACTTTTTCGGGGCGCCCCCCCAACCACCTCAACATACCCTTGTGTTAGGTATTCAAACATAGAGCTGGGCGATGTACCGTAAATGATACTAATAAAGAATGCGTTCGATAAAATGTTTGATAATTTTTCTTCTTTTTCGGAAGAACCTAGAAGTTGCAAAGCAAGGTTGGTTGCGTGAACAAAGGCACTCACTCTCTGGTAACCAAGCAACAGCAGAAGTGATCACTGATTAGTGGGAGTGACACGCGAATAGCCAATTAGATCGCATTATCAACTCTCAATTTTGGCTGTGCCATATCGTTGCTTACCTGTTGATTGTTGAGTGAGAAGAGAAACTAAATGTGGTTTAAAAAAAAAAAGTGCTGCAGAGGGCGAAGAGATTGTCGATAAAACCGCAAAAGTGACCTCGACAGTATGCCGGTGTTTTTTTTGTTTTTTTTTTAAACAAACTGTAGTCAGACCAATTTCGTCTGTAAATTATGCAAGACCGAGACCAGTAATACCACACCACCTTAGCCACGCTCACTCTTTAGAGCACAGCTGTTACTTCCTGGCACTAAATCTGCAGAAAATAGTTATTCTCAGGTTTCTCTATGTTTACATTTTCACTCTTTGCACTATTTTGTTACACTTTATGAAGCATTTCTTACATATTCCTTATTTCTGCACCTTTCTTTTATGAGGTTATTGTTAGGTGTTCAATTAAATTTTTGAATTTAGTTTACACTGAGTGTAATGGTTGTGTTGACATTATTTTCCTTTTTGCCTTTAAAGCTAATGGGATTATAATCAGAGGAAGTTTATATTTTCCATACAAATGTTAACATTTCATATCTATTGTTCCGGGTCATTATTTTTGGTTAGGTCATACAAAATATCGATATCGACTGGTATGAAACACTTGTGATACAGTTTTCAGCCATATCGTCTATCCATCCATCCATTTTCTACCGCTTGTCCCTTTCAGCTCCTAAACAAGCACTATAAAAGAGTGCAGCAGCTGAAACCTATTCACCACACGCTGACAGAACTCGCGCTGGGATGACAACATCAGCAGCAGTGCGAAGAGAAAACAAACTTTCATGTTCACAGCTAAGGTGTTTTGCATTTTTACAAGCTGAGAGGACCTGGTTATATTGTTTAGTTTCCCCAAAGTGACTACGGCATTTTCCAGATGATGAAAAATGTCTTCGGGAACTGTATGGTGCTATGCTTGAAAAAAGAAACTCGCACAGGCCAAAGTTTTAAGGAAGGATTTGATAAATAATAATTAAGTAGCATAGGACTCATTAGTAGCACAAACTGAGGGTGTGGGAAAGAAGGACCAAATGTTCTGCTACGTTTTTGAAAGGGGTAACAGCTGACCTCACTTTGGAGACTCACTTTGGCTCTTGCTTGTGGACATATGCTTGTGGACATTGTGTCATAGCAGAGGCAGGAACAGTTACTACACACTAAAACGGAGATGACAGCGCTGGGGAGAATTGGAAGACAAATTGTACAGAGGATGCTGAAGCTTGCAATATGTTCTCATTGCAATATTTGATGGATTCGCTGTAAACAAAAAAGCAATAATGCTGTGGCAGCCAGATTTTCCTATAAACAAATGTGATCAGTGGTAAACCATTTATCTTGAGGCAAACTCAGACAAAATAACTATGAAGAAAATGCAGACGACACACTGCTGTATGTTGTGCCACGTGTATCGTGGTTAATTGGTAAACACATTTCTGCAAAGTAGGATTATTAGTAATAAATACAATATTTTCATAGTTGGATCATTAAGAAAACAATTCTACATACATTTTTTACATAATTAGAGCACTCTAAACATTAAATAACTCACACATAGTACCATTTACACTCGTTTCACCTAATATAGTAGCCCTGACTGCGTTTTACTGTAGATTACAGTAGGGCTGTGCGATATTGCCTTTTTTTAATACCGCGATATTTTTAGGCCATATCGCGATATACGATAGATTTCTCGGTATTTTGCCTTAGCCTTGAATGAACACTGGATAAATACAATCACAGCAGTATGGTGATTCTATGTGTCTACATTAAAACATTCTTGTTCATACTGCACTAATACTACTTTCAAACTTTCATGCAGAGAAGGAAATCACAACTACCGTATTTCCTTGAATAGCCGCCGGGCATGTAATATGTGCCTGCCTTGAATTACTGCCGGGTCAAACTCGCTCCCCAAATTTATTAGCGGATGCTTACTTTTACCACAGGGTCAAATTTGTGACGTCACAAGTGACACTTCCCCTGTCGTCATTTCCAAAATGGCGGAGGAGGTTTTTTTTGCTTTTACTATGTGTAAACCAGGGGTCTTGTTCCACAGCCATACAGATCACACTGATGGTTGTGATATAAAACAACTTTAACACTCTTACTAATATGCGCCACACTCTGTGAACCCACACCAAACACATTTCTGGAGAAAATTGGCTCTGTAACACATTATAAACGCAACATAAGAATGACAGAAATACCCAGAATTCCAATGCATCCATGACTCTTGGCTATATTATACACCCCGCAAGCACCAAACCCCCCCCTCTGTGCGTCGGTTGAGGTGGGCGGGGTTGGTGGCACGTGTATAATATAGCCAAGAGTCATGGATACATTGGAATTCTGGGTAATTCTTATGCTGCGTTTATAATGTGTTACAGAGCCAATGTTCTCCAGAAATGTGTTTGGTGTGGGTTTACAGAGTGTGGCGCATATTAGTAAGAGTGTTAAAGTTGTTTATATCACAACCATCAGTGTAAAAGGTATGGCTGTTGAACAAGTATTCATTGCAATCTCGTGTGAGAAGCAGCGATATGCATGCGTCCGGCTGATACGCACGCATATAGCATGGTGTAAAGGTGGGCGCGGTGACATGTTGTAGAGCAGTGGTCCCCAACCACCGTGCTGCGGCCGCAGAATAATTTTTTTTTATTTTATTTTTTATAATCACACTAAATTTTTTTACCGAATGCCATTGGTAAGCGCAGGGGTGAGAAGAGATTTTAAAATTATTAGCGCCTGCTTACTTTTACCGCATGCCTTGAATAAGTGCGGGAGTGAGAAGAGGTTTTAAATTAATTAGCGCCCCGGCGGCTATTCAAGGAAATACGGTAAGTCAATTTACCAAAACTGTATTTATTAAAGTTGTTAGTAGGTGACATTTCAAATGATGCTACATATTAGCAGTAATGCTATTTTTGGTAGCAACGCTTGTGCCCAACACATGACAAATTAAAGTTGTCTATTCGACATAATCCCGCTTGAAGCCGAACCACTGCCATACGATGGGCCTCGTGCTGTTTTTCTTGGGAATTATTTCTTCCTTCATTTGTTACGAGATTCGCACCTTCTTTCTCTCGCAACAACCCGCTAGCATCACAGCTAACGTTAGCCAAGCCGCTACCTCCCCGCTGGGCGAGGGTGTGTACGTATGTGACGTATGACGTGACAGTATGTAACGTATGTAAGAAGGTGCGCCTGCTTGTCCGTGAGAAAGAGACACAGGAAAGAGTGAGGAGAGCCTGTAGTGTAATGCTCGCAGTTAAAAACAACTGCGTGAGAACGTCTACTCGAATATTACGAAATAGTCATTTTCTATATCGCACAGAGACAAACCCGCAATATATCATGTATATCGATCTATCGCCCAGCCCTAGATTACAGTACTCACTGGTGGCCCAAATGATCCTCCAAGCGTCATTACTGTGTCTGTCGCCCGGGCACTTTGTTACATCCTGGGCATTTCCTCTAAGTTAGAACTGGCATTTTATGTGCTGAAACCACAGGTGGTGTTGTTCAGCGAAAAACTTGGTCAACTTGACAGTTGCAGTTAAGAAAACTGCAGCCATTAGCGGTGTTGTTTGCTTTGTGTCTCCTGCGTTGTCATTCCACATTGCTCACAAGTCTCACCAAGGTCATGAGGAGTTATTTTATTCAAGTGCATCCTTGCAACAACAGTTTATCTCCACTTAGCATTTCCCCGAGAGCTGATAGCAGTATTGTAAGCATTAAATGGCGCATCGAGTCCCATTGAATTCTGCTGCATCCCCTTGTCGCTAACATCAAAGGCTCACCAATGAGAAGATGTGTTTTTGATGAGGCAGGAAATATTAATGAAGTGCATTAAAAAGTTGTTCTACCAAAAGTTGCGGTCAAATAGTGCCGATTTTCCGCCATGTTGCTATTGTCACCTTTACCATGAAAACAATGTCCTGCTTGGTGACTACTCTATCTTTAGCAATTGCTATAGGACAGGGCTGAGCAATTATTTTGACTCGGGGGCCACATTTAGAGAAAAAATGTGTCAGGGGGCGGGTATATCTATTTTTATGAGCATTAATACAAAACCTCACAATAAAGGCTGATTGAATTGTAAAACTTTATGACCGACTGCCTTAAAAAACGTAATGGAATTTAGAACATTTCTATGAACAATAAAACACTGAATATTGACGAAATATGAATGTCACACACCGTTTCGAATGACATATTTTACAATCAAGTGAAATGCAACGAAAATGCAACAAACAGTGAAATAAGAACATGGAGGGTACAAAACAAACCCACCTACAATCTGATATATCTGATGTATCACTAAGCTTTAGAACTTTGTTGTGAAAATCTCCTTCCGCGTCTGTGGAAACGCTTCCCACCCACACTCCTTGATGCCTCATCTGAACTGATGTGACGTCAATTACCATATTAACTAATTAGATGACCATAGTAACTAATTAGATTACCATAGTAACTAGTGAGATTATTCCTTACAGTCATTAGAAAACATCTCTGCACATCATAATGGAAGCTACATTTTCCATCTTAAAGATCTGAAAAAAATTATTTGAGAATGTCCGGCGGGCCAGATTGAAATTTGCCCTACTATAGGAGAATTGTTCAAAAAAAAAAAAAAAATACTAATACTACATTGTAATACATATTAATTTAACACTTAATTTAGGCCAAAAATATGATGACTTTGCTTGAGATTAATTAATTTTTAAAAATTGTGGTCTAGTAAAGCGCGATGTGGCAAGGGAAAACGGTATTGTAAAATTCCACAAACTAAACACCACAATGGATTGTTGAAGTACAAAGATAAAAATATATATATAAACAGTTTAAATAGTTTTCCCTTATATACTAAACATACACATTTTTATGTGGAACACTAAAGTGTCATATTCTGAGGTCCTTCACAATTGCCAAAACATCTTGACTTTTAATGCAACCTTTTAGGCTGTTGGTGACAATCGTGACCAAACTGCCCGTGCAAAGGCACCCGTTAAAAGGTTGATATTGTGATAAACCTACATTTCTTACCTATAGGCAGGGATGATGTTTGTTAAGAAATGATCAATTTCGATGCCATTATCGAATTCTCTTATCGAACAGATTCCTTATCAATTCTCTTATCGAATCCAGATAGGTTGTTGTATATGGAAAAAGACACACAATACTTGGTTTGACAAAAGCTCACTTTTATTTAAAAAAATAAAAATGAAATAAAATAAATAAATATTGACTGTTAATGCCCCTTTAAGTGGGCCACCTAAGAAAAATACATGCAGGGAAAATCCTGCATTCATTTGTATTGTACAGCACTTTACATATGAAACAAATCTCAGAGTAATAGTGTTGTTTACTTTTTGCTCCATTAAATGTCAGCAAAATACAATTATTAACCTACTTGTATTTGTCTGTGTTCAAGTTGTTGAAGGGGAGGAGATTTTTCACCATCATTCTAGTTAACTTGCGACTAATGTTACTCTCCTCCTCACTAATCTTGGTGCGCTCTGCGTTATACCTCGCCATGGTAAATGGGTTAACGCTCTGTGCTACAGAGCAAACACTGCCTGGGTCACTCTGGTTGTCATGAATGTCATCATATGAAATAGGATAACGTTAACATTATCTTAATTCACATCCTGCAATCACTTGTTTATTAGACAGACCTGCAAACTCTGGAGAGGTGTAGGCTACAAGATACCGTAAACATTATCAGACACATACAAAAAGGCTAACGTTAATGTTACCGTTTGCAACTGACTATGCTTAGGTAACATTAGTCTAGCTAACATTACTAAAGTCCTAGTTGACATAAGACATAACATTATTTTACCCTAAAGGCTACAAGTGAGCAGATATGAATTGATTAACGTGGACCCCGACTTACACAAGTTGAAAAACTTATTTGGGTGTTACCATTTAGTGGTCAATTGTACGGAATATGTACTGAACTGTGCAATCTACTAATAAAAGTTTCAATCAATCAATCAATGGAAATTAACCGGCAACAGTTAATGTTAGTTACTCACCGGCACTATCACTGGGACTGCAGGTAGAAGCAGAGGAAGAGGGGCGTTCTTCGTCATCTCTGTCACTGCTTCTCCACGTGTCGAAGACATGATACGTTTCTCTAACCTTCAGGTTATGTACGGCCAGAACATGTTTCAACATGTTTGTTCTACTGCTCCCGTTACAGGAAGGCGAAGCCTGGCAATAATTGCAGATAGCCGTTTCCTCGTCGTATTTCTTAGTAAAGTGAAGCCATGCCTTGGAGCATTTTTTCCGGTCCAATGTTGTTGATGCTTCTGCATCTGCCGCCGAATGACTGAGCTATGTCATTTCCTGTGACGTGCCACAGGACATTTCCTGTGACACGGGATTCGTTTACAGGAAATCGAATAAAGAATCAAATATTTTTGTTTACTATAATGGCTTCAATAACGGGAACCGTTTCTCAAAATGGGATTCGAATCCATGGAATCGGTTATTTTCCCATCGAACAATTGGTAGAACCGGTTTTCAAAATAAAGGTACATGTTTTTGTATATTTGGGAGTCTCGTAAGTCCACAAAACGAGCTGTTCGGAATTTGAGACTTTAGTGAAGTATTTTGTCTTAGTTACATCAGCGGATATCTCCATAAATGGTAGAGGTTTACCCAGTTTTAGTCAATGAGTTCTTTCTTTTTCTCTATCCTCTAGTTGCTGGTCAGACTATCTCGTACATGCACGCTAAATCCTGTGCTGTTGCCACTTCTTATAAAAAGTAGAGTATAGTTCTAACTTATAGGTGTCAGTAGACTGCATATGGAAGCGCTCAAAACTAGAACAAGGTTGACTCGGTGAAGATGCAGTCAAAGGGGGCTTGGTCTGGAGTAGGGCTTAAGTACGTATATAAGACCGCACACAAAATGACGCATTATGAAGAGAAGATCAAAAAGCAGCTTGAAGATGGCCTGTAATACAAACTATGCAATTTTTTGACCAAAGCACCACCATTACATGTTATGTAGACCAAAGTACATGTTTTAAATGTAGAAAAAAAAATCTAAATATGTAAGTTAATAGTAAGACTTTCTCCCGAGAAAAAAAAGGAATCCTGGGTCACATATTTGAGTGAAAGTGACAACACAACGTGTTAGGATTTATCCTCCCACTTGCCCACATACAAAACAACCCCACCCCAAGCGTGGCGTAGCCCATACAATCAATGCCTATGAGTAAATTAATGAAGAAGCTTGTCCCGACAGAGGACAATTGACAACAGGGGCTGTCATTGGGAATCTAGTAGAAGACAGATTGATGGATGAGGAGAGCTTTATGTGTTTTTGAACCAACACCCACACCTCAACGCCACTAGCATCCAATCCTTTGACATTTGTATGGAAGGAAGTCAAATAATAGCTTTCATCTTTTTTACAAACCACTAACTGGTTAACATTGTAACTTTGCACTGATTAGGTCAGGACTGTAATTTTTGCTCTGTGAAACATCTCCCAAGAAAACTGCTGCATCATAATGAAGGCCTGGATGTAGTGTCTTTCTTTTCCGGCCCACCAAGGACTGTTCTGACGCCTCAAACCAGAGATCCCACAGGAATTACGGAGTACCACACTAAAAAAACAAGGTGGCTATGCAAACGGGCATTTTAGCAATGAAATTAAGGCTATGTTTACACACTTTCGCTCGGTTAAAACTACGGTATATTGATTGCAATTACACTCATAACATGGTGTGATTTGTATTCCAACACGTGGCTTCTTCCCAAAATTGAAAACCAGTGGTGGTCATCAAAGATAAGATGGCTGTTGTACGACGAGCAGCGCGCAAACTCTGAGTACAAAAGAGGCTTTTCCTGCAAAAAGCAGATACAAGCAAAAAATCTAACTATGCAATGGAATAGATCTCTATACTTTGTCAAAAAAAGATTTGTCGACTGATATCAAGGATTATACATCGGTCCCGTTCTCAGACGTATCAAACTATTGTGCTGGAGACATCATTCCATACGACAAAACAGATGGAAACTTGAAAATTAATGGAAGTCTACAACTTCTTTGAGTGTGGCATGGTCAAGAAAATTGGTATTAAGACTCTCCTGGATATATATGGATTGTTTTTGCACGAGTAAGGTTGCATTTATTTTTTTTATTTCAGGTTACATGTTTGTAGCTGTTGCACACGCCGTTTATGAGTAATGTGTTTTTTCCCATTTTTATCCAAATATAACTATATATATTTCAACAGAGTGTATGTGCTGAACATTTCATTTATGATTGCTGCTTCTGGTAAAAACTTAAGTCTTTTAGGTTTTGCTCACATTTGCTTTATTTTATTTAAACTTGCCTGAGTTGGTGATTTTTGAAACACTCAAAGAAAACATGTGTTTAAAAAATACAAATAATATCAAGAAAATAATTAAATGACAAATAATAAACGTTAGAAGTATATCAAACAAATCTTTAACAAAGTGATCACTGCAAACTCATGCATTCTTCAACTCTGCTCCCTTAGATTAGGGCAGGGATCGGCAACCCAAAATGTTGAAAGAGCCATATTGGACCAAAAATACAAAAACAAATCTGTCTGGAGCCACAAAAAATTAAAGCCAAATTACATAGAGATAGTGTGTCATGAGATATAAATTGAATTAAGAGGACTTAAAGAAAACTACATGAGCTCAAATATACCTACAAATGAGGCATAATGATGCAATATGTACATATAGCTAGCCTAAATAGTATGTTACCATCAATTAGCTTGCAGTCATGCAGGGACCAAATATGTCTGATTAGCACTCCGCAAAAGTCAATAACATCAACAAAACTCACCTTTGTGCATTCATGCACAACATTGAAAGTTTGGTGGACAAAATGAGACTGAAAAAGAAGTGGCATACAACACGTCCTAGAAAGTCGGAGAAAGTTGTACAAGTAAACAAACTACGGTGAGTTCAAGGACCACCAAAATTAGTAGGGCAAAACGGCGCTCGCCAAATACTCGAATCAGTGAAGCATGTTTAATATAAACAGTGTGCTTTATAACAATTAGTGAGGTTTGTGTCATGTTTGTCCTCCTGCAGAAACCATATTGAAAACAAAAAATATATTTTTTCCCCTAATTTTTTTCCATTTTTCATAAATTTTTGAAAAAGCACCAGGGAGCCACTAGGGCGGCGCTAAAGAGCCAGAGCCGCGGGTTGCCGACCCCCGAACTGGGGTGTGTGCAGCTTTTCTTGTCGTTTCGTAAAACCTTTCAGTCTCCCTCTCTTTTTAAAGGCCTACTGAAACCCATTACTACCCACCACGCAGTCTGATATTTTATATATCAATGATGAAATATTAACATTGCAACACATGCCAATACAGCCTTTTTAGTTTACTAAATTGCAATTTTAAATTTCCCGGGAGTTTTGTCTTGAAAACGTTGTGTAATGATGACGTGTACGCAAGACGTCACAGGTTTTTAGGAAGTATGAGCGCTGCGCACACACACAGCTAAAAGTCGACTGCTTTAACCGCATAATTACACAGTATTTTGGAGATCTGTGTTGCTGAATCTTTTGCAATTTGTTCAATTAATATTGGAGAAGTCAAAGTAGAAAGATGGAGTTGGGAAGCTTTAGCTTTTAGCCATACAAACACACGGTGATTCCTTGTTTAAAATTCCTGGAGGTGAAACTTTACTATGGATCAGAGCGCGGTCAAGCGAACAAGAATCACGACAGAATGTCAACCAGCAGGTTTCGGTGAGAAAATTGTGGTTAAAAAGTCGCTTCTTACCAGAGAAAAGCGGAGCTTGTGCCGTCCATAGCTGCCGTCGACTCCCCTGAGACACCCGTGGAGACACCCCTCCGACTATCAGGTACTGTTAAACTCACTAAAACAGTAGCAACACAATAGAAAGATAAGGGATTTCCCAGAAGTATCCTAGTAAATGTGTCTAAAAACATCGGAATCCGTCCCAATGCAATCGCGTTTTTTTTTACCTTTTTTTTTTTTCTAGTCCGTTGCTATCAATATCCTCAAACACGAGTCTTTCATCCTCGCTCAAATTAATGGGGAAATTGTCGTTTACGCGGTCCGAATATCACTTTTTGTTGGAGGCTCCCATTAAAATCTGAGTGAACATGTGAGGAGCCATCAACATGTGACGTCATCGTCTGCGACTTTCGGTAGAGGCAGGGCTTTTCTCTTAGCACCGAAAGTTGCGAACTTTATTGTGGATGTTCTCTACTAAATCCTTTCAGCAAAAATATGGCAATATCGCGAAATGATCAAGTATGACACATAGAATGGACCTGCTATCCCCTTTAAATAAAAAAATCTCATTTCAGTAGGGCTTTAAATTACCTCTCAAGGAACTCTGGGAAAAAAAGTATTTTTTTTTGTGTTTTGAATGATTCATACAGACAAAAACAACACAAGCCTATGGCATTTTTTTCTTCGAGAAAGGCTAAATGACGCCTAGTACCCATTGAAAACAGAGCTAGCTTGACCACCACGCGTATTCATTGGGCAGGACGTGAGCCGGACGTGACATCAGTAACATCCCAGCTTTTCTTGCGTAAGTGCGCACTAAAAAGTGGACTGAAAACAATAAACTCTTGTGCGGTTCACTGGACGTCAGCTTCGGTGTAAAGACACAAACCACTAATAAAATGATAACAGAAAGCAAAGGGAAATCGTTAATATACAACCGGCATATGAGTACCAAAACCGCTGGCCTCTTGAGGCATATCAAAAGTAACAAGGAACTCGAGGCACCTTTTAAAAGGATTTCTAGAAACCCTCTGTCACTTGTCTGCTGGTAAAAAACTCAAAAGTGAACCAGAAATCCATATTACTGTGTAATCAGGTTGTAATCTATGCATGCATAGATGGATAATTGGAGGATCATGAGAACTGTCAACAGCGATTTGCAGCAAGACAGAGAGATGCTAGATCTAAACGAGCCAGACACAAGCATAGTGCTGATCCTGCCAGAAACCCCATTGCAATTACAGGGAGCATTAAGCTTCTTAGGCGCTATCCTCAAGACTGGCCATAGCTGCTCACTTGGGACCGACTGCCCATTTAGCCAATATGTGTGAGTGCTTGTCGATCCATCCATGTGTCTCTAAGGCTATTAGATGTGGATATCTCCTCGCATTGATAATCCACGTGTCTGAATCCTTGTTAAAACTTTCCTCCGGGCCACCTGTTCCGAAGCAGCAGCTGGTGTTCCCAGCGTGTTTGTAACCATTCCCGCCAAACATGCCGTGGGAGGGAGGAGCCCGGCAGCCCAAGAACAATACAAGATGACAGAGTAACACATGGACAGGACTTACAAGAGACCACTTGTAAACTCGTGGCACCACTTGGACTAATAATTGGGTTACATTAAATAAGACAAATGAGAATAAGAGTCATGTCAAGAGTGGATCAAGAGTTACACTATTAAGTGTGGGCAGCTGTTAAGTAAATATCACAGAAGACGTGTCAGAATTTTGTAAAAATAAGTTCTTCAAAAGCATAAAAGACTAGCCATGCTCACAGCAGAAGATTAAAAAAGCTTTATCAACTCTCAACACTTCATAGAGAGTGTTCTTGCTATTTTAACAAGGATAATTATGATGCCGCATCCCTCCATCAGGAATGAGAAGGCTGTTATGGAATTTGCGGAAATACCAACAGTTGCCTAATAGATGCTTGCAGTACCATTGTCAGTCCTACAGGTATTTGTCTGTCATCTCGGTAAAGATTCAACAACAAAATGCATTCGAGCACAGCATAGCTGGCATACCACTGTGCTGCGTGAAATAATAACCAGCTGGAGGACTGATGACACTGGCCTTTAGAAGTAACAAAGTATATCCAGTCATGACCCATTGAAAGCTAAGTCAGTAAATGTTATTTTTTAATAGAAATAAGAAGAACATGTGGGAAAGTAGTAGTTGTCCACGCCTGTATAATGTGCACTTTATCCATTTGTTACATGACTTTTACTCTGCACTTTTCCAATGTAAAAGATGCTGTGCATCAGCAAGGTCATATTAAGGATTGAGACAGGAGGACAAAAATGTTTGCAGCAATAGCATAGCTTCGTGAACTACAGTGCTAACATAATTCACATTTTACAGTGGAATCTCAATCCACAAACTTAATTGGTTCTTGAACATGGTTCACAAACTGAAAAGTTTGAAGTGAATCAGAGTTCCCCATAATTAATGTAAACACAAAAAAATGTTTCTTGCCTCAATAAAAGTCCCTATTTTATTTTTTTCAAATGAACACTTTGAAGAACCTATACTGTGTAATAATACTGTGTGAACATACATAACAAGAGGGTAATGGCTAAAAAATCCCTATTTTTATTCAAACAACACAACAACAACAGCCAGCTTAATAGTCAATGCGTGCACACACACAAAAGTGCCTGTGCCGTAAGTGCTCTCCAAAAGGTTACCAACCATGTTGCTGCAATAAAAAAGTAAGGAAAATCCTTTTTAACTTGTGTTGGAGAATTTTTGTTAGTTTCTGTCTATTTTGAACATGCATACAATACAATTACAATGTAAACCATCACATATTTCCAGTTGTTTCATTACAGCATGTCTGAAAAGGAGTAGGAAGAAGCCGATCTTATTTAATCCTACCCTTTTTCACATCATAGCAGTTTTATTTTTAACACCTGTTCTTGTTCACTGTTTGTAACACAACAGTGAATAAATAAATACATATACCATAAGTAAGTAAACACATATCAAATACATAAATAAATATTGGACATATAAACATACCGTATTTTTCGGACTATAAGTCGCAGGTTTTTTCATAGTATGGCCGGGGGTGCGACTTATACTCTGCAGCGACTTATGTATGAAATTATTAACACATTACCGTAAAATATCAAATAATATTATTTATTTAATTCGTGGAAGAGACGAAGAAAATGTCAGCAATCGTCAAATAAACATAAACCAATAAGAATTCGGCGGGGGAGGGTCATGACAGAAGTGCATTGTGGGTCATGGAATGCTAACTGCTATATGCTACTGCCGTAGCTATTAAAATGGGTCATTTCATCGTTGGCGGTAACTTATAAAAACTGAGAAGGGCTGAACAAAAATTGGACCGAAAAGGAAATAATGTACTGCAGATTACAAGTTGGACGTAGTGAAATATGCAGCAGAAAACGACAAGAGGAAGCAGCGCAAACCTTTGGAGTTGGCAGAGTTGTTTAGAAGAGACATCGAGGAAGAAAATTTCATCAGATTTATCGATAAGGAGTGACAGATCGTTTGGTAAACGTATAGCATGTTCTATATGTTATACTTATTTGAATGACTTACCATAATATGTTTATGTTAACATACCAGGCAGGCACCTTCTTAGTTGGTTAATTATGCGTCATATAACGTACACTTATTCAGCCTGTTGTTCACTATTCTTTATTTTTTTTAAATTGCCTTTCAAATGTCTATTCTTGGTGTTGGATTTTAGCAAATAAATTTCCGCCAACAATGCGACTTATACACCAGTGCCACGTATACATGTTTTTTTCCTTCTTTAGTATGCATTTTCGGCCGGTGCGATTTATACTCTGGAGCGATTTATGATCCGAAAAATACGGTATATACAATATTTAAAGTTCTCATAGATATATAGTTATGTTATTTATGGTTTACCTGGGAGATGAATGAGATCATCATGTTATTTTTTTTTTAAGTTTCAAGATGTTTATCCATAATTATTCTTTGTACTTTGTGAACACTGGTCGTTTGAACAGTCTCTTAAACTGTATCATATTAGTGCTTTGTTTGATTTCCTTGCTTAATCCATTTAGTAATATAATTCCAGCAATACAGACATGCTAAGGTCTTAAATGATGTACGTGCATACACATAATTGTACGTTCTTGGGTAGCAGGTTATAGTTTGATTTGTACATCATTTTAGCTGTAGGAAAATTCACCATATTTAGCTCGATTTAAGGTTGGTAGACTGAAAAGGTCCAAGTAGAGCCTAAAATTAAATCCCAGATTTTGTTCACCAAAAATTTGATTTTAGATTTTTTCCCCTAATTTTTATAGCAACCATTACAGATAAAAAATATGTATAGATGTTTTAAATAAAAATCTAGTAGTTTGAAATGATACTGTATACACTGCATCTTAAACTTAGCAAAATTCTGATTTGTATAGTATTTAGATATAAATTGTACTTTTTTAATAATTTTCAAATAATTAAATTAAGAGCTTCCCTTGCTTTAATAGAATACTTTCTGTTAAAAAAATTTTGCATTGCACATTTGGCATGCAAATAAACAATCTCCAACATTTAGATCAAAAAAGTGCAGATTTCAAACTTCTGTCTTGAATAAAAAACTTTTTAAAAAATTTAGTATTATACCATCCATCCATCCATTTCTACCGCTTGTTCCCTTTGGGGTCGCGGGGAGCGCTGGTGCTGATCTCAGCTACAATCGGAAGTAAAACATTGAGAAGACTATAGTTTGTTTCAGTAAATAGATAAAGTAAACACAGCCTTTTTCAATCACACAAATTATTTCAACAAATTGTTTTAATCTATGCATGTTGGTTGTATTCTTTGTTGTTTTTATCTTTACTTTTTAACTATTTTATCAGTATATTGTAAAGTTTCTGTGGGGTTTTTGAATTGCACTCATAAATTAAATGTATTATTATTATTATTATTATCTTGGTGGTGTGCAGTGCAACTGCTTTAGTGATCGCTCTACGCATTGTGCTTCTTTCTCATCATACGTACCTTGTGTAAATGATTCCACCAGAGTAAGCCGCTTTTTAGCCCGTAGTTTTTTTTGTTAGTTGTTGCGTCTTGTTTCCCTCGTAAAGAATTGTATTTCCCGCACTCGGCTGGAGGCTTCGGTTTCAGATACTGGAACAAGTTTGTTGTGCTGCTGCCTTATTTGAAACAAACTTTGCAGCGTGTAGTCACCTGTTCGATGCCTGTGGTCGGAAAACCAGAGTACTGACAACACTTTTCTTTTCTAAGGAATAAACGTCTCGCTCTCGTAAGCATTTGCCATGTTTTGTTATGTGTGCCACTAAAAAAATTAAGGGAACGGCGAAATCTATGGAAGCTCCTAATGGGCGAAAAGTATACCAGAGCTAGAGGAGAAAAAAAAACTATTTTTTATTTTTTTAGATCGTCTGAAACAAAAAACTTAAACGTATCGATAAAATCGATTCATAGCCCAGGCCTAAGATAGAGGCGTTCGTAAATCGAAGTTCCACTGTAACAGCAACACGTTGCTAGGCTATTTTATATGTTGAATAAAAACAAAATCCTCAAACAGATATATAGATTATTGACAGATAATTTGCAGAGATCCAGATATAGTAGCGAAGCCAGCTTTTACAAAAAAGTAAACATATTACAAGTCAACAAGCCAATTTTAAATAATATGGGACTTTTAAGTGCTACTATTCAAATCTTTATTAAAGTGATTAATTAGAATCATCTGTTACGTGACATCTGATAGGGATGGCGTGGCGCAGTGGGAGAGTGGCCGTGCGCAACCCGGGGGTCACTGGTTCAAATCCCACCTAGAACCAACCTCGTCACGTCCGTTGTGTCCTGAGCAAGACACTTCACCCTTGCTCCTGATGGGTGCTGGTTGGCGCCTTGCATGGCAGCTCCCTCCATCAGTGTGTGAATGTGTGTGTGAATGGGTAAATGTGGAAGTAGTGTCAAAGCGCTTTGAGTACCTTGAAGGTAGAAAAGCGCTATACAAGTACAACCCATTTATTTATTTATTATATCTACATTATAAGAACATCATAACCCAGAGGCAGGAAAATACATAGAATGTCTGCAGAGTTTGCATTATTAGCTGTGCACCTGTCAGGAGACTATAATTTATGATACAGAAATGTACTGTTTTGCAGCTGTGCCTGAATAAAAGCGCAATCAAAGGGCTTGATAACAGATTGTCTCAAATAGTGAGGACTATTTTTGCAGCAACAAGACTAAATACTGAGCACTACAGTGGATCTGTTTTCAGATGAGAGGGTTGTTGTCAATGCCCCACACTTTGGGTCTCGTTGTACATTTTTTAAAGGCCAAAAGTAATGATGATGATCCCAGTAAAGAACAACAGAATGTAGAATTTTAAAACATATTCATAGTCTCCCTGCATTGACAAAGTCACCTTGTTTTTGAGGGATTAATGAGGAGTCCTTAGTGAGGCTTCACAGTAAGCTTGGGTAAATCATTCTTGGATGCAGTTCGAAAGCTCTATCATTTAGCATGGCAAGGTGCAGTCAAACATGTTAATCAAAATGACATACAATGTCAACCGAGAGGTTTTTAGGCTCAACGCAAACACAATTCCAGCTGTGAGTCACCTTGCCAGAAAATATTTTAATGCCTGGTACAAGTGAATGCACTTAAGATGCGTTTAAGGACAGAACCATCTTAACTGCATCCTTTTTGGGATTTGTTTCTGCATGACCACATTCAGTGAAATTGTTTTTAGAAACCAGCAAATGGCAGTTCAAGCTTTAGACAGACATCTTCAAGGACAGGTAGGAGGGGACATTTTTAACTAAGATCAATACTTCCCACTGAGTGTCATCTCAGCCCTCAGGGCAAGTGTCACCTTCCACTTCGAACACAGCTTGTGTGGCCAATGGTCACATACGCTAAAACGATATGCTGGTACTGAATAGTTTCACCTCAATAAAACAGCAACTAAAAAAGAGAAATCTCACCAGAAAATGTATTTTTAGCCTGACCTTTTAAAGACATCTTGAAACTCAAAAAGAACTCTCAAAGTAAACAACTTTATTGTTTCCGTTTAAACACATGCATGGTTAGTTTAATTTTGAGCATGCACATGTGCATACCGAACAAAACAACAAAGGTGGAACAAAGCGATATTTGCATTGTTGTTTGCTATAATGCAAGAGAGAGTCTTGATAAATACAATTATTTAGCCAATCAAATATATTGATTAATTTGATAAGACAAAAAAATATTTTCATTATGTTGCTTTGATTAACTGTATAATGAGTGAAACTAATACAAATTGATAAAATCTTTACCACATGGATTGCCCAGTTTTCGAAGCCAAGGACCCCAAAATTGAAAGATGGACCGGGGGACCCCTGGGGAGTGAAATTACTTCCAAAACTCCACAAACACACAGAAATGTTTTTAGTCACACCCAACGATTTGCACATAAATGAAAACATTTCTCTGATTAAAACATTTTTCGCCAGTTAAAAAAATTATATTTTTTGCAAGTATAAAACTATTTGCAAGTATAAAACACATTTTAAAAAGAAGTTAAAAAAAATAAAAGATTTAAAAGATTCAGAAAATTTAAAAAACACATTTTCTTCCATTAAGAAAACGGTTCGCAAGTATAAAAACAATTCTCTTCAATTTACAACTTTCGGCAAAAGTATTCCACCCTTTCGGCAGTAATATTCCACCCTGCACGATCCACACACTTGCACACTATGAGAACCCATAATTCGTACTCTACAACAACAGGTGGTACTGCTGAGTGAATTTAAGGTCATCAAAGCTTTTTGCGCATGGTTCTGTACGCGAAAAATAAACAAAGAACAAGAAGCAGGGTAGGGAGTAAAATGGCGGAGAGAAGAGAGGGGAAACAAGCTCAACCTGTGGGTTATTTTATTATCCCCTCATTGTAAATCATGCAATGTTACTGTATCTATTAATGTCTGTGTGTTATGTCGTTAAGCTGTTATGGTCAGCTGAGAAGACAGAGAGACAGGAAAAGTAGCTCTGACGGCCTTATATTTACTTGCCAGCACCACCTATTGTTGTGGAGTACAAAATACAGGTGCTCTGAGTGTGTGGATCATGCAGGGTGGAATATTACTTACAAAAAAGTGGAGTATTCCTGCCAAAAGTTTCAACTTTAAGAAAATTGTTTTGATACTTGCAAATCGTTTTTTTATTTGAAGAAAATTGTTTTTGTACTTGCAAATCATATTTTTACTTGCAGAGAATTGGTTTTTTTTTACTTGCAAATTATTGGGCATGAGTAAAAACATTTTTTTTTGTGTGTGTTTGTGGCATTTTGGCGGTAGTTTCACTCCATTGACTCCCTACTATACAGCTTGTATAAAATTGTGTTTTAAATTGAACTGTTCCTAAAATGTACCTTGTTAACCCGTGGTTTCTGAAGTGGAGAGTATGCTTACCTCTCTTCTGCTAGTGTTTTTCCTTTTCGCAGCCAATCACAAGGAACCTGACAGAGCCTTGTGATTAGCACAGCTGCGATAGGTGCGGGTCCCCCTCGTTGGAGGGACAGGTAAATAAAAAAAGTTTGAAAATCGCTCTTTTGTGTCACTGAAGGTGTGCATTGCTAACTAAAATATGTTTTCTGCCTACATTTATTTGTTCCCTACAATCAATAAAGTACTATCTAGCTATCTATGTGTTGGATCAATTTTATTGTGTATTTAGAGACATTTAATTTTGTGGGAAATTGCACAAGGACTATGAAAAATGTTCCAAGAAAGACTAATAAACCGAAAATTTCCCAACCAAGTTTGTTAATTTTCTCAACGTATTTAGTCAAACACCCATGCTCAGTTCCTTAATTCAGTTAAGTGTAGACAGTAAGGTCATGCTTTTCAGTGACACAAAGGGGGGTCGAAGATCCTCTTACTGGATAAACAGGTTTTTTACCACTCTGGTTTTACAAGCACCAGCACACACAAGTGCACATATGCACACACACACACACACACACACAGAGAGAAAAACTCAGTGAATGGCGCCTAATAACCACTTGTTTAAGACCACTTGCCCAATTAAATCTGTGTTGGGTGCAAATTGGGTGTAAAAAGAGAACACTTTACATAAAAACTACAGATGGCTTGAGCTATGAACTTGTGTTTACAAAAGGGTAAGGGTAAGGTTAAGGTTGCGGCTGGTTAAAAGGAGCAATACGTACTAATTTCCTCGATACTCATTTTTCAATGTGAGTGTCGTCGCCTCCTCTGCCATTACTTAATGGTTGAGATTGTGTTATAAGGTTGTGCCTATGAATATTCTCATTTATTCAGGTCATACATTCTTTGGGTAATGATCGTACTTGGATGTAAAGGGTTATCTGTTATTTCACTTCCAGTTTATGTGACATCATGCATGTTCACTTCCTGTTGAACAGAGTTAGTGTGTTTCTGTTTCAAATTGAAATTGTTGGGTTTATTGATAGCTTTGTGGAAAAAACAGCACATCATTACAAGTACAAGTTCAGATAGGGGACTGATGTTTCGTAATGGGGAAAGACGTTAATGTATGTTGTTTACATGTTAGCATATAAGGTAGCTATCAAGCTGGTGCCAGTCAGTCCGTCCGTATCAAAATGCAGTTATGAATGATGGTTCTTTTATAGTTTTGATTTAATACAGTAATACTAACCGTCTGGAGTTTTACAGCAATTATCATTACTATCGTTTATTTGTAGTACAAGCAGCCGTACAAACCAATGCAAAAAAGTGATTGCGCTTGCAGACCGCCTCGCTCACCAAGCAGGCACATTTTAAAACAAACACCAAACTTTGATATGAACTTAAAAGCACCGCCTCACATCACATAAAGTCAAAGACGCTTAATAAAGGACAAGATGATTCACCGACGAGGTGGTGATTTGTTCAGGGCTCCCGTCCAAAGGCAAAACCTAGTAACTCACTTCTAGCTGATTTTGAGAAAAATGAAAAACAATCTATCTTGATGCTGTCTTACAAAGATCTACAAAGTCATCAAACGTATAGATGTTTTTTTGAGCTTTCATTTTCTTGCCGATTGAGCCATGAATTGAATCTGCTCTCATGAACGTGTGCCCCTTCTCCAGATATTTTATCACAATCTCGGGTGGGCCCCATTCTGCGTTTGCACATTGGGCAAGAGCCGTGTACAGCGTCCAGTTTTTATTTTGACCTCCACAGTTATCTGCCCAAGAGAGTATGCAAGGGGAAGAATCAAGAACAATACATTTAATGAAGGTGCTTGCAACATCCAGAGCCAATCTTCCGAATATCCCCTCGTGCCATAATATCACATAATCAGGTTGACCGTCGGCCCCCATTCGTGCAAATGTCTCATTAAAGACAATAAGGCGACTGACAAAGAAGCTCCGATTGGTCCCTTGAGATACTAGGTTTTTCTGTTGTATCTACGCGTTTATGTGGTAGTTGCTAGGTCCTGCTATGTGCGTAACAGCTTACTTACGGAACAAATTACAATATTGCATACACTAATGTATAGCATATCACCTAGGAACTCCAAAATTATTATCAGCTCAGTTTTGACCAAAATTTAGTTACTGGGTTTTGCCTTTGGACAGGAGATGGTGTACTCCGCCTACCGCTCGAATGCAGCTTGCTGAGATAGACTCCAGCACCCCCTGTGACCCCGAAAGGGAGAAGTGGTAGAAAATGGATGGATGGATGATTCACCCAATTCTTTTCATTCTGCTATACAGGGGTTCGGATATTTTTATATTTCCCACAATGATTTGCATTATTTCAACAGGTTTTACCTCCCGTGCAAACACTTCCGTCTCCGTGCTTCCCTTGACACACAACACCTCATTCTCCGCCAATCCGCCTTCAGGCACGGACGGTGTGTTTGAGATCATGGAAAAAATAAAACTAAAATCAAAACCACACGAACATAAAACATTACAACCAGCAGCTCGATACAGTATGAATGGATACATATGTATATATATAGCCTATTATTTGTGCTCTATTGACAAGTGATGCACTGAAATTCGGCTGCCAAAAACAGACTTTGATCACCAAAAACAGTGCTGCCTAAACAGGATGTTTTGATCATGTAAACAAGACGCACGCGATTCTCTGGAGCTTACTTATCATGTCTGCGATGTGGACGTACTTTACTATATCCCAGATACACCCTATCTACAAAATGGGAAAATATCAAGAGAACAGTGGCGACTTTTAAGGCGAGAAAGTCCAACTGGAGCAGCAGCGCCAATCAAGTGTGACGGCATACTTGCTGCCGCTGGCTTTTCATCGGAGAGATTGAGGTACAACATTCTATAATAACATCAGAAAAAGATGATACATTAGTTGCTAGTCGTTTTTAATAAAGAAAAAGTCACAAAGTCTGTAGACACTTGAAAAATTCTCAACAAAGTACAATGTACAAGAAGCAGCAACAATTGAAAACATAGTAAAACGATATAGTATAAAATTATGATACTAATTAATAACACTACTAATTAATAACACTGACTCAGTGGCCTAGACCTACTCAGTGGCCTAGTGGTTAGAGTGTCCGCCCTGAGATCGGTAGGTTGTGAGTTCAAACCCCGGCCGAGTCATACCAAAGACTATAAAAATGGGACCCATTGCCTCCTTGCTTGGCACTCAGCATCAAGGGTTGGTATTGGGGGTTAAATCACCATAAATGATTCCCAGGCGCGGTACCGCTGCTGCTCACTGATCCCCTCACTTACCAGGGGCTGATCAAGGAGATGGGTCAAATGCAGAGGACAAATTTCACCACACCTAGTGTGTGTGACAATCATTGGTACTTTAACTTTAACACACCATCCATCCATCCATTTTTTACCACTTATTTTCTTTGGGGTTGCAGGGGGCGCTGGTGCCTATCTCAGCTACAATCAAGCAAAAAGCGGGGTACACCCTGGACAAGTCGCCACCTCATCGCATGGCTTAATAACACACATTTCTTTTAAATGTATGTACTCTATACATTTTCTTAGCCTTTTTCAAGAAAATCATATTATCGTGGTAAATGTACCCCGCCTTCCTCCCGAATGAAGCTGAGATAGGCTCCAGTACCCCCCGTGACCCCAAAATGGGACAACCGGTCGAAAATGGATGGATAGATTATACAATGATGTGATGGTGACCACGCCCCAACCGACAAGGGTATATTGGTAATGTAGAGGAAACTCTGCACTCCTATTAAAGGATCTTTGGGTTTAAAAGAAAATACTTCTATTGGCTTGAGATACACATTTCTCGTATATTTAGAAATTTTAAAAAGAAACCTAATGGAGGGAAGACTTTGCTTCTGATTGCTCCCCTGGTTATGTTCGTTGTTAGCACTACTTCCACCTGACTTGGCAATCCTAAGCAAACAAGCCATCTGGTAGAGCAGATTTGCACATTAATCACACATTACTAACACAAATTAATCTCCTTTGTTTACAAATTACACTCTAAGAAAAACCTTTGTGAAAACCAAACAGCCGCATTGTCATCAATTAAAGGATTTACCTTCCCTTTAGGCTGCTCAAGCATCACTGCACAAAGTAGGATGAGAGTAATCACGTTCTTTAGCTTACTGCTTTAAAACAAAGCAACATAAAACTAGACATTATATCAAGAAAAATTCATTTTCTACCGCTTGACACTCTCGGGGTTGTGGTGGTCTGGAGCCTATCCCACCTGCTCTATGGCGGAAGGCTTGGTACACCCTGGACAAGTCGCCACCTCATCGAAGGGCCAACACTGATAGACAACATTCATAATCACATTCACACACTAGGGCCAATTTAGGCCCTGTCTACAATAAGCCTGATAACTCCTTAAACAAATAATTATTTAGCATAAGCCCCGTATCAATCAGCCCCACTAAACAATCGTTTAAGGTCCCCCTGCTTGGATAATTTTTTTACACGGGTAAGTGCGCCCTTTATTTCTTGAATCTCTGTCTCTTAACTTTGTATGGACTCATCGATCGTTTACAAACTGAGCTCGGAGAGGAAGTGACACCAGAAAGACCGCGCGCCACACAGGAAGTGATGTCAGAAAGAACGCGCCACAGCCAGCTTAATAATAAAGTAGTTTCATGACTCTGAGCTAGCCACTGGAAATATGGAGGCGAGTCATTCAGACATGCCTGTGTTTCTCCTTTGATCTATACAGACGCTTGTGGAAATCACACATGAATACCGTAAGAGAAAGCGATTGCAGCTATTTCGGATACAACACTTCACAGATGGCAAGAGAACTTTCAAATGTCCAGGTCAGCTGTGATTCTACTTACCAAAATACTTTGTCCACTTGTCAAAGGAGAGACAAGGAGAATGCGGGCTCCGGTGGGTGTCATAAAAAAGATAGTGTGTGCTTTGTATTACCTGGCCGATTAGGGAAAACCACAAAAAACAGCTTTTGAAATGGCAAAGCAGACTGTATCAGTTATTGTCCGCCATGTATGTCGTAGACTCAACGTCTAGGTCCAGAGTATATACGTTTGTAAGTCACCAAAAACCAATGGACAATGAAGGTGAAGGCAAAAGAGTGAGGAGTGTCCTGACCAGATATCTAAGTTGATTGAAAATGTTCTTCATCACATTGTTTACTTTCACATGTCCATTAAAGATTTGATTAATTTATGATGTCTCAGGTGTGATTCACTACAACAAGACCCCACAGCACACTGGATTCCAGTTAATTGAAATACCATAACAGATAAGTTTAATTTAATTTGAGAACTTGCACACAAAGCAACACTGGTGGTGACTATGACGTGCATATTTTCCGCGCATATAATAAGTTGCGTTGCGCCAGCGGACGGAGGGGGGGAGGGGGTCTTAAACGACCATTGTGTGTGTGTGGATAAGGATAAAGTTAGGTGGTATTTACCCTGGATAACCTTAGTGTAGAAGGGGCCTTAGTGATGCTAATCAACCTATCCCCAGGTGCATGTCTTTGGAGGTGGGGGGAAGCTGGATTACCCATAGGGAACCCACACAGTCACAGGGAGAATATGCAAACTCCACAAGAAAGACCCTGAGCCCAGGACTTTCTTGCTGTGAGCACCGCTGTGCTAGCCCTCCATCTCTCAAAATGATATGGTCACTCAATATAGCCTTAGAAAACGCTGCAATCATACTATCCTCAACTCATAGCTCAAAGGTAAAATGTATGGCAAAAGATATAAGGAATCTTATATATGGTCTCACTATTTTAAACTCTAATACATACATATATTTAACAACATTATATATTAATGTATGATTGTAGGCAACCAGAATGAATCCAGAAGCATCTTTCAGTTGTGTGTGAGATTTTGTGTACAATGGAATTTTGATTTACAAACCTCTCATTTTACAAACATTTTGATGAAGAACCACATACAAAATAGAAATATACTTTGGTGTACAAACCTTGTCTCAGTGTACCTGCAAAACACAGCCATTTTGTGACAGGCAGTACATCGATTCTGGGAGAAGGCAGAGATCACCGTGCTCATTCAATCATCAGAGCAGTGCTGTTGTTAGATAGTGTGCTAACTTCTTCTTTGTGTGCTTTAAGGGTTGTTGTTTTTTAGGGGGCGGGGGAGCCTTAGCATTTTTCAAACTATGCTTGCTCAATATGAGTCCGAAGAGAGCAATTGTAAACCGATGTGAGGTTGGATGCATTCAGTAGGAATCCACAGCGTTGTCGACACTGCCTTGCCTTCCCGTCTTTGGCTAAAGATTAACCAACAAATGAAGACCGTTCCACTTTTGTTGTTATTTTGGTTTTGTTATTCAATAGGGATGTGAGCACCCTTGTAGAAAAAAAAAGAGGAAAAGTGTGAAAAAAAGAGGAACATTTTTATCAGCAGGAAGTGCTGCCAACCAAACTGGAAAGAACATTTAGAAAATCTAGACGACATATCCTGCAATTGGGTGCATTTCTACACAAAATTTTACTTTTAGATGTATTCTTTGATTCATCCACCAACCTCTTTTGGGTGTCTTTTTTACTCTTACATGTGCCGTGTAATGTACCAGAGAATGTTTGGTTTTTTTAATAAATTATTTACGAGTATAAATATGATTTAAAATGTAATGTAAAATTATATAATATGTATGCAAATAACTCAGAAAACAGTACCCACTCTATCCTGCATTCTCTCGTACGGCTACGTTAGCACCTAACGTAGCCCAGTATGCTACCTCTCTGCCCTGCGAGGGTGGACACCCATGTGACGTATGACGTGACGTATGTAAGAATGTGCGCCTGCTCGTCTGTGAGGAGAGACAAGAAACAGTGAGAAGAGCCTGAATGCCAGCAGCTAAAAGCAACTGCGCGAGAAGGTATACTCGAATATTACGATATAGTCATTTTCTATATCGCACAGAGACAAACCCGCGATATATCGTATATATCGATATATTGCCCAGCCCTATACCACAGACTATACAATTGTGACTAATTACCTCCCTGCTTGGCACTCAGCATCAAGGGTTGAAATTGGGGTTTAAATCACCAAAATGATTGGCGAGCGCAGCCACTGCTGCTGCTCCCTGCTCCCCTCACCTCCAAGGGGGTTGAACAAGGGGATGGGTGAAAAGCAGAGGGTAATTTCAACACACCTAAAGTGTGTGTGTGACTATCAGTGGTACTTTAACTTGAACTTTAATGTTCCTAAATCAAGATAGACTTTTAAAACCTTTCGACACCAGAAGACATCAGGGGAGGTGCAGCAGCTGGAGAAAAACAAAGAACTGTATAAATTGATTTGAAGTTAATTCTGTAAGAGAATAAACTAATCCTGGTGTGAACAGAATATTGCTAAAAATATTAGCCCCAAAATAATAATGTTTTGGTGAAGTAGTGTAAGTCCCAATTGTATTATATAATCTGAGAGGAGCCCTGCCATAAAAATGGTTCAACATTTAAATAATATTGCCAGCGACATGAACTTGAAAGGATGAGCACTGCACAGTACATGAGTGCGTCAGCATCCCTGATTGTTTCTGGGCCAAAAAGACAATGAATCAAAGCATTCCCCATGCAGACCGCCACATAATTGCTAAAACGGGCCCTAATGAACGAGCTTGTGTTACGCTAACAATAAGGCCTTGTGTTGGGCAAGCCAAAGCACCTGCAGGTCAATGTGAAACAACAACAGAAGAATAACAGTTGAGCAGAGCCAACAGCCACACGTTGAATTCTAGTAACTTTTCCACTTCACAGACCAGCAGTCAAATCCACACATTTAAAGAACTCTGAAAAAAACGATGAATGCGCGGTTAGGTGATGATGCCAGCGAAACACCTGACAGCAGTATGAACACTGGTTTAAAAGTAAAAATAAATCACCTGGCATCTCCAAGGTGTGGAGGCTCAGGCTGCTTAAAAGGAGGTTGACACTGAGTTAAGATGTGGATTAGCCTGGTTTTCCAAAAAAATAAAGCAGATCTTGTCTCAACAAGATTGTTTATACAACGAAACCTGAAAGCTCTGAGTACAGCAGATTCTCTCAAGTGGAGGTAGCAAAATTCAGAATTAGACCAAAATATAGTTAAAAAATATGTCTGTAAAATAGCACGAAAACCTGGAGTTCAAATGTGAGACAGCAGGTTCTCCCAAGACCAGTGATAAAAACATTAAACATTTGCCTGTTTTGCTTTTTCTTTGGCTTTTTGTGACCGACTAATTGGACAAGATTGTTTACTTTTTGATGTTCCTCAGTAATTTTCTTGCTCACAAGGGAAAATATTCACTCAGAAAAAGCAAGGACCAACTGCCTCACTTCACATGTCACCACTTTATAGAGCAGGAAGACACTAACACACATAACAGTACACACACCGCCTGCATACTCGCTCGTGTGGGAAATTCTATTTTTACCAGCAGGCTGGGCGAGGCGCTGGCATGGAGCACACAAAGTCGGGAAACCCCAACAAAGAGGAGGAGAAAAGACGGGGAACAAAAGCGGAAGCGTCTCTTCTCCGGAGGACCTGCATGCTATAGCCTAAAGAAAATACAGAAGAAAGCGTGCACAAACACAAACACACACGCACACACACACACACACACGTGTCCTCTCTTAGCAGAGAGTGATCGATCTTTACTTGGAGGAATGTGACACGGAGGTGTCTACAACTGGAAGTAAACCCACGTGATGTCACATAAACCAGACGTTAGGGATGTGAATCTTACAACAACTCACAATTCTATTGAAATTCTTGGGGTGAAATTTCAATTCAACACGAGTCTCAACTAAAATCGATTCTCGCAATGTATTATTTTATATAAAAAAATGTATAAAACCTTTTTGAAACAGGTTACAAACACTCGTATTTGCTGCTGGCGTATTTGCGCAGCGAGTAAGCGCAGATTTGATCTAAAAAATGTATTCCTGAAAAAAAAAATGTTTCTTTGAAAATTATGAATTAAACTAAAATCATAATAAAGAAGGAATCGTGATTCGAATGTGGGTCAAAGTTTTTCCGCAGCCCTACCGGTCGTGCACCACTCGTTTTTCTTTTAAAATACACTCTACAACCTTTAAAATTTAAAACAGAAGACGATAAACATATTGAAACACTCAAAAAGAAAATAGTATGGCTCTCAAAAACACAAAAATATTTAATGTTTCTTGTCTATTCTTTTTTAATAAAACTTGGTTAAAATATTTCCGTGTGTATATGTACTTCTAGGGCACCTTCCACATCCATCCATCCATTTTCTACCGCTTTTGCCCCTTTGGGTTCGCGGGGGGCGCTGGTGCCTATCTCAGCTACAATCGGGCTGAGATAGGTCCAGGTACACCCTGGACAAGTCGCCACCTCCTCACAGGGCCAACACAGATAGACAGACAACATTCACACTCACATTAACACACTAGGGCCAATTTAGTGTTACCAATCAACCTATCCCCAGGTGCATGTCTTTGGAAGTGGGAGGAAGCCGGAGTACCCGGAGGGAACCCACGCATTCACGGGGAGAACATGCAAACTCCACACAGGAAGATCCCAGGCCCGGGATTGAACCCTGACTACTCAGGACCTTCGTATCGTGAGGCAGACACACTAACCCCTCTACCACCGTGAAGCCCGCACCTTCAATGTGAAATGTTCATATCCCTTTGGACAATTATGCAAATGTGCTCTTTAGAGCAGGGGTCTTCAACTTTGTCCAAGCCAAGGACCCCTAAAGTAAAGGAGCGATGTAGTGGGGATCCACTATCTATATATCTAGTAAACACATTCCGTTTTATATTAAACTGGTTGTAAAGGGACCTTTTCAACAAAGATACAGAGATATTAAAATGATAGCAGTCGTGCCGCTAATCACTAGCCGACAACTAGCACGCTAATTGCTAGCTGGCAACCAGAGCGCTAATCGCTACCTGGCATACAGTCCGCGAATTGCGGGCTGGCAAAACGTCCGCAATTCGCCATCTGGCAACTAGAGCGCCAATCACTAGCTGGCAACTGGAGTGCTAATCCCAAGCTAGTTATCCATCCAGCTATCTTAATGCCAAAATTGATATAATAATACCGTTGTTTTATGTATTTATTCTATCCATGCAGTGCCATTTACAAACAACACTACAGTGTTGGATCAAATGGTAAATGGGTTATACTTGTATAGCGCTTTCCTACCTTCAAGGTACTCAAAGCGCTTTGACACTACTTCCACATACACACATTCACACACTGATGGAGGGAGCTGCCATTCAAGGCGCTAACCAGCACCCATCAGGAGCAAAGGTGAAATGTCTTGCTCAGGACACAACGGATGTGACATGGTTGGTACTAGGTGGGGATTGAACCAGGGACCCTCAGGTTGCGCACGGCCACTCTCGCCACGCCGTCTTTAATATATATATATATATATATATATATATATATATATATATATATATATATATATATATATATATATATATATATATATATATATATGTGTGTGTGTGTGTGTGTGTGTGTATATTTATTAGGAGTGTAACAGTACACAAAAACTTCTGTTCGGTACGTACCTCGGTTCAGAGGTCACGGTTCGGTTAATTTTCGGTAGAGTAAGAAAATAACAAAATATACTGTGTGGAGTTTGTATGTCCTCCCCGTGAATGCGTGGGTTCCCTCCGGGTACTCCAGCTTCCTCCCACTTCCAAAGACATGCACCTGGGAATAGGTTGATAGGCCCTAGTGTGTGAATGTGAATGTGAGTGTGAATGTTGTCTGTCTATCTGTGTTGGCCCTACGATGAGGTGGCGACTTGTCCAGGGTGTACACCGCCTTCCGCCCGATTGTAGATGAGATAGGCAACAGCGCCCCCCGCGACCCCAAAAGGGAATAAGCGGTAGGAAATGTATATATGTATATATATATATATATATATATATATATATATATATATATATATATATATATATATATATATATATATATATATATATATATATATATATATATATATATATATGCGGTAGGAAATGTATATATGTATATATATATATATATATATATATATATATATATATATATATACATACATATATATATAAATGAATATCTATACATATATATGTATATGTACACAGTATATACATATACATACACACATATATGTGTGTGTGTGTATTTATGTGTGTATGTATATATGTATGTATATTTATTAGGGGTGTAACGGTACACAAAAATTTCGGTTCGGTACGTACCTCGGTTCAGAGGTCACCGTTTGGTTCATTTTCGGTACAGTAAGAAAATAACAAAATATTCATTTTTTGGTTATTTATATATACAAATTTGATAAATCTTCCACCAAAAATATTTTTCTTAGTGGAATATTTGATGTGAAGTAATCGGAATCTTGGATCGGTCAAAAATTCATAATAACATTGATTTTGATTCAATATTATGTTTTGAGCAATGACAGTTTGAAAAAAAAAACTGCTTTGTTTTATTAGTCAACGTTGCAACTTTTTCTAAACTTTTTATTTCACTTTTGTTTACGTTTTTGTTTATTTTAATAGTATTTTTAGAATGTGCCGTGGGCCTTTAAATCATTAGCTGTGGCGGCAAATGGCCTCCGGAGCACACTTTTGACAGCCCTGCTATAAATAATAAAAAATTAAATCTGATAAATCTATGGATAAAAAGCAGAACCTGGCGGCGCATGCGCATTTATCATAACTCTCTCGCTCTCTCTGTCTCTGCCCCTCCCTCACGAATGTTGCTGCGTACACAATTTTTCTTATCTTTTAACCCCATCTTAACCCTGGACGTAAATTGAAAATACATGCAACCCTAACATAAAAAGACGGACATTTGAGGCATTTGAGAAACTCCACCTGAACAGCTCCGCAAAAGAGGACATATCCGATGAAAAGAGGAGGTATGGTCAGTCTATCGTAGCCCGGTCGCTGCAAGCATGCCGTGTGTTGTTGTTTTTTTGATTGATTGAAACTTTTATTAGTAGATGAAGTGAAGTGAATCATATTTATATAGCGCTTTTCTCTAGTGACTCAAAAGCGCTTTACATAGTGAAACCCAATATCTAAGTTACATTTAAACCAGTGTGGGTGGCACTGGGAGCATGTGGGTAAAGTGTCTTGCCCAAGGACACAACGGCAGTGACTAGGATGGTGGAAGCGGGAATCAAACCTGCAACCCTCAAGTTGCTGGCACAGCCACTCTACCAACCGAGCTATACACAGTACAGTACATATTCCGTACAATTGACCACTAAATGGTAACACCCAAATAAGTTTTTCAACTTGTTTAAGTCGGAGTCCACGTAAATCCATTCGTAGTGCATTGTTTACACAACGTGTGGTGTGCTACTTAATATGTCCGTGTGGAACTCGTTCGGTACACCTCCGAACCAAACCGAAACCTCCGTACCAAAACCGTTCAATACAAATAGACGTACTGTTACACCCCTAATATTTGTATATATATACATTTACATACACTAGGGGTGTAAAGGTACACAAAATTTTCGGTTCGGTACGTACCTTGGTTTAGAGGTCACGGTTCGGTTCATTTTCGGTACAGTAAGAAAACAACAAAATATAAATGTTTGGGTTATTTATTCACCAAATCTGTAAACAATGGCTTTATCCTTTTAACATTTAGAACACTATAATAATTCTTCCCACGTTAATCAACATTAAAGTGCCTCAAGTTGTTGCTTTGATTAAATGAAATGAAAAAAACTTTCTTCTACATATAAAAAGTGCAACATTAAACAGTTACAAGTCAACTCATCATGCTTAATTTATTACAGCATTTGGGAAGCCTGTAGTTGACTTTTATTATGTAAATGTTATATTTTTGTCAACATGGGATAGCAGGGACCCTGCCATTCAAAACTAGGCTGCTACATTAGTAATGATTAATGTAACTATTGCTGAAAAAATAGTACAATAGCAATAGGAGAGACCATTCATTCCTAAACACCATGGAGTTCAATGAAATAACAGACAGACAGGGCTTTGCTGGCCCTAACACACGCACACACACACACGCGCGCACACACTAACACACGCGCATGCGTGCGTGCGCACACACACACACACACACACACACACACACACACACACACACACACACACACACACACACACACACACACACACACAGCAAAATGAGCTAACGTTACGCTAAAAGCTACTTAGCCTTCACCTCAAGCCTATACTGTGAGCTAGCTGAGCTGCAGTTTAAGTTTCTAGAAGGGCAACGGGCTCAAAGTGATGTTTGTAATAGTTGTGACTGGGATGTGTTTTTTATAATTTGGGGTTAGTACCCTGTCCGCTGCTCCCCTGCTAAACGAATATCTGCTTGACGCTAAAGCATTGACTACATCGCTCTGAATACACCCTGCTGATTGGCTGTTACATCGCTCTGACTACGCAGTGCTGATTGGCTGTTACATCGCTCTGAATGCGCACTGCTGATTGGCTGTTACATTGCTCTGAATACGCACTGCTGATTGGCTTTGTATGTAACCAATCAGATGGTTGTGTGGGCGGGACAATACTTGCTGCTGAGACAGAGGCAGAAAGCAGAGCAGCTTGTGAAGACTTCTGCCTACAAACTCGTTCGGTACGCTTGCGTGGCGTAACCCCCGTACCGAAACGGTTCAACACAAATACATGTACCGTTACACCTCTAACATACACACATATATATGTATGTGTATATATATATATATATATATATATATATATATATATATATATATATATATATATATATATATATATATATATATATATATATATATATGTATGTATATATATATATATATATATATATGTATATGTATACATGTATATGTGTGTATACATACATACATACGTGCATATATATATAGAGCGTCTCCCACGACCCTGAAGGGAATAAGCTTTAGGAAATGGATATATATATATATATATATATACATATACATATTCCACGGGCAATGATTGACTGAAAGATGGTGCACATGATGTTGATGGAAAAATGCATCGTGAGCGGGTAGGAGACACAGAGAGTAAAAAGCGGTGGTAAATGGATTAGAAAGGACATATTTTTTTAAAAATATATATTTTATTTATTTATTTTTTTTTAATTTGGGACTTCCTGCGGGCCGGACTTTGGACGCGGGCGGTCCGCATCCGGCCCACGGACAGTAGTTTGGGGACCACTGGCGTAGCTAATGTTGCATTGTGCGTGTGCTATGGTTAAATAATGCAATAATAAAATCGTTAATGAGTGGGGTTATAGTCCTGTTCTTCTTGTTATTTACCAGAATAATTCCAGTGTAACATGCAGACATTATTTGCATGGCCACAAGGTCCACACTCACCTCCTCGAGGGCAGCCACGGTGTTCCTGCAGTGGGACATCCTGGTGGTAAAGTTGGAGGCGGTGGGTGACTTGTAGTCCTCGTTGGTCTCCACCACAAACTCTGACACGGTGATTTGATCGGGCATGACTGCCGGTATCACTCTCCAATTACACAGAAGCGTTCTTTTCCCAACTCCCAAACGGTTTTCGGCAGGTTCAAATCAGCGGTAGTAGAGTCCTCGGCGGCCTGGGCTGACAGTGGACCATGTCTGGGTGGACTCGGACGGAGGCTCGGTCCCAACACGGTGCTCCTACGAAATAGGACAGTTTCTTCTCTCGACTGCCTTTCAGTGGTAATACTACCGCTACATCAGGTTTAGCGGCTGTGCCTCTGTTGAAAAGATACACTTATGTTCCCTCCGCTTGGTCTATTGTCCTCTCTCGTTGTCCGAATGTCCGACTTGAGGGTCGGGCGGCTTCACTCCAGAGAGCCCCGGGAAATCAACAAGAAGCCGCTTCATCCTCGAGCACATGAAATCCACATAGAGGAGGGAATTCAATGGAGCGTCATCAGCCAATAGAAAACGGCGGTGTGAAGCTGGAAGCCAATCAGGATCCAGAGTAGGCATATACTTGTGCTACATTCAAACGCCCTACACGAACAGTCGTAATTCTAAAAACTACAAAGAAAACACTCCAGAAACTTGACTGAGAAAGCCTCAAGTTCAAATGTGTAAAAATAGCTTTTGTATCTTGTTTTACTTTTTTGTTATTTTTTTTACAATCCCTAATTTATCTTTAAGTTTTGTTTGTAATAGCGAAATATTCCGTTTGTACCTGAAAGCAGCTTCACCATTGCTTTCTTGATACATCGATACAGTGAGTGTACTGTTATATTACAAGTGCATTTCAATACATTTCAATATGTTGCACTACTTATTTGAATTCAGAAGTTAAATTTAAAGGCTCATAATATATTTGTACATTTGCTGATTAGAGCACGAACTAGTAGTTACAATACATTTTTTTTAACAATCTGTACAATTTTATTAAATTGTTTTGTTGTTCTTGTGAGATGTATTAATACAAATATTTTTAAACAATACATATTTATATCCGTTGTGGTGAAGAAGGAGCTGAGCCGGAAGGTAAAGCTCTCAATTTACCGGTCGATCTACGTTCCCATCCTCACCTATGGTCATGAGCTTTGGGTCGTGACCGAAAGGATAAGATCACGGGTACAAGCGGCCGAAATTAGTTTCCTCCGCCGTGTGGCGGGGCTCTCCCTTAGAGATAGGGTGAGAAGCTCTGCCATCCGGGAGGAACTCAAAGTAAAGCCGCTGCTCCTCCACATCAAGAGGAGCCAGATGAGGTGGTTTGGGCATATGGTCAGGATGCCACCCAAACGCCTCCCTAGGGAGGTGTTTAGGGCACGTCCAACCGGTAGGAGGCCACGGGGAAGACCCAGGACACGTTGGGAAGACTATGTTTCCCGGCTGGCCTGGGAACGCCTCGGGATCCCCCGGGAAGAGCTAGACGAAGTGGCTGGGGAGGGGGAAGTCTGGGCTTCCCTGCTTAGGCTGCTACCCCCGCGACCCGACCTCAGATAAGTGGAAGAAGATGGATGGATGGATGGATGGATGGATGGACATATTTTTTGGGAATATTGTAGTGAATATATGGAATATATTTCACTTTTTGACGTGAACCATTGAAATACATTTAAAATGTATTGCACTGCAGGGAGATAACATGGAGATTTGAACCACAAGAGACAAAATGGAAACAATATTCATTATGATATTGTCTTTCATGCGCTCATAGAATACCTAAAATACATGTCTCAATAATGTCAGTATTGCTCAATACACATACAGAATAGAGTGCTTTATTTGTCCCTTGAGAGAAATTATAGTTAAGTACACTTTCTAATCTAGTACCTAAATGCATTGGTACACATTGATTCTGATGCATATTTCAAAGCGGATGTTTACTGCTGTATGGTAAAAAAAAAAAAAAAATAGAAACAGGATGAACTGGTTCTGCACTAAAGCTGGTACCAAGACAAATACATGTCACCTCCCTGTGCTGCGTTACTTCCTAAACAAAATATGTCTCACATTAACGACATAAATACTTGCTTTCATTTTCCCTTGGCTGCAGATGTTTCCAAACTAGCAGTACATGCTGTTAAATGAAGCGCCAAACACCCAGGCTGACCCCATCCGGCCAGCAGACCTCATAATCCCTTATGAAATTAACATGCAAAACAGCTCCCACCTTGCACCCTGACAAACATCTGCAATACAGAGTCACTGTGTTGGCACATGCTATTTTAAGTTCAGCTCCACCAATAAATAGAATTAATAAGCAACTGGTATAAAAAGTTAATAGTGCTTCAATGACCGCAAGGGGGCAAAAGGTCAAATACACGACCGTTAAAGATTCAAGGGAATTGCCGTTTCGACTTTCTACTTTCGATAGTAGCTCACCACCTTACTCTATGGGAGTAAAAAGGAAATTCTTTGTTATCCGTGCCATAAAACTGTCAATAACTCCTCACAAAGAGGGAGGGGGAGGGCAGGAGATAGTCAGAAGATGGGAGGCGTGGCATAGGGAAATTAGGCAATATATGAATTTCTGCCTTGGATATGATTGCACATATAATTTTTAATTCATACTGTTATTGCGTACTATTTTTTAGTTGTTTACTCTGCGTGCTGTGCTTCTTTTGCCAATGTCTTGTATACTGTATGTAGTGCTGCTGCTATTGTAACCTTAATATGTCTGTAGGCCCACACCAAAGGATCAATAAAGTTATGTGAATACATATATACATACTGTATATATACATTTATATTTGCTTTAGGGGATTTTAAAAGATAAAATAAAATAAAATCCCCTGATGAGCAGGGAAACCTGGGAAACAGGCTTGTAGGGATGATATAGCCTCTTGTGTTTTTTCCTGACTTAACGTATATTCCGCTCTACCTCGGTATTGAGCACTGTATAACAAATAAACCACAGAAACCTCGACTATAAATATATATTTATATATACATTTATATTTATATATACATACATATATACAGTATATGTATACATATATGTTAGGGCTGTGAATCTTTGGGTGTCCCACGATTCGATTCAATATCGATTCTTGAGGTCACGATTCAATAATATATCGATTTTTTCGATTCGATTCTCGATTCAAAAACGATATTTTTCCGATTCAAAACGATTCTGTATTCATTCAATACATAGGATTTCAGCAGGATCTACCCCAGTCTGCTGATATGCAAGCAGAGTAGTAGATTTAAAAAAAAAAAAACTTTTATAATTGTAAAGGACAATGTTTTATCAACTGATTGCAATAATGTAAATTGGTTTTAGTTATTAAACGAACCAAAAATATGACTTATTTTATCTTTGTGAAAACATTGGACACAGTGTGTTGTCAAGCTTATGAGATGCGATGCAAGTATAAGCAAGCCACTGTGACACTATTTTTTTTTTTTTTTTTTTTATAAATGTCTAATGATAATGTCAGTGAGGGATTTTTAATCACTGCTATGCTGAAATTATAATTAAAATTGATACTGTTGTTGATAATATTCATTTTTGTTTCACTACTTTTGGTTTGTTCTGTGTCGTGTTTGTGTCTCCTCTCAATTGCTCTGTTTATTGCAGTTCTGAGTGTTGTTGGGTCAGGTTTGGTTTTGGAATTGGATTGCATTGTTATGGTATTGCTGTGTAGTGGTTTGTTGGATTGATTAAAAAAAATCAATTAAAAAAAAAGAAAATCGATTTGTTAAAAATGAGAATCGATTTGTTAAAAATGAGAATCATTCTGAATCGCACAAAGTAAACGATTCGATTCGTATTCGAATCAATTTTTCCCCACACCTCTAATATATATATATATATATATATATATATATATATATATATATATATATATATATATATATATATATATATATATATACAAAAAAAATCCAAAACCAATGATGTGTATATTTTGAACAAAAACAGAATACAATGATTTGCAAATCTTTTTCAACCTATATTTAATTGAATAGACTGCTAAGACAAGATACTTAACGTTCGGACTGAAAAACTTTATTTTTTGCAAATATTAGCTCATTTGGAATTTGATGCCTGAAACATGTTTAAAAAAAGCCGGTAGAAGTGGCAAAAAAAACTGAGAAAGTTGAGGAATGCCCATCAAACACTTATTTGGAACATCCCACAGGTGAACAGGCTAATTGGGAACAGGTGGGTGCCATGATTGGGTACAAAAGCAGCTTTTACAAAAGGCTCAGCTATTCACGTGAGCAAATTGTAGAACAGTTTAAAAACAACATTTTTCAACGAGCTATTGCAAGGAATTTAGGGATTTCACCATCTACGGTCCGTAATATCATCAAAAGGTTGAGAGAATCTGTAGAAATCACTGCACGTGAGCGATGATATTACAGACCTTCGATCCCTCAGATGGTACTGCATCAAAAAGCGACATCAGTGTGTAAGAGATATCACCACATTTGCTCAAAAACACTAAAAAAAACCACCGTCAGTAACTACAGTTCGTCGCTACAACTGTAAGTGCAAGTTAAAACTCTAATATGCAAAGCCAAAGCCATATATCAACAACACACAGAAACGCCCCGGGCTTTGTTGGGCCCGGCTCATCTGAGAAGGACTGATGCAAAGTGGAATAGTGTTCTGTGGTCTGACGAGTCCACATTTCAAATTGTTTTTGAAAACTGCGGACGTTGTGTCCTCCAGATCAAAGAGAAAAATAACCTTCCAGACTGTTATGGGCGCAAAGTTCAAAAGCCAGCATCTGTGATGGTATGGGGGTGTATTAGTGCCCAAGGCATGGGTAACTTACACATCTGTGAAGGCTCCATTAATGCTGAACCATGGACGCCCCTGCTTATTTCAGCAAGACAATGCCAAGCCACATGTTACAACAGCGTGGCTTCTTAGAAAAAGAGAGTGGGTACTAACCTGGCCTGCCTTTAGTCCAGAACTGTCTTCCATTGAAAATGTGTGGTGCAATATGAAGCGTAAAATACCACAATGGAGACCTCGGACTGTTGAACAACTTAAGCTGAACATCAAGCAAGAAAAGCAAAGAATTCCACCTGAAAAGCTTAAACAATTGGTCTCCTCAGTTCCCAGATGTTTACTGAGTATTGTTAAAAGGCAGGGCCATGTAACAGAGTCAAAAAAATGCCCCTGTGCCAACTTATTTGCAAAGTGTCGCTTCCATTAAATTCTAAGTTAATGATTATTTGCACAAAAAAAAAATAAGTTTCTCAGTTCGAACATGAAATATATTTTCTTTGCAGTCTATTCATTTGAATATAAGTTGAAAAGGAATCGCAAATCATTGTATTCTGTTTTGATTTATGAATTACACAGCGTGCCAACTTCACTGGTTTTGGGTTTTGTATTATAATGCACACATAAATACTGCAATTTAGTTCGTATCCTTCTAGGTCAAAAACCATTCCTTTTTTAGCATCCATCCATGTTTCTGATATAGCGATAATTTTGAAAGATTTGTTGAATTGTTCCAAAAAATGCTTCACTTTGTTGTAGATGGCAAACAATTTTCTGTTGTTTTTGTTATATTTTTATCTGAATAATAAGAACAATTATTCCTGGTGTGAAAGACAACATTTGTATCTGGATCTATATCCTTATCTAATTCCGGACTATGCTACTGAAGGTTTTCAGTACCATACTTTCCTGTTCTCCAGTGTTGCTCTCTGAATATCTTTAAGTGTCGATGAATGAAGATCATCTTGTTGGGTAATCCCTTGGAGCGTTGCAATTTTGTAGTCGAATGTCAATGTTTGTTTTCCGTCAGATTCCATTATCGTTGTTGTTGTTGTTGTAGTTGCTGGGTGTTCTGATATTCATCCAAATCCTTGATGTCATTGACAACAGAGATATAATTGTGGCAAGGCACAGATCTGGCCAAGGTTAGGAAATAATTTCTGCAGCACTCAAGGTTCCTGAGAGCACAATGGCCTCCATAATCCTTATATGGAAGAAGTTTGGGATGACCACAACTTTTCATTGACCTGGCCATCCTGCCAAACTGTGTAATCTTGGGAGAAGAGCCTTAGTGAGAGAGGTAAAGAAGAACCAAAATATCACTGGGGCTGAGCTTCAGGGTTGCAGTAGAGAGACGGGAGAAAGTTCCACCAAGTCAACTATTGCTGCAGACCTCCACCAGTTGGGGCTTTATTGTAGAGTGGCCGACCAAACCTCTACTCAGTGCAAGACATACAAAAGTTTGCATATTCTCTATCATCTTCTCATATTTTAAAAGCATATTGGGAAAATATAATTAAAACACAATTGGGTGAAAAATATATTTCTTCAAATTATTATTTTTTTTTCTATTTTCTGTAACATGAAATTCAGCATAGTATCATAAATAAAAGTAATAATCTTGACTAATAAAAGAACAAAAAAAATGTATGTTCAAAAATAATTAAGAAATAAATATTGTATACGTCCTTATGCCACTCCTCTACATCTTCCCACTATTTCGGAACAAATGAAAAAATAATGGCGTGAAAAAATATATATTTTCAAATTGTTTCTTCAAATGGGTTGCACTATCAAACGCTTATTATTTTTTCTACTTTCCATTTATCCATCCATTTTCTACCGCTTGTCCCGTTCGGGGTCATGGGGGGTGCTGGAGCCTATCTCAGCTGCATTCAGACGGAAGGTGGCGTACACCGTGGACAAGTCGCTACCTCATCGCAGGGCCAACACAGATAGACAGACAACATTCACACACTAGGGCCAATTTAGTGTTGCCAATCAACCTATCCCCAGGTGCATGTCTTTGGCGGTGGGAGGAAACACACGCAGTCACGGGGAGAACGTGTTAACTCCACACAGAAAGATCCAGAGCCTGGAATTGAACCCAGGACTACTATTTTCTTCAACATGAATTCCAGTACAGTACAGTACAGTATTCTTGTTACTATTATTTTACGTAGCAGGCGCGCCCTCTGGTGGTGAATATATAACTTCTCTTAAATATACTACTTTATGTGGCTAAAATATTTAAAAAATACTCAGCAATTCTAAAATTTCCACTTCTTTAATGTTCAACACATGTTCTCACTGCACAAATACTGGTTGAAGGTGACAGAAAGAAAATAGAAAAATAATAATAAAAAATATAAAAGATGACGTACCGCCAATGATTTCCCAAAATCATTCAAATTAATTTTACTTGAGTGTTAATCCACCACAGTACCTTTTATAACATTATTGGTGAAAACAATCTAAACATTAAAACCATCATTAATAATTTCAAGTATTTTAAAATTAAAGCCAAATGGCAGAATGGTACCCATTGTGTCAATAAAGCAATATAATGGACTGCAAACTTAAATCAAGTGATTATGTACCATTATATTGTACTTAATGCTGCCATTATTAAATATTAGGGGTGTAACGGAACGTGTATTTGTATTGAACCGCTTCGATACAGGGGTTTCGGTTCAGCACGCGGGCGTACCGAACGAGTTAGTAGGCAAAAGTCTTCACAAGCTGCTCTGCTTTCTGCCTCTGTCTCAGCAGCAAGCATTGTCCCGCCCACACAACCATCTGATTGGTTACATACAAAGCCAATCAGCAGTGCGTATTCAGAGCGATGTAGTCAATGCTTCCGCGTCCAGCAGATATTTGTTTAGCGGGGGAGCAGCGGACAGGGTACTCAAATTTTAAAAAACACTTCCCAGTCACAACTATTACAAACATCACTATACGCCCGTTGACCTTCTAGAAACTTAAACTGCAGCTCTGCTAGCTCGCAGTATAGGCTTGAAGTGAAGGTTAATTAGCTTTTAGTGTAATGTTAGCTCATTTTGCTGTGTCTGTCTGTGTGTGTGTGTGTGTGTGTGTGTGTGTGTGTTAGGGGCAGCAAAGCCCTGTCTGTTATTTCATTGAACTCCATTGTGTTCAGGGATGAATAGTCTCTCCTATTGCTATTGTACCATTTTTTCAGCAATAGTTACATTAATCATTGGTAATATAGCAGCCTAGTTTTGAATGGCAGGGTCCCTGCTATCACATGTTGATAAAAATATAACATTTACATAATAAAAGTCAACCACAGGCTTCCCAAATGCTGTAATAAATCAAGCATGACTTGAAGCTGTTTAATGTTGCACTGTTTATATGTAGAAGAAAGGTTTTTTCATTTTATTTAATCAAAGCAACAACTTGAGGCTATATAATGTGGATTAACGTGGGCAGAATTATTAGAGTGTTCCCAATGTTAAAAGGATAAAGCCATTGTTTACAAATTTGGTAAATAAATAACCAAAAAATTTATATTTTGTTGTTTTCTTACTGTACCGAAAATGAACCGAACCGTGACCTCTAAACCGAGGTAGGTACCGAACCGAAATTTTTGTGTACCGTTACACCCCTATTAAATATACATATTTTTCCTTCACATATGGTTGAAAGGCAGTAGAACGCAACACATGAAAAACTGAACTATTCAGCACAGTGCAGGACTCTTCCAGGCGGTAGCTGCTTTTGTTTCCGTCTGCTCTCTTTCTCAGGCGTCAAGACTTGTCAGACATCAGAGCGCAGTCAAAAGAAGCCGACAGGACCTTGCAGATGGACTGAGCCTGCTCCTGTTTTACAATACATAAAAATGCACATGTAGAATGTTCACCCTTCAGAACGGGACTTCATGCTCATGTTGCACTCACAGAGCTGGTGCACTGGTACACCCAAATGCTGCACCTCTCCTGTTTTGGGTCGGTGGTTTTCAGGGCGAGGAGATTCTTCCCTGCACCCAGACCGTCGTCGTAGCAGAGCATGCGGACAATCAGGTAGAGAGGGTGACGGTGCAACACGTCCTGGAGGGAAAAGAGGCACTCTTTTTACTGAGAGGTGTCATTCCTGCACCATAATAACACACTAAAGTTGAATGTAGGAAATAATGGAAATACTCTCTTCCAGGGTCAAACTGTTCTTCTTCAACTCTAAAATCCTTTATTACATCTGCAGGTCACGTTTTAGGTAACATTATAATAAAGGGTGTCCTGATCTGATATCAATATCGGATTTCAGTCTGATATGAGCAAACAAAAAAAGGTATTGGCTTGTATGTATACTATATTGCCAAAAGTGTTTGGCCACCCATACAAATGATCAGAATAAGGTGTGCTAATCACTTGGACCGGCCACAGGTATATAAAATCAAGCACTTAGGCATGAAGACTGTTTCTACAAACATTTGTGAAAAAGTGGGGCGCTCTCAGGAGCTCAGTGATGTCATAGGATGCCACCTGTGCAAAAAATCTAGTCGTGAAATTTCCTCGCTCCTAAATATTCCAAAATCAACTGTCGGCTTAATTAGAAGAAAATGGAAGTTTTTGGGTACAACCGCAACTCAGCCACAAAGTGGTAGGCCACGTAAACTGACGAAGAGGGGTCAGTGGATGCTGAAGCGCATAGTGCAAAGAGGTTACCGACTTTCTGCACACTCAGTTGCTACAAAGCTCCAAACTTTATGTGACCTTCCAATTAGCCCACGTACAGTATGCAGAGAGTTTCATGGAATGGGTTTCCATGGCCTAGCAGCTTCATCCAAGCCAGGGGTGTCAAACGTACGGCCCGCGAACAGGTTTTATCCGGCCCGCGAGATAAGTTTGCGAAGTATAAAAATGAGCCGAAATTTTTTAATGAAAAATGTCGCAATAGCAATTATTTGTATCTTTCTAATCTAGATTATGCTACATATGTAGGAAAAAAAGAAAAAAAAATACGTTAGTGCACCAGTCGAGGTAAATGAGCAAACTACGTAAATAACATCCTGTAATTTGATTTTTTTTTTTCATCCTGATAGATTGAAAATTAGTTGACTGATGAACATCATCACATAATTTATTCATTCATCCATCCATCCATCATCTTCCGCTTATCCGAGGTCGGGTCGCGGGGGCAACAGCCTAAGCAGGGAAACCCAGACTTCCCTCTCCCCAGCCACTTTGTCTAGCTCTTCCCGGGGGATCCCGAGGCGTTCCCAGGCCAGCCGGGAGACATAGTCTTCCCAACGTGTCCTGGGTCTTCCCCGTGGCCTCCTACCGGTTGGACGTGCCCTAAACACCTTCCTAGGGAGGCGTTCGGATGGCATCCTGACCAGATGCCCGAACCACCTCATCTGGCTCCTCTCGATGTGGAGGAGCAGCGGCTTTACTTTGAGTTCCTCCCGGATGGCAGAGCTTCTCACCCTATCTCTAAGGGAGAGCCCCGCCACACGGCGGAGGAAACTCATTTCGGCCGCTTGTACCCGTGATCTTATCCTTTCGGTCATGACCCAAAGCTCATGACCATAGGTGAGGATGGGAACGTAGATGGACCGGTAAATTGAGAGCTTTGCCTTCCGGCTCAGCTCTTTCTTCACCACAACGGATCGGTACAACGTCCGCATTACTGAAGACGTCGCACCGATCCGCCTGTCGATCTCACGATCCACTCTTCCCTCACTCGTGAACAAGACTCCTAGGTACTTGAACTCCTCCACTTGAGGCAGGGTCTCCTCCCCAACCTGGAGATGGCACTCCACCCTTTTCCGGGCGAGAACCATGGACTCGGACTTGGAGGTGCTGATTCTCATTCCGGTCGCTTCACACTCGGCTGCAAACCGATCCAGCGAGAGCTGAAGATCCCGGTCAGATGAAGCCATCAGGACCACATCATCTGCAAAAAGCAGAGACCTAATCCTGCGGTTACCAAACCGGAACCCCTCAACGCCTTGACTGCGCCTAGAAATTCTGTCCATAAAAGTTATGAACAGAATGGGTGACAAAGGACAGCCTTGGCGGAGTCCAACCCTCACTGGAAATGTGTTCGACTTACTGCCGGCAATGCGAACCAAGCTCTGGCACTGATCGTACAGGGAGCGGACCGCCACAATAAGACAGTCCGATACCCCATACTCTCTGAGCACTCCCCACAGGACTTCCCGAGGGACACGGTCGAATGCCTTCTCCAAGTCCACAAAGCACATGTAGACTGGTTGGGCAAACTCCCATGCACCCTCAAGAACCCTGCCGAGAGTATAGAGCTGGTCCACAGTTCCACGACCAGGACGAAAACCACACTGTTCCTCCTGAATCCGAGGTTCGACTATCCGACGTAGCCTCCTCTCCAGTACACCTGAATAAACCTTACCGGGAAGGCTGAGGAGTGTGATCCCACGATAGTTGGAACACACCCTCCGGTCCCCCTTCTTAAAGAGAGGAACCACCACCCCGGTCTGCCAATCCAGAGGTACCGCCCCCGATGTCCACGCGATGCTGCAAAGTCTTGTCAACCAAGACAGCCCCACAGCATCCAGAGCCTTAAGGAACTCCGGGCGGATCTCGTCCACCCCTGGGGCCTTGCCACCGAGGAGCTTTTTAACTACCTCAGCGACCTCAGCCCCAGAAATAGGAGAGTCCACCACAGATTCCCCAGGCACTGCTTCCTCATAGGAAGACGTTTTGGTGGGATTGAGGAGGTCTTCGAAGTATTCCTTCCACCTATCCACAACATCCGCAGTCGAGGTCAGCAGAACACCAGCCGCACCATACACGGTGTTGATAGTGCACTGCTTCCCCTTCCTGAGGCGGCGGACGGTGGTCCAGAATCGCTTCGAAGCCATCCGGAAGTCGTTTTCCATGGCTTCCCCGAACTCTTCCCATGTCCGAGTTTTTGCCTCCGCGACCGCTGAAGCTGCACACCGCTTGGCCTGTCGGTACCTGTCCACTGCCTCCGGAGTCCTATGAGCCAAAAGGACCCGATAGGACTCCTTCTTCAGCTTGACGGCATCCCTCACCGCTGGTGTCCACCAAGGGGTTTTAGGATTGCCGCCCCGACAGGCACCAACTACCTTGCGGCCACAGCTCCGATCTGCCGCCTCGACAATAGAGGTGCGGAACAGGGTCCACTCGGACTCAATGTCCAGCACCTCCCTCGTGACATGTTCAAAGTTCTTCCGGAGGTGGGAATTGAAACTTTGTCTGACAGGAGACTCTGCCAGACGTTCCCAGCAGACCCTCACAATGCGTTTGGGCCTCCCAGGTCTGTCCGGCATCCTCCCCCACCATCGCAGCCAACTCACCACCAGGTGGTGATCGGTAGAAAGCTCCGCCCCTCTCTTCACCCGAGTGTCCAAAACATGAGGCCGCAAATCCGATGACACAACTACAAAGTCGATCATGGAACTGCGGCCTAGGGTGTCCTGGTGCCAAGTGCACATATGGACACCCTTATGTTTGAACACGGTGTTTGTTATCGACAAACTGTGACGAGCACAAAAGTCCAATAACAAAACACCACTCGGGTTCAGATCCGGGCGGCCATTCTTCCCAATCACGCCTCTCCAGGTTTCACTGTCGTTGCCAACGTGAGCGTTGAAGTCTCCCAGTAGGACAAGGGAATCACCCGGGTGAGCACTTTCCAGTACTCCCTCGAGTGTTCCCAAAAAGGGTGGGTACTCTGAACTGCTGTTTGGTGCGTAAGCACAAACAACAGTCAGGACCCGTCCCCCCACCCGAAGGCGGAGGGAGGCTACCCTTTCGTCCACCGGGTTGAACTCCAACGTACAGGCTTTGAGCCGGGGAGAAACAAGAATTGCCACCCCAGCCCGTCGCCTCTCACTGCCGGCAACGCCAGAGTGGAAGAGGGTCCAATCCCTCTCGAGAGAAGTGGTTCCAGAGCCCTTGCTGTGCGTCGAAGTGAGTCCGACTATATCCAGCCGGAATTTCTCGACTTCGCGCACTAGCTCAGGCTCTTTCCCCCCCAGTGACGTGACGTTCCACGTCCCAAGAGCTAGCTTCTGTAGCCGAGGATCGGACCGCCAAGTGCCCTGCCTTGGGCTGTCACCCAGCTCACAATGCACCCGACCTCTATGGCCCCTGCTATGGGTGGTGAGCCCATTGGAGGGGTGACCCACGTTGCCTTTTCGGGCTGTGCCCGGCTGGGCCCCATGGGAACAGGCCCGGCCACCAGGCCCTCGCCATCGTGCCCCACCTCCGGGCCTGGCTCCAGAGGGGGGCCCCGGTGACCCGCGTCCGGGCGAGGGAAATCTGGGTCCATGGTTTTTCATCTTCATAAAGGTCTTTGAGCTGCTCTTTGTCTGATCCCTCACCTAGAACCTGTTTGCCTTGGGAGACCCTACCAGGGGGCTTTATGCCCCCGGACAACATAGCTCCTAGGATCATTGGGACACGCAAACTCCTCTACCACGATAAGGTTGCAGCTCAATTTATTCAGAAAGTATAAATAACAATGTGGAAGGGGGGCGTGGCCTGCAGTCCTGTAACAAAGCAGGGTGTGCCAAGAACGAATTCGAGATCAGCGACAGGTGCGTGGATGGCCCACCTGGGCGTGCTTATCTAATCACCTGTCGCTCTGTGAAAGGCAGCAGCCGGGAAGGAGAGAGGGGTAAGGTTGATGGTGAAGCACGAGCGAGAGCGAGACTGACGAAAAGACAATTGCTAAAAAGCACAAAGACAATTTATTGCAAAATACAACATTCTCGTAAAACTGTAAGAGCCTGGCATGTCGAGGACTAGACAAATAAAGATAGAATACTATTAGCCGCAACATGTAAGTGAAAAACAAACCCGACAACATTATGATTTGTACATTTTCAGAATGTGCTTGTTCTATCTTTAAACAAAGAAAACAATCTGTATTTGTCTTCATTTTTAAGTTATCTTGCCGTGATTTTACGAGTCAGGCCCAACTTGGAGAAGATTTTTCTCCATGTGGCCCCCCGTCTAAAATGAGTTTGACACCCCTGATCCAAGCCATACATCACCAAGTCCAATGAATAGCGTCGGATAGAGTGATGTAAAGCACGTCGAGTTGGCCACTTAGTTCCAGTGAAAGGAACTTTGAGTGCTCCAAGATACCAAAACATTTTGGACAATTCCATGCATGGGAAAAGTTTGGAGCTGGCCCTTTATTTTTCCAATATGACAGTGCACCAGTGCACAAAGCAAGGTCCATAAAGACATGGATAAAAGAGTCTGTTGTGGATGAACTTCACTGGCCTGCACAGAGTCCTGACCTGAACCCAATAGCACACCTTTGGGATGAATTAGAACAGAGACTGAGAGCTAGGCCTTCTCGTGTGTGACCTCACCAATGCGCTTTTGGAAAAATGGTCAAAAAGTCCTAAAAACACAGTTGAAAGAAGAGTTGAAGCTCTAATAGCTGCAAAAGGTGGACCGACATATTGAACCCTATGGGTTAGGAATGGGATGGCATCTTCAAGTTCATATGTGAGTCAAAGCAGGTACTTGCCAAATACTTTTGGCAACACAATTTATGTCCAAATGTCCATAGGGGACGGCGTGGCGCGGTTGGGAGAGTGGCTGTGCCAGAAACCTGAGGGTTCCTGGTTCAATCCCCACCTTCTACCATCCTAGTCACGTCCGTTATGTCCTTGAGCAAGACACTTCACCCTTGCTCCTGACGGGTCCTGGTTAGGGCCTTGAATGGCAGCTCCCCCCACAGTGTGTGAATGTAGGTGTGAATGGGTGAATGTGGAAATAGTGTCAAAGCGCTTTTAGTTCATTAAAAAGGTAGAAAAGCGTTATACATGTATAGGCCATTTACCATGTTCAAATAAGCAGTCCTGCAGCACGTTTAGTTGTGCAAAGCAGCAGGGCCAGCTAATGTCCAAATTTCCTCCAATAAGAATACAGGGTTGGTATTTTCTTGTAATTTAGTCAAACATGCTAGGCTATAGGCAACTAGGAAATAGCAGCTACACAACAGCCAAGCACACAATAGACTACCTAATAAGTGTTCTTAATTACACAACATTGCAATCTAAAAATACCCCATGTGTCAATATAAACAAGTATGAAATCATTATATTTGCACATTACTTACAAATACAAAGTCTCCAGGGCAGAAGCGTATCAGAAAGTATCCAGTAACAAACATGTTCGCATCATTCAACTTACTGTGTCATTAACCTAATTTAAAGAATAAAATAATAAATACCACTCCGCTTCAATTGAAAGACAGCATAATTCCATTCCAGACAGTTAATAAATAATAAGTTAGTGTTGTTCATACCTGCCATTGTTCTCTGAGTAATTTCACTTGATCAAACCTTTTCTAACATTCCACACAACAAAATAATAAAATGATGGTGTATAATTCGCACTGATACTGTATTAAATAAATATCAGCTCCAATATTGATAACATATTGGAAGTGAACAAGTTGCAGTTTTCTTTAGACTTCAGGGCCTGTGCAGCAGCTTAAGGAACAAAGAAAAAACAGCTTTTCAAAACTTCAAGGCTAATTTCACAAATGATTCCAAATAATACGACTTAATGGGCATTTAAAGGGCATTCGATTATATATATAAAAATAAAATATATGTATGTATGTATGTATGTATGTATGTATGTATATATATATATATATATATATATATATATATCAAAAGTTTGGACACATCTTCTCATACAATACGTTTTCTTTATTTTCTGACTGACTGAATTATATTTATATAGCGCTTTTCTCAAGTGACTCAAAGCGCTTTACATAGTGACACCCATTATCTAAGTTACATTTATACCAGTGTGGGTGGCACTGGGAGCAGGTGGGTAAAGTGTCTTGCCCAAGGACACAACGGCAGCAACTAGGACGGCACAAGCGGGAATCGAACCTGCAACTCTCAAGTTGCTGGCACGGCCACTCTACCAACCGAGCTATGCCGCCCCATTTTCATGGCTATTTACGTTGTAGATTGTCACTGAAGGCATTAAAACTATGAATGAACACATGTGGAGTTATGCACTTAACAAAGGTGAAATAACTAACAACATGTTTTGTATTCTAGTTCCTTCAAAATAGCTACCCTTTGCTCTGATTACTGTTTTGCACACTCTTGGCATTCTTTCGATGAGTTTCAAGCACACCTGTAATGTAAAAACTATTTCAGGTGACTACCTCTTGAAGCTCATTAAGAGAATGCCAAGAGTGTGCGAAAAAGTAATCAGAGCAAAGGGTGGCTATTTTGAAGGAACTAGAAAATAAAACATGTTTTCAGTTATTTCACCTTTTTTGTTGAGTATATAACTCTACATGTGCTCATTCATAGTTTTGATGCCTTCAGTGACAATCTACAATGTAAATAGTCATGAAAATAAAGAAAACGCTTTGAATGAGAAGGTGTCTCCAAACTTTTGGCCTATACTGTTTATCATAATACTTGAGTCACGACACAATATACAGTACTGCAATATACTACATCAAGAATGTATCTTCAATGTTGTCCAGGCCAATAACCCCCAAACATATATAGCAATGTAAAGGGGACCTCCTACTTATATATCTTGTAAACACATTTGTTTTTTAATAAACTGGTAACAAATGGACCTTGTTATTGTTCAGTACGAATATATTTAAATGATAGCAGTAGTGCCGCTAATCTTTAGCTGGCTACCAGTCTGCAAATGTAGTAGAGCACTAATTGTCAGCTGGAAAAATGGTCTGTAATACGCTCGCTGTCAACAAGAGTGCTAATGGCTGACTATCATAAACGCTACCATGAATACAATAATATAACAGTTTCATGTTTTTATTATAAATCTGCAAGGTACAGTAAGTAGGTTTTCCATGCCAAAGCCATTTAAAAACAGGAGTATAGTGTGTTGGATAAATGTTAATGTGTATTTAAAAACATTTCAATCTGTACAAAAATAATATACTGTATATCAATTAAATATTTAATACTCCTCCCACGCAGTACCTCCATGGACCCGATGTGGGTCATGAACCAATGTTGAAGACTTCTGTTCTAGATAGCTCACTGATAAATTTAACAGGCATCTTAAAATACAAGTTGTATATATTTACACTTGATGATAATTTTTAAAACAATGAATTGATGATAGCTTAACTATACACACAGACAAGACTCACACACTGGTCCACAGAGGCCACTTTGACTCCATGTTTGGACACTCCCAGTATCATTTCTTCGTCTCCTGGCACAAATGGCAGCTTTCCATTTTGCTATGATGGCAAAAAAAAAAAATATTATTTACAGTTGCGATGAAAGTGTAGTAGCTGTCAACACGATTATGTAAAACGCAGCCAAAGCATCATAAAGAAAGTATTGTGGAGCCCGCTATAGGAACTGGTCAAAATGTTGCATGCATGTAACAAGGACATCCTTTTTGCTTGACAGCGGTCATGTTTTCTAAACAATCTTGCTCATATTTTACACACACATGCTTGTCAGTCCTATAAAGATGGGTACTAAATTTAGTTCACTCTAAATAGGAATACAATCTTTTTTTTTTACTAAAATATTAGGATTTAAGGAACATTATTGTCATACCAGCACATGTGAGACACATGAGTTGCACGGAATGTATTACCCAAAGTCCCAGATTTAGCCCAATGAGAACCACAAGAAAATAGAATATAATTGAAATTTAATAGGATATAAATAGACTACTCTCGGTTATAAATACAGTAACTTCGGTTAATAGTAACAGATTAGAAAGAAAATTTAATAAATAGAAATAGAAATTAAAACAATGACAATAAACCAAACCAAATAAAAACCCAGTTCAGCAATGTTGGGACGTGGGATATTAATGTCTACTTTTTGTTTTGCTATAAATTACAAATAGTTCACTTTGACTGATCTGTCAGACCTTAGTGCCTTATCTTTATTACATTAAGTCAATTTCTTCACGTGGAAAATATTGTATCATAATAAAAACCCTATGAACATAATAACAGTAAGAAAAAGTATCTTCCATATTTGCTTAAAAGTCAATCTATAAGAGTGAAAAATAAACACATGAATACTACTAGACATTTTGAGTTTTACAAATATTCAGCTGAATTACAGCTGTATTTTTTGTAATATAGTTCAACAAGCCATCAGTATTAAAATATATTAGCATTAGAATTGTGCTAACATTAAAACATGTTGAGTTCCTTACCTGAGCGCTGTCAATGTAGTTGATGAGGTCGAGAGGTTCGCGGAGCGTCTTGCTCATGTCAAACTGCAACTTCTCAATGGCTCCCACATACTTCACACGAAATTCTGCGCAGGTTTCAGTTGTACTGTTTCCTGGAAACCATCAGTTCAAGAAGCTTAAAAACTAGTGCTGTCAAATATATATGTGTATATTTTTTAAATCAGATTAATCACATTTTTTGATTTGGTTTAGTCATGATTATTCATAGTATATTATTCGCTTCCAGAATTTCAAATAACTTTAAAAAAGACCCAAATATTTGCACACAAATTAAATTATGACATGTCATCCAGGAAAATTTGAAAAAATATTTTACTTAAATACTTGTCTTTTATGTGCTCAAAATGTGTTAACAGTTTTATGTGAAGTCCTGTCAGGCTGTATTATGGAGTGAAATTTGCCAGCAAACACACCAGTCGGCGTCTCCTCACTCATCTTTGCACAGACGCATGAACTGGCCTGATCACTGATCGTATAACAACACATTCTACCTTTCAGGTAACCATCCATGGTTAAAGGATCATGTACGGTCAAAATAAATTGCGTAATTAATCTTTGTATACATATGATTGATGCAATATTTTTGTAGATTAATCACATGCGTTAACATTATCTTAAGTCCCAATGCATGCATGAGACTCATCACAATTAATCACACTAAATTATTTGCTTGCAAAATGTTCATAAACTTAAAAAATAAAAATACTGTAATATTTTTACACAAATACTATTTTATTGTCACATTGTCTATAACAAACCATGAAACAAATATTTTGATGCACAATTTTAAAAATATACCTTACTACATATACAGGGTTTCCTACACATTCATTTATTTGTGGCGGCCCGCCACGAAAGAATTACAGCCGCCACGAATAAAAAAAATAAAAATGTACATACCGCTCATAAAAGCAATGGGACTCTCTGTCTGTGAATGGAGCTTGTAGTTACATATTATATAAATATGTAAATATTATATAAATATGTACATAAAGTGTTGTAATTATATTCCAACTCCGCCGCTGCCTCCACCACATCCCACAACCCCCCCGCAGCACGACCACAACACCACAAATAGATGCTTGACCTGTGGGAAACACAGATATATGTTGTTTGGCTCAAAACATGGTAAGTATTATCTTAAGTTCCATTGCATTCATGAGATTAGTCACGCCATTTTTACGGTAAATGACTTGCTTGCAAAATTTTCATTAACCTTAAAAAAAGACCCCAATATTTTGACACAAATGCAATTTTATTTTTGTGGCATACACAAAACATTTAAAAAAATGTTTTACTAAATATACGTAATTTATTTGCACACTACTTTTGAATTGTGATTCATCTCGGTAAATTACTTGCTTGAAAATGTTTTATTAACTTAGAAAAATACCCCAACATTGTGATACGAATGCAATTGCATTTTTTGAGTATCATACACAAACCACTTCTTAAAAATGTTTTTTTTTCTAAATATATGTAATTTACATGCTTAAAACCTGGTAACAGTTTTATCTCAAGTTCCATTAAGATGTATTTTTAATCTACGCCTCCTTTAAAGCAACCTTTCACGGTTGAGGTAAAGGAGCATGTGGGGGTTATAATAAACTGTGATAATCTGCATAAAAACTGTACATAAGTATTGTGTTTTTTTTGTTTTTAATCACGAGTCAGTTAAGTCATTATTTTTGACCGCCTTCGTTAAAACAAAAAACACACTCAAAGAACTGAGACTGACCTGAGCTCTTGGTGGAGTCCGTGTCCAGGCTGGCAACTGTGCTCGACCTGGACAATCCCCCTAAACTGGAATCCACAGACTACAGAAAAGTAATTATGCACTGGATTGTGCAAGTGGACCAAATGTTGTGGTTGAGTGTGTTTGGTTTGCGTACTTTACTTTTGGTGCTGATCTCACTGCTTTGAGAGCTGCTGCTGCTGTGGCGTTTCTTGACCTTGCGGAACATCTTTCACTGCATTCTTGACAACCGCATCCCAGGCCGCCAACACCTAAGTGAGTACAACCATTTTTATGACAGGATATCTGTCTTCTAAATGGACAGTACTATAGAAATTGGATATGACTTGGAGTAGTCAGTGTGCAGCCGGACGTGACATTATGTAAATCCAACAAATTGGAGCCACAATTGCCTGCCCTTAGGGGACCACATGTAATAGCGAATATATATGAAAATAAATGCATATTAACCTAGTTACACAATGTGCATGGGAAACTATCTATGAGTACCATTTTATTTTTCAACTTGCCTTGTTTGTTGTAGGATCAGATTATATTAAAGCACCAGTAGAGTGGAAAAACAAGTTAAAGTTAAAGTACCAATGATTGTCACACACACACTATGTGAAGCGAAATTATTCTCTGCATTTGACCCATCACCCTTGATCACCCCCTAGGAGGTGAGGGGAGCAGTGAGCAGCAGCGGTGGCTGCGCCCAGGAATCACTTTTGGTGATTTAACCCCCAATTCCAAACCTTGACGCGGAGTGCCAGGCAGGTCCCATTTTTATAGGCATTGGTATGACTGACTTAATTTGCTTAATTGTGTTTAATTGTATCCATTAACCATATCCACTTGTATTTACAATCTGCAGAGTATGTGTAAACACCGTCTAAACGTCACAAAATGCCACACATTCACTAACAGATTAATGGATAACTTGCAGGATCAGATTATATTAAAGTACCATGAGAGTGGAAAAACAAGTTGACTTTTTGTGCTTAATTGTGCTCCATTGTATCCACTATACCTGGGGTGTCAAACTCATTTTAGATTGGGGGCCACATAGACAAAAATCTACTCCCAAGTGGGCCGGACAGGTAAAATCACGGCACGATAACTTAAAAATAAAGACAACTTCAGCTTGTTTTCTTTGTTTAAAAATAGAACAAGCACATTCTGAGAATGTACAAATCACCCACATCTCCAAGGTTTCTCATGGTTGTTCATATTGACATCCCACGGGGTTGTGAGTTTTTCTTTGCCCTTATTTAGGGCTATATAAATAAACATTGATTGATTGAAGATTGATTCTTCCCTCAGGCCATAAGACTCTTGAACGCATCATAATAATTCCCTCAATCCTCTCCCAAAACGGATTAACTGGCTGGAATATAAAGACAATATAACATACATCCATAAACGTGGATGCATATGCAAAAGTGCAATGTATTTTTCTGTACAGTAATTTATTTATTTATATCTGCACCTTATTGCTCTTTTATCCTGCACAACAACGAGCTAATGCAACAAAATTTTGTTCTCATCTGTGCTGTAAAGTTCAAATTTGAATGACAATAAAAGGAAGTCTCTCTTTCTCTCTCTCTAATTGGATGCTGTTCCTTTTTTTGTAAAAATTTGGACTGGACTCTCGCGACTGTGTTGTATCCATTGTGGATTGAACTTTCACAGTATCCTGTTAGATCCGCTCGACATCCATTGCTTTCCTCCTCTCTAAGGTTCTCATAGTCATCATTGTCACTGACGTCCCACTGGGTCATTATTGTCACCAATGTCCCACTGGGTGTGAGTTTTCCTTGCCCTTATGTGGGCCTACCGAGGATGTCGTGGTGGTTTGTGCAGCCCTTTGAGACACTAGTGATTTAGGGCTATATAAGTAAACATTGATTGATTGATTGATTGATTGAAATAATAATACATGCATTTATTTAGAAACTGCTTTATAACTTTTTGCAGAGCAATTAAACTAATGAAGCATGTCATGTAAAATGACATGGTGGGACACTTTAAATCATGAGGTGGGCCAGATTTGGCCCCCGAGGCCTTGAGTTTGACACTTGTGATGTAACACAACAAAATGTGAAAAAACCGAAGTGTTTTGAGTGGAACCACGTTCTAGAGCTATTGAAATGTATACAGTAAGGTACTAACTAGAGATGTCCGATAATGGCTTTTATCCGATATTACGATATTGTCTAACTCTTAATTACCGATACCAATATCAACCGATACCGTTATATACAGTCATGGAATTAACACATTATTATGCCTAATTTTGTTGTGATGCCCCGCTGGATGCATTAAACAATGTAACAAGGTTTTCCAAAATAAATCACCTCAAGTTATGGAAAAAAAATGGCAACAAGGCACTGCCGTATTAATTATTGAAGTCACAAAGTGTTTTTTTTTTTTAACATGCCTCAAAACAGCAGCTTGGAATTTGGGACATGCTGAGCATTAAAAAGGTTGAGGTGTATGGGGTTGGGGGGGGTGATGGTTTGGGGTTGGGACTAGCGGGGTGGTATATTGTAGCATCCCGGAAGAGTTCATGCTGCAAGGGGTTCTGGGTATTTTTTCTGTCGTGTTTATGTTGTGTCACGGTGTGGATGTTCTCCCGAAATGTGTTTGTCATTCTTGTTTGGTGTGGGTTCACAGTGTGGCGCATATTTGTAACAGTGTTAAAGTTGTTTATATGGCCTCCATCAGTGTGACCTTTATGGCTGTTGACTAAATATGCATTGCATTCACTTTGTGTGTGTGTGTATGTGTGTGTGTGTGTGTGAAAAGCCATAGATATTATATAACTGGGCCGACACCAAAGGCCGTGCCTTTAAGGTTTCTTGGCGCCCTGTTCTTCTCCCTACATCCGTGCACACAGCGGCGTTTTAAAAAGTCTTAAATTTTACTAGTTTTAAAACCGATACTTATAATTTTGATACCGATAATTTCCGTTATTATATTTAAAAGCATTTATCAGCAGATGTGGGTAGTAACACGCTACATTTACTCCGTTATATCTACTTGAGTAACTTTTGGGATGAATTGTACTTCTAAGAGTAGTTTTAATGCAACATACTTTTACTTGAGTATATTTATAGAGAAGAAACGCTACTTTTACTCCGCTCCATTTATCTAGATTCAGTTCGCTACTCGCTACTGATTTTTATCGATCTGGTAATGCACGTTTTTTTTTTTTTTTTCCAGACAGACCTTCAAAGTAGGATCTATTACATGCCTGCGTTTTACCAATCAAATGCAGTCACTGGTGATGTTTGACTCCGTTTTACCTATCAAACAGAGCCAGACGGTCACATGAATAACCGCACACTTTTTTTTCCTTTTTTTTATAAACCTTTATTTATAAATTTCAACATTTACAAACAGTTGAAAATAATAATCAAAGGAAGTACAAAAACAGTACATAACAGTATAAAAACTGTACAAAACAGCACCAGGGGGTTGTAAATTCACAGTAACTAAAATAGAATGCAAAAAAAAAAAAATATATATATATATATATATATATGTATATATATATATAAAATAAACAAGTGCAAAGCCATTGGCTCACTCAATCTCAGTAAACAACTTAAATCTGGAACACAGCATCATCGTTTTCACAGCAATTTGGTTGTTAGAGGTAGAGTGTTTTAATGTAGAGTTCTAAATCTTTTTAAAGGCACAAAAAAAAGGTCGGATATCGAGAAACTTACATTTATGAATATAAAACTTAGCCAATAGTATGATGAGGTTGCAAAGGTAAAATTCATTTTCAAATTTTTTTTCAATACAGTGTAAAACCAAATATATATTATTTAATATATATTATTGTTTTAGTTGCTTAAGAGATATTCCTGGCTCTGAATTTGTTCATTGCTATTTTTATGTTTTTATGCATTACTTGTTGCCGTCATCATTAAACGAAAAGGTTACTCATCAGTTACTCAGTACGTGAGTAGTTTTTTCACAACATACTTTTTACTTTTACTCAAGTAAATATTTGGGTGACTACTCCTTATTTTTACTTGAGTAATACATCTCTAAAGTAACAGTACTCTTACTTGACTACCCACCTCTGTTTATCAGCCGATAATATTAATAATATCAGTTAATATCGAAGTTTACTGCTAGCATCCTTAATATCATGATTCATTATAGATGTAATTGAATATTGTTACATAATTATACAAGAAAAAAACTCATACCATACTAGACCAGGGGTCACCAACCTTTTTGAAACCAAGAGCTACTTCTTGGGTACTGATTAATGCGAAGGGCTACCAGTTTGATACACACTTAAAAAAATTGCCAGAAATAGCCAATTTGCTCAATTTACCTGTAATATATATATATATATATATATATATATATACATATATATATATATATATATATATATATATATATACATATATAAATGGGTATTTCTGTCTGTCATTCTGTCGTACATTTTTTTTCCTTTTACGGAACGTTTTTTGTAGAGAATAAATGATGAAAGAAACCACTTAATTGATCGGTTTAAAAGAGGAGAAAAAAGGAAAAACATTAAAATTAAATTTTGAAACATAGTTTATCTTCAATTCCGACTTTTCAAAATTCAAAATTCAACCGAAAAAAGAAGAAAAAAACTAGCTAATTTGAATCTTTTTGAAAAAAAAAAATAATAATAATAATAATTTATGGAACATCATTAGTAATTGTTCCTGATTAAGATTAATTAAAAAAATAAAAATAAAAGATTAATTTTAGAATTTTGATGACACGTTTTAAATAGGTTAAAATTCAATCTGCATTTTTTTAGAATATACAAATTGGACCAAGCTATATTTTTAAGAAAAACAAATCATTATTTCTTCTAGATTTTCCAGAACAAAAATTTAAAAAAAAAATCAAAAGACTTTGATATAAGATTTAAATTTGATTCTAAATATTTTCTAGATTTGCCAGTGTATTTTTTTTTAAATTTTAATCATAATAAGTTTGAAGGAATATTTCACAAATATTCTTCGTCGAAAAAACAGAAGCTAAAATGAAGAATTAAATTAAAATGTATTTATTATTATTTACAATAAAAAATTAATTTACTTGAACATTGATTTAAATTGGCAGGAAAGAAAAGGAAGGAATTTAAAAGGTAAAAAGGTATATCTGTTTAAAAATCCTAAAATCATTTTTAAGATCGTATTTTTTCTCTAAAATTGTCTTTCAGAAGGTTTTAAGAAGCAAAGTAAAAGAATAAATGAATGTATTTAAACAAGTGAAGACCAAGTCTTGAAGATATTTTCTTGGATTTTCAAATTCTATTTGAGTTTTGTCTCTCTTTGAATTAAAAATGTTGAGCAAAGCGAGACCAGCATGCTAGTAAATAAAAAAAAATAAAAAAATGGAGGCAGCTCACTGGTAAGTGCTGCGATTTGAACTATTTTTAGAACTGGCCAGCGGGCTACTCATCTGGTCCTTACGGGCTACCTGGTATACCTGGTGACCCCTGTACAAGACTGATGTTTGAGTTTTGACACGATAATATCGGCAGGTCGATATAATCGAACATCTCTGGTACTAACTTTGAATAGTTTTTTTCTAAAAATAAATACAAAAAAAAAATGTAATATGACGTTACGAAAGTGTTGTAATCCAATATATTTCATGTTTAATATGTGTATATGAATGTAGAGTGCTGATTGCAGCTTCCTGGTTGATGAATGATTCCCGGGCGCGGCACCGCTGCTGCCCACTGCTCCCCTCACTTCCCAGGGGGTGAACAAGGGGATGGGTCAAATGCAGAGGACAAATTTCACCACACCTAGTGCGTGTGTGACAATCATTGGTACTTTAACTTTAACATAAAGGCTGTTTTGCCCGGACTTATGTAGTTCACCTGCGTGTTAAACCGTTGCAGTCAACAAATTCCAAACATTCACAAAAAATATTTCCAAAACACGGACAAAGTTGTTATGATAAGCTCAGGTATCTAACTGTTAAAGCTATTCATCCTTCACCGCCCACGTCGTCTCAACGATCAAGTTGCCCGGCGTCAACTTTACTCGCAGGAAAAGGGAGTTTATAAAAAGATAAAAGTGTCAGACATACCTGTTAGTGTACCGTTAACATTATTCGCTCTCGCTTCCTCCGACTGGGCGTTTGTTGGCTTTTATTTACGCTCAGTTTAGCTTCTCTCGTAGTTTCACTGCCTCCACCCGACACTTAAAGGGGACATACCACCTCGAGCTTACAATCCAGTATTTTTTTGTTAATGTGACTTAAGTTGAACGTCACATATATAATAAAATGTATGGTTATGCATTGTAAAAACGTATTTACATGTTTTTGTATTACATCCTGTTATTAAAACAAACAAAAACATTTGTCCCGGAACACTTGTCATCGCTCCTTGGTTCTGACCGAGCGTATTTTGACGCCCAACCGGAAGTGTCCAGTTTGAGAGAGACCGCCCACCCATTCATTTGGAAAACATTATGCTTTCATATTAATATTTCTGGGCTTTTATCTCTGGTTTCAGGTAGCTATGGCGACAAAGCGCAAAGTGGATGTGGTTGTCCCGGCAGAGGAGAGTGACCAGCTCCACATCCGTCCGTTGTAAGCTGATATACGTCACAATATTGTAGTAAAATGGTAATATTTGTGAACAAAACGTTAACTTAAAGGCCTACTGAAATGAGATTTTCTTATTTAAACAGGAATAGCAGGTCCATTCTATGTGTCATACTTTATCATTTCGCGATATTGCCATATTTTTGCTGAAAGGATTTAGTAGAGAACATCGACGATAAAGTTCGCAACTTTTGGTCGCTAATAAAAAAGCCTTGCCTGTAGCTGAAGTAGCAGACGATGTGCGCGTGACGTCACGGGTTGTAGGGCTCCTCACATCCTCACATTTTTTATAATCATAGCCACCAGCAGCTAGAACAATTCGGACCGAGAAAGCGACTTTTTTCCCAATAATTTGAGCGAGGATGAAAGTTTTTTAGATGAGGAAAGTTAGAGTGAAGCACTAAGAAAAAAAAGGCGACGGCAGTGGGAGCGATTCAGATGTTATTAGACACATTTACTAGGACAATTCTGGAACTGCTTATGGTGTTAATAGTGTTTTAGTGAGATTATAAAGTCATACCTGAAAGTCGGATGGCTGCGGTGACCGCTAGTGTCTCTGAGCGAAGCCATGGAGGAGCCAAGATCTGCAGAACGCTAACTCCGCACAAGTCTCCGGTAAGAGCCGACTTAATATCACAATTTTCTCATCCAAAAACTTGCTGGTTGACATGTGGTAGAGAAACATGTTCGCTAAAGCTTCACAACAAACAAAGAAACACCGGCTGTGTTTCGGCATCTAAAGGCAGCTGCAATCCATCGCTTTCCACCAACAGCATTCTTCTTTATAGTCTCCATTATTAATTGAACAAATTGCAAAAGATTCAGAATCACAGATGTCCAAAATACTGTGTAATTATGCGATGAAAAGAGACGACTTTTAGCCGTAAGTGGTGCTGGGCTAAAATGTCCGCTCAACCAATAACGTCACAAACACACGTCATCATACGCAACATCATTCCGCGACGTTTTTAACAAGAAACTCAGCGGGAAATTTTAAATTGTAATTTAGTAAACTAAACCGGCCGTATTGGTATGTGTTGCAATGTTAATATTTCATTATTGATATATAAACTATCAGACTGCGTGGTCGGTAGTAGTGGGTTTCAGTAGGCCTTTAAATCAGGGATGTCCAAGGCTAAGCTGCTTCCTCCGTGGGCTGCATACTGGAGGAAAAAAATCGATGGACGTCGGGGGATACTTTGAATTTTTTAAATGTTGTAAAAAATATAAAAAATTGTTCATTTTATAACAACTCTTTCTATTATTAGTAACATTTCCGACTTTTCTTTGTGCCTTTATTTAGTTTTTACTAGGCCTGTGGAAAAATAACGAGTTAACCAAAGTAAAAATGTTGCGTTAATCATGACAAGTGAATGCATATACATAGAATAATCACGCAATTTATTTTGACCATAAATGCTCCCTCACCTCAGTGTTGTTCAATTATTTTCAGTCGCGCCCACCCCACTCTCTGTCTTGATTATAAGTGAAGTGAATTATATAGCGCTTTCTCTCTAGTGACTCAAAGCATTTTACATAGTGAAGCCCTATATCTAATTTACATTTGAACCAGTGTGGATGGCACTGGGAGCAGGTGGGTGAAGTGTCTTGCCCAAGGCCACAACCCTCAAGTTGCTGGCACGGCCACTCTACCAACCGAGCTATGCCGCCCATAAATAGTATACCGTATTTCCTTGAATTGCCGCAGGGGATATAGAATGCGCCTGAGTGAATTACTGCCGGGTCAAACTCGCTTCACAAAATAATTAACGCATGCTTAGTATTGCCGCCTGGTCAAACTTGTGACGTCATGAGTGACACTTCCCCTGTCATCATTTTCAAAATGGAGGAGGCTGATTTCAATACCGGTAATTTGAAATCGCATAAAGGGAAAAAGATTAAGAGCTATTCAGTAGGATTTAAGGTCCAAGCTTACAACACACTCAAATTCTTACTGTATGCCTTTGGTAAGTGCCGGAGTGAGAAGAAGCTTTAAAATAATTAGTGCATTCTTACTTTTACCAAATGCCTTTGGTAAGCGCAGGAGTGAGAAAAAGTTTTAAATTAATTAGCGGCTTGGTGGCAATTCAAGGAAATACGGTAATTTATAGTAAACCTCTGCAAAACATTGTGTCCTTAACGTTTAACAAAAAAAAAAAAAAATATCCATCAACTTACTGTACAACTGTAAAGATTAACACTTTTTAGCCTGTAACAGCAGATTTAAAATGCATCAAGTTGCCTAATAAAATAATCCTTATTTAAACTTAAACATTTTTTGGATTGACATGAACCATTTGATACTAAAAAATTACAGTTAATTAACTCAATTAATTCAAATTGATCTGCAAAATTATTTCAGAGCATAATATATGGTGGGACAGGGGTTAGTGCATGTGCCTCACAATACAAAGGTCCTGAGTAGTCCTGAGTTCAAGCCCGGCCTTGGGATCTTTCTGTGTGGAGTTTGCATGTTCTCCCCGTGACTGCGTGGGTTCCCTCCAGGTACTCCGGCTTCCTCCTATCCCCAAAGACATGCACCTGGGGATAGGTTGATTGGCAACACTAAATTGGCCCCAGTGTGTGAATGTTGTCTGTCTATCTGTGTTGGCCCTGTGAAGAGGTGGCAACTTGTCCAGGGTGTACATGCCTTCTGCCCGAATGCAGCTGAGATAGGCTCCAGCACCCCCCGAGACCCCAAAAGGGACAAGTGGTAGAAAATGGATGGATGGTTATATAAAACACTTTACCATACAAAACAAAAGTGAGTAAAACACTTCGTGAAAATTTTTTTCATAAATAAACTCAAGACAAATGGGTTAAATGAGCACGTTTTGTAGTGGACAGCTTTCAAAGCATGGTACTGATAAAGTATGTTCCCCTGGGTCACACGCTCTGCGCCTGCCCCACTATTTGAGAAGGGCTACTTTACCTTAACTTTTAATGGTTACCTGAAATGTGGCACATGTTATACGGTCATTGATCAGGTGTTGTGCTCACTGGTAAATTTCACTTCATAATAAATCCTGTTAACACTTTAGATAAAACTGTTACCAAATGTTGTGCAAATAAATTATGTGCATTCAAGTAAAACGTTAAAAAAAATATTCCTGGATGACATTCTGATAATATGTCTTCCCTTAAAATTTGTGGTTAATCTGATGAAAACTAGATCATTTGACAGCACTGGTGTTTGGATTTTATTTCTTAATTTTCGTTACTGCAATGAATGACAAAGACAGCCAATGCCATAAATGGCCTCCAGAATGCAGTTCGGACACATGAGTCTTACACTGTATTTTTCCCAGGGGTGCTGGACAGGAGGTTGGGAGGTCATGTATTATACTGGAGTTCAAAGGAAGAAAAATTATGGTAAATAACAGTACAAAAGTACTCCAGCTATATAAATGGTGACTGTGTTTATGAGTGGATGAATATTAATTTGTATTTGGCAGCTGGACTGTGGCATCCATCCTGGTTTAGAGGGAATGGACGCCCTCCCCTATATAGACTTGATCGACCCGGCTGAGATTGATTTGCTGCTCATCAGCCAGTAAGTGCCCATCACACAAGTGGAACAAACATGTGACTAAATGTGCCTACTTTTTTGACCAGTTTTCACCTTGATCACTGCGGAGCTCTGCCTTGGTTCCTCCAGAAGACCAGCTTCAAAGGAAGGACCTTCATGACCCACGCCACCAAGGCCATCTACCGCTGGCTGCTGTCGGACTATGTCAAAGTCAGGTAAGAAAGTGTTTGTTGAGTTTTAAATTGTATTTTCGGCAATATGTCTTTTTTTTTTTTCCTGTAGCAACATTTCTGCAGACGACATGTTGTACACGGAGACAGACCTCGAGGAGAGCATGGATAAGATTGAGACCATTAACTTCCACGAGGTCAAGGAGGTGGCGGGAATTAAGTTCTGGTGCTACCATGCTGGTCATGTGTTGGGAGCTGCCATGTTTATGATTGAAATAGCTGGCGTCAAGGTAACAGCTTCTATTGGATTTCTTTTTATTCAGATTATATTCAATTATTTTTAATAATGTGTTTGTATCTTGAAAGCTACTGTACACAGGAGACTTCTCTCGACAGGAAGACAGGCACCTCATGGCAGCTGAGATCCCCAGTGTTAAACCAGACATTTTGATTATTGTACGCCACAAAAAGTTAAACATTTGCTTTTGAAATTTTGTTTTTTTTACCTCTTAATGTGACCAAAATGTGTCAACAGGAGTCAACGTACGGCACGCACATCCATGAGAAGAGGGAGGAGCGTGAGGCTCGCTTCTGTAACACCGTCCATGACATTGTCAACAGAGAGGGCCGCTGTTTGATCCCCGTGTTCGCTTTGGGACGAGCCCAGGAACTGCTGCTCATCCTGGGTGAGACATGGCATATTGGGGGTTTGACCATAAACCCATAATTTCAAATCTATAATGCATCTTGATAGACGAGTACTGGCAGAACCACCCCGAGCTCCATGACATCCCCATCTATTACGCCTCATCCCTGGCCAAAAAGTGCATGGCTGTGTACCAGACTTACGTCAACGCCATGAATGACAAGATCCGCAAGGCCATCAACATAAACAACCCTTTTGTCTTCAAGCACATCAGTAACCTGAAGGTGGGGAGAACAAAGCATTACAGCCAAGCGGCGCAAACTATTTTACACGACTCCCTCTCTTGCAGAGCATGGATCACTTTGATGACATCGGCCCCAGTGTGGTGATGGCGTCGCCTGGTATGATGCAGAGCGGCCTATCCAGGGAGCTCTTTGAAAGCTGGTGCACGGATAAAAGGAATGGAGTCATTATCGCTGGGTACTGTGTGGAGGGAACACTGGCCAAGGTCAGCTGGTGCATAAGTACAGTGTAATTACATCAAATATAATATTTATACCCATAATTCAGCTTTTTTTGGGAAGAAGATCTATAATATCACTAGATAAAATGCAGAAAAGTTTGTTAGCTGGGTAAGCATGATGATGTAAGACTGGAGTGTCAATTTTTTTTCATTGAGGGCCACATCGTAGGGCCGTTTGTAACCATACTTGCCAACCCTCCCGATTTTCCTGGGAGATTCCTGTATTTCTGTGCCCCTCCCGAAAATCTCCTGGGGCAACCGTTCTCCCAGATTTCTCCCGATTTCCACCTGGTCAACCACATTTGGGGCGTGCCTTTAGGGTCCTCTACAACCTGTAGTCACGTCCGCTTTTTCTCCATACAAAGAGCGTGCCAGCCCAGCCACATAATACATGCGGCTTTTATACACACATAAGTGAATGCAAGGCATACTTGATTAACAGCCATTTAGGTCACACTGAGGGTGGCCGTATAAACAACTTTAACACTGTTACAAATATGCGCCACACTGTGAACCCACACCAAACAAGAATGAATGCCACATTCCGGGACAACATCCGTACCGTAACACAACAGAACAAATACCCAGAACCCCTTGCAGCACTAACTCTCCCGGGACGCTACAATATACACCCCCCACCGCTACCACCAAACCCCGCCCTCCCCAGCCCCGCCGCCACCCCCCCATCTCCCGAATTCGGAGGTATCAAGGTTGGCAAGTATGCTTGTATCAGTGAATAATATATAAATACAAATGTTTAAACATTATACATCTTCAATAATTGCCTATGCATTTGATCATTTTATATTTTTTTTATCTACGTACACTGTAAAGAAAAAAAAAGATTTTATGTGAAAAAAACTTTTAGCAACTGAGCTGCCATTTTACTTTGAAAAATCTACGGTTGTGTTTACAGTGCCTTCCTGTAAATGAAAAAATGGCAAAACACATTTTTACCACAAAATTTATTCTGATTTTTACAGTGTACAATTTGATGAATAACTTGCTTTGAAATCATGAAACAAGTAGATATTTAAGTGTCTATTTTAACCAAAAATGTTAGAAATGTATTATATTTTGTAGCATTATTAGATATTAAAGTTTAGAAGATATGCAGATGCATGCACTATATATATTTTTTCTTCAGTCAAAATGGAAAGAACAAATACATTTAGAAAGAAAATACAAAGTACTTTATTGACACATTATTTTCAGTCTTTTGCAGTCTATACAATGATGATTTTGACACGTGATAGAAAACAAATATACTGGTATTCAAACTTGTATGACAATATAGCAGGTCGTGGCTGCATCGCTCCTGGTGCATTTGAGTGGCCGTAAGAAAAGCTTCCGACTTACTAAAGCTGTAGACCCAGAGTATACAAAATGGCCAATAATATGCATGCAGCTTACTTTGGTGACTGTGATTTGTTGTGAAGCACATCATGTCTGAGCCGGAGGAGATCACCACCATGTCAGGACAGAAGCTCCTGCTGAAGATGTCGGTGGACTACATCTCCTTCTCGGCCCACACAGACTACCAGCAAACCAGCGAGTTCATCCGGGCCCTGAAACCTCCGCATGTGGTAAGAAGGAGGGGTTGAAATGTTTAATAGTTGCTTACCTTATTTAGTTACATAATAGGGGGAAACATTTTGGGGAAAACATAATTTTGGATGCTGTTCTTTCATTAGACCTTAATAGCTGTACCTTGTGTCTCTGCTCTCAGATCTTGGTCCACGGCGAGCAGAACGAGATGGCTCGTCTGAAGGCGGCGTTGATCCGAGAGTACGAGGACAACGACCAGGTTCACATCGAAGTCCACAACCCTCGCAACACAGAATCCGTCACCCTCAACTTCAGAGGAGAGAAACTGGCCAAGGTAGATCGGACAGATTTCCTCATTGTTGATTTCCCGTGTCTTAAATGGTGCCAAAAGGGAGTGGTGCACTGCATGGCAGCTACCAGCAGAGGTGCTGTTGGGTCTGCTTCAACCAGTTTACAGAAGTAAAAGCTGAGACCAGCAATGCAAAGTTAGGCTACTGGCAGCATTATTTTAAGCATTTATTTATTTCAATTAGTACAGCATAAGGATGACGGAATCTTAATTGTAATACATCTTAAAGCTTCTTGCGAAAACGTACATCACGATATATTGGTATAATATTGATAAAAAAAACATTTTAAAACGGGTCACAAAGGCTCTTAATTTAGCTGCTGATGTACAGTTGTGATCAAAATTATTCAACCCCCACACAATTTGGGTATTTTAGCAAGTAGGACATTTATTCCATATTTTGTTTATAGTCATATCAAATAAAGATGCATTAAATAGACAAAGGCAACTTGAATTACAAGATTATATTTTGTAACATACCAAACAGTGTCATTTTTCTTAATATCTCATTGACTAAATTATTAAACCCCTTGAAGATCATAACTCTTAAGAACAGAATTTGAATAAGGTCTTTTCAATCAGGAGTTGAAAACACCTGTAGATGTGATTAGAACCATAACGAGCAACAATTAAACTGATTGAAAAAGACTGTGACGCTCAGCTTCTTGTAGATGGTCAGATGTGATTAGAACCATAACGAGCAACAATTAAACTGATTGAAAAAGACTGTGACGCTCAGCTTCTTGTAGATGGTCAATGGTGTATTTGCAACATGGTGAAGTCCAGGGAGTGGTCAAAGAAGTCAAGAGAGGAGGTCATTTTTCTTCATAAGAAAGGATATGGATATAAGAAAATAGCAAAGACATTACACATTCCAAGAGACACGGCTGGGAGCATAATTCGCAAGTTTAAAGCTAAAGGCACAGAGGAAACACTACCTGGGCGTGGTAGAAAGAGGATGCTGTGTGCAACTGCTGTCCGGTATTTGAAGCGTACAGTGGTGAAAAACACCCGGGTAACAGCTGAGGAACTACAACAGGACATTACAGAGGGGGGAACGCAGGTTTCGTCCCAGACAATAAGGCGCGCACTACGAGATGAAGGCCTCCATGCCAGAACTCCCAGGCGCCCCCCACTTCTGACTACCAGGCACAAGAAAAATAGACTCCAGTATGCCAAAAATCATCTGGACAAACCCCAAAGGTTTTTGGAAACTGTTTTATGGAGTGATGAGACAAAACTGGAACTCTTTGGGCCTATGAATCAACGTTATGTCTGGAGGAGAAAAACAATGAAGCTTACAAAGAGAAGAACACCTTGCCTACTATTAAGCATGGTGGGGGGTCAATCATGCTCTGGGGCTGTTTCTCTGCCTCAGGTACCGGTAATCTCCAGCACGTTCAAGGCATTATGAATTCTATTTCCTACCAGGATATATTAGCTGCAAATGTCATGAAGTCAGTGATGAAGCTGAGGCTTGGGAGACTTTGGACCTTCCAACAGGACAACGATCCCAAGCATACATCCAAATCAACATCAGAGTGGTTGCAGAAGAAGGGCTGGAAGACTCTGGAGTGGCCTTCACAGTCGCCAGACCTAAATCCTATAGAAAACCTGTGGTGGGACTTGAAGAAGGCATTTGCAGCACGCAAGCCCAAGAATATGAATGAACTGGAGGCCTTTGCCCAAGAGGAATGGGCTAAAATACCTGTAGATCGTTGCAAGAAGCTTGTGTCCGGTTATGTATCACGTTTGAAGGATGTAATTACTGCCAAAGGGTGTTCTACTAAGTACTAAAGATGCATGTAACTAGGGGGTTGAATAATTTTGTCAATGAGATATTAAGAAAAATTTCCTTTTTTGGTATTTTGTAAAATATAGTGTTACAATTTAAGTTGCATTTGTCTATTTGACACATCTTTATTTGATATGACTATAAACAAAATACGAAATAAATGTCCAACTTGCTAAAACACCAAAATGTGTGGGGGTTGAATAATTTTGATCACAACTGTATAGGAAAGGATAGGCGGTAACATTTTGTGTCATTTTTGGTTGAATTATTTTCTTAAAACTATTATGAATCTACCTGTTAACATCTAGTTCACTTTCGTGTAACGTGTCTCCTGCTACACTTCTGTTAAAAAATAATAAGCACTTATTCTTCTGTTGTTTTATTCTTTTTAGTTTTGGGTGACAAAATTACAAATGTGTGTATTGAACTGCTACCAAAAAGTTACATTGGCAGTAATAGTCATACCCAATTTCATTGTTAAAGTATTCATAACCCTAAAAGAATGATTAAATGATTCAATTTTGATCACAACTCCATCCATCCCATCCATTTTCTGCCGCTTATTCCCGTTCGGGGTCGCGGGGGGCGCTAGCGCCTATCTCAGCTACAATCGGGCGGAAGGCGGGGTACACCCTGGACAAGTCGCCACCTCATCGCAGGGCCAACACAGATAGACAGACAACATTCACACTCACATTCACACACTACGGCCAATTTAGTGTTGCCAATCAACCTATCCCCAGGTGCATGTCTTTGGAAGTGGGAGGAAGCCGTAGTACCCGGAGGGAACCCACGCATTCACGGGGAGAACATGCAAACTCCACACAGAAAGATCCCGAGCCTGGATTTGAACCCAGGACTGCAGGACCTTCGTATTGTGAGGCAGACGCACTAGCCCCTCTTCCACCGTGAAGCCTGATCACAACTCATTTGTTGTAAACAAAACACTTTGACAGTAACAAATTTGTATGTACTCAATGGAGTATCTACCATTAACTGATATTATACCTGGTATTATTACCATCTATAATTGAATTTATCAACCCACCTCTGTTTGTTTTAAAGAGCTCCATTTTAGCGATAAGCTCTGCTTTTTTGTATCCTGTCACAGTGTATAGTGTAGCATGTTTGGCTATTCTTTGTCGGGTGCCAAAAGTAAAAGTTCAATCACACTTTTTTAGCAGATATATTTTTCAGATTTAACGTTCTTTCCTCAGATTTAACTCACTTTTCTGAGATTTAGCTAATTTTTATCACATTTAAGTTGACATGAAATGTTAACTCTAAATCCAAACCTAAATTTTAAAGGAGAACTGCGCTTTTTCTGGAATTTTGCCTATCGTTCACAATCATTATCAAAGGCATGACGACAGATGGATTAAAAAAAAAAAGCCTTCTAAATATTAAACGGAAAAAAAGTCATCTAACAGCAGAGCACATGGGCGCTCCACTATTCTGCCCATAAAATCCGATAAATACCAATTCAAAATGTGCCAACAATATCTGCTAGAAAAGTGTGACTGAACTTTTAAATTAGGCACCCCATAATTCCTTGCTTCTGGTTTTCCAGTAATAATAGAGGCGAGGGTTTGTGAGTTGGAAGCTGCGCAGTGGAGGGACATTAGCCACTAGCTTGCAAGCGAAGATGCTATGTTGCGTTAAGGATGCCTTTTGTTTGCTTGTTGTGTCAACCGGCATATGCAACCGGAGTACAGCATTAAAACAGGAATTCGGAACAGGCAGATGTTAAACTAAATGGGCAAATTCTCTAAGCAAGTAATTAACAAAATCTGTATATATTTTTAGTTTAATGTTGACATAATTAGTAGTTTTTCTTTTTAAACACCAGCGTGAACTTTAGCTTTACAGACATTAAGTCTGCTGTGTGTCATGTCCCACATCTTGCCCTGATGTGGGATCTGAGATGAGGATGTCGTTGTGGCTTGTGCAGCCCTTTGGGCACTTGTGATTAAGGGCTGTATAAATAAACTTTGATTGATTGATGATGTTAAATATGTCTCCCAGTACACATGGTGGTATTTGATGTAATTACAACCATAAATGGCATCACCTGTTTCAGTGTTGCGTAGTCTGCTTATTAAGCAACCTTGGGCTTGTTTTTATTTTCAAAGCCACCTGCAAATCTAGTGAGTCGTGCTTTACGTTTTTTCAAGCTTGTCTTTCAACAAGTTGTAGCTTAATTGGGCTTTTTCTTTTTTTTCTCTGTGCAGCAGGTAATTTCCCATTTCTTAACCTACATTTCTGTCTTATCATGCCTGCTTTGTACGTCAACTCGGCACACCCCCAAACACACTCATTATGCAAGTACAGTAGAGATGGATTTATGGCTCTTTGAAAGAACAGCCATTCAGAAAACTGGATTATTATATTTGTATGTTATAATAATGGAAACAATCACTTAGATTGGATACAAATATTTTAAATTAAATAGTACATCATGTACATGTGTATACCAATATATTATTTTTGACATTCATTTGGCTTGTAATTCATTATAAACATTCCATTAAGTGGTACAATATTGGCATCTGTGAAAGTGATATCACTATTTTGAATTTTTCCACATCTAAAAAAAGACTCTGGCACAATAACAACTATGTACATTTACTTAAAAATTATATATGTGTTGGATCCGCTTTGGACTGGACTCTCGCGGCTGTGTTGGATCCATTATGGATTGAACTTTCACAGTATCATGTTAGACCCGCTCGACATCCATTGCTTTCGTCCTCTCCAAGGTTCTCATAGTCATCATTGTCACCGACGTCCCACTGGGTGTGAGTTTTCCTTGCTCTTATGTGGGCCTACCGAGGATGTCGTAGTGGTTTGTGTTGTGGTTTGTGCACCCCTTTGAGACACTAGTGATTTAGGGGTATATAAGTAAACATTGATTGATTGATTGATATGTATGCAATTGATATAAATACAACTAGAATGAAGAAAAGAGGACATTTAAGTGCACATTAGTTTTGGATTAGGCCAGTTGTTCTTAATTATTCATCATGCCCTCCCTAATGTTAATTTTTTTTCTGTATGCATTAAGATAGTTGTTTACGAACACTAAAGATGCTATTACGCCATGGCCTCTCACACCCACTTTCCGCGCCCCACTATTTTAGAAGCACTGCATTAAACAGGCTGTTTGGAACTTGCTCAGTTAACATTTTCTAGGGGAATTTTTTTCACGCCCCGGCCTTAAGTCCATGTTTATTTATTTATCGATTTGTATGTGTAAAGATATACGGTATTGCTTCTCACGCCCCAAGGGTGCCTCACTATTTGAGAAGCATTGGATTTGGCTAATATAAATGTTTCACACTCTCAAAATCCAATTAGACTAATTAATTAGCTAAAACAGCAATTTAGGTAACTATCAGAGTCATACATCAATCAGGGTTTGAAAATCTGAAGTTATTCAAATAATTTAAGTTTTTTTAAATGCATTATCTCAACTGTGTTTGTAATATTACTGTTGCAAAATAAAAGTATTGTGATATTTCACAATGTGATGGTTTGCCTTACGGGCTTAATTTCATAGGGCTGATTGCTTTTTTTATCTCTTGCGAGATCTGGCAAACACTGACCTGTTTATGTTCTTCTATGTTTGAACTGATGAATTCTCAAATGCGTAACCAGACCTTCTGCATTCTGTGCTCAGGTGATGGGTTCTCTGGCGGATCAGAAGTGTGTTCAGGGTCAAAGGGTATCAGGCATCCTGGTGAAAAAGAACTTCAACTATCACATCCTCAATCCCTCGGACCTTTCAAGTCAGTCACGTTAGTCCAGAAATAAGTGTGAATGTATTGAGATACTCACCACGTTGGTGTTTTTGTAGTGTATACTGAGCTATCCATGAGCACAGTGAAACAGACACAGGCAATCCCCTTCACCGGACCTTACTCACTGCTCGTCTGCCACCTGAGGAACCTCACAGGTGAACCTTCATACACTTTCTCCTTTGAACAGATCAAACTTAGCTTTAAGTTTTCTCTCCATCAGGCGACGTGGAGGAGCTCGATGGAACCGAGAAGAAAACCTTGAGGGTTTTCCAAAGCATCACACTGATCCACGAGGCGGGGGTGGTCCTGCTGGAGGTTAGTACTAAGGTACTATGTAAAATATATTGGGACGTTCTGTTGCTTCCACAGCGGTTCTGCAACTTCTTTGTATATTTCAGTGGCTTGCTAACCCTCTCAACGACATGTACGCCGACGCTGTAACCACTGTGGTGTTGGAAGTCCAGTCCAATCCAAAAGCTCACAAAGGTCATTATTACTATCACTTTTCTTGTTGTCATCAGGTAGAAATTGGAGGATGCTTAATGGGGTAGATTGTGGTCATCTACAACCATGCATTTATAGCTCTGACACCACTTGCAACCTAAAAAAACCATATAATATTTACACTTTTACCTATTCTGCTTCAAGTGTTAACACAAACCAAAATACACCCGAAGGACAGCATTTAGTATTTCTGCACTTGTGTTTTGTTATTACCAGTGGTTAACCTATGTTTACACTAGAATGACAATTGAAATCTTACAACATTCTGAAGGGTTTCTTCTTTGTCACTCCACTTTGACCCCGGAACTAACTTACTAACTAACCAACCCTGTGAATCGTTTCTAAAAATTTGGGATCTGCCGATCGATCGCCATTTTTCATGTGAAAGTATGTCATCGCCGTTGCCGATTACGAATGCTGATCCCCTTTGGCTGATACAGTATTTATGTTGAGTCCCCTAGCTGACAAGATAACATATCCATACAATGTGGAGTCACTCACCTAAGGTAATAATAATCAGCTCCATTGCAGCAGATAAACTGCATTTCTTAGTATTTTAAGTATCACGTTTCATTATTCCTGGAGGACGATGCTATACATGTTATACACCGACATCAAGCTAGGAGCAGATACGCTAATACATAAGCTAGCCTGAAACAAAACAATAAATAAGTGCTTTGTAACATTTAAGTGTAGATGAAACCATGTTGCAGCAGAATTTAAGCAGTTATTAACAGGAAAATAACAAGTATAATAATGAGTCAAGAGAGAGAATAATATAACAACTGTTGGTGTCTCCACATTGTTGCAGTCAGGACATGACACGTAAGAGGACAACGAATCAACCCATAATTTAGTGGCGTTGATACCAAGGGTATTATCAGTATGTGATCGCGAATAGGTTCATTTTTTTTTTTGTTAGTATTAACAAATTGAGGGAATAACTTCCTGGGCACAGGACGACTTTAAGAGCAAAACCCAAAGGGTTTATACACATAATAATAAGTAATTCTAATTTTGTTTAGCATTTACTTTGTGTTTCTCAAACAATTGTACATAATAAAAGAAAAATGTGTTAAAATTGCAAAAAATTGAATAATACTCACCATCAATCCGTAACATATTTTTGCAGTTAATACATTTAATCGGTATCTGTATTAGTATCGGCCAATCTCACTCATGGATGATCCATATCAATAGCATTAATACCTGATTGGAACATCAGTACCGGTACTAAAAAATCCAACAAATCAAATGTTAACCAGTTTCCTAAATGTGACTTTGTTCATTTCTAGAGGTTTCAGTGAATATTCCACTAAAGAGGACTTCAGGTGCTGACTCTTTGATGTGTTTTTTGAACAGTCATGGAGACCCAGACTTCTACTCTGGATATGGATACCTTCCAAAATAGACTGGAAATCATGTTACAGTAAGTCAGACCTTCTAAAATGGTGGGGGGGGGGGCCCCTTGGGGGTCACGTGTGACCTCGGAGAATAAGCCTTTTATTCTCTGTACCAGAATATGAGTGACTGTAACCACGAAGGGAGATGAGAAAAGGCTGGTGTGTTGTTTCCTTTAATGTTAATAAACTATCAATGTTAAGCAGAGGTATAGTTATAGTATATATTTATATACCATATATATAATAATAATATAATGATTTTATAGACAAACTATAATATTTTTAGTCACTGTAGAGCGTCTGGGGCCGTGAAATATTTTCTTCTTCCTAGGGGGACGTAACAGAACAATTGAGAAGCACTGCAGCAAGTGGTTTAATGCCTTCTGCTTATAGAAGATATTTGACTCAGTTTTGATGTAGTAAAGCGCTCCTGTCACATTAAGGAGCTTTTTCACTACTAACAGTTACTGTAAGACTTTTACATTATTTACATCTAGCATTTAATGATGTACACTAAGTATAATGTCCTTTTTGCATCGTCAGGGACATGTTTGGACAGGACTACGTGGACATCAGTGATGATAAAAACTTCTCTGTGACAGTTGATGGGAAGACAGTGCTCATTTGCTTGGAAACAAGGGTAAGTTTTAGTTTTACCTTACAATTTATGGACATCCTCACAGTTTTAAATCTCCCTTCAACCAGTCTGTGTGCTACGAGGACGACAGCATAGAGGACGACTCCCTGAGAGAGATGGTGGAGTTGGCGGTGCAGCGCCTCTTTGACGCCCTGAACCCCATCACGTCAGAACATGGGCGAAGCTGCGCTCACACTACTACTTGAGACACATAGTTTTAATGGTTTCAATTTTAGTATAATAGTTTGTATTGGTGTTACAGTATATGGATTAGTTTAGTGTTTTACCTGCACCCACTTGAATTTATTTATTTATTTATTAACGTAATGTGTAGTTCAACTAATGTGCACTGATATGATTTAACTTGTGAACTGTGAATTTCTAATTGCATTTAATGTTCAATGTCAACAAGAAAAAAAAACATGTTTTGTTAGTGATTTAAATGAATGATTTTACTCATAAACTAGAGTCAGGACACGTCCAAACATTTCACAGTGCTTTTTCAAAGCACAGCTTATTTATTACTTGAAATATCTGGATGATTCGCATTGATTTTTCAAAAATAAAACACACAATAGTCCAGATCTTTGCATTTTCCCTCAACTAAGTGTTTATACATTTTCTAATAATAAATATGACATGACTTACTATAAGTCAATGAAGATAAAACTGTCGGACAGAAGTAGCACCTAAAATGTGAAGAAGAAAAAAAATTCCGCCAAGGGTGACACACATCCAGACTAACTAAATACAACAAGATTAAACAGAAATTTGCTTTTAGGCCTTGACCAATAACACATTTTGCTGTACAATATATTGTCTCACAAATAATTGCTGCTAAATCATATTATTGTCAGCATTGTTTTGGTGACAATTGAAACACCAATCCAATGTATAATAATGATGCAAGTAACCATTTCAAACACAATTAACTTATATTTTACAGCAGTATTGAAGGTCAAAAACGTTTGAGTATTCTAAATAGGGGTGTAAAGATTCGTTTTAACGATTAAATCAATATTTGTGGTGCCGATACGATTCTGGGACAATCCCAATTTTTTTTTTTTTTTAGAACGATTAAATCCGAAAAAAGTCAGTGAGTTGAAATGAATTTTGTTAATTTTTAGCAAAAAAATAAATAAAATCTGTTTGACAGTGAAATATATACTGGACACTGCAGGTGAAGTTTCCAATATCACTGTTATTTCTTGTCAAGGAATTAAATATAAATGAGTTATAGATACAAACAAGCAAGTAAATGGTCAATGTATTGACATCTTATTTAAAAAAAGTGCAACAAACACTTTAGGTTGAATTAAGAGGAACCTTTGTTTCCTCTCATGTTCAATAGTCAAGCAAAATTCAATAAAAAGTACAGTTACTAACATTTTAACAGTAGATTTACCTTCCAAATTAAGTTGTCCGCCCTGGCATTGTGGAGGACGGACAGTGTCACAGGTGTGCGACAGCATTTATGCCCTATCATCCCTTGACCGATCGTTTGTACTCATAACTTTCCCCTGGCTATTAGTTGTTAATTCATGTTGTGTTCCAGAGGTTAATGCGTCGCGTAACTTGGTCCGCAGTCACTTCCGTTTTGTCGGCCGCGTCTTTTGTGGCTTATAAAGTAAACTTGTGGCTTTTGCAATTGTTCTGTAGCTGAGTGTTTTGTGTTGTAGCTGAGTTTTTTGTGTTGTGGATTTTGCATTTGTTGTGACCTATCTTGACGACCATCGCTATCCGGCAGTTCTGTTTTGATGACGTCACAGACAGGTAATAGATTCAATGTCAAACATCCTTATTTATAAAAAATGCTCAACTTCATACAATGTCTGCTGTTGTTCGATCTAATGTTTTCCTTTTTCTGGTATCGAATCTCTTTTAAAACGACTAATTCCGATCTTTCGGAAGGCAAACTTGCCAAGCACAGATCAATATACAGTACTTGAAATTTAGGAATCTAAATCGATCAATCGTTACACCCCTATTAAGCACGTAAACAAATAATACAAATAAAACTCTCAATTTATGTTGGATAAAAATGTCACTGAGGTAAATATTGAACATCTTGAAGTGCAGTTAAAATGTTCCACAATTGGAAAAACCGGGCCATTGTTTTTTGGCATCGCTTTCTGACAAATTCGACATACTGGCTAGTTTGTCCGTGTTGACGGGCTTAACTTTCTCATTCATTTAGAAGCCAGATTATTCTCACAATGGCACATTTGGCTTTGCATTCATCGTTTTTTTCTCCCCAAATTGTGTTACATTGTGGTGCTTCTCGCCCAGCCATTAGTTAACAGTCTCACCACCGCTGACAGAGACAAAGATTGTGGATGACTGACAAGAGGGTTCACTCCGGTAATTTTATTCTGCTGTTGAACAAACTTGCTCGGGTGCACAGACTGAAACCTCTTGCACCTTGCGAGAGACACAAACATGGTCTATCAGCGCTATATTATCAGGAACTACATCCAGTATGCACTAGTGTATCTATTTAGGAGCAAGAAGTAGGACTATGGCTTGTTGGGATGAATTCATTAACGTGGACCTCAATTTAAACAAGTTGAATAATTATTTGGGTGTTACCATTTAGTTGTCAATTGTACGGAATATGTACTGAACTGTGCAATCTACTAATAAAAGTTTCAATCAATCAATCAATCAAAGGATCCCCTCAGAATTATAAAGGTACCATCCATCCATCCATCTTCTTCCGCTTATCTGAGGTTGGGTCACGGGAGCAGCAGCCTAAGCAGGGAAGGCCAGACTTCCCTCTCCCCAGGCCCTTCATCCAGCTCTTCCCAGGGGATCCCGCGGCGTTCCCAAGCCAGCCGGGAGACATAGTCTTCCCAACGGGTCCTGGGTCTTCCCCGTGGCCTCCTACCAGTTGGACGTTAGAAATAAAGGTACAATCCATTTAGGGCTGGGCGATATATTGATATATACAATATATCGCAGGTTTGTCTCTATGCGATATAGAAAATGACTATATCGTAATATTCGAGTATACGTTCTCACGCAGGCCTTTTAGCTGCGGGCGTACACTTCAGGCTCTCCTCACTCTTTCGTGTGTCTCCTTACAGACAAGCAGGCGCACATTCTTACATACGTCACAAACTGTCACGTCATACGCAGTGTTTCCCACAGGTCAGGCATCTATTTGTGGTGGTGTGGTCAGGCAGCGGCGATGACCAAGAACGCGGAGTTGGAATATAATTACAACACTTTACGTACACAAATATATACATATTTATATAATATTTACATATTTATATAATATGTAACTACAAGCTCCATTCACAGACAGAGTCCGATTGCTTTTATGAGCGGTCGAGGAAGTCAAAAGCCGGGAAAAAAAAATAAAAAAAAATATATACATATATATATAATTTTTAAAATTTTTTATTTCATTTGTGGCAGCCGTAATTCTTTCGTGGCGGGCCGCCACAAATGAATGTGTGGGAAACCCTGCATACGTCACATACATGCCCTCGCCCAGCAGAGAGCTAGCGGTGTGGCTAACGTTAGCTGCTAACGTAGTTGTACGTGAGAAAGATGGTGCGGATCTGGTAACAAATAAAGGAAGACTTACCGTATTTTCTTGAATTGCCGCAGGGCATATAGTATGCGCCTGCCTTGAATTACCACCTGGTCAAACTCGTGACGTCATGAGTGACACTTCCCCTGTCATCATCTTCAAAATGGAAGAGGCTGATTTCAATACCAGTAATTTGAAATCGCATAAAGGGAAGAAGATTAAGAGCTACTCAGTAGGATTTAAGGTCCAAGCTTACATCACACTCAATTTTTACTGCATAACTTTGGTAAGTGTTGGAGTGAGAAGTGGTTTTAAAATAATTAGCGCATGCTTACTTTTACCGCATGCATTTGGTAAGCGCAGGAGTGAGAAGAGGTTTTAAATTAATTAGCGCCCCGGCGGCAATTCAAGGAAATACAGTAATTCCCAAGAAAAACAGCAGGGTTTCCATCGTCTGGCGGTGGTTCGGCTTCAAGTGGGAATATGTCTAACAGACAACCGTAATTTGTCAAGTGTGGGGAAAAAGCGTTGCTATAAAAAGTAGCTTTACTGCTAATATGTAGCATCATTTGAAAAGTCACTCGCTAGAGAATTTCATAACCTTAGTAACATACCACATAGTGAAGGAAGAATACTAATTGATTTCCTATTATGCAGCTCATTTTTATTTGACAATATGTCTCTGACAATCTTGCAATTTATGTTTAGGAAATGACGTGAATGTTTGTGCCATTGCTTAATAACTTTAATAAATACACTTTTGGTCAATTGACTTAGTTGTGATTTCCCTCTCTGCATGAAAGTCTAAAAGTAGCATATATTAATGCAGTATGAAGAAGAATGTTTAAATGTATACACCAGTGGTTCTTAACCTGGGTTCGATCGCACCCTAGGGGTTCGGCGGAGGTCAAAACACACCCGACTCATCATTTAAATAAAAACTTCTCCCCATCGGCGTATTACGCATACGGCAACAGCAGAAGTCACACTGATTTGCAGGTGTCATTTGTTGTGAGTTTATGCACTGTGTTGGTTTTGTTCTTTGAACAAGGTGATGTTCATGCACGGTTCACTTTGTGCACCGGTAAAAAAACATGGTCACACTTAGGTATGGTGAAACATATTCACCATTAATCAGTTGCTTATTAACATGCAAATTAGTAACATATTGGCTCTTAACTAGTCATTAAGTACTTATTAATGCCTTATTCGGCATTACCTTTTTATAACCCTAACCCTCTAACCCTGGCCCTAACCCTTTTAAATTAAGTCTTTGTTACTTAGAATATGTTCCCCATACTACAGTGTTACCAAAGAAATAACTTTATCTTGAATTTGAATTTTTTAAATTTTATTTTTCACTAAAGAAGGATTCGGTTAATGTGCTTATGAAACTGGTGGGGTTTGGTACCTCCAACAAGGTTAAGAACCACTGGTTACACATATAGTCATCATACTGCTGTGATTATATGCATCAAGTGTGCATTCAAGGCCAAGGCAAAATATGGATGGATAGATATATCGCGATATGGCCTAAAAATATCGCCCAGCCCTACATCCATCCTTATCCTTCATCAGAGTTATTCTGCAGACAGAATCGAACACATCTTGGCGGAGTGACATTTAGAAGTAAGTCTTTTAGGTAAATGTGACAGGTTACCCAAAATGTCACTTGAAGGTGGAAAACAGACAACACGCCAACGCGATCATCGCGACCACGCCTAGTTCGGTAAAACCCTCCATGTTCCTTTCAGTCATCGTCTCCTGCCTCTGCTTCAGAATGTCCTTTTGTCGCTTTCGGTTGTCTTTCTCCCTTTGCAGCTGCTCGCTGTAGTGAGAGCGGAAGAACTTGTCGAAGTCGTACACGCCGCCGGGAGCCACCACTGACCGCCGCCTATCGCCCTGCGCCGGGGTCGAGCTCCCACTCGTGTCCTTAGCGGAGGGTCTGGAAGAGCCGGTCAAATCGAGCTGGCTCAGCAGGCCGCGGTCGTACTTCTTCCGCAGGGCCTTGTTGCCCAGCACGGTGTAGGCCTCGCTGATTTCCGAGAACCGAACAGTGGCCGAGTCGCAACCGGCGTTTCTGTCCGGGTGGTAGACGAAGGACTGCTTATAGTAGGCGGTTTTAATCTGCGCATGCGTGGCGCCGGGGGCCACCTCCAGGATGTCATAGTAACCCGTTTTGCTTTTATAAAGCGGCTCCCCTTGACCGCCATTACCACTGTAAGTCCTGGTGAGCGTCACACAGCCCCGGCGTGTCCTTGGCGCGGGGAAAGTCACAGGATACTCCCGTCGTCCAAGCCAGAGAGAACCCCGCCGGTTAAAATAAATGACGTCACGTCCAACACAAACCGGTGTTGTGAAAGAGTCTCGCGAAACTGCCAAGCCACCGGCTTCAAATGTGTTGAAACGTTTATAATCCCCGAATAAAACCACGCTTGGTAATGGTAATGAACGTACCGTGCCCTTCCCTTCATTTCCAATCGGTTTCAACCGGGAACAGTGCCGTAGTTTGGCTGACATAATCAAAGTGCCTCTTCCAACACGAAGTATGCCTTCCGCCATTTTTACCCGGTGCAAAAAAGGAAGTACGAGTACGACCGGAGGTGGATTTTCGCGGGTTAGTGTAGTCTTTTCTTTACGGCGACCTCCAGTGGCCAATATGACAACGTGGAGGTAAAAAGTTATCTTTTTAAAAACTATTTAAACTTGTCCAGGGTGTACGCCGCCTTCTGGGATGGACTCCAGCATTCCCCGCGAACCCGGGAGGGACAAGTGGTAGAAAAATGGATGGGTGGATACTATGTAAAACAGAGTAAAACAACTTGCACTGAGCCTATAGTCTATAAAATCCGTTACACCTCCCCGATACCGAAGTACATGTCAAACTACCTCTTTAAAGGCCTACTGAAACCCACTACTACCCACCACACAGTCTGATAGTTTATATATCAATGATGAAATATTAACATTGCAACACATGCCAATACAGCCTTTTTAGTTTACTAAATTGCAATTTTAAATTTCCCGGGAGTTTCGTCTTGAAAACGTTGTTTAATGATGACGTGTACGCAAGACGTCACGGGTTTTTAGGAAGTATGAGCGCTGCGCACACACACAGCTAAAAGCCGTCTGCTTTAACCGCATAATTACACAGTATTTTGGAGATCTGTGTTGCTGAATCTTTTGCAATTTGTTCAATTAATATTGGAGAAGTCAAAGTAGAAAGATGGAGTTGGGAAGCCGCCCACCTTACCGACGTACGGGGGGGGGGGGGTTGTTTGGTGCTAGCGGGGTGTATAATATAGTCAGGAAGAGTCATGGATGCAAAGGATTCTGGGAATTTGTTGTGTTGCGTTTATGTTGTGTTACTGTGAGGATGTTCTCCCGAAATGTGTTTGTCATTCTTGTTTGGTGTGGCTTCACAGCGTGGCGCATATTAGTAAGAGTGTTAAAATTGTTTATATCACAACCATTAATGTACTCTGTATCACCCAGTATGCCGTTCAATCTTGTACGTGTGTTTGCGGAAGCTGCATACAACATGTTGCTGGACTGGCAAGCAGTTTGTACATGTTGTAGAAGGCGTCAAAGGCAATGGCTTCATAGCATGCCCTTATTTTTGTTATCCGAGTGAATTTTTTATTTTTTTTTCTTTGTCATGAAAAAGGGAGGTTTTTGTGGTTGGTGCACTAATTGTAAGTGTATATTGTGTTTTTAATGTTCATTTGATTAAAAAAAAAAAAAAAAAAAAAAAAAAATTCGGTGGTTGGGGACCACTGCCATAAAGGATTGACATATCTCACTTTGCATGTAACGAGTTAATACAACTTATTAGTTTCACATTTGAATTTAATTGCTGACATGATTGGATTTTTACACATTATTCAAAAAGAAAATCTGGTTGCAGAAAAAACATGCAACTTTTCTCTGACTACAATTGAACACAGGAGCGGTTAAAAAACGCAACTTTAATTTTTAATTGTTGCATGCTATGTGTTCAAATGTTTCAGCACATTGCTTGCATGTCGTCCGCTTGATGAACTAGAAGACTTATAAATATTACAACCAAGGCTTTTGCAATTTTTTCTTGTAAAATTTTAGTTATTTTGCAAACTGACATCACTACTCATGTTGCGTAATGACGCCATCCCACCCGGCAGAATGTGAACTTTTTGACATCCGTTTATTTTACATCCCAAAAAATTGCTACACTGGAAACCAGTTCTGAACAAGAACTGGGTTTCGATTCCCATAGCCTTATTTTATATACATTTTACAGCATTCTTTTGTGGGGGGTATAAAGAACAATCCGTATGCAATATAATTTAAAATGCATTACTGGTGCACAAAGGTACAAGAAAGCAAACCAATTATATAATGAAAGCATCAAATAATCGTTAATTAATTACATTAAAAGCGGAGAGCGTAAATAAATAGATATATACTTTAAACTGTCATGTGCGCAGCTAAATAATATACATACTTTAACTGAGTTTTTGGCAAGAATACACCTCTGCGGGAGTCTGGTGGATATTGAATTGTCCATAAACTGTAGCTTGTACATTTTTTCTTGAAAGATTGTAAACCAGTATGTGTTTAAATCTTGGTCACATAATCTGTTAGGGGATTATTCTATTAAGGAAGACACCCTTAGATAGGTTCATGTACAGATGTCAAACAAAGATCATCCAGAGTGTGCTTGCTTCTGCCCCCAGAATGATGGGCAACTTAAAGGATAGCAGCAGTTAGATTTTAAGGAGGAAGTATCAACACTTTTTCGACATCGGGTAGGAGCCCCCACCTGTAGGAGTAGAAATCAGGGATCGGAGGTCACGTAGATAGATAAGTCTTTATTGTCATTGCACAAGTACAAACAAAACCTTGTTTTCAGCACAAACCCGTTCAATAATAGACAAACAAACAGTGTACAGGGTTACAGAACAGGAACGCTGACGGGTCGCCACAATGCACCCCGTAAAAGATGGGGAAAAAGGTTGAACGCTGGGGAAGGATGAGTAAAAAAAATACAATCTAGACTGGGCTCCTGAGGGGGCCCAGTCTGGAGTGGGAAAAAAATCTCTCTAGCAAAGCACATATATATATAATACTACATACATCTCGAGATATCTAACAACAGAGGGAAGGGAGTGCGGGGTCATGGTGGTAGGCCGCTTCTCTCAGGCGCTGACCATCCTTTCATCACCCCTACGGGATTTGCGTCGGGGGCGTTGGGTTGGCGTTGGTTGGTTGACTCAATTGGTCAGAGTGACAACTCATGGATGTCTTCTGCTTTTGTATATACAATGTCAGTGTTGTCCAAACTGTCTGGCAGAACAACAAAGAGTAAGCGTCTTCATGTAAAAGGTATGTAAGTAGAAGTTTGCTTAACAGAGGGAAAGGTTTGCTACAGCACCTGAAATTGTGAGGACTTGCTCGATCAAATAAAAAACTTTCTGTTCAACACTTCCTCACCGGCGTCATATTTGGTCCATTTACACCACCTGGTCGTCCTCAGGTCCGGATGAGAATGACAAGACCAGCTATTTACAACAGTATCTATAACACACTTTTCCAGAATGTATCTTAATATTATAAGTAACTATATCTATCTATCTATCTATCTATCTATCTATCTATCTATCTATCTATCTATCTATCTATCTATCTATCTATCTATCTATCTATCTATCTATCTATCTATCTATCTATCTATCTATAATATATATATATATATGTATATATATATATATATATATATATATATATCTCAGTCAATACAAAACATAAACATAATCATACCCTAAATCGGGCTGTCCAAACATTTTGACTTTTGGACTTGGGCTAAAAAAAAGGCACAGATAGACAGACAACATTCACATTCACATTGACACTCTAGGGCCAATTTAATGTTGCCTATCAACCTATCCCCAGGTGCATGTCTTTGGAAGTGGGAGGAAGCCGGAGTACTCGGAGGGAACCCACGCAGTCACAGAGACAACATGCAAACTCCACACAGAAAGACCCCAAACCCGGGAATCAAACCCAGGATATTTAATGATAAACAAAAAAAAAATGTAGTTTTACATACCGGTAAATGAATAAATACTTACATATGCATTGATATATTTAATTCCAATTATAATTATTTATTAACACTTTTAAATATTTTATTTGAAAATGTAATGCGATGAGGTGGCGACTTGTCCAGGGTGTACACCGCCTTCCGCCCGATTGTAGCTGAGATAGGCACCAGCGACCCCCCATGACCCCAAAGGGAATAAGCGGTAGGAAATGGATGCATGGATGGATGAAAATGTATCTATTATTGTCAGAGTCGCAAGAATATACTGTATCAATATTAGAATACTTGACACATTCATTTCACCATATTTTGAAGAAATGTAATTAAACTGACATAAAGTATTCATTCCTAAAATGCAAACGTTTTCTGAGAATCTTTCGATGGGACAAGTGTTTAAACAAGCACAAAGTGGAATACTAAATTAGTTTACCACTTTTGTCAGAAAATACGGGCTCATAACCGGTGTGAATTTATACAATAATGTCATAATAAAGAATGTTTATTTTCATGGGGATAAGTTGATTGGCAACACTAAATGGTCCCTTGTGTGTGAATGTGAGTGTGAATGTTATCTGTCTATCTGTGTTGGTCCTGCGATGAGGGCGACTTGTCCATAGTGTATACCGCCTTCCGCCCGAATGCAGGTGAGATAGGCTCCAGCGACCCCCCGTGACCCCAAAAGGGACAAGCGGTAGGAAATGGATGTTAATGATGCTTCACACATGTGGCTCTAAATCAGGGGTCACCAACCTTTTTGAAACCAAGAGCTACTTCTTGGGTTCTGATTAATGCGAAGGGCTACCAGTTTGATACACACTTAAATAAATTGCCAGAAATATCCAATTTGCTCAATTTACCTTTAATAAATAAATCTATATAAATTTAAAAAATTGTATTTTTGTCTGCCATTCCGTCGTACATTTTTTTTCCTTTTACGGAAGATTTTTTTTTAGAGAATAAATGCTGAAAAAACACTTAATTGAACGGTTTAAAAGAGGAGAAAATAGGAAAAAAATGAAAATAAAATTTTGAAACATAGTATATCTTCAATTTCGACTCTTTGAAATTCAAAATTCAACCGAAAAAAAGGAGAGAAAAACTAGGTAATTCGAATCTTTTGGGAAAAAAATAAAAAAAGAATTTATGGAACATAATTTGTAATTTTTACTGATTAAGATTAATTTTAGAATTTTGATGACATGTTTTAAATAGGTTAAAATCCAATCTGCACTTTGTTAGAATATATAACAAATTGGACCAAGCTATGTTTCTAACAAAGACAAATCATTATTTCTTCTAGATTTTCCAAAACTATAATTTTAAAAGACATTCAAAAGACTTTGAAATGAGATTTAAATTTGATTCTACAGATTTTCTAGATTTGCCAGAATATTTTTTTTGAATTTTAATCATAATAAGTATGAAGAAATATTTCACAAATATTCTTCGTCGAAAAAACAGAAGCTAAAATGAAGAATTAAATCAAAATGTATTTATTATTCTTTACAATAAAAAAATAAATGTACTTGAAATTGATTTAAATTGTCAGGAAAGAAGAGGAAGGAATTTAAAAGGTAAAAAGGTATATGTGTTTAAAAATCCTAAAATCCATTTTAAGGTTCTATTTTTTCTCTAAAATTGTCTTTCTGTCTTTAAACAAAGCAAAGTAAAAAAATAAATGAATTTATTCAAACAAGTGAAGAGCAAGTCTTTAAAATATTTTCTTGGATTTTCAAATTCTATTTGAGTTTTGTCTCCCTTAGAATTAAAAATGTCGAGCAAAGCGAGACCAGCTTGCTAGTAAATTAATAAAATTTAAAAAGTAGAGGCAGCTCACTGGTAAGGGCTGCTATTTGGGTTATTTTTAGAACAGGCCAGCGAGCGACTCATCTGGTCCTTACGGGCGACCTGGTGCCCGCGGGCACCGTGTTGGTGACCCATGCTCTAAATCATTATTTTTGTTTGGTTTTGTATTGTGTAGTTATATTCATATGGTAATTATTATTCTGTGACTGTAAATTGTTTGCTTGTTTTCTTATAGATGATTTTATTTGTTTTTGTATTTGTGTAGTTATAATTATATGTTTTTATATGTTTTTGCTTGTAATTATATTGAGTTTGTGGACCCCAAGAAGACTAGTGGGTTGTTGTGGCAACCAACTAATGGAGATCCTTGATAAAAATCCAAACAAATCAAAATCAACTCCTGGTACACTGATGTATTATATACTGTATTTATAGTAGACAGATGTGAGTCAGCAACATAACACTAGATGGCGACAGAGCTCCATCAACTACAGGAGCAAATATATTGTAATATGCATATGGTGTTGTAGACGCATTACTTTCATGCTTTCACATAATTCAGTCCCTCCTGTATTTTTCAGATTAAGCAAGTTTGCCTAAAATTGTGATTTATTGTTGAATACCATACAGTAAAGTGCAAAATATGATGTTCCAAATTGTAATTTTAAAAATAAAGCCATACCTAGGGACATGAAAACCATAATTATTCAACCGCAATAAAAAGCAATGTCACTTTGTGGAGTGAAGTTATTTAGCTGACAAGATGAGTAACTGCCAGTACGGCTGTGAATATCAAGAAGTGAGATTAGGTGTGCTAAATCAGACCAACATATAATGTTTTCGCACGCATCCCATGGTGATCAAATATGATCTTGACCTCGCTCCAGTTGAATAATTAGGAGAGGGAGAATGAATGTGCTTGTTGTATACGTCTATTTAATGTTCTCGTATAATAATTGATCAGAAGGAGTTTGTTGCAAATATGCCCTTATTGTAAGGTCTGTAACTGGAGCGATACGCCACAATTTACTCACCTTGTGTAAGTTCTAACAATTTATTCTAATGCAAAAGTTGTTACATTCATCAAGCAACATTTGTTAAGCATTTTTGTCCAGATACCACCAACATGTCATTATTATGTTGGATTTTTAGTGTAATTACTGTACTTACTAACATTTTACAACATGAAAAAAAACAAAAAAATATTTCATTGTGAGGCCGAAATTGTATGGAGAGCAGTGGTGATTGCTCAATGACAGTAGGAAAATTTAAACTTCTCCTTTAAAGGCCTACTGAAACCCACTACTACCGACCACGCAGTCTGATAGTTTATACATCAATGATGAAATATTAACATTGCAACACATGCCAATACGGCCTTTTTAGTTTACTAAATTACAATTTTAAATTTCCCGCGGAGTGTCCTGTTGAAAACGTCGCAGAATGATGACGCGTGTTTGTGACGTTATTGGTTGGAGGGGACATATTAGCCCAGCACCACTCGTGGCTAAAAGTAATCTCTTTTCATCGCATAATTACACAGTATTTTGGACATCTGTGTTGCTGAATCTTTTGCAATTTGTTCAATTAATAATGGAGAAGTCAAAGTAGAAATATGGAGGTGGGAAGCTTTAGCCTTTAGCCACACAAACACAGTGTTTCATTGTTTAAAATTCCCGGAGGTGAAGCTTTACTATGTATCAGAGCGGTCAAGCGAACATGGTTCCCGACCACTTGTCAACCGGCAGGTTTCGGTAAGAAAATTGTGGTAAAAAGTCGCCTCTTACCGGAGATCAGCGGAGCTTCTGTCCTGCTGCAGCTTCCTCAGAGACTGGCGTTAACACACCCGTGAACACACCCCTCCGACTATGAGGTACTATTTAACTCACTAAAACACTAGTAACACAATAGAAAGATAAGGGATTTCCTATAATTATCCTAGTAAATGTGTCTAAAAACATCTGAATCGGTCCCAATGCAATCGCCTTTTTTTCTTTTCTAGTCCTTCACTGTAAATTTCCTCATCCACGAATCTTTCATCCTCGCTCAAATTAATGGGGAAATTGTCGCTTTCTCGGTCCGAATAGCTCTTGCTGCTGGAGGCTCACATTATAAACAATGTGAGGATGTGAGAGCACTCACACCGGTGACGTCATCGTCTGCAATTTCCGATAAAGGCAAGGCTTTTTTGTTAGCGACCAAAAGTTGCAAACTTTATTATCGATGTTCTCTACTAAATCCTTTCAGTAAAAATATGGCAATATTGCGAAATCCTCAAGTATGACACATAGAATGGACCTGCTATACCCGTTTAAATAAAAAAAAATCTCATTTTAGTAGGCCTTTAAATTTAAAGGGGATCTATGATGATATGAATCTACATGTAATCTAGATAATGATTTGGTTTCAATTTGGCGAAATTTTCACTTCCTTAGCCTGTTTTTTTAGTTTAAAATCTACAATACAAAGCAAAGTTGGACAGCCAATTAACATATAAATGTCCTGTAATACTGCGATGAGGTGACAACTTGTCCAGGGTGTACGCCACCTTCTGCCCGATTGTAGCTGAGATAAGCGCCAGCGCCCCCCCCCCAACCCAAAAGGGAATAAGCGGTAGAAAATGGATGGATGGATGTCCTGTAATAAGCAAATACGGTTGGTCATTTCTTGTATTTTAGTGAAGTTAATTACCACAAGTAACCATGTTAATCTTTAGGCTATTAGGCACAAACAGCTACACAACAGCAAAGCACACAATAGTACACAAGCTAGACTTACAGTACATAACACGTTTCCTTGATTAAAAAACAAAAACATCAAATGTGTCAATATAAACCAGTATCAAATAATTATAGTTGCATATTGCGTACGGATACAGTCTGAAAGTATCGGGTAAAAAACATGTTTGCATCATTGTCATAAATCAACTGTGTCATTAGACCAACTTAAAGGGGAACATTATCACCAGACCTATGTACGCATCAATATATACCTTGATGTTGCAGAAAAAAGACCATATATTTTTTTTAACCGATTTCCAAAATCTAAATGGGTGAATTTTGGCGGAATAAACGCCTTTCTATTATTCGCTCTAGTCAGTCCGTCATTTTCTCAAACACATTACAAATAATGAGTCTAATCAGCTCTGTTATTCTCATTTTTTTCGACTGTTTTTCGTACCTTGGAAACATCATGCCTCGTCGGTGTGTTGTCGGAGGGTGTAAAATCACGATCAGGGACGGATTCAAGTTGACTTACGTGGAGTGTGCATCGATTAGCACGGCATGCTAATCGATGCTAACATGCTATTTAGGCTAGCTGTATGTACATTTGTAGCTATATTTGCATCCAGCCTTTCCCTCCATCCACATTTAATGCTAAACAAACTATTACAAATCGACGGATTTAAGTTGCTCCAGTGTCACAAGATGCGAAAGCTCCGATCGTTGGGTCCGCACATTTTACCGGCGATGCTAAGGCAGACATGGCACAGAGATGTATGGATATCCTGCAGATGCATTTCCAACGATAAAGTCAACAAAATCCCAAAGATGAGTTTTGTTGATGTTATTGACTTATGTGCTAATCAGACATATTTGGTCACGGCATGACTGCCAGCTAATCAATGCTAACATGCTATTTAGGCTAGCTGTATGTACATTTGTAGCTATATTTGCATCCAGCCTTTCTCTCCACCCACATTTAATGCCAAACAAACACTTACCAATCGACGGATTTAAGTTGCTCCAGTGTCACAAGATGCGAAAGTCCCGATCGTTTGGTCTGCACATTTTACCGGCGATGCTAAGGCAGACATGGCATAGAGATCTATGAATATCCTGTGACACTCAATCGAAGGCGATCGCCGAATAACGTCAATAGCTATTCGCTCAATAGCTTCAGTTTCTTCTTCAATTTCGTTTTCGCTATCTGCCTCCATACTCCAACCACCCGTTTCAATACATGCGTAATCTGTTGAATCGCTTAAGCCGCTGAAATCCGAGTCGTGTCGCTATATCTTGCTGTGCTATCCGCCATGTTGGCATCACTAAATGACGTCACAGGAAAATGGACGATGCATTTAAAGATAGCCAAAATCAGGCACTTAAAGCCTTTTTTCGGGATATTCCATGATGGGTAAGATTTTGAAAAAAACTTCGAAAAATAAAATAAGCCACTTAGAACTGATTTTTATTGGTTTTAACCCTTCTTAAATTGTGATAATGTTCCCCTTTAATGAATTATTGTGATCATGAGGTGTCGCCAAAGTACAAATTACCACTCTACTTCAAAATTGTAGACAGCATTAGTCCATTTCAGATGGTTAACAATAAAATGTTAGTTTTTTCCCGGCCTACTATTGGGTAGACATATTTTTGGATCGCTGTCCTACATGTCATCTGGAGTCAGGTCGGTGTGAAACTGTTTTTAAGTTCACAAAAGTTGTGCAATCTACAGTATCATGTTGCTTTCACACATATGAACTGCACCATCAAGTCTGCAGAGAACAATGCATTATGCTTGTTAACAAGAGCTTGGGAAGATGCAACACCAGGAAGTGTCAGCCAAGAATCTGACAAAGTGTGAACAGCAGGGCTGTACCTGCAAGCCTGGGTACATAAAGAATGAGACACAGCTGGGTAAAATACAAAGCTGATTGGCTGGAACAGAAAAAACAAGTTTGGTAGTATCAGAAAGTAAGTAAATAATATATGGGGTGCCCAATGTAAAAAATAATTGTTGGTGATATAGATTGAATAACTAGTTCACATTTAGCTCACTTTTTTCACATTTGCAAATTTTCTTCACATTTGATGTTGAAATTAAATAGTGTATCCAAATCTAAATGCAAACTCTAAATGTAAATGTCAAATGTAGAAATTAAATGGTGTATCCAAATCTAAATGCAAACTCTAAATGTAAATGTCAAATGTTGAAATTAAATGGTGTATCCAAATCTAAATGCAAACTCTAAATGTAAATGTTGAATCTAAATGTAAATGTTGATTTAAAAAGTTGAATTAAGATCTAAATGTAAATGTTAAATGTAAATCCAACTGTTAAATCAAAATGAAACGCTAAGCGTAAAGTTAAATATCAAGAAAATGTGTAAATATCCCCCGCCTCCAAGTGCAGACAGACCTATTCACACTACAACACCACCCATGCTATGGAAGAGGATGTGCAATGAGGAGAAGGAACTGAGAAGGAAGATGGATAAGTAACACATACAAAAATATTTAAAATTTTTATTTAACATTTAGATTTAGGAGTTGGCGGTATAGCTCGGTTGGTAGAGCGGCCGTGTCAGCAACTTGAGGGTTGCAGGTTCGATCCCGACTTCCACCATCCTAGTCACTGCCGTTGTGTCCTTGGGCAAGACACTTTACCCACCTGCTCCCAGTGCCACCCACACTGGTCTAAATGTAAAAATTAGATATTGGGTTTCACTATGTAAAGCGCTTTGAGTCACTAGAGAAAAAGCGCTATATAATTATAATTCACTTCACTTTCACTATTACCGTTAACAATTAAGTTCAATATTTATATGTAACATTTTATATTCAATAGTGGGATTTAACTATTACCGTTAACAATTAGATTCAATATTTATATTTAACATTTAGATTTAACATTAAGATTCAACATGTAGATTCAATATTAAGATTTAACATTTAGATTAGGACTTAAAATTTCAATCTATATTTAAATTCAACATTTGGATTCAACATTTAGATTTAATTTTTCGATTTAACATTTAGATTGAGATTTAACATTTACACTTCTTCATATTTAAAGATTCAACATTTACATTGCTATTCAACATTTAGATTGTGATTCAAAATTTAGATGTAACATTTAGATTGATATTCGAAATTCCGATTTAACATTTGGATTTGACATTCAGATAGAGATTCAGCATTTACATTGTGATTTAACATTTAGATTTGACATGTAGATTCAACACTTACATTTAGATTTAATTTTTCGATTTAACATTTAGATTGAGATTTAACATTTACACTTCTTTAGATTCAACATTTATATTTATTTTAAGATTTACCATTTACATTGCGATTCAACATTTAGATTGTGATTCAAAATTTAGATGTAACATTTACATTGATATTCGAAATTCCGATTTAACATTTGGATTTAACATTTAGATAGAGATTCAGCATTTACAATGCAATTTAACATTTAGATTTAACATGTAGATTCAACATTTACATTGTGATTTAATAATTAGAACATTTAGATTAAGATTTAACAATTTGATTTCACAATTGGATTTAACATTTACAGTTAACATTTAGATGTAATATTTAGATTTAACATATATATCTACCATTTAAATTCAACTTCAAGATTTAATATTCAGATTTAATTTTTCGATTGAGCTTTAAATTTTAGATTTAAAATTTACATTCAACATTGGGAATTATATAACAATATGAAGAAAATTAGGGAAAATTAAGCTAAATGTAAGAAAAGTGAGCTTGATATTGAAAATATATCAAACAGAAAAAACGAATGGATTTTTACATTCGGCACCACATATACACACAATCACAACAATAGTGCTGTCAAGGGATTCATTTTCAAAATCAGAATAATCACGTTTGAATTTTTATTCATCGCGGTAAATACCTTTCTTGTATGATTGAAATTGCCTTGAAAAATGACCCCAATATTTTGACACAAACGCACATTTATTGTCTGAATGTTTTACTTGTATGTACTTCATGTATTTGCTCAAACTTGGATACAGTTTTATTATAAGTCCTGTCGGTGTGTTACTCATCTTACTCATCTTTGCACTGACGTATGCATTGATCTGACCGCAGCGGCGTCCTAGCGGCTCCCTGGACGGACGTATGTCAGAGATGTGTGACAATGGAAAAAGATGAAGAAAAAAAAAAGTTTTTGTTTTCATATATGTTTTGTAGGAAAACAAACATGACACAAACCTTCCTAATTGTTAGACGTCCCACTGTTTATATTATACGTGATTCACTGATGAGAGTATTTGGCAAGCACCGTTTTGTCCTACTAATTTCAGAGATCCTTGAACTCATCATAGTTTGTTTACATGTACATGTACATTCTGCCACAAAAAGACGTGTTTTATGCCACTCCTTTTTTGTCTCATTTTGTCCACCAAACGTTTTATGCTGTGTGTGAATACACAAAGGTGAGCTTTGTTGATTTTTTTTTAAATATGCTGGAGTGCTTTTAGGCATATTCTGTCAATCCATGACTGCAAGCTAATCGATGCTAACCGGCTAGCTAGGCTAGCTGTACGTACATATTGCATCATTACGCCTCATTTGTAGGTATATTCAAACTTATTTAATTTCCTTTACTTATGTCCTCTGTGTATTTAGTTTATATTTGCATGTCTCATGACACATTATCTGTATGTAATATTGGCTGCATTTCAGATGGTTGTTTGCCATGTTGTTCCAGACCACAGCAAACGTTACCCAGCTTGCAAAGATTGTAATAAATCCATTAGAAGAAGACAGCCTGCCGTTTCCTTATACTTGGACACCCACATCTATACCTTTGGCCATTCTCACCCAGTAATATCCCGAATTCATCTTATCCTGCGAGAAGCCTCCATTTAACTAATAATTTCCAATGATGCAAAAATGTATAAAATAAAAATTAAAATACGAAGATTTGCATCAACCTTTGATAGTAGGCTAATATAGCTAATATAGACAGTTACATCATGTGTTGCCTTCATTATAACACTTATACAAGGCTTTTAATTTTTTTGCCGCTCCAGACAGATTTTTTTTTAATTTTTTGGTCCAATATGGCTCTTTCAACATATTGGGTTGCCGACCCCTGGGTTAGTCAGACCATCAGTGACATTGCTGCCCTACACATGAATCTGTACATGAGATTAGGTAAGGTGGCAGAACAGGTGGGGAGACCAATACTGACAAACATTTGGCTTGCACTGCAGCGACTTAAAGCTTTAAGATGCAGTCTCATGCTGTCATTGAAAGCCACTATGAGCTTTTTAACACCGGCTTGTTCAAACCGACGCCACAGGTGGGCAATATACAGCGGTGTGCGATATGCTTTAAAAAGTGTGATCTTCACAAACATTGAGCACATGCTGAACTTTCGACAAAGCGTATTTCCTTGAGCATATAACTTGCAAAATAAACTTTAATAATTAATTCAATACATTTTCAGAAAATGTCAATGGCGGCAATGAAAAAAATTAGCTGCAGGCCAGCAATTTGGACGCCGCTTGACTTTACAAAAAAATAAATCCATCCATCCAGCCATCCATTTTTTACTGCTTGTCCCGTTCGGGGTCGCGGGGTGTCGCTGGAGCCTATCTCAGCTGCATTCGGGCGGAAGGCGTCGTACACCCTGGACAAGTCGCCACCTCATCGCAGGGCAAAATAAATACAATTATTGCTAAATAATCCCATATACCAAGAAAATAGTACAACTGTAAAAAGTTATTCTCAAAATGCTTGTAATAAGGGCCATCAAATGTAGTCTTTTTTGTCATAATTACATATAAAAAATCAAAAATACAACATACATTAAAATATTTGGTATTCCTCAAATTTATATTGAAGTTTGAAATTATACCACTGTGACAGGGAACCCTCAAATGGACATTTGAGGATAAAATTGTGTCGTCATCATCCTGAAGCTTAATACCTAATAAGTCATTATCCATATGACATTTGTTTATTTATTATTAGATATGTATTCATATATTTAATAATAGCAACATTATTAACTGTATTTATAAGGTTTAAATAAGGTATTTTTCTTCCTGCTCCTTTTCTAACATGTTGAGTTGCGAAACTGTAAACATGTTAAAGTTAAAGTACCATGTACCGCAATGTAAGGGATATCAAACCAAATTGTTTTTTGGGGGGCCACATTGGCAGGAAGCCAAGGACCGTGGAGCCGGACCTTTCCTTTCCCTTATCTTGTATGTTCCAAAGAACCAGAGTCCTCCAGAGTAGACATTTGATTTTTGTTTTGTTTATTTTGTCAGGGTTGCAGGAGCGCTCGGCTGGTTTTAAAGATCTTCTGCAAAAAAAGCTAGTCAAAGATCGTCTCTATGACAGCACATTTGAGTCCTTTTAAGAATCTGCTGCAAAAATGTCTCTCACAAGTTTTCGTTTTATGTCCACCAGTTAAATAGCCAAAATGATAAAAGAGAGAGGACCTGAAATGGAACCGTGAGGAACACCACTAGTTAACTAAAGAAGTTGATCAAATCACAAATGACTGCATCTGAAGCCTACAAGCCTCAAAAACAGCTTAATAAATCACATTACGTAAAAACAGATACTAGCAAAAAAGACAGGACTGATTGTGGTGCCTTGAGGAACGCCTCAGTTATGTAAATCCCAAGTTTGGACCCCAGTGTTCTACAAAACCCTAAACCAGTTTTTATTGATTGATTGATTGAAACTTTTATTAATAGATTGCGTAGTACAGTACATATTCCGTACAATTGACCACTAAATGGTAACACCCGAATAAGTTTTTCAACTTGTTTAAGTCGGGGTCCACGTTAATCAATTCATGGTAAAGTGTAGTTGGCACGTTGTGTAAACGCGTAAATAAAACAGAATACAATGATTTGCAAATCCTTTTCAACCAATTTTCAATTGAATAGACTGCAAACACAAGATACTTAACGTTCAAACTGGTAAACTTTGTAATTTTTTGCAAATATTAGCTCATTTGGAATTACCTGGTAGATGCCTGCAACATGTTTCCAAAACGCTGGCATAAGTGGTAAGAAAGACTGAGAAAGTTGAGGAATGCTCATCAAACACTAATTTGGAACATCCCACAGGTGAACAAGCTAATTGGGAACAGGTGGGTGCCATGATTGGGTACAAAAGCAGCTTCCATGAAATGCTCAGTCATTCACAAACAAGGATGTGGCGAGGGTCACCACTTTGTGAACAAATGTGTGAGCAAATTGTTGAACAGTTTAAGAACAACATTTCTTAACGAGCCATTGTAAGGAATTTAGGGATTTTAGCTTTTGCGGTCTGTAATATAATTAAAAGGTTCAGAGAATCTGGAGAAATCAATTTAGCGTAAGCACGTAAGCAGGAAGGCCGAAAACTAACATTGAATGCCCATGACCCTTGATACCTGCATCAAAAAGCCACACCAGTGTGTAAAGGATATCACCACATGGGCTCAGGAAAACTTCAGAAAACCACAGTCAGTAACTACAGTTTGTCGCTACATCTGTAAGTGCAAGTTAAAACTCTACTATGAAAAGTGAAAGCCATTTATCAACAACACCCAGAAATGCCGGCGGCTTCGCTGGCTCCGAGGTCATCTAAGATGGACTGATGCAAAGTGAAAAAGTGTTCTGTGGTCTGATGACTCCACATTTCAAATTGTTTTTGGAAACTGTGGACGTCGTGTTCTCCTGACCAAAAAGGACAAGAACTATCCAAACTGTTATAGGCGCTAAGTTGAAAAGCCAGCATCTGTGATGGTATGGGGTTGTATTAGTGCCCAAGGCATGGGTAACTTACACATCTGTGAAGGCATCATTAATGCTGAAAAGTACATACAGGTTTACGAATAACCAAAATAAACATCATAAGAACTCCTGTGTTTTCAGGAATTTGCTGCAAAAATGTTTAACTACCGAGTTTTGAACCGAAATTGGGGGCAGGTATGGTGTCATACCCGAGCCACATTTTGACTTTGGGCTGCCATCTAAATAGCTACTGATTGTACAGCCTTCATGTTCCAAATGACCTTTGAAGTTGCATAATTTGGGAATACTGTTTGAGCTTTAAAGTCCACGCAAGACGCCACATCACCTGAGATAGTAGACACTTTGCCAAAATGTGTTTTTTGACCAGTTTCATTATAATATCTGTCTTATTCCAGGCTAATGACTGATAAATAGTATTTTCCATTGCCGGAAAATATAATTTTTTTACTGCCTGCAAGTGAAAAAGATATTATTCATTAGCATTGGCTTTCTAATTGCCTGTTTCTTTGAATGAGTTAAATCACCGGTACACTCAGCTTTGTGTTATTGCATCATTTAATGCTTAACAATTCCTCCCCTTTGGGTGCTGTAGGGGTTATAAAGCTAATGTTATTTTGCAAACAAAAATGACTTAATTGAACTATTACGTGCATGACTATCCCCAAGCAGCAGGAGAACAACATATTTTCCAACATTGTTAAGATTTTTAATTATGGATAGAAGGGTTTAAATTTGAGACAGGGACACAACAGAACAATTCTCTAATGCTTGTTAGTGGAATAATACATGTTTTTGTTTCAAAATCGGCTTACTCTACATGTACGGAAATGAAAACATGTTTGCATGTGAGGTTTATTTTAAGGGATTTGATATAATCAATCTGTGCCAATCTGTGTCAGATGTATTTAAGTGTTGACTTATTAGATTGTTCCACTACAACAAGTAAACAATACATGTGTACCTAACAACGTATCAAATGTATTTAGTGTCAGTGAAAAAAATATAATAAAAATCTTTGAAAAAATGTCAGGGGTTCCAGTTATTTACTTATTAGGTATACTCACAAAAGCCACTCTTAACGGGAGGAAACAAAAAGTGACGGTGCAAAAAATGGCTGTCGTGTGTTTGAAAAATATCTTTTAGGAACGCCCCCAACTGTGTTCAACCAATCAGCGTTCGACATTACAGCCCACCCCCTTAATGAACAACTAAGCTAAGAATCAACATTAGAAAAATCATTTTCTTTAAACCCACTTTGTATGTCTCCCTCCAAGTCATGGGTGTCTAACTCGTGGCCCATGGGCCAATTTCGGCCCGCGAGATAATACCTTATGGCCCCCAGCTCAAAGGGGAAATGCACTTTTTTTGATCCTTCAGGTGGCACTGCATCAAAAACCGACATCAGTGTGTAAAGGATATCACCACATGGGCTTAGGAACAATTCTGAAAACCACTGTCAGTCACTACAGTTTGTCGCTGCATCCGTAAGTGTAAGTTTAAACTCTACTATGCAAAGCGAAAGCCATTTATCAACAACACCCAGAAACGCCGCCGACTTCACTGGGCCCAAGCTCATCTAAGATGGACTGATGCAAAGTGAAAAAGTGTTCTGTGGTCTGACGAGTCTACATTTCAAATTGTTTTTGAAAACTGTGGACGTCGTGTTCTCCAAAACAAAGAAGAAAAGAACCATCCGGATTGTTCTAGGCGCAAAGTTGAAAAACCAGCATCTGTGATGGTATGGGGGTGTATTAGTGCCCAAGGCATGGGCAATTTACACATCTGTGAAGGCACCATTAATACTGAAAGGTACATACAGGTTTTAGAGCAAAATATAACCGATAACAGACCCCGGCCCACTGACCAAAGTCGTGCAATCAGTGTCGTCAGAAATTCAAAAGTAGTTTAATAGTTCAAAGAAACAGTTCTGCACACACACACACACACACACACACACACACGCACACGCACACTCACACGCACACGCGCACGCACACACACACACACACGCACACGCACACGCACACAAACACACACACACACACACACACACACACACACACACACACACACACACACACACACACACACACACACACACACACACACACACCTGTATTTGTTACCTTCTTGAGACCTCCGAAAAATGCCTACCTCTTTAGGACCACCCTTTCTAGACATATAAAGATTTGTATTTACAACATGAATAATATATACATACTATGCAAATATAAAAAAGCTTATTGTGAAAAATTAGTTGGAATTTCACAAGCAAAAAGGTCACAGTTTCTCAAAAAAAACTTAGAATTTTGGCAGTATTGTGATAAAAGTCGTAATTTTATTCAATGCAAGTCAAAATGTTTGTGCAATATTATAATAAAAGTTTGATTTTTATTTAATAGCAGTCTCAATTTTACAAGAAAAGCTTAAGATTTTTGGACTTTTCTGAAGAGTCGTAATTTTACTCAACAAAAGTCACGATTTTATTGGAAAATTAAACTTTTTTGGCAATATTATAATAATAATTGGAATTTTACTTGGCAAAACTATGACATAAGTCATAATTATACTAAAAAAATGTCACTATATTAGAAGAACACCAAAAAATTGGCAATATCGTGATAAAAGTCAGAATTTTATATGACAAATGTCACCATTTTGCATAAAAAAGTAATAATTTTACGAGAACATATTGCAATATTACAGAAATAGTAAGAATATTAGAAATACTACCCAATTTTATAAGAAAACAGTTGACACATTGTGAGAAAAAGACTGCTTGTAGTTACATTTTATTTTATTTTTTTGATTTTTTTCTTTGTAATTGGGGCAGCACGGTGGAAGAGAGGGGTTAGTGCATGTGCCTCACAACACAAAGTTCCTGAGTAGTCCTGAGTTCAATCTCGGGCTCGGGATCTTTCTGTGTGGAGTTTGCATGTTCTCCCCGTGACTGCTTTGGTTCCCTCCGGGTACTCCGGCTTCCTCCCACTTCCAAAAACATGCACCTGGGGATAGGTTGATTGGCAACACTAAATTGGCCCTAGTGTGTGAAGGTGAGTGTGAATGTTGTCTGTCTATCTGTGTTGGCCCTGCGATGAGGTGGCGACTTGTCCAGGGTGTACCCCGCCCTCCGCCTGAATGCAGCTGAGATAGGCACCAGCGACACCAAAAGGGACAAGCGGTAGTAAATGGATGGATGGATGTTTGTAATTGGTTTTTAATCTTCATTATTTACTTCAAGTTATTACAGTATGTTTCTATGTACATATTACAGTTTTTTAAAGTCAATTTTGGAAAAAAGGGGGCGCATTTCAATTTCTTGCACACACTTGTTATTACATATGTTGGCCAGAGGGGAGCACTTTTAAAACCGACACACAGTCAATTTGAAAAACCCTTTCTTTTTGTGACAAACATAATTGTGATAGATTTCACCACCAGGTTTGCAAATGAGACATTCTCTATTAAATATAATGGTTTTCCGTATTGGGACCATGATTTCGGTCCTAACTTGTTCACTGGTCCTCATATGGAAGGTACTTTTCCTTGTTGATGTCACACACACACACACACACACACACACACACGCACACACACACGCACGCACGCACGCACGCACGCACGCACGCACACACGCACGCACGCACACACGCACGCACGCATAGAACTAAGTGATATGTAAAATATGAACAAAATCCATTGTAAATACTGTATTGGATAAATCATTTATTGTCACAGATCATTTCCAGGCCTTTTCAGGGGGAAAAGGAGGTTTTCAACCCCGCAACCAAGAAGCACTCGCAAATTCCATCCATTCCAATTTTATGTCCTTCCCTGTCCTGCAACTGTGACTCCAAAACCAAATAAGGAGCTCAGGTTTTGCCAGGCAGGGCGAAGTATGAGAATGGTCTCATTGCCTGAGGACGCAGTGTATGATCAGTTCAGGTGCAATTATGTCTTATAACAAAAACTATAATGTATATTTGTCATAACTTCAGGTGAAGTTTTCCAGGGTACAATAACTTACTGGAAGTTTATGGTATTTTAAAGACAGCATCTTTAATGAAATTATTAACAGATTGTTTTTAGGGGGAAATTTCCCTGCTCAGTTTGCCTAGTGGTTAGAGCAGGGGCGCTCACACTTTTTCTGCAGGCGAGCTACTTTTCAATTGACCAAGTCGAGGAGATCTACCTCATTCCTATTTATAATTTATATTTATTTATTTATGAAAGAGACATTTTTGTTAACAAGTTAATGGCGTTTAATGATAATACAAGCATGTTTAACACACATAGATTCCTTTCTTTCATGAAGACAAGAATATAAGTTGGTGTATTTGATTCTGATGACTTGCATTCATTAGAATTAGACAGTGGTGCTGATAACGTCCGCATGGAGGGAAAAAAAAGTCCTCCTTTCTGTCCAATACCACATGAAAGTGGTTGGATTTGGCATCTCATTTGTCCAACTCGCATACTCGTTTTTAAACACTTTGTTATGAGAGTAGCATATGTGTGTGGCCCTTTAATGTCTGGCAGCAGGTGAGTGACGTCAGTGAGTGTGCGGGTGGGCAAGCAAGTGAGAAATCGGTCGCTGAGGGCAGGGGAGAAATACATTGGCATCAAACTCCGTAGCTTGCTAGCTTGTGCACGCTAGCTTTCTGAGACTCTTATTTTGTTAGCACAGGCAGGATGAAACAGGTCTTTTATGGTGAAGACAGGAACTGTGCTGTCGGTCTTTAGAGTTTTGACAGTAGGTACGGAGTCTCTAGAAATAAAATGTGTTTCTCGGCGTCCGCCCTGTTAGTGATTTTTTTCTTAAATATGAGCTCGCAGCAGCCAGCGTCATCTCACAAGATCCTCGGGTGCCGAGAATGTCAAAAAACTGACGAAAGTGAAGTCTTGGTATGATTGATGATTGCTCATTTTTATGTCTATTTTTTAATGCCTGGCTTGAGATCGACTGACACACCCTCCGAGATCGACCAGTCGATCGCGATCGACGTAATGGGCACCCCTGGGTTAGAGTGTCCGCCCTGTGATCGGTAGGTTGTGAGTTCAAACCCCGGCCGAGTCATACCAAAGACTATAAGAATGGGACCCATTACCTCCCTGCTCGGCACTCAACATCAAGGGTTAGGATTAGGGATTAAATCACCAAAAATTATTCCCGGGTGCGGCCACCGCTGCCGCTCACTGCTCCCCTCACCTCCCAGGGGGTGATCAAAGGAGATGGGTCAAATGCAGAGAATAATTTCGCCACACCTAGTGTGTGAGTGACAATCATTAGTACTTTAACTTATGTATTCACCCACAGTGATGTTACCCTATTTTATTTTCCTGTCGCTGCGAGTCCTATTCTCACAGACTTCCTTTCTGTTGGAGAAACTCGACAAATTAATTTCTCGGCGCCAAATTTTATTGTCGATTTTTGTCAACAAGGCATTGCACCACTACGGTACAGACTGAAACTCTCAGGAGTGAATACGGTACTCATACTCAGTGGCCTAGTAACCTACTCAATGGCCTAGTGGTTAGAGTGTCCGCCCTGAGACCGGTAGGTTGTGAGTTCCAACCCCGGCCGAGTCATACCAAAGACTATAAAAAAAATGGGACCCAATACCTCCCTGCTTGGCACTCAGCATCAGGGGTTGGAATTGGGGGTTAAATCACCATAAATGATTCCCGGGCGTGGCACCGCTGCTGCCTACTGCTCCCCTCACTTCCCAGGGGGTGATCAAGGGGATGGGTCAAATGCAGAGGACAAATTTCCCCACACCTAGTGTATGTGTGACAATCATCGGTACTTTAACTTAACTTAAAACCTATTCCTCAATTCCCTTTCTTGTATTGTTGTTGTGTTGAGTGCTAAAAAAGGAACAGTTGTTATTACTTGAGCTACATTTTACATGCCAGACTGAACCAATGAGATGTGCGCTGACGCAGATATTTAAACCAGTGCATTTTGCTTACTTAGGAGCTGCAGAGATGGTGTTTCTAGAGGTAACATTTAATACGGCTGATGCAGCAGCTCTTTAGTCTCTCTTGATGGTCAAGATTCCCAAGCGTAAAATGACTCGGACAAAGCCGGACTATCCCCTAATCCTTCTCAATGCTAATAAGAATAAAGTTAAAAAAAAATAGTCTAATATATGAGTATCATTCATGTGCACTGAGCTTTTCTTAAGAGGATCAAGCGTTTCATCCAGTCTAAAGTGACAGACTGCATATTATGCCCTTTTTCTTTGCATCACAGTAAATTCCAGTGGACGTGATGAAGGTTGAACAGCCTCAGTACAGTGTAGCAGTTGCAGAACGTCAGTAGATTCATGCTTTTATTAGTCTTCTCCCCCTGTTCTTTTTCTCACTCTATCGCCTATTTGCCTGTGTCGATTTTTTTATTTTTTTTTATGGCAGGCTAGATGTAGAGCACAATAGGCTTGACAGAGGGGTGAGTTCTAATGACAGTGTGCATGTATGTGCTCTCCAGAGAGATTTTACATTGCACCATTACTACCGGCAGCAAAACAGCCCCAGAGCACAATGCTAATAAAACCATGTTGGAAATGGTTCTTTACATTATTCTTAGGAAAGCCTCCCATTCCTTCCATCCATCCATTTTTTACCGCTTGTCTCTTTTGGGGGGTGCTGGAACCTATCTCGGCTGCACATGGGCGGAAGGCGGGATACACCCTGGACAAGTCGCCACCTCATCACAAGGCCAACACGGACAGACAGACAACATTCACACTCACATTCACACACTAGAGCCAATTTAGTGTTGCCAATCAACCTATCCCCAGGTGCATGTCTTTGGAAGTTGGAGGAAGCCGGAGTACCCGGAGAGGAATAATGCAAACTAAGCCTCTCATTGACTCCTCCAAACATTTTTGTCATGGTGGACAAATAACACATTTTTTATATCTGGTTATTTTCCTTTTTGTAATTTCTTTCTATCTGCGCTTCTGTTAAAATGAGATATGTAACGATGTGTCACTTCATTTCTGTTAGTTTTTTGTGTTTTTGTATTTACTTCCGGTTCAGTGCTCTTATTTTGTTGTATTTCCTGTTTTTATTCACGGAGCACTATTTTTCTCTTTTCGTTGATTGGCAGCGGTTCACACCTGCTGTCAATCACACTAGTGTCTATTTATGTTTCACTCGAGCACTCCTCAGTGCTCGATGATAATATTATGTTGAGAACGTTTATCTGCACGACTGCTTTATGTTTGCTTTTGTTATTTTCTTTTGTGTATTAAATTCATCTTACCTCCACGCAACTCTCCTGGATTCTTGCATACTCGGGGACACACAACTGCAGCCATGCGACATCCCAACAGTATCATCGAGCCAGAAGAAAGTGTCCTCGCGAGAATCCCTGTCGGCAATCCTCAGCCGACGTTCTGGACCGCACAATTCCTGGAGGACTTGAAGGCCAGGTTTGTGCGGTCCCAGCCAACAGATGCGGACCCTCTCCCCGCGGCAACGCCACCGGCTTCGGCTCTCCGACCGGCGCGTCCCCCGCCGCCATCTTTCCTCTCGGCTCGACGGCTGACTACGGCTCTCCGACCAGCACGTCCGCCACTTCCTGCATGCCTCGCGGCTCCCGCGGCAACGCTACCGGCTACGGCTCACCGACCGGCGCGTCCTCCGCCGCCATCCTTCCTCTCGGCAACGCTGCCGGCTACGTCTCACCGACCGGCGCGCCCACCTCCTCCTTCACGTCTCGCGGCTCCTGCGGCTCCGTCGCCTACTGCGGCTCTCCGACCGGCACGTCCGCCGCCGCCATCCTTCCCGTCGTCTGCTGAGCTGCTTCTCCCTGCTCCTACGCAGCTTCCAGCGGCTGCTCCCCGGCTGCTCTTTCTGCCAGCTCCCGCTCTCTTTTTTGGATCGCCGAGAGCTCCAGTGGAGCCCACAGTGAGGTCACTTTTGTCCTCCTGCTGGGACTCGGCGCGGGACGTGTCTTCGTCCCTCTTCCTGGCCTCCTCCCGCCCGTCCCTGGTTTTCGCACCGGGGGACGCCGACGAGCAGGCATGTCTTCCCGCAAGTGTGGACGGTTTCTGGCAGCCGCCTAGTGGAGGGGGGCCCACAATACACTGCGGTGCAGCCAGGCACACACCGCTGTCATCTTCGCAAGCGTCTCCTTCCACGGAGACATCTACGTGCCTGGCGGGCTTTCGCACAGCCCCAACGCCGGCTCCACGCCTAGCCCCTACGCCGGCTCCACGCCTAGCCCCTACGCCGGCTCCACGCCTAGCCCCTACGCCGGCTCCACGCCTAGCCCCTACGCCGGCTCCACGCCTAGCCCCTACGCCGGCTCCACGCCGAGTTCCAACGCCGGCTCCACGCACAGCTGCAACGCTGACATCAGCAGCACTACGCACGGCTCCACCGCCAAGAGCAGCACCACGCCGGGCTTCGTCACCGCCGGCATCCGCTACTCCTCGGCCGGCATTTGCTGCTCCTCGCCCGGCGTCATCATCTGCCGCTTTCACGCCGCCGATGACATCTGCCGCTTTCACGCCGCCGATGACATCCGCCGCTTTCACGCCGCCGATGACATCCGCCGCTTTCACGCCGCCGATGACATCCGCCGCTTTCACGCCGCCGATGACATCTGCCACTTCCACGCCGTTGATGACGCCTGCGGTTTCCACGCCGCCGGTTACGTCTTCTGCTTCCCGGCCTGCTTCAGCGCGCCCGCTTCTACGTCGGCCGTGGATGTGGCCGTGCCCTGCGCACTCTCCTCTTTTTCGGCCAGTGATTTGGCCGTTCCCTGGCCGCCCGCCTCGCCAGTTCCAGCGGCGCTCTACGCGGCGCCGCCACCTGACTTTCCCTCGCTGGCTGCGGGGACACGAGGTTTGGCAACCCTCCACCAAATCCTCCCTCCACCCTCCCTTACATTTTGGACTTTTTTCCATTTTTTTTTCTTTCCCAGGGAACATCTGGTATCTGTTCCTTGAGGGGGAGGTCCTGTAACGATGTGTCACTTCATTTCTGTTAGTTTTTTGTGTTTTTGTATTTACTTCCGGTTCAGTGCTCTTATTTTGTTGTATTTCCTGTTTTTATTCACGGAGCACTATTTTTCTCTTTTCGTTGATTGGCAGCGGTTCACACCTGCTGTCAATCACACTAGTGTCTATTTATGTTTCACTCGAGCACTCCTCAGTGCTCGATGATAATATTATGTTGAGAACGTTTATCTGCACGACTGCTTTATGTTTGCTTTTGTTATTTTCTTTTGTGTATTAAATTCATCTTACCTCCACGCAACTCTCCTGGATTCTTGCATACTCGGGGACACACAACTGCAGCCATGCGACATCCCAACAAGATAAACACTTATTCTTCTGTTGTTTCAATACTTTACATTAGTTTTAGGCAACACTACAGAATGGGTTATCGATCCAAGTACATGGGCAGTATTGGTCACACCAATGCTGACACTTCAAAGATCATTGAATTTATCAATTTTTGATCACAATTATAACCAGATAAAAACACAGAATGGCGGTGCAACAATATGAATTAAATATTTACATTATTTCCTACTTTTGGTTCTTGTTCTGGTTTAGTTTTATTTTGCTTTTAAAGGGGAACATTATCACCAGACCTATGTAAGCGTCAATATATACCTTGATGTTGCAGAAAAAAGACCATATGTTTTTTTAACCGATTTCCGAACTCTAAAAGGGTGAATTTGGCGATTGAAATGCCTTTCAATCGTAGCAATGACATTTCACCCGTGACGTTACAACGGGAAGCAATTCTCCATTTTCTCAAACACATTACACACACCAAGTCAAATCAGCTCTGTTATTTTCCGTTTTTTCGACTGTTTTCCGTACCTTGGAGACATCATGCCTCGTCGGTGTGTTGTCGGAGGGTGTAACAACACGAACAGAGAAGGTTTCAAGTTGAATTACGTGGAGTGTGCATCGATTAGCATGGCATGCTAATCGATGCTAACATGCTATTTAGGCTAGCTGTATGTACATATTGCAACAATATACCTCATTTGTAGCTAAATTTGCATCCAGCCTTTCCCTCTACCCACATTTAATGCCAAACAAACACATACCAATCGAATGATTCAAGTTGAAACAGTGTCAAAAGATGCGACAGTCCCTCGTTTGTTCTGCACATTTTACCGCCGATAGCGATGCTACGACAGAGATGTGTGGATATCCTGCGACACTCAAAGCAGATGCATTTCCAACGATAAAGTCAACGAAATCACAAAGGTGAGTTTTGTTGATGTTATTGACTTATGTGCTAATCAGACATATTTGGTCATGGCATGACTGCCAACTAATCGATGCTAACATGTTATTTAGGCTAGCTGTATGTACATTTGTAGCTACATTTGCATCCAGCCTTTCCCTCTACCCACATTTAATGCCAAACAAACACTTACCAATCGACATATTTAAGTTGCTCCAGTGGTCAAAAGATGCAATCGTTGGTTAGAAGGCGATCGCCGAATAGCTTCAATAGCTATTCACTCAATAGCTTCAGTTTCTTCTTCAATTTCGTTTTCGCTATCTGCCTCCACACTCCAACCATCCGTTTCAATACATGCGTAATCTGCTGAATCGCTTAAGCCGCTGAAATCCGAGTCCGAATCCGAGCTAATGTCGCTATATCTTCCATGTTTGTTTGTATTGGCATGATGCAGTGACGTCACAGGAAAATGGACGGCTGGATTTACAGATAGCGAAAATCAGGCACTTTAAAGCCTTTTTTCGGGATATTCCATGATGGGTAAAATTTTGAAAAAAACTTTGAAAAAAAAAACAAGCCACTGAAAACTGGTATAGCTCGGTTGGTAGAGTGGCCGTGCCAGCAACTTGAGGGTTGCAGGTTCGATTCCCGCTTCCGCCATCCTAGTCACTGCCGTTGTGTCCTTGGGCAAGACACTTTACCCACGTGCTTCCAGTTGCTACCCACACTGGTTTAAATGTAACTTAAATATTGAGTTTCACTATGTAAAGCGCTTTGAGTCACTAGAGAAAAGCGCTATATAAATATAATTCACTTCACTTCCGCCATCCTAGTCACTGCCGGTGTGTCCTTAAGCAAGACACTTTACCCACCTGCTCCCAGTGCCCCCACACTGGTATAATTGTAACAAAGATATTGGGTTTCACTATGTGAAGTGCTTTGAGTCACTAGAGAAAAGCGCTATATAAATATAATTCACTTCACAACTGATTTTTATTGGTTTTAACCCTTCTGAAATTGTGATAATGTTCGCCTTTAAAGAGACAAGCGGTAGAAAATGGATGGTTGGATGGAAGTACCAGTAGAGAGGAAAAGCAAGTTGACGTTATATATTTAATTGTGTTTCATCGTATTCATTAAACCATATTCAGATGTATGTGAAATACCTCACAACATCACAAAATGCCATTTTGAATATTCCGCTCTGAATACCTTGTGCTATTTCCGGAGATTGACGACACTGGAGGAACGCTGCTGCATTCTGATCAAGTTATCAGATTAGTCATACTGGAAATATGCAAAAATTAGAAAAACATCTAGAAATAGATGTGCTGTCTATCATTCACAATCCTTATGTAAGACATGAACACATACATTTTTCATTTTCTTATGCATTCTAAAATTCATAAATAAATAACTAAATAAAAAGTCTGCTAACAATCGTGGAGTTAATGGGTGCTCTCGGCTTTCTACACGATAGTTTAAGAGCTCTGATTTCTTCTGTGAACCAGGGGGTACGCCTTTTAGGGGCCTTTTTTTTTTTAGCTTCAGCGGTCGAATACCATCAATGGCGTTGCGCAGGGTATCGTTAAAGTTGTAAGTGAGATTATCGATAGACCCCATATAATTTTGGAATGGCGCCATTACCGAGGGCAGTAGGCCAGCAAGAGTCATCGTTGTGACAGCATTAATGTTGCGGCTGCTAAAGCAGTGGTTATTAGTAGTTTCTTGACAATGAGTCAGAACTTTCAAATTTTATAAGGTAGTGATAGGACATTACTTTGGTGTACGAGATTACCATAACTTTGCAGGTGGTGACACCCTAGACAAGGACTAGATCTATTTTATCACCGTTGCAATGCATGGCAAGAATGAAACAACTTGCAGTGAGCCTAGTCTATAAAATCCGCTACACTTCCCTGATACCGAAGTACATGTCAAACTACTTCCTTAACATAAATGACCGCCATAACCACAACACCAGGGGGAGCTCCACAAACCACGTTAAACCCAGATTCCAATCTAACAATGGTCTTAACTCATTCTCTTTCTATGCCACATCAATGTGGAATGCACTCCCAACAGGTGTAAAAGTAAGTGCATCTCTATCCTCCTTCAAAACCGCACTAACACAACACCTCCAGGCAACTTCAACCCTTTACTAATACCCTCCCCCATTCACATCCCGTCTCCCTTGATTGTAAATAACCTAATGTAAATAATCAAATGTATTTCTAATGTATATACTTGTTCTTATGCTATCTTAAGTCACTATGTTCTCTGCTTGCTGTACATATCCTACTAAGTAAGACCTACATTGTTTCAATGTCCATTTCTCTGTTGATGCAATTGTTGATGACTGAAGTACTGATATCAACCAAAGCTCCTCATACAACCCCACGGATTGTAAATAAGGTAAATAATTCAATGTATATAATATGATGATTAACTTGTGTGATGACTGTATTATGCTGATAGTATGTATTTGTACCATCAATTGATTAACGTGGACCCCGACTGTCAGGTTCAAACACTGATGACATCTATTAAACAAGACAAAAGGCAAAGAATCAAACAGAGACAGAATTAAATATGGACTCAGATCTGAGGAGAGACATGGCCACTGTACTGTCTGTACAGTCCTGCACCACGCTCTGCCCCAAGATTGTACTCCTCTTTCTGTATTTGACTTTCTCTCCCCCCTCCTTCCCACAGCTGCTTCCTCAGGGAAGTGGGTCGTAAACAGCCTTGCCTTCCGTTCCCGAATAGTTAAAAAAGAGTTCCATAAAATACTTCAAAGAGAGTCCCACAAAATAGTTCAGAGAGTTCATAAAATACTTCAAAAAGAGTTCTTCTAGGAAATTGGGCAGATCCTGCCATCTGTCCGCTTGGAAGTCCAAGTGGAGTTTTACGAGCATTCTTCTTGGAAGGTTTCAGCCTTTTGTCTTTTTGTCCGGAACACAATGTAATACAAAGTTTTTTGTGATAGTTTAGAAACAATTATTCCAACACCGACTTAAACAAGTTGAAAAACTTATTCGGGTGTTACCATTTAGTGGTCAATTGTATGGAATATGTACTGAACTGTGCAATCTACTAATAAAAGTTTCAATCAATCAATCAATGAGGTTCTTTTATTATTTGTGTAAGAAAATGTGTATCAATTATAGTCTGAAGTGCAATGCACAGAGAATTCTAAACTTCTTCATTGTCACAGTCCCTGCAGTGCTTTGTGTGTCTGTCTTGTCTGTCTGGGTGTGGTCATGTGTAGGCGGAGTTGGCTTCCTGGCTTCCCAGTCTGGCACACCTGGTGCTGATCAGCCCACTCACCTGCCTGCCATCAGCTAATCACCTCCACTCCACAAAAGCCCTGGTCTCCTCACAGGATGCCGTCAGATTGTTTCACAGCTTTCCAAGTGTGCCTACCTCCTCCAAGCCTGCCTGTCTGCCAAACACCTCCACTCCAGCCGACGACGCCTTTCCCTAATCCCTTGTTTGCCTAAATTAAACGCTTTGGACTTTGAATCTGCCTCTCTTGTGTGCTTTTGGGTCCGCCAGCTAGTTAAATCGTGACATTCATTTTAAATACATTATCTGCGTGCGTCATTAGATCAGCAACAAATTCTGAAAATTCGCTGATAAAGTCAGAATAGGGCCTAGGGGGGCAATAGATAACAGCCAGTTGAATGTATGATGATTTATATGTAATACTTAGGTTAGGGGTAAGGTTAAGGTTTTCATTAGGTATTAGTGCGACCCCGCCACCACTTTTAAGGGGACGGGCAATATGTGCATTTGTATGGTTAGGAGGAGATGCCTCATTAAGTGGCAAAAACTTATCTGGTTTTAGCCAAGTCTCACTGAGACCGTTTTAGTGACTCTCTTAATGTGTGACTCAAACGAGAGAGTCGGGTTGAAAATAATACCCCGATTCTTTACCGAGTCGCCTTGTTTAATTGTTTGGCTGTCAAATGTTAAAGTTGTATTATTAAATAGAGGTCGGTGTCTAGCAGGACCAATAATCAGCATTTCGGTTTTCCTGGCATCAAGTTGCAAAAAGTTAGCGGACATCCATTGTTTAATTTCAATAAGACACGCCTCCAGCTGACTACAATCCGGCGTGTTGGTCAGCTTTAGGGGCATGTAGAGTTGGGTGTCATGAGCATAACAGTGAAAGCTAACACCGTATTTGCCTATGATGTCACCTAGCGGCAGCATGTAGATGCTGAAGAGTGCAGGGCCAAGGACCGAACTCTGGGGAACTCCACACGTTACCATAACATAGTCCAAGGTCACATTGTTATGGGAGACGCACTGCATCCGGTCAGTAAGATAAGAGTTAAACCAAGATAGGGCTAAGTCTGACATACCAATTCATGTTTTGATACGCTCTAATAAAATATTTTGATCGACGGTATCAAAAGCAGCGCTAAGATCGAGGAGCAGCAATATAGATGACACATCAGAATCCATCGTTAGCAATAGATCATTAGTCATTTTTGCCAGGGCTGTCTCCGTAGAGTGATTTGCCCTGGAACCGGATTGAAAGGTTTCACATAGATTGTTGGACGCTAAGTGTTCATTTAGCTGCTCTGCAACAATTTTTTCGAGGATTTTCGAAATAAAGGGGAAGGTGAGACACCGGTTGGTAGGTTACCATGAGGTCAGGATCGAGGTTAGGTCTTTTAAGGAGAGGATGAATAACCGCTTTTTTGAATGCTAGGGGAACAGTGCCCGAGGAAATTGATACGTTTATAATATTTAGCACTGATGGACCTAATAATACAAAGAACTCCTTGATAAGTTTCCCAGGAAGTGGGTCAAGTACACATGTTGTTTGTTTTATTCCATTTGCACATTGGAACAATTCTTCTAATGTTATTTCATCAAAAAGAGAGAAATTATTTTGGAGGGCAGTATCCGCCGTATATACAGTCGTATTTGTGTTAATATAACCCCGTTGTAGCTGGGACGCATTGTCTTTAATCTCCTTTCTAATGACTTCAATTTTCTTATGTAAGAAATTCATAAAGCCATCTGCCGAGTGGGTGGAGCTACTGGAAGGAGTCCCTGGTTGGGTTGGCGATGCTACTGTACTAAACAAAAATTTAGGACCGTTTTTATTAAGGCGGATGAGATTTGAGTAATATTTAGCTTTCGCTAAGGTAAGCATGCGTTTATAAGTTATTAAACAATCACTCCATGCTTGATGGAAAACCTCAAGTTTAGTTGCGCGCCATTTGCGTTCCAGCTTTCTACATGATAATTTCAGAGCTCTAGTTTCTTCTGTAAACCATGGCGTAATGGTTTACAGAATAATAAAAAAGAGAAGACAAATGTGTATGCATATGTAAATGTATTCAGTTATAAACAATCAGTCACTTTCTTCTTTCTCTTCACTGATCTAAACTTTATCGCTGGTAGTTTTTTCTATGTTTTTATTTAATAAGTTGTAGGTGTATTTATTTCAGTATAAAAGTGTAAAAAGTGTTTTGCTTCGGTCATGAAATGATGATAGTGGTGTGCCAGGGCATACATACATTTTATATTTAACGCTTAAATATCTGGAGTCTACATCAACTTCAGATCTATTCCTCATTTCAAAATATTTTATTTTTTTTATGTTGTTTTTTTGTTTGTTTGTTTTCCGCCCTTTTTTGTCAAACAAAACTATGTTTTTTTTATGGCAAACACACAAAATATGTAAAATATTCCACCAAAATTATTTTTCAAAGTGGAATATTTGATGTGACGTAATCGGGGTTGAAGTCGTGGGGGGTAGCAGGGGTTGTATATTGTAGCGTCCCGAAAGACTTAGTGCTGCAAGGGCTTCTGAGTATTTGTTCTGTTGTGTTTATGTTGTGTTACAGTGCGGATGTTCTCCCAAAATGTGTTTGTCATTCTTGTTTGGTGTGGGTTCACAGTGTGGCGCACATTTGTAACGGTGGTAAAGTTGTTTTTATGGCCACCCTCAGTGTGACCTGTATGGCTGTTGATCAAGTATGCCTTGCATTAACAACCAATTCGCTCTCTCTGTCTCTGCCCCTCCCTCACAAATTATTCTGCGTGCAGCACACCTTCACAATTTGTTTTGATTTTAACCCCTTCTTAAACCTGTACGTAAAAACGTGCATTGAAAATACACGCAACCCTGACTCAAAACCCCGGACATTTGAGGCTTTTAAGAAACCCCGGCTGGACACCCCGGACAGCTTCGCAAAAGAGGACATGTCCGGGGAAAAGAGGACGTATGGTCAGCCTAATCATAGTACATCAGGCATTTACTGTAGTTAACAGCCATATTTAATGAAGAAGGCAATGTTACTATTGTATTAATACATAAAAATAATCTTGGAGCATGATGGAGCAACCGACCCTGGCTCTATCGTAAACTTAAAAAAAAAAAATGTTGCTTTTAAAAACCATTGAAGAAGTTCAGTCATTTTTTTGTTTTTCACTTCAGATTTGAATCAAAAAGACAATGAACAATATAATTGCATCTGATTGTTACATAAAATGTCAGGTGAGTCGACAGTGGAATGGAAATCAACATCCATTTTCTTATCCATGCAGTCAAAATCACCGGAAGATACGATAAGGGACCATACAAAAAACTCAAATTAAATGTGAAGTAAGAACAACACAAAGGAAAGTGGGTTTGCCAGAGCACGAATTGTAAGGGACACAAGGGACAGACTTGAATCAGCTGCTACACAAACTGTAAAAACACAACCTTTTTTCCTTGTGAGTGTATTTGACTTGTTGTTTGTCCCTATGGTCCACATGGATTATGTCTCACATGTGAAGTCGGGCACTAATGCTGGCATAAAGAGGGGCAGAATGCAAATATGAAGTCGAGAGAACATCAACATCAGTTGCATTTTTGCTGCCAACATTTAGCTTCTTGAGAGAATAAAATTGTCACTTTGAATGCAGAATATCAAATTGTCTGCTGCAGGAAGACATATTTTATAATCACGTTTAGTCATTTATTTAGCAAAAAAAACAAAAAACTTTTAAAGGTAAATACCAGAAAACGAAGAAATGGTGGTGGAGGTTGACGAAATTCAATTTATTGTAAATTTACATTTACATTTACATTTTAAATTTGGGCTGATAAATAATCACATTATTCCAAATATCAGTCCAAAGTGATCACTAAATATATTTTGACCTAGGGCTGGCCAATATGGCCTTTTATTAATATCTCAATATTTTTAAGCCATATCACGATACACAATATACATCTCGATATTTTGCCTTAGCCTTGAATGAACACTTGATGCATATAATCACAGCAGTATGATGATTCTATGTGTCTACATTAAAACATTTTCTTCATACTGCATTAATATATGCTCACTTTAAACTTTCATGCAGAGAGGGATATCACAACTAACGTATTTCCTTGAATTGCCGCCGTGGCGCTAATTAATTTAAAACCTCTTCTCACTCCTGCGCTTACCAAAGGCATGCGGTAAAAGTAAGCATGCGCTAATTATTTTAAAACCTCTTCTCACTCCGGCACTTACCAAAGGCATGCAGTAAAAATTTAAGTGTGATGTAAGCTTGGACCTTAAATCCTACTGAATAGCTCTTAATATTCTTCCCTTTATGCGATTTCAAATTACCGGTATTGAAATCAGCCTCCTCCATTTTGAAAATGATGACAGGGGAAGTGTCACTCGTGACGTCACGAGTTTGACCAGGCGGTAATACCAAGCATGCGCTAATTATTTTGCGAAGCGAGTTTGACCCGGCAGTAATTCAAGGCAGGCGCATACCACTGTATATGCCCTGCTGCAATTCAAGGAAATACGGTAAGTCAATATACCAAAACTGTATTTATTAAACAGTTATTAAGCAGTGGCACAAACATTCATGTCATTTCAAAACAGAAAGTGCAAGATTGTCAGAGACATTGACATCATGCACGTTTGTGCATGACGTCACTAAGATGACATATCAAAACAACACTAAATTAAAATGCACTTTTTGTACAGAAGGCAAATACAATAGTTACAACGAATAAAGTGCACTTTTGTGCATGATGTCACACAAGATATTTCAATAACTGTCAAATAAAAATGAGCTTCATAATAGGAAAATAAATAGTGTATGTCTTTCCCTATGTGGTAAGTTACTGCGGACGTTATCTCCTTCTGATGTTGACAAATTTTTTCATGGGGTGTTGATCTGAAAATGGTTGCTTCGGCATTTTGTGGGTGTGGCACCAAACGGAGATGTTGACATGCGGAGTTTCAAGCACTCTTCATTTTCTGGCGGTTAACTTTTCAAATGATGCTACACATTAGGAGATATATCGATATATCGCCCAGCCCTATTTTGACCCCACAGGATCCTTTACTTTAGCCGCAGATGGTTACCTAATTGGCACCGTGGTCCGTCATACGGTCAGGGATCAAGTCAAAGATGCATGAGTGAATAGACTCTGAGTGGTGTGCTGTGTGACAAATTTTGCTTCAAACTGAATGCATTAAAAATCAATCATGTATATTTAGTAAAACATTTTGGACGTGTACGTCACTGACAATAAAACTGCATGTGTTAAAATATTGTATTTTTTTTAAAGTTATTTTTACATTTTTGCAAGGAAGTCATTTACTGTGATTAACCATGATGAATTAGAATTCAAGTGTGATTAATCTAGTATTTTTATTTTGAACAACTCTATAATATTGTATTTTTTTTTTCAATCTGATTTAGTAATTGTCTTTAATACTAATACTGTAAGTTAATATTTATAAAAATATTGTGGTGTTACTGAAAGTTAATTTAAATTTCGCAAGAAAGTAAATTAATGATTAATCTCAATTCAAAAATTGTGATTTGTAATTAAACATTTTTTTTTTTCCAAAAATCATTTATTTGATTATTCAACAGTACGAGTATTTACTTTTCTTTTAACAATTTGTATAATCATTTATCTTTTCAAATTCGATTTACTAATTATTTGTAAGTGAAATTTCATAACATATTTGGGTATTTTTTAAAGTTAATTTAAAATTTTGCAAGTCATTTGCTGTAATTAATCATGATCAATCACAATGCAAAAGTAGTGCTGTCAAATTCAATAATTTGACAGAACTACTTTTCATAAATCTTCACATTTTAAAAAAATTCATGTGCAAAATATGTAGGCTATTTTTTATGTGTTCTATAAACATGAGTAATATACCAACCTCTGCCTGGAATTTTCCTTTACTTGTTACATTTGATTGTGTTTACTGTTTATGTACATATTATTCATAATTCCATGTAATCAATTGCAAGCCTATGAGACTATTATGACAATAAGTAGAATGGCTTTTTTCTGGTCCATGGTGCCTTGGTGACTTAATAAAAAGTAAGTAATTTTTCTTTCTTATAATTAATAATAACTATTTATTCATTCAGCTTATTGTTATGCTTATGCCATTAATTAGATGTATTTTGCATTCAATTGCTATATAAGTGAAACTACTGGTATTTTTTGCATTTTCATTTGCTGTAATGCACGTCTAAAGAGAAATCATTAAATAGGAATTTCGAAGGGTCGTAAAGTGGATAGATGATTATGTAATTCCTCTGAGAGACACTGAGCCATTAAATGAGTCATATATGTGCGTGCGTTCCCATTAAACTCTTCTTTGCCCTATTTATTCACACAAATTAAATTATATCACATCAACGTTGTGTGCATGCAAGTCGATCGAGTGTTTTTATTTTGTACATTATTCTTTCACAAGACACTAATTTAATTTGGGAATGTTCCTAGATCCTCATCGGTATCGGCCTATTCTTATGAATAAGCCGTTAGAGATAGGAATGGGTACCACATTTGAACTGATACAATAGCTGGTAATTGGTAACTGTCTGTATTTTTGTGTGTGTTCATGCTGTAATTAATATTAATTTGTTCAATGATAAAATAAAAATTCAAATATTTAACATGAAACATTGAGCTAATAATGCTAACTTTGCTGTCCAGTTGGTATATCTTGTTTTGGTCTGAGTCCCATTTGTTAGCATACATTATTTCAGTTTGTCGTAGGTGTCAGGAAGTAGTCTTTGCCATTTAAGTTTCATTTTTAATTTTTTTTTGAGCCGTACAAAGGATACAAACTGTAATGGCTTGAGCTACCAAGATCCAAATAAAAAATGCCAAATGCAAACCATACGCACTATATTGTCAAAAGAATTTGGCCACCCATCCAAATGATGAGAATCAGGTGCCCTAATCACTTGACCCGGTGTATAAAATTAAGCACTTAGGCACAGAGTCTGGTTCTCCAAACATTTGTGAAAGACGGGGCCACGCTCAGTGATTTCCTGCGTGGAACTGTCATAGGATGCCACCTGTGCAACAAATCCAGTCGTGAAATTTCCTCGCTCCTAAATATTACAAAGTCAACTTTATTATAAGAAAAGTGAAGCGTTTGGGAACAACAGCAAGTCAGCCACCAAGTGGTAGGCCACGTAAACTGACAGAGAGAAGTGCATCATGCAAAGACTTTCTGCATAGTCAGTTGCTACAGAGCTCCAAACTTCATGTGACCTTCCAATTAGCCCACGTACAATACGCAGAGACCTTCAGGGAATGGGTTTCCATGGCCGAACATCCAAGCTGTACATCACCAAGTCCAATGCAAAGTGTGGGATGCAGTGGTGTAAGCAGTGGAGAAGCCTTCTCTGGACTGATGAGTCACACTTTTCAATCGGGCAATCTGATGGACGAGTCTGGCTTTGGAGGTTGCCAGGAGAACGCTACATTTTGGACTGCGTTGTGCCAAGTGTAAAATTTGGTGGAGGAGGAATTATGGGGTGGGGTTGTTTTTCAGGAGTTGGGCTTGGCCCCTTAGTTCCGGTGAAAGGAACTTTGAAAGCTCCAGTGTCGGAGTTATTTGGTGTCGAACCCCAAGATGCAGAGACGGAGGCAGGCATTGAACAAGAAAACATGATTTAATAAAGATACTAAGACAAAATCAAACAAAACGGTACTAACACAAAGCGCGCACGGGGCGGATAACAAACTAAGGGTCTTTAGCATAGAAGCTTGCAAGAAACAAAAAAGGGCCTAGCGTGGAAGCTAGCGGGTAGCAAACAGGAAAAACTGGAAACAGCTAATTGCTAACAGAAACAGCTTACCGCTACGACGACCAGGACAAAATGTAGCACGTCAGGTAGTAGCTGTAACAAAACGACACGATAGCAACGACAAAAGCGACATGTGGCAACGACAACACGATACAATGATCCAGCCACTGACACAAGACAAGGCAAGTACAAATAGGAGCAGGCTGATTGGCAACAGGTGTGGCCAGGTGCCAATCAACCGCAGCTGAAGAGGAACACAGCACTCAGGGAACAAGACAGGAAGCTGACAAAATAAGAGCACTAGACAGGAACTAAAGACAGGAGATACTAAACACAGAGGAAACAGACAAATGCAGAGGAAAAAACTAAAACATAGACAAACAGTCAGGGGAAAGCCTGACATCCAGGATACCAAAACATTTTGGACAATTCCATGGGATGGCACTTCAAGTTCATATGTGAGTAAAGGCAGGTGGCCAAATACTTTTGGCAATATAGTGTAGTTGCGTGCACTGTCATGGCCATGTTTTGTGTGATCGACTAAGACTGTGTGCACAATTGCAAAAGAGAAACATTTACCAATTAATATATCTCCCACATGAAAAAAACAAAAAATGCCAGCAGACACCAAAATAAATCAATAAAATCAGTTTTGATGAGCCCCTGAAGTCATCCAGAAGCTATAAAAATATAAAATGTCATTGTTAAATAGAAAATATGTCTGATATTATTTCTGACAGTCTAAATGTATCAAAATGCATGCAGACGAAGGAGTCTCTCTCCATCTTCGGTCTTTACAGCGCTCTTGCCTTCTTTCTCACAACTATTAGTGCGTAACTGTGCCTCTTTTCATGCAGATGTCGAACTAAATACATATAAAAAAGGTTCCGCCTTGAGCACTGAATGACTACATTTACACCTTACAACTCTCACTATTGTGGCTGTTCTGATAATCAGCATATATTCTGCATATACATGAAGACGGACACGCCAAATGGATTGCACTCTCTATTTTACTTAATCAAGAGACGCAATCCTTTGCACTTGTTTTGATTCATGCAAGCCTTTGGTAAATCAAACTTTAAGTATTGTATTTATTACACACCAGCTATTAGATTGCAACATGCATCTTCGTTGTATATTTGATTGACAAATCTGGAAGTGATGAAATCGCCATGTAAAATCACCAATTGGAAATCAGTAGCATGTAGTGAAGTGAAGTGAATTATATTTATATAGCGCTTTTTCTCTAGTGCAGGGGTCGACAAGCTTTACCACTCAAAGAGCCATTTTGACCCGTTTCACAAAATAGAGAAGACAATTGGACTCACAAAACTCTTTTAAAATTGAAAATGAAATAACACAGCATAAAGAGTTTTTTTTCTGCTTTGTGCTATGTGTAAACCAGGGGTCTCAGACACTCGTCCCGCGACTTTTACTTGAATTCTGCTTGTCAGCATTATCCTTGTCAATCCTCCCAAATTTTCCTGGGAGGTTCCCGAATTCTCACAGCAACTATTCTCGCGAATATCTACTAATGGTCACTCAAATAACAATAAGGGCATGCTATGAAACCATTGCCTTTGACGCCTTCTTCAACATGTCTTAACAGCTTACCAGCCGAGTAACTTGTTGTATGTGGCTTCCACAAATGGACGTACACGACTGCAAGGCATACTTGTTCAACAGCCATACAGGCCACACTGAAGGTTGTGATATTAACAACTTTAACACTCTTACTAATATGCGCCACACTGTGAACCCCCACAAAACAAGAATGACAAACACATTTCGGGAGAACATCCTCACAGTAACACACCATAAACACAACATAACAAATACCCAGAATCCTATGCATCCATGAATATTCCTGACTATATTATACACCCCGCTAGCGCCAACCCCATCCCACCCCCCCCCCTCGGTGCGTCGGTTGAGGTGGGCGGGGTTGGGGGCGCGGGCGTGTATAATATAGTCAGGAATAGTCATGGAGGCAAAGGATTCTGGGTATTTGTTATGTTGCGTTTATGTTGTGTTACTGTGAGGATGTTCTCCCGAAATATGTTTGTCATTCTTGTTTGGTGGGGGTTCACAGTGTGGCGCATATTAGTAAGAGTGTTAAAGTTGTTTATATCACAACCTTCAGTGAAACCTTTTAGGCTGTTGAACAAGTATGACTTGCAATCTCATATGTGTGACGATACGAGCAGCGAAATGCATGCGTTTGGCCGGCACTCACTGCGCAGATAGCATGCTGTAAAGGCGACATGATGACATTTTTGTAGAGGACGTTAAAAGTAAAGCCATTACGGCACGCCCTCAATAATGTAGTCCGAGTGAAAATCGGAGGATTTTAGCCCCGGGTGATGTCCGGGAGAGGCACCAAAATTCGGAAACCTCCCGAAATATTCGGGGGGGTTGGCGATTATGCAGCTGAGCAACATCAGTGGGCAAAGAGCCGCATGCGGCTCCGGAGCCGCGGGTTGCTGACCCCTGCTCTAATGAAACCCAATATCTAAGTTACATTTAAACCAGTGTGGGTGGCACTGGGAGCAAGTGGGTAAAGTGTCTTGCCCAAGGACACAACGGCAGCGACTAGGATAACGGAAGCGTGGATCGAACCTGGAACCCTCAGGTTGCTGGCACGGCCACTCTACCAACCGAGCTGCAGTATATGCAGTATCCAATATAAATTAGCTTCAAGCTAGCTTGAATTGTGGAACTTTACATTTGAGCGCTTTTTATCATTTTTAAGACAGTCTGCTACGTATACGCCTGTTTGTATGTGTACTACCATTCACTGTGTGGCAGTGGCGGGCTCTGCGTTTCCCACCTCGGCATTCAGTGATGTCCGACGTCAATGATTACCTCTCAAAATACCATAATGTATGTCACCAAATGAGCACTGCTGGATTAATACTATACAGAAACACATTTATACACTACTTTCATTGAATCACATCAACAGTGTACAAAATGGGCTATTTTCTGGCGCATTTAAAAATTAATAAACCCACATCAGCAATTAAAATATATCTTATGTGGTACTGTCAAAATTAAAATTGTATAAAACATGAAAAAATAAAGAAATAAAATATTTGAACTCACAATTTGTAGCACGCATTCAATGCCGTATAAGCCAGTGGTGTCGCTCGTAGTCGGTTGATTCCAGTGAAAGTGGCAGGTATTTCCCCATTTCATCTCCGGGACAATTGAGTTAGCTTCTGGGGTTGACCAACATCGTCTCACAAGATGTAGTTTCTCTTCTTGAAAATGGCCTTGCAAATATATATCTGCCATCTAATCAACATTTTGTTCTCCTACTTTGTGGGTTAAAAAAGTGAGTATTGGTGATTTCTCTGCTAGCCCGGTATGGCTACGATGCAACACTTTCTGTTTCAGTGGATTGCAACTTGTTTTATACTTTGGAATGACAAGTAAGAATCTAATCAGTCTCGTTAAATTCAGGCTTCCTAGATAGGCTTCTGTCAACAACTTGTGATCTGATTGGCTTTCGCAAATGTCTATCAACTGTATGTGTTATATTTGTTTGCACTGTCTTCATTCAGAAGGCTACAGCCAAATTCATAGAGCCCTGGCAACAAGCCAGCTGACTTCTGATTGAATAAAAGCTCTAACGTAAAAACAAGCAACACTAAAGCCTGCCATGATGATAACATATACCGTATTTTTCTGACTATAAGTCACATTTTTTTTCATAGTTTGGTTGGGGGTGCGACATATACTCTGGAGCGACTTATGTGTGAAATTATTAACACATTACCGTATCAATCAATCAATCAATCAATGTTTATTTATATAGCCCCAAATCACAAATGTCTCAAAGGACTGCACAAATCATTACGACTACAACATCCTCGGAAGAACCCACAAAAGGGCAAGGAAAACTCACACCCAGTGGGCAGGGAGAATTCACATCCAGTGGGACGCCAGTGACAATGCTGACTATGAGAAACCTTGGAGAGGACCTCAGATGTGGGCAACCCCCCCCCCTCTAGGGGACCGAAAGCAATGGATGTCGAGCGGGTCTAACATGATACTGTGAAAGTTCAATCCATAGTGGCTCCAAGACAGCAGCGAGAGTCCCGTCCACAGGAAACCATCTCAAGCGGATCAGTAGCGTAGAGATGTCCCCAACCGATACAGGCGAGCGGTCCATCCTGGGTCCCGACGAGCGGTCCATCCTGGGTCTCGACTCTGGACAGCCAGTACTTCATCCATCCGTAAAATATCAAATAATATTATTTATCTAATTCGCGGAAGAGACGAAAAAAATGTCAGCAATCGTCACATACACGTCAACCAATAAGAATTCGGCGGGGTAGGGTCATGGCAGAAGTGCATTGTGGGTCATGGAATGCTAACTGCTATATGCTAAATGCTACTGCTGTAGCTATTAAAATGTATCGATTCATCGTTGGCGGTAACTTATAAAAACTGAGAAGGGCTGAAAAAAATGGCACCGAAACGGAAATCATGTACTGCAGATTACAAGCTGGACGTAGTGAAATATGCAGCAGAAAACGACAAGAGGAAGCGGCGCATACCTTTGGAGTTGGCAGAGTTGTTTAGAAGCGACATCGAGGAAGAAGATTTCATTGGATTTATCGATTAGGAGTGACAGATTGTTTGGTAAACGTATAGCATGTTCTATATGTTACAGTTATTTGAATGACTCTTACCATAATATGTTACGTTAACATACCAGGCACCTTCTCAGTTGGTTATTTATGCGTCATATAACGTACACTTATTCAGCCTGTTGTTCACTATTCTTTATTTATTTTAAATTGCCTTTCAAATGTCTATTCTTGGTGTTGGATTTTATCAAATGAATTTCCCCCAAAAATGCGAGTTATACTCCAGTGCGACTTATATATGTTTTTTTTCTTCTTTATTATGCATTTTTGGCCCGTGCGACGTATACTCCGGAGCGATTTACAATCTGAAAAATACGGTATCTATGGAAAGTAAATTTTAAATAAAATGTACTTTGGTTAATTTATCATTTAATAATTAAATTAATCCGCTAACGGTCACGGCTGTGGCTCTGCTGATTTGTATAGCACCGCGGCTCAAACCAGTGAGTATCCAATCACAGGACGCGTAAATGTCACGTTCAACGTGAGGCCAGCTAGAAGGCCTTACTGACGCCAACCCGTGATCTGATTGGCTATCGCAATTATCTTTCAACTGTATGTGCCCATTCACGTACAGTGCACGGACGCCCGCATTGTTGATTCTGAAGGCGTCTGGCAGATTTGGTACAGCATGGCAACATAAGATAGCTGAATTCTGATTAGATAAAAACTCTAACCTGAAAACAACATCACTGGAAGGAGCATAATATGACATGAAGAGAACATGAATACTTTTAGATATTTAAGGAAAGTGAATAAAAAATTACTTTTATATTAGGGACGGCGTGGCGCAGTGAGAGAGTGGCCGTGCGCAACCCGAGGGTCCCTGGTTCAATCCCCACCTAGTACCAACCTCGTCACGTCCGTTGTGTCCTGAGCAAGACACTTCACCCTTGCTCCCGATGGGTGCTGGTTAGCGCCTTGCACGGCAGCTCCCTCCATCAGTGTGTGAATGTGTGTGTGAATGGGTAAATGTGGAAGTAGTGTCAAAGCGCTCTGAGTACCTTGAAGGTAGAAAAGCGCTATACAAGTACAACCCATTTATCATTTATTTATTTATATTTATAGGCCTACTGAAATGAAATGTTCTTATTCAAACGGGAATAGCAGGTCTATTCTTTGTGTTATACTTCATCATTTCGCGATATTGCCATATTTTTGCTGAAAGGATTTAGTAGAGAACATCGACGATAAAGTTCGCAACTTTTGATCGCTAATAGAAAAGCCCTGCCTTTACCGGAAGTATGTGCGCGTGACGTCACGAGTTGCAGGGCTCCACACATATTCACATTGTTTTTAATGGGAGCCACCAGCAGTAAGAGCAACTCGGACGGAGAAAGCAACAATTTCCCCATTAATTTGAGCGAGGATGAAAGATTTGTGAATCAGGATATTGACAGTGAAGGACTAGAAAAAAATAAAAATAAAAAAAGCGACGGCTCCGAGCGGCGGCAGTGTGAGCGTTTCAGATGTAATTAGACACATTTACTAGGATAATTCTGGAAGATCCCTTATCTGCTTATTGTTTTAATAGTGTTTTAGTGAGATTTTAAAGATTGTAAAGACATACTTCGAGGTCGGATGGCTGCGGTGAACACGAAGTGTCTCAGAGAGAAGTCGAGGAGCCAAGCTCACAGCTGCCTTTTAAACAGCTGCTGCAGGACGACGAATAATCCAATGATGTCTCTGTTAAGATATATATCACAATCTCCCCATTCAAAAACATGCTGGCTGACGTGTTAAAGCTTCACAACAAACAAAGAAACACCGGCCTTGTCTCGGTGCTAAAGACAGCTGCAATCCACCGCTTTCCACCAACAGCATTGTTCTTTATAGTCTCCATAATTAAATGAACAAGTTGCAAAAGTTTCAGCAACACAGATGTCCAAAATACTGTGTAAATATGCGGTTAAAGCAGACGACTTTTAGCTGCGAGTGGTGCAGTGCTAATATTTCCTGACAGTTCGTGACGTCACGCATACGCGTCATCCTTTAAAATTGCAATTTATTAAAATAAAAAGGCCGTACTGGCATGTGTTGCAATGTTAATATTTCATCATTGATATATAAACTATCAGACTGCGTGGTCGGTAGTAGTGGGTTTCAGTAGGCCTTTAATTATGATCATGATTTCTGGTTATGTTAGACGACACACCACTGCTACATGGTATGATAATAATATGTGGGTGTTGGCCCTCTCTCCTGGCTATTGTCAGATTAGTTTAATTGTAACACAAACTACCCTCACAGGACGGACTTATGTCCTAATCAGCACTGTGATGAAACTCATCTCTCCGTGCGTGTCTATTTATTCTCGCTCTCATATGGCGTGCACCTCCTTTGAGAGTGCTGATAAACTATAGATGCTGACAGTGCCATTTGCAGGGTGCTCTGGGCTTGCGTGCAATTAACTTAATTGGGTCTTTCTGTGTTATATTGCATGTTGTACTGTCCACGTGCATGCGAAAAACATGTGTTAGGTTAATTTAGAACTTTCTAGGTAGCAGGTGTGGATGGAAGGTGTAAAAAAAAAAATGTCAACACAGTCACACATGAACTGAAATGGAGAGCTTGGCCATTTCATCCAACCCCTTCCCATATGTATATTGGCTAAATACATATAAAAAGATCCCTGGTTTGAACAGAGGTGGCACTGCTGATCCACAAATAGACATTGAGGGTGTTTCTCTTTTTACATAAGCCAAGCTTCCCTTTCCTCCTCGCTCAAATTGATGAATTAATTAATTTAACTCTTGCTCCCATTGTCATTTGTCTTCTCATGCACAAAAACAAAGTCTGCATCCCTCTTTCCTTTCCTTTTACTCGGATAGTGAATCACGTTCGTCAGCCTCCACTCTCTCTGACCGAAGTGAAGATCCCCTCAGTCTGGGGTTACTTTAGTCATCTCGAATTAACTCAAAATTAACCGCGATTAATCACATTTTTCATCATTAATAAGTATACTATAGACAGAACATTTTCAGGTTTTTATTACCATACCTGGATAATTAGTTTGCTTTAGTTAACTGTTTTTTAAACATTATGTTTTGTACAACAAGAGGGAAGGAGACAGCACGACACAGGAAGTCTCGTTCAACAGGGTTTATTGAGCTTTTGATGAGTGAGTGGAGTGTGTATGCTGCTATGTGTATGTAGTGAGTCTTAATCTGCGTTGTGTAGTTCAAGAAAAAAAAAAAAAGACACTGGCTGTCCTGAGTCGGGACCCAGGATGGACCGCTCGCCTCGATTCGGGACCCAGGATGGACCGCTCGCCTGTGTATCGGCTGGGACATTTCTGCGCTGCGGATCTGCCTCCGCTTGGGGTGGTTTCCTGCTGGCTCCACTGTGGACGGGACTCTCACGGTTGTGTTGGATCCACTATGGATTGAACTTTCACAGTATCATGTTAGACCCGCTCGACATCCATTGCTTTCGGTCCCCCTCTCCAAGGTTTCTCATAGTCATCATTGTCACCGACGTCCCACTGGGTGTGAGTTTTCCTTGCCCTTATGTGGGCCTACCGAGGATGTCGTTGTGGTTCGTGTTGTAGTTTGTGCAGCCCTTTGAGACACTAGTGATTTAGGGCTATATAAATAATCATTGATCGATTGATTGATTGACTTCACCTAGCCGTCGTTTCACCATTTATTGATGACCTGTGTTGGAAACACAAAACACACACACCCAGGTCTCAGCTTTAGTGGCGGACTGATTTCTGATCCTTCCAACTCAAAAGTCCGAAGCAAGAGGAAGTAAACAAATATTTATCAGAAAAAACAATAATGCACAAATCCCCATGCCTGTGTTGGAAACACAAAACACACACACACAGGTCCCAGTTTTACTTGCGGACTGATTTCTGCTCCTGTGTGGTGTAACTACCATGCGTAAATGTCAAACAATTCACACAGTCGACGCTCTACTTCTTAATTAGCAGAATTGTGCAGAAAAATAACTTAAAACAACACGTCACTTGTACCCACAACATTATTGTGTTAACTTTAAGTATTTAAGAACATTTACAAAGAATACTTACAACAGAAAGTGAAGAAACACAGAGTAGTGAAGAACCATTACTTTCCAACTCAAAAGTCAGAAGAAAGAAGAAGTAAACAAATGAAAAAACAGTGATGACACTCCCCGCACCGGACATCCAGTTCTTCAAAAATAGAAGTTGTTAATGTGTGTTGGTTTTAGAGGTGAACAAGTGCAAAAAGGGGCTGGGCAGAAAGAGGTCCGTGATCCAAACGTGAGGTCCGTGGGGCTGGAGAGAGGCGTCCTGAGGTCCGGGTACAAAGCGAGGAAGTCGAGGATTGAGAGAGGCAGTCAGGGTCCAGAGGGAGATCCAAAGAAGTGAGGCGCACAGAAAAATAACTTAAAACAACACATCTCTTGTGCCTACAACACGATTGTGTTAACTTTTCAAGTATTTAAGAACATCGAGGAAGAATATTTACAACAGAAAGTGAAGAAACACTGAGAAGTAAAGAACTATTACCTTCCAACTCAAAAGTCAGAAGCAAGAGGAAATAAACAAATGAAAAAACAGCAAAGACACTCCCCGCACCGGACATCCGGTTCTTCAAAAATAAAAGCGATACTTCAAAATAAAATATAACACCCTGTCTAGTTCATAATATAACACAACAACATCACACTATTACATGTGTGCATTCAAGATTATGTGCAGGAATTAACGAGATAGTATTTACCAGGAGTTTGTTGTTAGTGTGTGTTGGTTTAAGAGGAACAAGTGCAAAAAGAGGTCCGTGATCCAAGCGTGAGGTCCATGGGGCTGGAGAGAGGCGTCCTGAGGTCCGGGTCCAAAGCGAGGGAAGTCGAGGATCGAGGTAGGCAGTCAGAGTCCAGAGGGAGATCCAGAGAAGTGAGGCGCACAGCTCACTTCTAAGGCGACGGAGAATACTGCGTTAACAGGGAAACGACAGGGATAAGTCAGCACAAGGATAAAGGGAACAAGAAGAGCAGACACAGGAGAGCCAGAGACGCGAAGCTTATTGTGAACGGAGAATTACGTTCCGGCACTGGATCGTCTGCTGCTTTGGTTGTTATACTGTTGAGGCTCATCGGAACCAGATGCGCTTGTACACCATGTAGGGGACGTGTCTCTCAGCAGAGTGACAGTATGAGCATGCGCCGTATCACATTGTCCTTTTTAAACAGCTCAACACAAAAAGGACTAACACGTTTTTATTGAAAATACATTTTTTTTTCTGTGGTGCTTTGGTGTCTTGCCAGATTTTGTATTTTTTAGGAATACACAATTTGTATTCCTGCCCTTGCAGGTGGAGCTACACTTCCATATTTAGATACCAGTTTCACGCCTTAATAAAACAAAATGTAGATTGACATGATCATAGTTTGTCAAAGATGTTTGGTGACATAATATGTGATATTTCTACCCATATAAATGCTTCTGATATTCTGTACATTACATGTTCAAGTTAAAGGCCTACTGAAATGAGATTTTCTTATTTAAACAGGGATAGCAGGTCCATTGTATGTGTCACACTTGATGATTTCGCGATATTGCCAGATTTTTGCTGAAAGGATTTAGTAGAGAACATAGACGATAAAGTTTGCAACTTTTGGTCGCTAATAAAAAAGCCTTGCCTGTACCGGAAGTAGCAGACGATGTGCGCGTGACGTCACCGGTGTGAGGGATCCTCACATCCTCACATTGTTTATAATGTGAGCCACCAGCAGTAAGAGCAATTCAGACCGAGAAAGCGACGATTTCCCCATTAATTTGAGCGAAGATGAAAGATTCATGGATGAGGAAAGTTAGAGTAAAGCACTAAGAAAAAAAAAGAAAAGGCGACGGCTCCAGACGGCGGCAGTGGGAGCGTTTCAGATGTAATTAGACACATTTACTAGGATAATTCTGGAAAATCCCTTATCTGCTTATTGTGTTAATAGTATTTTAGTGATATACCTGAAAGTCTGATGGCTGCGGTGAACGCCAGTGTCTCTGAGAGAAGCTGAGGAGCCAAGATCACAGCTGCCTTTTTGAGCTGCAGGATGAGGTCGCGTAATCCACTCAGGTCTCCGGTAAGAGCCGACTTAATATCACAATTTTCCCATCCAAAAACTGGCTGGTTGACATAGAGAAACATGTTCGCTTGACCGCTCTGTGTTAAAGCTTCACAACAAACAAAGAAACACCGGCTGAGTTTCGGTTGCTAAAGGCAGCTGAAATCCACCGCTTTCCACCAACAGCATTCTTATTTGACGTCTCCATTATTAATTGAACAAATTTGTAGCTGAGATAGGCGCCAGCACCCCCCGCGACCCCAAAAAGGGAATAAGCGGTAGAAAATGGATGGATGGAATTGCAAAAGATTCAGCAACACAGATGTCCAAAATACTGTATAATTGCGCGATGAAGAGAGACGACTTTTAGCCACAAGTGCCAGTCCAAATACATTCGCTGTTTTTCGTAGTACTCCCTTGACCATCGTAGCCGGCTCTCCGGTGGACAAATGGACAAAGTTTTTTGCTAAGTAGAATCACAGCTGACCTGGACATTCAAAAATTCTCTTTCCGTTCCTGTGACACAACACACTCGTTGACAAACATATCCAAACAGGGTGCCGTTCTTCCAGGCCTTATCCAAAACCGTTGCTCAACTGCTAAGTTGCCGTCTGAGATGTGTTGTATCCCAAATAGCTGCAATCGCACGTTACGATACCGCTTGTTATGAAGCTGGCTGTGGCGCGTTCTTTCTGACGTCACTTCCTGTGTGGGGCGCTGTCTTTATGGCGTTACTTCTTCTCCAAAGTAATCTTGTAAACGATCTCTGAGTCCATACATAGCTACAAACCGAAGATTCACGAAATACGTGGTGCACTTACCTGTGTAAAAAAATTACCATATTTTTGCGGACTATAAGTCGCAGTTTTTTTCATAGTTTGGCCGGGGGTGCGACATATACTCCGGACCAGCTTATGTGTGAAATTATTAACACATTACTGTAAATTATATAAATAATAATATTATTTATCTCATTCGCGGAAGAGATGAAGAAAATGTCAGCAATCGTCAAACACACGTCAGCAATCGTCACATACACGTCAACCAATAAGAATTTGGCGGGGGAGGGTCATGGCAGAAGTGCATTGTGGGTCATGGAATGCTAACTGCTATATGCTACTGCCGCAGCTACTAAAATGGATCATTTCATCGTTGGCGGTAACTTATAAAAACTCAGAAGGGCTGAACAAAAATGGCACCGAAAAGGAAATCATGTACTGCAGATTACAAGCTGGACGTAGTGAAATATGCAGCAGAAAACGACAAGAGGAAGCGCCGCATACCTTTGGAGTTGGCAGAGTTGTAATGAAGCGACGTCGACGAAGAGGATTTCATCGGATTTATCGATTAGGAGTGACAGATTTTTTTGGTAAGCGTATAGCATGTTCTATATGTTATAGTTATTTGAATGACTCTTAGCATAATATGTTACGTTAACATACCAGCCACGTTGTTATGATCCGCTGCCCGGATCATATATTCTGGTTTTGTTCTGGTTTTTGCTGCTAATGTTTGCCTTAGTTCCTGGTTTGTTCGGTTACCGTAGTTTCTTATTTGTTTCACCTGCTTCTTGTTTCCGAACGTACACCTGTTTGTAATTACTTTCCTTATTTAAATGATAAATGATAAATGGCTTGTACTTGTATAGCGCTTTTCTACCTTCAAGGTACTCAAAGCGCTTTGACACTACTTCCACATTTACCCATTCACACACACATTCACACACTGATGGAGGGAGCTGCCATGCAAGGCGCCAACCAGCACCCATCAGGAGTAAGGGTGAAGTGTCTTGCTCAAGACACAACGGACGTGACGAAGTTGGTACTAGGTGGGATTTGAACCAGGGACCCTCGGGTTGCGCACGGCCACTCCCCCACTGCGCCACGCCGTCCCTATTTAAGCCTGCCTTTTCGGTTGACTCGTCCTCGCTTCCTAGCTTTTGTTGCACGCAACAAGTGACGACGCTGATTCACGATTCTGGTAAACCTGCTTTGTACTTGCTAGTTTCCGCGCTATGCTTTTGTGTTTTTATAGCTCCCATGCTAGTTCTTTGCTTTGCCTTTTTGTGCCTAGTGCAAATTTGGTGGTGAATAGAGTTTTTTCAAGAGGGGAGGAGTCTACCCCCCTCCTGACCTCCCTCCACCAAACCTTAAGGACAATCTCAGACCACAGGGAGCGCGTTTGGGATCCGCTTCTTGAGGGGGGGGGGGCTAGTGCTGGGAACTGTGCTAGCGAGGTAGCACAGCTGCGCCCAACCAAGCCGCAACCTCCGGCGAGGCCACTACCACCGGTCTTTTGACCCACCAAGCCGTAACCTCCGGCGCGGCCTCCACCACTGGTATTTCGGCCTACCAAGCCGCAACTCCCAGCTAGACCTAAACCACCGGTCTTTCGGCCCGCTAAACCGCAACCTCCGGTGCGGCCTCCACCACCGGTATTTCGGCCTGCCAAACCGCAACCCCCAGCTAGGCCACCTCCACCTGCATCACGGCTAGCTGCACCACGGCAAGCACCTCTAGCTAGTCCAAGCCCTAGTCCAAGCCCTAGTCCAAATCCGAGTCCGAGTCATAGTCTTAGTCATAGTCTTAGTCATAGTCATTGTCATAGTCCAAGTCCGAGTCCTAGTCCGAGTTCTTGTCCGAGTCATAGTCCGGGTCCTAGTCCTAGTCTGAGTCCTTGTCCTAGCCCTAGCGTTAGTCATATTCATAGTCATAGTCCCAGTCCTAGTCCTAGTCTGGTTTTCACACCAGCACCTGACCCAGGTCTGGATCCCACTCCAGCACCTGTCCCTAGGCTGGATCCCACTCCAGCACCTGTCCCTAGGCTGGATCCCACTCCAGCACCTAAGCCCAGGCTGGATCCCACTCCAGCACCTGACTCTAGGCTGGATCCCACTCCAGCACCTGACTCTAGGCTGGATCCCACTCCAGCACCTGACCCTTGGCTGGATCCCACTCCAGCCCCTGACCCTTGACTGGATCACACTCCAGCACCTGACCCGAGGCTGGATCTCACTCCAGTACCTGATTCCACGAGGACGAAAACTCCACCTGTTCCCACGATGACGACGATGCCGCCTGTCTCCACGACGACGACGTCTCCGCCTGCTTCGTCTGCTGCACCCGCAACTGCTTCGTCTGCGGCACCCGAGCCTGCTTGGTTTGCTGCAACAGCGCTGGCTTTGTCTGCTTCACCAGCCCCGGCTTCGTCTGCTGCACCCACGCCTGCTCCGCCTGCAGCACCCGCGCCTGCTTTGCCTGCATCACCCGCGCCTGACTCGTCTGCTGCTGCGTCCACGCCTGACTCGTCCGCTGCCTCCAAGCCCGCCACGACGACGGCGCCGATGCGCCCACCTCTACATCAGCCACGGATGTGGCCCTGCCCTGGTCGTCCTCCTCGCCAAGCGCATCCACATCCCCGTCGGCCACGGATGTGGCCTTTTCTAGGTCGCCCACCTAGACATTCATGCGTCATATAACGTACACTTATTCAGCCTGTTGTTCACTATTCTGTATTTATTTTAAATTGCCTCTCAAAGGTCTATTCTTAATTTCCCCCCCAAAATGTGACTTAAACTCCAGTGCGACGTATATATGTTTTTTTCCTTCTTTATTATGCATTTTCGGCCGGTGCGACCTATACTCCGGAGCGATTTATAATCTGAAGAATATGGTATCCAAGGAGGGAAACCTTAAACGATGGTTTAGTGTGGCTGACACGGGGCTTAATATAAATGTATATTCGTTTAATGAGTTATCCTAACAAAACAGTGAATAAATAAATGAGTAAATAAATTAATATACAATAAGTAAGTCAACAAATATTAGTGACAAGAATAAACAAAACTAAAGACTTCCAGCCTCTGTCTTTCATTCCTGCTGAGTTTATATTCCATTTTACTAAAACAGTTACAGTAACAATCAACATTTATTGTTTTCAATGCACTCAACTGTAATGTAAATAACTGATTTATAATCACATCTTTGACCTTGAACTTAATCGTGATGGCAAAAGATCTGATAGTTTAAGGTTTTAATGAGTAGATAGATGAAACGTACCATGTAAATGGTAAATGGATTATACTTGTATAGCGCTTTTCTACCTTTTTATTTTTTTATTTAAAGAACTCAAAGCGCTTTGACACTATTTCCACATTCACCCATTCACAAACTGATGGCGGGAGCTACCATGCAAAGCGCTAACCAGGACCCATCAGGAGCAAGGGTGAAATGTCTTGCTCAAGGACACAACGGACATGACTCGGATGGTAGAAAGAGGGGGTTGAACCAGGAACCCTCAGTTTGCTGGCACAGCCACTCTCCCAACTGCGCCACACCGTCATGATAAAGCCCTCAACTTTCTCTGCAAAGCATTGTGGCGGGTTGTCCGAAGCTTAAACAGCAAACAAAGTGATTTTAGTACAAACGTTTTATTTACCCAATATCAAAAAGTACAGAGTTGGATTAAATTGCCCATGCAAACAGACAGCGCGGATGATTGGAATCATGCGAATCACAATCATAATATTGGTCTAGCGGCTTTTTATATGTTTCCCTCATGTGTCAAGGTTCCGTAGTTTTGCAACTGCTTGCTCCGCAACAACCGTGGATCCCTTAGTCATAACAAACGATCAAAACATTTCGTAGAATGGTTAGAATGACCACAAATTCAACTTTCATCTACTGTACATATGATCTTCCAGTGATTCAGAGGCTGTTAGATAGACTTTCTTTTTGAACTAAAACAGACACAAAATATGGTATAAAAGGTCAGAAATTCCACTACAGCATCTTTACGGGCAACGATGTCAGGCATTTGACCTCTGCGTCAAGTTAAAGCGTGTGCTGTCACACGGACTAAGTTGAGTTGACAAGCAAAGTGCTGCTCGATGCACAACACACCCAAAAACAAAACGTAAAGTTATAATGTGTCCACGCGGCTGCCATGGCCGTGCATCACTGTGATGGAGTGACATGAGGCGGGTGGCGGGGAGACAGGAAACAGACACCTTTCCTTCGGTCCCCATCTAAGAGGTGACAGCAACACACCTTGCTGACTTCAAGGACAACACATATATCTGTAGAATAATCTACTCTGTGAGTTCACTGTTTATTCATCTCTGCCATCAACGTCCGATTTTCTTTGCGTGGTTTGTTTCTTTGGGAGCTCACATAAACACGGACCTTTCCTAAACTGTGTTTGCCGTTTTAAATGAAGCAATCTCAGCCGTGGTTTAACTTAGTACATTCATGTTACAGCAGACTGATGATGGAGATTTTTTTTTTTTTAAACAACCGTCTGTTTTGCAGCAATTATTTTTTTAAAAAGGACTTTTGGATTCATAGGTCAACTTTGTTTTGTTTTGTTTATCCTATCTTGCTCTGAAACACACCTTTCAAACATAAGTGGATGTATCAGTGTGTATTATGTGTATCCTCACTGGACCTGTGTAATGGCACTTAATAGCAGGCTATTGTCAGTGTTTTAGCAAATGTGCAATTTAATTAGATAAATGCAGTGATGTACAATTTTTTTTGAACAGTGAAGCTTTTAAGATAGGTCTCTATACATCATTACAAGTGATTTAGAGTTATTTTTTTATTTAAAAACAGAGAACTTCTTACATTCTTTAGTCTGGACCCCAGGATGCAGAGCAAGCTGTTATGGTCCAGTGGGGGAAGAAGACAGCACAGATGCAGGGACGTCGTTTAACTCTATTTATTATCACAAAGGAATGAGGTAATTAACTAATCCAAAATATATGTGGTGCGACTATGTGTAGTGATTATCTGAGGCGTGTTACCAGGAGTGTTGAGCGAGGTGAGAAAGTCCAGAGGTCCAGGGACAGGCAGGAGGCATTAAGGTCCGTGTGCAGGTGGGAGGTGGAGATCCAGGAAGGCAGCCAGGGAACCAGAGGGAATACGGGTAGATGAGACACACAGCTCGAAACCAGGAAACGGAGGAGCGCTGCTGGATGGCGACAAGGGACACAAGACAAACGAACACAGAGTTAAAGTTAAAGTACCAATGATTGTCACACACACACTAGGTGTGGTGAAATGTGTCCCCTGCATATGACCCATCCCCTTGATCACCCCCTGGGAGGTGAGGGGAGCAGTGGGCAGTAGCGTAGGCGTGCCTGAGAATCAAATTTGTCCTCTGCATTTGACCCATCCCCTTGATCACCCCCTGGGAGGTGAGGGGAGTAGTGGGCAACAGGGGTGCCGCGCCCGGGAATCTTGGAATTTTGGTGATTTAACCCTCAATTCCAACCCTTGAGGCTCAGTGCCAAGCAGGGAGGTAATGGGTCCCATTTTTATAGGAGGTCTGTGCTGAAGAAGCACATACAAACGTACATACATACATACAAACATACATACATACATACATACATACATACATACATACATCCATCCATCCATCCATCCATCATCTTCCGCTTATCCGAGGTCGGGTTGCGGGGGCAACAGCCTAAGCAGGGAAACCCAGACTTCCCTCTCCCCAGCCACTTCGTCTAGCTCTTCCCGGGGGATCCCGAGGCGTTCCCAGGCCAGCCGGGAGACAAAGTCTTCCCAACGTGTCCTGGGTCTTCCCCGTGGCCTCCTACCGGTTGGACGTGCCCTAAACACCTCCCTAGGGAGGCGTTCGGGTGGCATCCTGACCAGATGCCCGAACCACCTCATCTGGCTCCTCTCGATGTGAAGGAGCAGCGGCTTTACTTTGAGTTCCTCCCGGATGGCAGAGCTTCTCACCCTATCTCTAAGGGAGAGCCCCGCCACACGGCGGAGGAAACTCATTTCGGCCGCTTGTACCCGTGATCTTATCCTTTCGGTCATGACCCAAAGCTTATGACCATAGGTGAGGATGGGAACGTAGATCGACCGGTAAATTGAGAGCTTTGCCTTCCGGCTCAACTCCTTCTTCACCACAACATACATACATACCGGTACCAAAATTTTTTTCTTGATACTTTTCCAAATAAAGGGGACCACAAAAAAAATTCATATTGGCTTTATTTTAATAGAAAACCTGACAATACATTAAATATAATTTTTCTAGTGTACTCAAAAAAATTAAAATTAAAAGGACTTAAACATACAGGGCTTTTCTTGTTGAATTTAAAGAACAATTTCAAATTGTATTTATTAGCTATAGTCTGCCATAATCTCAGATTAGGTTAGAATAGAATAGAGTGGTTTATTGACATTGTATGAATTGCTTCAAGATTTATTGTTGCCAGTATTGGTCTGGCTTTGAGACAAATACTATTATTATTAACTACTAAAAACATAGCAGGTAAAACACATACTGTTAAAAATAAAGCACAAATTTATCAACATTTGCACAGTAGTGAGCGAGGTAACTATATTATGATTTGGAAGGATGTTGGGTGGATCTTACAGAGTTCACTGTTTACGTCGCTAGATATCTGATGCCTGTTTGTAACTCACAATTTTGTTCGCAAGTACAATATTATTTTTTACTTTTGTTTATTTTTCACTATTTATATTATGTTGCTCGAATAATATTGTTTAACATAATAAAATATAATTTTATTGTGTTTGTTGTACTTGTCCAGGGTGTACCTGCAGCTGAGATAGGCTCCAGCACTCCCGGCTACCCCAAGAAGGACAATCGGTAGAAAGTTAATTGACGGCTAGATGTTTGCTGTTTGTCTCATATTCCTGTATGTATATATTGTTGGATTATTTGTATATAACATTCGTTTTTTTTTTTTTGTTTTTTTGTCTAAACTACGTCACAAAAAATTGTCCGAATTGTATTTTTAAAGTATGGGACATTTTTCCAAAACAATGGAAAAATTTAGAAAATTAAAGGCAATTATTAAAAAAAAAGTCTCATTGAAAAAATAGAAAAAAATATGCACTTCCATCTTGCCTATAATTTAAGCCTATAGTATTCAAAGCTTGCCTCTGGTGAGGGCGGTCGCAATTCTCTCTGTTCCCTCCTTCCCTGCTTGCGCTCTGCGTCTTGTCCTTGTCTGAACTTTTTTAAAGCCTCTTTCTTTGCGCTGTCCTCTAATCCAAATATAAATATGAATATGATCAGATGGATTCTTGACGCAATTGACACAGCCTTTTCGATAAGAAAAAGAGGTTCAGGGCAGCCGGCTGCCCTGATGGAACCATCGCTGCAGGGTACGTGAGGGACTCCTGGAACACATGGAGGATCTTGTGCCTCTCAGTCCTTTCCATCGAGGACGTCGAAGACATCTACCTATTTGGAGCTTTGATCGCGGGCCACTTGCTGGTTGGACTGGGCATTGCTCTGGTGTATCGACAAATTTGGAAGACGATGGCAGCCACTCAAGGGGCCCAACGGCTGTTCAACGCAATGGAAGGATTGGGTTGGTCTGTGGGAACACAGACTGGAGCGATTTCCGAGTTGAATCGCAAAATGGATCTCATCTTGGAAAAGTTTGCAGAGAAGGAATAATTAATTGGAATTGAAGAAATCCAGCACGGACAAACAGAGGAGATAAGTCACTATTTTTGTCTTCTCGAAAAAAAAAAAAATTCTTAATCTACGATTTGGACTCCCTTGAATGGCCTTGACACAGGAACAGGCTGTTCTGAAGAAAATCTCCCGGGAACTCTTCAAAGATAGACGCTTTTGACCTTCCTTTTTGTCAACAACACCTGCAGTCGAACTTTGATCGGCTTCAGTCATACAAAAACATTCATCATCTCTCCCAAGTTAATTGGGCATATATGCACACATGACCTCCACCCTTGAAATCAACGCCTTCACCACTGCTTAATTCCTCTGGGGCTGTGGATGGCTGAGCAGCGCTATACAGCGGCAGCGAGTCTCCTCAAACCCACCCCCTCCCTCTGTTGCAAGTTGGTGTGATATACGTACCATGTTTAAATGTGTGCCATGCTATGTGAGGTTTTTTTCCTTGGACTCAGTCTGGACCCCTCCTGAGGGTCTAGCCTTAGACTGATATTTTTTTTACTCCCCCCCTCTCTCCCAATGTCACCCTCCTCTCACCTTTTTAAGGAGCACCGTAAATGGCTGATCCGTTGGCGGTCTCGTCTTGTTCCCCCCCTGTAACGTATGTCTGCTCTTAGCGGGACTTGTACCAAAAAATCAATCTCGTTGTACTTGTGCAATGACAATAAAGATCTATTCTATTCTATTCAATCAGATATGTATGCACTGATTTTAAAATGTTTTACATTATTAGTTTTTTTTTAGAACTAATAATTAAAAAATAGAAATCCCCCAGATTTGAATTTGTCTCTTCTAACAAATGTGCATTCTTGTACATGTTTTTTTCCCCTATTGTGTTTATATAACAACTGTCATCTTGAACGCACTAATTGAGAATTTAATTAGTGGAGCCAGCAGAAAGCCGTGTCACCAATTGGAGAAATGTCATTAAACAACATCAAGTGTGTGAGAAAGAGCAAGGCTCTGCTCGTAGAATCTTTTATTACATTTATCCGTTATGTAAATTCTTGAATAAGCTTTGCAATATTTCCATCTTCTATCAATGAACTATAGAAGATTCCTCATATCAATACACATGAGGGAAGCGGGCTACTCTGTCAGTTTATCTGTAACATATTCACCAGTTAGCTTCAACCTTGTAATTGAATTTGATGAGACGTCAACATGGTGATGACATGATTGATTTGCACTGCACAAACACTGCATCACTTTATTTTTACCCATTTGTTAATTAGTGGTGTTAATGTTTGTGTGTGCCATGCACAGAAGAACCATTTAATGTCTTTAAATTCCTTGGTTGATCTGTTGACATACGCAACCAAAATTGATTTGAAGTAAAGCATATGCCTAAATGTACACGGAGTGTCTCAATACAACCTTTTCACTTCCAATACCGATATTTTAGCCTTGAGTATTAATGGCAGCCCAAGTCCTACCTACTTGTATTATTTTGTAGTGTGGAATGTTCGAAAAGGTTTACTCAAGTGCAAGTACTCAAAAAGATGGAACAAGTGCATTGTTAGTGTTTATGAAAAGCACTAACCTATTTATTATTAACCGTCTAAAATGGATTTATGTTGTCTTTAATTTGAAGTGGATTGAAACTCATGACGCAAACAGTTGAATGATACAGACACATTTGTTATAAAATACTTTCTACTTTTGCCTAAAGACTTTAAGTATTAAGCAACTAAGAATTAGATGTATTCATTTTGCCCAAAATGTTATTTTAGACTTTAATATTTAATTAATGACACTCATTATGTAGATCTAACTTGTGTGCTGTTGCGTGCTTAACCTTCGTTTTGCTGCTAGCTCCTAGTAGCCTATTGCCGACCATGTTTTATTTTGGTAAATTACTTCAATAAAATATGCTGAACAAAAATGGAAACGCAACCCTTTTGTTTTTGCTCCCATGTTTTATGAGTTAAACTGAAATGTAAAACTTTTACTATATACAAAAAAGATCTCTTCCTGTCATATTTTGTTCACAAATCTGTCTAAATCTGTGTTAGTGAGCATTTCTTATTTGCCAAGATAATCCATCTCACCTCACAAGTGTGGCGTATCAAGATGCTGATTAGACAGCAAGATTATTACACAGGCGAGAGGGGAGACCGAAAGCAATGGATGTCGAGCGGGTGTAACTTGATATTGTGAAAGTCCAGTCCATAGTGGATCCAATATAGTAGCGAGAGTCCCGTCCATACTGGGGCCAGCACGAGACCATCCCAAGCGGAGACGGATCAGCAGCGCAGAGATGTCCCCAACCGATGCACAACCGACCCATCCTGGGTCCCGACTCTGGACAGCCAGCATTTCATCTATGGCCACCGGACCTGTGTCATCCCCGCCCCCCTCCACAAGGGACAGGGGGACAGAGGAGAAAAAGAAAATAAATTGCAGATCAACTGGTCTAAAAACGGGGTCTATTTAAAGGCTAGAGTATATAAATGAGTTTTAAGATGGGACTTAAATACTTCTACTGAGGTAGCATCTCGAACTGTTACCGAGAGGACATTCCAGAGTACTGGAGCCCGAATAGAAAACGCTCTATAGCCCGCAGACTTCTTTTTGGCTCTGGGAATCACTAATAAGCCGGAGTTCTTTCATCGTAGATCAAACCGCTCTCCCACACGACGACACACACGCTGTCTGTCATCTGCCCTGAACTGTGAAAACCGGGATTCATCCGTGAAGAGAACACCTCTCCAGCGTGCCAGATGCCATCGAATGCGAGTATTTAGCCCACTCAAGTTGGTTCCAATGACGAACTGCAGTCAGGTCGAGACCCCGATGAGAACGACGAGCATGCAGATGAGCATACTTGCCAACCTTGAGACCTCCGATTTCGGGAGGTGGGGGCTGGGGGGCGTGGTTGGGGTGGGGCGTGGGTGGGGGGCGGGGCGTGGTTAAGAGGGGAGGAGTATATTTCCCCCTAGATTCACCAAGTCAAGTATTTCATATATATATATATATATGCAGTCAAGAAAATAGGTATTTGAAAACCTTGACTATATATATATATATATATATATATATATGTATATATATATATATATATATATGTATATATATATATATATATATATATATATATACACAGATTTAGACAGATTTGTGAACAAAATATGACAGGAAGAGATCTTTTTTGTATATAGTAAAATTTTTACATTTCAGTTTAACTCATTAAACATGGGAGCAAAAACAAAAGGGTTGTGTTTCCATTTTTGTTCAGCATATTTTATTGAAGTCATTTACCAAAATAAAACATGGTCGGCTATAGGCTACTAGGAGTTAGCAGCAAAACGAAGGTTAAGCACGCAACAGCACACAAGTTAGATCTACATAATGAGTGTCATTAATTAAATATTAAAGTCTAAAATAACATTATGGGCAAAATGAATACATCTAATTCTTAGTTGCTTAATACTTAAAGTCTTTAGGCAAAAGTAGAAAGTATTTTATAACAAATGTGTCTGTATCATTCAACTGTTTGCGTCATGAGTTTCAATCCACTTCAAATTAAAGACAACATAAATCCATTTTAGACGGTTAATAATAAATAGGTTAGTGCTTTTCATAAACACTAACAATGCACTTGTTCCATCTTTTTGAGTACTTGCACTTGAGTAAACCTTTTTGAACATTCCACACTACAAAATAATACAAGTAGGTAGGACTTGGGCTGCCATTAATACTCAAGGCTAAAATATCGGTATTGGAAGTGAAAAGGTTGTGTTGAGACACTCCGTGTACATTTAGGCATATGCTTTACTTCAAATCAATTTTGTCTAAAATAACATTTTCGGCAAAATGAATACATCTAATTCTTAGTTGCTTAATACTTAAAGTCTTTAGGCAAAAGTAGAAAGCATTTAATAACAAAGGTGTCTGTATCATTCAACTGTTTGCGTCATATATATATATATACTGTATTTCCTTGAATAGCCGCCGGGCATGTAATATGCGCCTGTCTTGAATTACTGTCGGGTCGAACTAGCTCCCCAAATTTAGAAGCGCATGCTTACTTTTAACGCCGGGTCAAATTTGTGACGTCATGAGTGACGCTTCCCCTGTCGTCATTTTCAAAATGACGGAGGAGTTTATTTATGTTTTTATCATGTGTAAACCAGGGGTCTTGTTCCACAGCCATACAGATCACACTGATGGTTGTGATATAAAACAACTTTACCACTCTTACCAATATGCGCCACACTCTGTGAACCCACACCAAACAAGAATAACAAACACATTTCCGTAGCACATCGGCTCTGTAACACATTATAAAAGCAACATAAGAATTACCTAGAATGCTATGCATCCATTTCTGTTGGCTATATTATACACCCCGCTAGCACCAAACCAAGCCCCCCCCTCCTCTCTCCGTGCGTCGGTTGAGGTGGGCGGGGTTGGGGGGCGCGTGTATAATAAAGCCAAGAGTTATGGATCCATGGCATTCTGGGTAATTATTATGTTAAAATCCGGGAGGGTTGGCAAGCATGCAGATCAGCTTCACTGAGACGGTTTCTCACAGTTTGTGTCCGGGTGGCTGGTCTCAAAAGATACTGGAGGTGCACCTGCTGGATGTAGAGGTCTTGGGCTGGTGTGGTTACATGTGGTCTGCAGTTGTGAGGCCTGTTGGATGTACTACCAAATTCTCAGAAACGCCTTTGGAGATGGCTTATTGTAGAAGACGAACATTGAATTCCCGAGCAACAGCTCTGATGGACATTCCTGCAGTCAACCTGCCAACTGCCCGCTACCTCAAAACTTGTGACATTGTGGGATTGTGCTGTGTGATAAAACTGCACATTTCAGAGAGGCCTTTCATAGTGGGCAGCCTAAGGAACACCTGTGCAATAATCATGCTGTTTAATCAGCATCTTGACATCCCACACTTCTGAGGTGGGATGGATTATATAGGCAAATAAGAAATGCTCACCAACACAGATTTAGACGGATTTGTGAACAATATTCGAGAGGAATAGGTCAAAAACAACAGTGTTGTGTTTATAATTTTGTTCAGTATATCATATCCTGTAAGACTGCTGGTTGGATTGCCCCTATGAATGTTTGCCTGGAGTCGCAAGAGACTCTGCTTGTGATGAAAGTGCAGTTATTAAATAGGCTGCGACATCAAACTGAAGCAATCACTGCAGTGCCCCATGTGCTTGTTACATGTGAGTGACGGAAAGTTAATTTCACTTGCAATCTTCCTGTCCAAGAAACACACATCATGAGTTGTTTAAAGGCCTACTGAAACCCACTACAACCGACCACGAAGTCTGATAGTTTACATATCAATGATGAAATATTAACATTGCAACACATGCCAATACAGCCGGTTTAGTTTACTAAATTGCAATTTTAAATTTCCCGCGAAGTGTCCTGTTGAAAACGTCGCGGAATGATGACGTGACGTTATTGGTTGTAGCGGACATTTTATCCCAGCACCACTCACGGCTAAAAGTCGACTGATTTAATTGCATAATTACACAGTATTCTGGACATCTGTGTTGCTGAATCTTTTGCAATTTGTTCAATTAATAATTGGAGACTACAAAGAAGAATGCATTTGGTGGAAAGCGGTGTATTTTGGCCGGCTGTAGCAACACAAACACAACCGGTGTTCCTTTGTTTGTTGTGAAGCTCTAATATGGAACAGAGCGGTCAAGCAAACATGTTTCTCTACCACATGTCAACCGGCAGGTTTCAGTGAGAAAATTGCGGTAATAAGTTGGCTCTTACCGTAAAAATGAGCGGAGCTTGTGTCGTTCTTCCTGCAGCTGTCAAAGAGGCAGCTGCGACTTTCTTGGCTCCTCCATGGCTTCACTCAGAGACACTGGCGGTCACCACACCCCTCCGACTTTCAGGTATGACTTTATAATCTTACTAAAACACTAGTAACACAACAATGAAGTAAGGGATTTTCCAGAATTATCCTAGTAAATGTGTCTAATAACATCTGAATCGCTCCTGCCCTCGTCTTTTTTTTTTCTTCTCGTCCTTCACTCTCACTTTCATCATCCACGCTACAATTAATGGGGAAATTGTCGCATTCTCGGTCAGAATCGCTCGCGCTGCTGGTGTCTATGATTGTAATCAATGTGCAGATTTAAGGAGCCCTCACACCGGTGATGTCATGCGCACATCGTCTGCTACTTCCGGTACAGGCAAGGCTTTTTTTATTAGCGACCAAAAGTTGCGAACTTCGATGTTCTCTTCTAAATCCTTTCAGCAAAAATATGGCAATATCGCGAAATGATCAAGTATGACACATAGAATGGACCTGCTATCCCCGTTTAAATAAGAAAATCTCATTTCAGTAGGCCTTTAATTGGAAATATTAAGCATTCAACCCAAACAGATATTTATTCTACTTGGAACATTTAGCTCACTTTCTCTCACATTTATAAAACTTTTCTCGTATTTACTTAGTTTTCTTCACATTTGGAATAAATATTGAATGGGGAAGTTACATTTTAACACTAAATGTTAAATCTAAATCTAAATGTTAAATGTGGATAATTTTATATTTCATTGCATTTATATTGAGCATTTAGATTTAACACTTACATTCAATACCACATTTAAATTGAACATTTATATTTAACATTGAGATGTAACAATTAGATTCACTATTTAAATTCGACCTCAGATATGAAGAAAATAAGAAAAATGTGAGAAAAGTGATATAAATGTGAGAACAGCAGACTAAATATTCAAGTTACATCTGTTTGAAAAGTGTGGTAGATTTTTACATTTGGCCCCCCATACTATAACATCGTTGGTCTAAAGCATTGACAGTGGTACGCAGGCTTCATCTAGTGGAGCCAAAACAAATCACTTAATTAAATATTGTATGTGCAATTAATTTTTTTAAATTCATAATTTAAGTACAGTGTTTTACAGTATTTTGCTATATTCAAACACAGTTTTCCTGTTCAAACTGTGTGTAATGTTACAGTGGTCATGTATATTAGTGCCTCAGACTGGAAGTCTCTGCAGAGAGTGGTGAGGACGGCGGAAAAGATCATCAGGACTCCTTATCCTCCTATCCAGGAAATTGCAAAAAGCCGCTGCCTGACCAGGGCTAATAAAATCTGTAGAGTCCTCCCACTTCCACCAAGGACTGTTTTTACTGCTGAACTCTAGAAAGAGGTTCCGAAGCCTCTGTAGCAGAACTTCCAAGTTCTGTAACAGCTTCTTCCCTCAGGCTGTAAGACTGTTGAACGCATCATAATAATCCGCTCAATTCCCCCCTAAAAACGGATTAACTTGCTGGAATATAGAGACAATATAACATACATCCATAAACGTGGATGCATATGCAAAAGTGCAATATATTTATCTGCACTGTAATATATTTATTTATATTTGCACCTTATTGCTCTTTTATCCTGGACTACCATGAGCTAATGCAACACAATTTTGTTCTTATCTGTACTATAAAGTTTAAGTTTGAATGGCAATAATACAGAAGTCTAAGTCTAACTCGAAGTCTATTAAACACTTATTGAATAAAAAATATGCCTTACTTTAATAAATACTTAAACCTGCTCCATCCATCCATCCATGTTCTACCACTTGTCCCTCTCGGGGCCACGGTGGGTGCTGGAGCCTATCCCAGCTGCACTGAGGCAGAAGGCGGCGTACACCCTGGACAAGTCGCTACCTCATCGCAGGGCCAACACAGATAGACAGACGACTTTCACAATCACATTCACACACTAGGGCCGATTTAAGCCCCATTGCTACTATATTTAAATGAAGGCCATTATGGTGGTACTTGGAGAGCATAGTGTTTTCTCAGGTGGTACTTGGTGAAAAAAGTTGGAGAACCACTGCTCTAAAGAAAAATGTTTAAGTCTTTGCTGCAGTTCTGCTAACAATAACAACATGCATCGTGTTTCTTCCAACGTTCAATACTCATACCCAGATAGAAAAATTAGCTATCCCCTAAGCTCATTTGTTATGCAGACATGCAAGCATAATTACTGACCAAACTCTAACATGTGTACAGAATTTAATGAGTGTTTTTGCAGGGTCCACACATCGTTGAGTCATAATCTTTTGTGTAAGCAAAAAATTACCTATTTCCCTTTGGTGCTTAAACAATTCATAAGGCACTTTTTATTTACACGTAAATAATAACCTGGCAGGCTGCAAATACAATTAGCAGTTATTGATGGTGACATTAGTGAATGTGTTGTAAGAATTAATCAAAGAAACACCTTGTTCTCGGTGCAGAGTGACACCATTTCAAATGAAGTAAAGAAGTTCATGAAGTACATCCCAGACCCGACGTGATTTATTAACCATATTAATTGTAAGTACATAGGAACCTCAGAAGTTGTACTGCTAACAAAATTTGAGGTCATGCGAGATATCAGAGAGCTAGCATTAGTTTATAGCTAGAGAAGGACATAACTAAAATTAATTGTAATAAAAAAAAAAACATGACAGAGTGTGACACCGAGCCGAATAAGTCAATACCGTCAGCCCAAGATGTTAAAATAATACTTAAACGGTGGACATGTTAACCAAAAAATATGGAGAAGCTGCTGATGGTTTGTTTGACTGAGAAGCAGCTAGAAAGAATCCACTCGCCAATGTAAATGTTATACATTATTATTGCATTACTACATAAAATTACTCTGCTACGTTCAATCGGTGCTCAGTGAGTATGTTGATTATTATATAAGACTCGTTTATCTTATTAATAGACCTCACTGTGTTTATGTAACGCAGGGGTCGGGAACATTTTTGGCTGAGAGAGCCATGAAAGCCAAAGATTTTAAAATGTATTTCTGTGAGAGCCATATAATATTTTTTAACACCGAATACAATTAAATGCATGCATTTTTAATTGATAATAACATTTTTAGAGTACAATAAGTTTCCTATTATTTTTAATAACTTTTTTATTCTGAAGCTAACCAATAATAATTAAAATACTTCTTACCAATAATGTGACTTCTTGAACAGGTGCGATAGGAAATGGATGGATGGATTAAAATGTATAAGAATGTTCTATATTTTGAAGGTTATTTTTAACACTGTGATTACCAGCAAAATTATTCCTTACTTATTGTGTTAAGCAATGTCAGCTAAGATTTATCTGAGAGCCAGATGCAGTTTTCAAAAGAGCCACATCTGGCTCTAGAGCCATAGGTTCCCTATCCCTGATGTAACGTTTAATGGTGTTTAAAGAATATTATTGGTGCTGTGTTGTTGTGCTGTGTTGCTGTGTTGTTCTTCCTGGACCCCAAGAAGAATAGTCTCCACTGCGGTGTAGACTAATGGGGATCCTTAATAAACTAATAAACACTAATAAAAGCTATGAGTTAACATCTCACTGTTTCTGGTATTATACTTTGAGCATATCTATAGGCATAAGACACATATTGTTGTTTAGTTAAATGACATAAATGTTGATGGGTGTTTCGCTTGTGGTTTACAGATACTAATCCGACCCAACCCAAACCAATATGCACCATTAAAGTTCGAAGAGCCTATATGATGATTGTGTGTTCTCTGACCGGAACCCCGATGTGGTCAATATCCGAAAAAAACAGTCTCAGAGTTTAATACTCAACAGCATCCACGTCCTCCGACAGCGATTTGATCCTCCTCGTCACAGTTAGACTTAGACTTCCTTTTTATTGTCATTCAAATTTGAACTCTACAGTACAGATAACAACAAAATTGTGTTGCATTAGCTCATGGTAGTGCAGGATAAAAGAGCAAAAAGGTGCAGATATAGATAAATAGATTACTGTACGGATAAATATATTGCATTTTTGCATGTCTCCACGTTTATGGATGTATGTTGTATTGTTTTTATATTCCAGCCAGTTACTCCATTTTTGGGGGGAACTGAGCGGATTATTATGATGCCTTCAAGAGTCTTACGGCCTGAGGGAAGAAGCTGTTACAGAACCTGGAGGTTCTGCTACAGAGGCTGCAGAACCTCTTTCTAGAGTCCAGCAGTGAAAACGGTCCTTGGTGGGGGTGGGAGGAGTCTCTACAGATTTTTTGAGCCCTGGTCAGGCAGCTGCTTTTTGCGATATCCTAGATTGGAGGAAGAGGAGTCCTGATGATCTTTTCCGCCGTCCTCACCACTCTCTGCAGAGACTTGCAGTTTGAGGCACTGCAGGCTCCAGTCCAGACAGAGATGTAGTTGGTCAGTAGGCTCTTTATAGTGCATCTGTTTGTTTTTGAAGTCGCTGAAAAGAGTGTGGACTAACTTGGCTGTAATATTCATCACCTCCTTGAGTAGTTCTCCGTCTGTGAATTACTTCTTGTGTTTAGCCAGAAGATAAAGTACACGAAATGAGGCTTCTGTGGCAGCCTGATGTTGCACAGCAGGTGTAACAAAGAGCCGCTGTTGTGCTTTCAATCGTGATTTTAGCTCTTCAACTTTTTTATGTAGTCTGTGGTGGAAAGAGCTCTTTGAATTGTGGTTGGTTCGTGTTGTGATGTCGCTCCAGATTATCTTTTTTTTTACTAAAGGCTCGAGTTTGGTGGCATAACAAACATACACTCTTATCTTTGAGGAGGGTGAAAATAAACTTTTCCTCCCACTCTGGGTGAACATTATGTACTTTGGTTTTCTTTCATCGGGTGTCCATTTTAGCCGCGTTTATACCCAGCAAACATAACGTCCCATGATAGCGTCTCGTGTTACATGATTGACAGGCAACATTGACCAATGACTGCATGCAACAGCACACGTTTTCATTGGGCAATGAACACACTGTGGGAGGGGAAGGAGGACACCGGCATTTTCATTAGTGGTGCTCCAGGTGGGCAGGAAACACAAACCACTTCGCTGATTTGATGCTTTTTTTTTTTTTTAGATCATTAGCGAGATCTACCTGGAGAGTCCCAAAGACAGACCGGCCAGTCGCAATCGACGGGTTTGCGACCCCTAGTCTACAGTATTTCATTATGTTTTCAACCGGAAGTACAAGTGCCGTTTTGTCTTCTCGTTGTCCATAGCGTTTTTACTCGTATGGAATCTACATTCATCTCACCAAGCAACGCTTGTAAGTTTTTCAATATCTATGTGCTATAGTCTGGAAAATACTGTATTACTTCAACGTTATTACTACTACTTATTACTTCTGTATTGTTGTTACTACCTACTTCTGCTACAATAATCACATTTTTTAAATGTATATACAGTACATATGTTGCTTACATTACAGTTATTATAAAAATGTTTCAACAACACCTATTTTAGGAAAGGCAAAACATTGAAAAAAAACCCACAGAGTTGTTGATATCAATGTAAAACTCAGCAGTTTGGCTAATGAAAATTAAGTCTAATAAACAAGCTTTGTTCTTCTCCAACGCCTCCTAGTGGTTCAGTGTAACTGTTTGGCTAAAAAAAATAAACAGGAGTAATAACTCTCAAATCGAATACACAATCTTCACAGCCTACGTTCAATTCGATGAGATGACAAAACATTAAAGCTAGTAATTATGTTATTTGAACCCTGATACAGTTTGCAGTTAAATAAAGGATGAGTGAGCATCCCAGTAAAAAAACTAAAGACTTTATAGACAAGTTGTGACAACGTTCACAACATACCGACAGCTGCATTAACTCTCAGTCACAGCAGTTGATGGATGCAGTATTGAGACAATAAGAGCAACATCAAACAGTTTTCTCCTTTGTGTGGGACAAATGCATCCGTCTCCAATATTGTCCACACCTGTCTCCATCTAAAAAAAGCAGTGCGCTCTTAAATTCACCGCGAGAAAGGAGGCAAAATGACATTAAACCGAGCACTTGGCTCTGCTTACTCCGAGGTAAAATCTCAGGAGCAAAGTCCATGTAGTTTGTCCGCCTTGATTTTAAGCCTAATGACGCTAGTGCACATTCGCCAGCGCTGCTGTGAATTAGTTTTCAGGAAGTAAGCATTAATAAATGATGTTTTTTTGGTAATTATACATTTAGAGATTTAACATTATTATTAACCGTCAGGAATTTTACCATAGTTTATTATTATAACGTTTAACGTTACATCCCTATTTCAGATGCAAGAATGGGCTTGCAATGTGACCCACAGCCTCACCCGCTGAATGTGAAAGTGAAAGAAAAGTGTCAGACGGTGTCTGTTTGCACATGTATTTTCTGATCGCGAATCAGAAGAGGTGTAACAGATTATAGATGTGTGCTGCTGGTTCAACACATCACACAGGTGGGAGCATGATAACATGAATGTGCAGAAAATAATCATCTCCGTGATAAGAGCCCCATACGCACGCAAATACCCAAGTAAAATAAGGCAGGCTGCACAACTTTTCAATTGCACACGCAGTCTTAGTAGATTACATGCAACATGCCCAACTCATAGTACACGCTATTTTATATTTTGCATATGCTGTTCAGTACTTGGTATTTGGATCTTTATAATCAGGCCCAATGTTTGTCAAATTCCAGATGAACTTTGTCATTCCCTCAAGTAGCTGACACTGACACTGACATATGACTCAATCTAACAGGCAGACTTTCCAGGAGCAGGACAGATTAAATCTTCTGAGCAGACATCGCTTATCGCAGCTGTCCAAGGACAGAGATAGTCCTATTTGCAGTTACGACACTAAACTTATTGTAAATTGTGTTATCAAGGAACTCACACATGACACAGGAGCATCTTTTTAGATGCAGCTCTTGTAATCATTAACACATTTCTCGGGCCGTCTTCAACGAAGAATTTTCTTGGACGAATCTGATTACCGTATATTCCGGACTAATAATTGCACTTAAAATCCATTTTTTCCCCTCACAACTCGACAGTGCGCCTTATAACCCGGTGTAACTAATGTATGGAATAATTCTGGTTTTGCTTACCGACCCCGAAGCAATTTTATTTGGTACATGGTGTAATAAGTGTGACCAGTAGATGGCAGTCAAACATAAGAGATACGTGTAGACTGCACTATGATGGCAATATGACTCAAGTAATTTTATATATGTTCAATTGAAAATAAAAAACATTACACACGGCGCTCAAACATCTATCAAAATATTTTAGTACGACTTTGGTAAGCTATGAAGCCGCACCGCTTGATGTGCTTCAACATATGAGTATTATTATGGTGTGTGTGTATAAGGTAAGACATATTATCTGGCGTTTTGTTTTGCAATATTATGCAAAAGCAACTTTTCTTACCTTCTGGTACCTGCCGATCTGTATGTGGAATCTGCATGAATCCTGAAAAATTGCGCGTGTCCGCCCTTGTTGTCTGTTGCGACACCGTAGTCGATAAGCTTCTTCTTTTTCTCTATCTTATTGTTATGGGACATTCATCTTCTGCTGTTGCCATTTCTAATACAAAAGTAGTGTAAAGTTCTTACTTATATCCGTCAGTAAACTCGCCATGAAAGCGCTATAACATACCGGTGTGGTGAGTTTAAATTATTCACCCAGGGAACTTTAATTATTAGAGAGTTCCGGTCAAACGGTTTTTCATGGGACACATTTCCGGTGTTGTTGTTTCTGGATGAGGAGATGCTGCTCTGTTATTGATTTATGTAAAGTCTAAATGTCCTTAAAACAGTTAGCGTAATCTTTTGACAGGGCTTCCACTGCCGAAGGTGAGCCACGTAAATAAGACCGCCCACAAAACGGCACATCCGGAAGCGACTGTCAGAAAGCTACTAGGAGATGATCTGTAAAACATAATCAATGCAACATTTTGACCATAAAAACCACCCGTTACATGTTATGTAGACCACTAGGAAGTGTTTTCCATTTAAAGAAAAAAAATATATATATATTACCCCTTGAATGCGCCCTATAATCCAGTGCGCCTTATACATGAAAAAAGAACAAACATAGACTATTCATCGGCATTGCGCCTTATAATCCGGTGCGCCCTAGGGTCCGGAAAATACGGTAGTTACATTTTGCTTGCAGATGATTTTGCTGAATTACAGTTAAATGAGTGACAAGTATTGAATGTTAGAATAATATAGTGTTGTTAAAATATTATACCAAATATACAGTTACATTCATGTATTTGTTTTGAACTTCAAACTGTTCGATAAAGGACACACACATGCTGCCTCTTCCACCTTCAAGACCCGTTGACCCGTTGGACTTGTCTGCTCTTTTACTAAAAAGACAGTGAATAATTCTTCACCAGGGCTCACAGCACACTACAAATAAAAATAGGTAAAAATAAAGTCACGTTGCAACAGTTTTGAAATAGGCTAAAAAAGTATACATATTTGGTTTGCTTGTGCAAGACTAGGACTATGGTGTGGATTGTTTTCCCGAGGTGCGAAGCGACTGGATCGGACATGACGTGAAGGTAATGACATCTTTTAATTTTAACACTCAAAAGTACTACAAAAAAAGGGTATAAACAAAAACTTGCACAAAGGCAGAACTATGGACATAAAAAACAACTTGCAAACTATGGCATGAATAAAGAAAACTTGCTTGTAACGAGAAAAGAGCATGAAAAAGAGCAGCATGGATCATCAGCATGAATAACAAGGGTGTATAGAAGGTGATGTCGCCTGGCAACTGCAGGCTTAAATAGTGATGTGGTGATTGATACCAGGTGCATGAGTCCAAATGAATCAGGTGCGTGACATGAGGACAGGTGAAAACTAATGGGTTGTAATGGAAACAAAGCAGGGAGTGAAACAACAGGAACTGACAAAATCCAAAAACCAAACAGAACACAGCCAAACTAAACATGATCACCAGGACAGGACAGCTTGTAAGCATTATTTTTAGTGTTATCTATGAAGTAACAAGTGTGCTGATATCCTTGATTGGAACTGGGAGGCTGTTCCAGATTTGTTACTGTAGCATCTGACCTAATGCCAAGTACAGTGGCTCTTATTTTTATGGATGTTATTCTTAACAGGGGTTAGAGTTTGTCCATTTACACATTTACAAACAGAATAGCACTTTTCAATACCTTAACGTTTTTCCATACTGTAAACATTTATATTCCTCTACAAGAGTACACTGATAAGGTTTTCTGTCAAATATTTTAATTGCTCTTAAAAGTTGTTTAATGGATTTTACAACTGTGCCACATTCAAACGTCCACTTTGCAAAGCAATATTCAATATGAGAGAAGACAATACAGTGATTATACTGTATATTTGTCTTTTTTGCTGCATCACCTGTTGAGCAGGGCTGGATTTGTACAAAATTATGTGAATTTAAATTAACTATGTTCCTCACTTGTTTCTCAAAGGACAAATTTGAGTCCGGAATAATTCTTCAATGTTTAAAACACATTCGACTTTTAAAAAATCTACTCCTCACTTGCTGGAAATCATGCATACTGTTTTAATACGAATAACATTATAATATATGTATGGAAATGAAAAAGACAGCCTCATCAGGGTAAATGTGTTCATTAAACTCTGTGGCAGATCACTGATTTACATTGGGAAGAGTAAATGGCTCAAGTATTGATCTTTGAGGGACGCCTGCTGAGTTTATCTTTTAGCATTTGTCAAAACTGTGAACTATAAATTGTGTACGTCTGCGTTAAAATGGACATACTTATTCATTCACCCGATTGCAAAGTTGTTAATTGATCAATACTTTTATTAATGCAAGCCTTCTGGTGAGAATGTGTCAGTGTGATGTTGTCTCTGTGACAAAAACAATATTTTGCGACTGTTTTTTGGGGACAAAAATCTTTTCAATAATAGCAATTTTTATAAAAATTCCGTCCATTTCCTACCGCTTATTCCCTTTTAGGGTTCCGGGGGGCGCTGGCGCCTATCTCAGCTACAATCGGGCGGAAGGCAGGTGTAATTAACATTTTCTTTCTGTTTATATTTCAAGAAATAAACATTGCATTGTGTTTCCAGTAGCCAGTATTTAATTTTTCCAATAGCCTATATTTTGTCTGGATGCATCAGGGACTTCAGAGGAGAACGTCCTTGTTTTTTTCCGTCTTTTTTTCCTCCTCACACGAGAACATTTTTCATTACTGCACAAGGGATAGCTTTGTCAGAACTTGTGTACATTCTTTGCTTGTGCCTTTGGGATGGAAAAGATTGGCCCTGTCCTTGGGTAAACCGTCACCATGTCCCCTAGCTGTTGTCAGCCACTCTTCTGTAAACTTCCAGCGATGACAAAAAAAAAACAAAACGCAAGGAATGCAGTAAGTCAACATGCCCAGAGCGACATTGCACAGCTTGCGTGTGTCTTTTCCTTGTGTGTAACGGCCTTTTTCTCTTCTGTTGTTCTGTGGCCCCCACTTCTGTCTGGATCTCTCAATCCCTCCACCCCCACTCGCTTTCCACTGAAGGCCTCTGTAATTCCAGTTCTTATCGTCTTGTCGGCGTGAGGATAAAAGCTTCTCTACTTATGTGCTTTTACTCTCTGGTGGGAAAGAGGAAACAACATTTAAAAAAAGTAAAATTACATGCGAGAAGGAAGGACAGAGGAGGCAGGAGTATTAGGGCAGGAGATAAGGAACATTTGGAAGGAGAAGCACAGGCACAGTAAGGGGATTGACGACTAGGACTATGTAGAGGTGTATTTATAGGGAAACTAGATGCACACATCATAGCTTGATAATGAACGTATTGGAGTATTTTTAGATAAACAAATCTGAGCTTTTAGCACTAGATTTTGGCCAGATTGGGAGGTAGTCCAAATCTGATTGGAATCTGATCTTTTCAAATGTGACTGCAGTCTAGTGTTGTCCCGATACCAATATTTTGGTACCGGTGCTAAAATTATTTTAATACTTTTCTAAATAAAGGGGACCACAACAAATTGCATCGTTGGCATTATTCTAACACGAAATGTTATGGTACATTAAACATATGTTTATTATTGCTGGTTTGTCCTTCGATAAAATAGTAAACATACAAGACAACTTGTCTTTTATTAGTAAGTAAGCAAACAAAAGCTCCTAATTTAGTCTGCTGACATATGCAGTGACATATTGTGTCATTTTCCATTTTGTTATTTCGTCACAGTTACTAAGGACAAGTGGTAGAAAATGAATTAATAATCTACTTGTTCATTTACTGTTAATATCTGCTTACTTTCTTTTATATCATGTTCTATCTACACTTCTGTTAAAATGTAATAATCACTTATTCTTCTGTTGTTAAATACTTTACATTAGTTTTGGATGATACCACAATGTTGGGTATCAATCCGATACCAAGTAGTTACAGGATCATACGTTGGTCATATTCAAAGTCCTCATGTGTCCAGGGACATATTTCCTGAGTTTATAAACATGATACACATTTTAAAAAACGAAAGAAGATGTTGTGATGCCAACAAATAGACGTAATGTATTTTTCGGATTATAAGTCGCTCCGGAGTAAAGGTTGCACCGGCCGAAAATGCACAATAAAGAAGAAAAAAAAACATATATAAATCGCATTTTGGGGGGAAATATATTTGATAAAATCCAACACCAAGAATAGACATTTGAAAGGCAATTTAAAATAAATGAAGAACAGTGAACAACAGGCTGAATAAGTGTACGTTATATGACGCATAAATAACCAACTGAGAAGGTGCCTGGTATGTTAACATACCATATTATGGTAAGAGTCATTCAAATAACTATGACATATAGAACGTGCTATACGTTTACCAAACAATCTGTCACTCCTAATCCATAAATCCGATGAAAATTCTTCCTCGATGTCGCTTCTAAACAACTCTGCCAACTCCAAAGGTATGCGCCACTTCCTCTTGTCGTTTTCTGCTGCATATTTCACTACGTCCAGCTTGTAATCTGCAGTACATGATTTCCTTTTCGGTGCCATTTTTGTTTAGCCCTTCTCAGTTTTTATAAGTTACCGCCAACGATGAAATGGTCCATTTTAATAGATACGGCAGTAGCATATAGCATATAGCAGTTAGCATTCCATGACCCACAATGCACTCCTGCCATGACCCTCTCCCGCCGAATTCTTAGTGGTTGACGTGTGTGTGACGATTGCTGACATTTTCTTCGTCTCTTCCGTGAATGAGATAAATGACATTATTTGATATTTTACGGTAATGTGTTAATAATTTCACACATAAATTGCTCCGGAGTATATGTCGCACCCCCGGATATGTCGCACCCCCGGCATAACTATGAAAAAAACTGCGATTTATAATCCGAAAAATACTGTAGTATTGACTAGATATGTGCCTGTACTTGGTATCATTACACTGGATGTTAAGTGTAAATCCACCGATGACGTTTAAGTTCAGACGCCGGTGAGCTACGGTGTGTCGTGAAGCATGTTTAACTATTCCCCGTCCTGCCGGGATGATACTTGTAAGAAATGTACTTATTTTGTCGCTATGGAGGCGAGGATTAAGGATTTCGAAGTAGCTAAAATACTGCCGACGGGCTGGACGTTAGCTGCTAACGAGCTAGCCATGTCCTAAAGCACCTCTTCCTGTGGGCATTTCAGTGTTATAACTTCACCTTCATTGTTAGTTTTTAAAGGCCTACTGAATTGAGATTTTCTTATTTAAACTGGGATAAAAGGTCCATTCTATATGTCATACTTGATCATTTTGCGATATTGCCATATTTTTGCTGAAAGGATTTAGTAGAGAACATCCACGATAAAGTTTGCAGCTTTTGCTTGCTAACAGAAAAGCCCTGCCTCTACCGGAAGTCGCAGACGATGACGTCAAATGTTGATGGCTCCTCACATATTCACATTGTTTTTAATGGGAGCCTCCAACAAAAAGTGCTATTCGTACCGAGAAAACTAAAATTTCCCCATTAATTTGAGCGAGGATGAAAGATTCGTGTTTGAAGATATTGATAGCGTTGGACTAGAAAAAAAAAACAAGTTAAAAAAAACTAAACGCGATTGCATTGGAACGGATTCAGATGTTTTTAGACACAATTACTAGGATAATTCTGGGAAATCCCTTATCTTTCTATTGTTGCTAGTGTTTTAGTGAGTTTAACAGTACCTGATAGTCGGAGGTGTGTGTCCACGGGTGTGATGATGCGCAGTGTCTCAGGGAAGTCGACGGCAGCAGTATGGGCGGCACAAGCTCAGCTGATCTCCGGTAAGAAGCAACTTTTTACCACAATTTTCTCACCGAAACCTGCTGGTTGACATTCGGTTGGGATCCATGTTCGCTGTGATCCATAGTAAAGTTTCATCTCAGTGAATTTTAAACAAGGAATCACAGTGTATTTGGGTGGCTAAAGGCTTCCCAACTCCATCTTTCTACTTTGACTTCTCCAATATTAATTGAACAAATTGCAAAAGATTCAGCAACACAGATCTCCAAAATACTGTGTAATTATTTTGTTAAAGCAGACGACTTTTAGCTGTGTGTGTGCGCAGCGCTCATACTTCCTAACAGTCCGTGACGTCAAGGGTACACGTCATCATTACGCGACGTTTTCAAGAAAAAACTCCCGGGAAATTTAAAATTGTAATTTAGTAAACTAAAAAGGCCGTATTGGCATGTGTTGCAATGTTAATATTTCATCATTGATATATAAACTATCAGACTGCGTGGTGGGTAGTAGTGGGTTTCAGTAGGCCTTTAAGCCAAAATGCGTCCGTTCTCCCTTTTCTGTCTACACACTGTGTCTGCTTGTAAGTACTCTGTGATTGTGCGTTACCGAATCTGCTCGTCTGCTCGTAAACCAGCAATGACTCGACGTGATGACAACAGGGGTTGGGGGACGGGTACTATTCAGAGGTGGTATAGTACCAAATATGATTCATTAGTATCGCGGTACTATACTAATACCGGTATACCTTACAACCTAACTGGAGTCTAAACAGAAATGCGGCCTGATTGTGTCTTTTACGTCCTCTTTGGGTGAGCTTTGTCATTCGTATGTACGGGGAAAGAAGCGGCCTGCCAGAGGAAGGTGATACATCCTCAGAACATCCGGTAACGGTGAGCAGAGAAATTTATCAGCGACCAAATTTTCAGAGAATCAATAGTCAATAGTGTGCAAATAATACGCTATATGTAATTTGTATATCCAGCCATTATAATCGCGTCAATTGCAATTAATAATTATTAGTGCATTACATTTTTTAATCGTTTAATCCAATCTTTCATCTGTAACAGTATTGTTTCTTTATGTGAGTTGTGAGTACAAAAATAATATGCAGCCGCGGTGGAAAAGAGGTCTCACTCTGTGCAAAGCGTGTGGTTTTAGCAGCTTTAAATAGTGCGGACAGAATGAATTATATCTAATAAATAAGTGTTCATAAAAAACTTCAAATAATTTAAAAAATACTGCATTAACCGCAAATATTATCCACTAGATATGCAAAGAATGTCGTTTTAAATATGAGTGCATAATATTTTTATTAACCACTTTTACAGTTTCAACATGTAATTAATTTATCAATGAATATTTTGAGAAAGCTACAGCAATAGTCACTAAGATTACACTCTGTGGTCAAAAACATACTGTAATTGGTAAATATGGTAATGGACAAGTGCATGTCTCGGATGGCACAGAAATGAAGTGACCGGGTCTTCTGGCCTATCAGCATGACAACAATGAGAACGTCATTTGCATTCACAGCCAGGTATTGTTTTTGCAACAATCTGTTCCATTGTGCCATTCACAAATCCACCACTGAGAAGAACCTAATTCCCATTTTGGATTATTGATTTGCCTTGCAGTGCCTGAGGAGTCTGACATGGGATTCCATGATCGTTGTACTATACTTACATCCCATATAGCTTAATATAGACACATCTCACTGATGTTATCTCTGAAACTCCGGACCCAGGAAGAAACTGGAATTAAACTTTAACCCAAGGAGGGAAACATTGCCCCATTCAGGTGTTATTAATTTTAAAGATACTTCATGCACCAATTAGGGATGTGATGATCAACATTTGTGGCCTCAGATTCGATCTGATTTTGAGTGCCGATCAGATAGTTTGACAATGGACTACAACTATTGAATACTTCTACTTCGCAAAATAAAAGCCGACACGCCTTATAAATGATTTTTTTAAATGTGAAAATCAATTCAAGTAACATAATATATGAATCAATCAATTTGATACAACACGGTCGTAGTGATCCATAAAACACCAATCGTTTTATTCCAAAATTGCGTTATTTAGAAATCGTACATTTTTACCCTTTTCTTTTTGAAATAATACAATAGAATGATCCCTGAACCAGATGTCACGTAATTAGTGGATTGTGCTCCCAGGCCACAAAATGGGGCAGGTACTAACCACAGTGGGTTTTGTCCTCACCGAGTCAATATTTTATTTATTTATTTTTTTTGGTAACATTTTGTGGATGACTCTGACCGTCGTAGCGTGGATTGCATGGACCATCTAGGAAGGACATTACGTCGAGCAGGTTTGACTCTTTTATTTTTTCAAATAAAGATTTGTCTGCGTCGATCGGGCCGCTTTTCAGCGCCTCCTCCTCCGCTGCTCGTCTCGGCCGGCTTTTCGGCTGCCGGTGACGTCGTCTTCCCCTGAGGCTCATTCTTTGATCGTTCGTGTTGTCTTGTTGCTTCTGCTCTCCTGTGGACACTCCAACTCTCTTTTCTGCTCTTTCCTCCTTCTCCCCTCTTAAACGCTACGAGTAGATAGGCAGATTGAGAACCAGTGTGTGTATCACGCACCTGAACTTGATTGGGGCGGCGTCGCTCCAGGCACGCCCCGCCTCCTTCTTCCACTGCATACTACGCCTCCTGGTCGCCATCTTGAGCCAGGCCAAAGCGTGTCCCTCCCTGCCGTCGGCCCGTCGGCTCCGTCTCTCCACACAATTTTATTCAGTAACTTCCAGTTTTTCTTCCGACAAAGAAAATAAAATAATTCACGCTGCTGCTCGTTCACACTGCTGTTGGTTCGGCTGTGTTCCTTTGTCGTCAAAGCTAAGTGCTATCTTTCTCTTTTCTGTGCATCTAAATATTTTATAGCCTTCTTTAGCCCTTCTCCAACACATTTTATGGTCTTATTGAAATTACAAAACACTTGCTCCTTTTGTTTAACCGCTTCACTTTCCTCCCACTTCCAAAGACATGCACCTGGGGATAAGTTGATTGGCAACACTAAATTGGCCCTAGTGTGTGAATGTTGTTTGTCTATCTGTGTTAGCCCTGCGATGAGGTGGCAACTTGTCCAGGGTGTACAACCGCCTTCGCCCGATTGTAGCTGAGATAGGCTACAGTGCCCCCGCCGTGACCCGAAAGGAATAAGCAGTAGAAAATGGACTTTCAGATAGCTAGCTGCCAAGATAGTGGAGTTAAGCTAGCCCTGGTCCGAAGCCCCTGTTCAAAAACTTAAGTATGCCTTCATCTAAGAAAAAAATTGTACTCTAAACGTTGAAAGAGCCATATTGGACTAAAAATACAAAAAACAAATCTGTCTGGAGCTGCAAAAAATGAAAAGCCATATATAAGTCTTTTAATGAAGACATGATGTAAGTGTCTATATTAGCTATATTCGCCTACTATCAAAATGACTTTAAAAGTCTTATTTACAAATTATAATGAAGACAACACATGACGTAAGTGTCTATATTAGCTATAATAGCCTACTATCAAAATTAGTAGGACAAAACGATGTTCACTAAATACTCTCATCAGTGAAGCGTACAGAAAAACATATTAAACAGTAGGCTTTCTAACAATTGGAAATGTTTGTGTCATGTTTGTCCTCAAACAAAAAACACACCAAAACAAAAAAATAATGTTTTCCCCCCCATCTTTTTCCATTTTCAATCCTTTTTAAAAACGCTCCAGGGAGCCACTAGGGCGGCGTTAAAGAGCCGCAGGTTGCTGACCCCCGCCCTAGAACACGTGAAAGGATCTGCTCCTTATAAAATCAGTAGAGATATTGTTTTTCATTTCAATTTGTATCGACTCTTTTTATTGCTGTATTTTGTATTTATTCAATGACTTTGGTGTTAATTTAGGTATTCGTTACGATTTACAGTGAAAGTTTATACAACACCATTGTAGGATTGTTCGTAAGCAGAGAGGGACACATAATAACAGAAAAAAATGAACAAATTAAAAAGATGGTTTAAGATAAACAGACTATGTTGAATCTCAGTCAAACATAAATAATGCTATTCAGTAACAGTTGAAGGGAAAGTCAAACACATACAAATAGATGGAGTTGACATTGAAAGAGTAAACATTTTTTTTGGTGTAATAATAGATGAAAAAATCAACTGGGAATGTCATGTAAAAAATATACAACAAAAAGTAACGAGAAAAACGTCAATAATGAATAAAGCAAAATATATTCTGGACCAAAAATCTCTTTATATTCTCTACAGCTCACTAGTGTTACCATATATTAGTTATTGTGCAGAAATATGGGGAAACAACTACAAATGTGTGCTTCATTAACTAACGGTGTTACAAAAAAGATAACTACAATAATACATAATGTTGGATATAGAAAACATACAACCCCTTTTTTTTATTTTAATAAAAATATTTAAAAATTCAACAACTTGGTGCATTTTCAAAGAGATACAATTATATACAAAGCAAAATGTTACCCGGGTATTTACTACAATTCTTCTCAACAAAAGAGGGGAGATACAACCTTAGAGAAATATCTAATATGAAACATCTGTACGCACGTACAAACGTACAAGATTTAAGATAGTTTGCGTGCCTTCGGTTCATTCTATTTCAAATTCTTAAATGCAAATCAAACAACAAATTTTGGGCCATTTTTACTATTTTCATTTCTGAAACAAAAAGTTGGACAACTATTTAATGACACTTTTTAAAACGACTGAGGACTACTGCTGAACAAATATGTTATGGTGCTGCTAAAAACATGCCTGATGCGAAGGAAAAGCTAAACTACTGCTTCCGGTTCAATTTGTCATCACACAGATAATCACATTTTTGGATGATTTTTTTTTGTGTGATTTTTGTGTTTTCATGAAAAAAAAAAATAAATCCGTAAAAGGAAAACATCACAAAATCCAATTATAGGGCAATATTTTAATGAAAACCAACCCCCTTGTATTTGTTTTAATATCTGACATATATAATAAAAATCGAAAAACGACCCTTATTGTTTTTTTTTTAATTGGATTTCAAAATTGGAAATAGAATGAACGAAAGGTACACGGACCTAAGATATTTAGCATATCTTTATGTGGAATTGAATTATGGAATGGATTAAGTAAAGAAATCAAGCAAAGCACTACTAATATGATACAGTTGAGGAGACTGTTCAAACTACAAGTGTTCACAAAGTACGAAGAAGAACAATTATGATGAACAACTTGAACCTTTTTTTTTTATATAATGATTATTCATGTATTTAATATTTGTTTACTTACCTATTGCATATTATTTATTTATTATTTACTTATTCACTGTTCTGTTACAAACAGAGAACCAGTAAATGGGATTAAATTGCTATGGTATGAAAAGGGGTCAAATTAATTAAACTCTGCTTCTTTCTACTCCTTTTCAGACATGCTGTAATGAAATGGGAGAGCGACCCCTGCGGGCCAAGATGGCTACGGGGCAAAACTGGTCCCCACCGCCAAAAAAAAAGGTGAATAAAATGTAATAATATTTACTACATACCCGTACATACACACACATACATGAATAAAAACAAACATCCAAACACACAAATAAAAACTAAAAAACTCCTACGCATGCACAACCACCCCCCACAACATCAATGACAACCACGACCACCCCATCCAGCCATTCCAACCATCCCCCTGGCCGCGTATACCTTCGGGTCCCCCACCCCTGCATCCTTGGCGGTGATCTCACCAAGATGCAAAACTCCGCCTACAGAGAGAGCACACCTCACCCTCACACCATAGTCTTTGTTTCCAATTAAAGGCCTACTGAAACGCACTACTACCGACCACGCAGTCTGATAGTTTATATATCAATGATGAAATATTAACATTGCAACACATGCCAGTACAGCCGGTTTAGTTTACTAAATTACAATTTTAAATTTCACACAGAGTTTTCTGTTGAAAACGTCGCGTGTTTGTGACGTTATTGGTTGGAGGGGACATTTTAGCCCAGCACCACTTACGGCTAAAAGTCGTCTCTTTTCATCGCGCAATTACACAGTATTTTGGACATCTGTGTTGCTGAATCTTTTGCAATTTGTTCAATTAATAATGGAGACGTCATATAAGAATGCTGTTGGTGGAAAGCGGTGGATTGCAGCTGTCTTTAGCACCGAAACACAGGCGGTGTTTCTTTGTTTGTTGTGAAGCTCTAACACAGAGCGGTCAAGCGAACATGTTTCTCTACCTCAACCAGCAAGTTTTTGGATGGGAAAATTGTGATATTAAGTCGGCTCTTACCGGAGACTTGAGTGGATTACGCGATCTCATCCTGCAGCTCAAAAAGGCAGCTGTGATCTTGGGTCTTTGGCTTCTCTCAGAGACACTGGCGTTCACCGCAGCCATCGGACTTTCAGGTATGACTTTATAATATCACTAAAATACTATTAATACAATAAGCAGATGAGGGATTTTCTGGAATTATCCTAGTAAATGTGTCTAATTACATCTGAAACGCTCCCACTGGAGCCCTCAACTTTTTTTTTTTTTTTTTTTTTTTAGTGCTTCACTCTAACATTCCTCATCCACGAATCTTTCATCCTCGCTCAAATTAATGAGGAAATCGTCGCTTTCTCGGTCCGAATTGCTCTTACTGCTTGTGGCTCACATTATAAACAATGTGAGGATGTGAGGATCCCTCACACCGGTGACGTGATGCGCACATCGTCTGCTACTTCCGGTACAGGCAAGGCTTTTTTATTAGCGACCAAAAGTTGCAAACTTTATCATCGATGTTCTCTACTAAATCCTTTCAGCAAAAATATGGCAATATCGCAAAATGATGAAGTATGTAACATAGAATGGACCTGCTATCCCCGTTTAAATAAGAAAATCTCATTTCAGTTGGCCTTTAAGGGTTAAACAAATACTGCGATGAAGTGGCGACTTGTCCAGGGTGTAATCCGCCTTCCGCCCAAATGCAGCTGAGATAGGCTCCAGCACGCCCTGCGACCCCAAAAGGGACCAGTGGTAGTAAATGGATGGATGGATGGGTTACACAAATAACCCTGATGTTTAAACTTTTACACATTCTGTCAATATTATGCCTCCTCACACATTGTGTTAAATGCTGTCAGGAATTTGGCACATCCGGTTAGAATAGATCCTGGCATCTGCACAACCTTGTGTGAGTGTGCCACATTCTGTTTTTTTTTGGCACTTGTGACTATCACATTCTGTAAGTGTGAGTTCAGCCGGAGAAAAAATGCCATATTCAGTTACCAGGCAACATTTATAGGAAATATACAGAGTCACAGTAAATAAGAAACCAACTTAGAAAATAATTATCTTCAAGTTTCCTGGAAAGTGTGTGTTCTGATAAAACTCAACTTTTGTAATTGAAACAGGATCATATGATAATTGGAGGATATTACTTTCATCAATGTGTTTTTATTTATTCAAAAGCAAACATAACTACATCAACTATCCATCCATCCATTTTCTACCGCTTATTCCCTTTTGGGGTCGCGGGGGGCGCTGGCGCCTATCTCAGCTACAATCGGGCAGAAGGCGGGGTACACCCTGGACAAGTCGGCACCTCATCACAGGGCCAACACAGATAGACAGACAACATTTCCACTCACATTCACACACTAGGGCCAATTTAGTGTTGCCAATCAACCTATCCCCAGGTGCATGTCTTTGGAAGTGGCATAGTGATGCCAAATTGGTCCCTTCGTGGATGTGTTGACATGAACACAGCAACGGTAAGTTTAAATGATTTATTAAACTTAACAAAAACAGACTATGAACAAAAACACTGGAGCTAACAGACAAAAATAAACCAAGGGCGCTAGCATGAAAGCTAGGAATAGAAAATACAAAAACTATACTTGGCACGAAGGACACAAAAGAGTAAACAAAAACATTCAGCATGAAGGCTGGAATATCAAGTGGCTTAGCGTAAGAGCTAGCGAGAAAATACATACGGGTCGTGAATGTTGCTCAAAGGCAAATTAGAGTCCCAGAAAGAATAATGAAAAGGGACGGGCTTAAATAGGGGAGTAATCAAAAAGTGACAGGTGTGCAGAAACCGTGATTAGCAGGTGGGATCAATGAGCAACCATGGTGATTGACTAAACAGGAAGTAAGAGTGTAGAACAACAGAGTGATACAACAACTGGAAGTATAAATCATATGTGGTGATCCAAGTAGCGGATGGCAACATATATAGCCCTAAATCACAAATGTCTCAAAGGACTGTACAAACCATTACGACTACGACATCCTCGGAAGAACCCACAAAAGGGCAAGGAAAACTCACACCCAGTGGGCAGGGAGAATTCACATCCAGTGGGACGCCAGTGACAATGCTGACTATGAGAAACCTTGGAGAAGACCTCAGATGTGGGCAACCCCCTCCCCCCCCAGGGGACCGAAAGCAATGGAAGTCGAGCGGGTCTAACATGATACTGTGAAAGTTCAATCCATAGTGGCTCCAACACAACCGCGAGAGTTCAGTTCAAAGCGGATCCAAGACAGCAGCGAGAGTCCCGTCCACAGGAAACCATCCCAAGCGGAGGCGGATCAGCAGCGTAGAGATGTCCCCAACTGATACACATGCAGCACTATATGATAATGGTGCCCTTCTGGGGGAACAAAAACATACAGTGGTACCTCAACATAAGAGTGCTACGACTTGAGAGTATTTTGAGGCTAATTGTTTTGCTTTAAAGGAGACCTATTATGCAAAACCAACTTTTCTTACTTATTGGTACCTGTTTTTGTGTATTTTGTGTTTGCATAAATCCTGAAAATTGAAAATCAAACCATTGAAGTATGGCGAAGACTTTTATAAAACAACTACACTTCATTCAAAAAAGACATTTGGAATTTGCCCAAAATTGTTGACGTCAGCAGATATATCCATTTATGGTAGGAATTTACCCTAAGTGATGTGCACAATTCCACCGTTGTAATCTTATTTTTGTGGGGCAGAATGACTCGTACATGCACGTGCATCCTCTGCTTTTGCCATTTCTAATACACAGTAGTGTACAGTTCTGTCATGATCTGTGGTCTAGAATATAGATCATGTTTTGTTTAGTTATGTTCTGTTATTTTTGGACTCCATTAGTTCCTGTTTTTGTGCACCTTTGTTTGTTTTAGTTTCCATGACGACTCATTAGTTTCACTTGCCTCATGTGTTTGAATCAATCACCTACTCTAATCAGAGACTATTATTTAAGCCGGTTTTGCCAGTTAGTCGTCCTGGCAACATTTCTCTCTCCATGCTCTGTACTGATTGTTCCATGCCAGAGATTCACGCTTGTTTTTTCATGCGATTGTTCGCTTCAGGTTATGCCAAGTAAGTTTTGTTTATTCATGCCACAGTTAGCAAGTTTTTGTTTCTTTTCCATAGTTCTGTCTAAGTGTTAGTTTTTTTTGTATCTTTAAGTCTAGTTTAATAAATATGTTCCTACCTTCACACCTGGATGCAAACGGAATAGTCCGTTTTCATCCCGGGAGAACAAACCCCGCAGTAAGATGTGTAAACCACCCCGTCTTGACAAGTTCAAAGTTATGCGCGTCAGGGGGCGACAGAAGACGCAGTCCGAGCGAATGCACTTAAATAAGATCCTGAAGAGAAAGTCAGAAAGCAGTTGTCTGTAAAAACATTATCTCTGCAAAATATTGACCAAATAAACTACAATTATGTGTAATGTGGACAACAAAGTGTTTAAAATGTAGAACAAAAATGCTTATATGACCCATTTAAGTTGCAAGCAAAAATTTGAGTTACAAGTTTTCCCCGCCATTAGTTGGTGTAGCAATTGCCACATTGAACCCATGTTTTTTACACACACGTACACACACACAAATATATATATATATATATATATATATATATATATATATATATATATATATATATATACACACACACACACACACACACACACACACACACACACACACACACACACACACACACACACACACACACACACACACACACACACACACACACACACGCACAATTGTGTTGGATGTAAATATATAAGGAATATAATGATTTGCAAATCATTTTCAAGCCATATTCAGTTAAATAAGCTACAAAGATAACATATTTGATGTTCAAACTGATAAAATGTATTCTTATTTTTTTTTGCAAATAATCATTAACTTTAGAATTTGATGCCAGCAACACGTAAACAAAGAAGTTGGGAAAAGTGGCAATAAATACTGATAAAGTTGAGGAATGCTCATCAAACACTTATTTGGAACTTCCCACAGGTGTGCAGGCTAATAGGGAACAGGTGGGTGCCATGATTGGGTATAAAAACGGCTTCCCAAAAAAATGCTGTCTTTCACAAGAAAGGTTACATGGACACATGGATGATACAGCAGAGGATTGGGAGAATGTCATGTGGTCAGATGAAACCAAAATAGAAATTTTTGGTATAAACTCAACTCGTCGTGTTTGGAGGAAGAAGAATACTGAGCTGCATCCCAAGAACACCATACCTACTGTGAAGCATGGGGGTGGAAACATCATGCTTTGGGGCTGTTTTTCTGCTAAGGGGACAGGACAACTGATCCGTGTTAAGAAAAGAATAAATGGAGGCCATGTATCGTGAGATTTTGAGCCAAAACCTCCTTCCATCAGTGAGCGCTTTGAATGGTTGACCAAATACTTATTTTCCACCATAATTTACAAATAAATTCTTTAAAATTCCTACCATGTGAATTCTTGGATTTTGTTTCACATTCTGTCTGTCACAGTTGAAGTGTACCTATGATGAAAATTACAGACCTCTGTCAACATTTTAAGTGGGAGAACTTGCACAATCGGTGGCTGACTAAATACTTTTTTCCCCCACTGTATACATACACACACACATATAAATATATATATATACATACATATATATATATATATATATATATATATATATATATATATATATATATATATATATATATATATATATATATATATATATATATATATATATATATATATATACATATATATATATATAGGGCAGCACAGTGGGACAGGAGTTAATGCATGTGCCTCACAACACGAAGGTCCTGAGTAATCCTGAGTTTAATCCCGGGGTCGGGATCTTTCTGTGTGGAGTTTGAATGTTCTCCCTGTGACTGCGTGGGTTCCCTCCGGGTACTCCGGCTTCCTCCCACTTCCAAAGACATGCACCTGGAGATAGGTTGATTGGCAACACTAAATTGGCCCTAGTGTGTAAATGTGAGTGTGAATGTTGTCTGTCTATCTCTGTTGGCGCTGCAATGAGGTGGCGACTTGTCCAGGGTGTACACCGCCTTCCGCTCGGGACAAGCGGTAGAAAATGGATGGATGGATAGATAGCTAGATATATAGATATATAGATAGATAGATAGATACACTGTAAGAAATGTCACCGTTTAATTACAGTAACCTACTGGCAGCTAATGGTTCCAGTATAAAACTGTTTTTCTACAGCACACATACTGTGATTTATCACTACAGTATATTACTGTAAAAGGTATCACAGTACTGTGCTGTATCAAATATACGCTTCACAGCATAATACTGTCATCTGTTTAGCGGCATTACACTGTTATTTTAGTGTATCTACTGTAATATGCATGACAGTTAATTACAGTAAAATAATTGTAAGCACTATAGACTGAGCTTTACAGTATAATGTCACAAGAAGTTAATGAGTTGAACTTTTAATTTTTCAAAATCAAAAGCCCTGCAATCTGCTGGCATAAAAATGACTGGAGAAATGGCCTTGCAAGTTTATGCTTTTATTAACCGATTATTTTCAAGCGCATCAAACACAATCAATGTACATTTAGTGCATTCATATTTTTTTCAGTGAAGCATTTGAACATTTAGAACAATGTTAAGCAACTTTAGCATCAGAACAGTTCATAGAACTAGATAATCAAAATTAAAATGTCCATTTAGATATCCTCCCACCAGGACACACCCACACCCCCAGACATAGTGCCTCTGTTGTACCATCCGAGAGAGCACACACATTTTAAATTAACATTTTAACATTTAAAACAATGTTAAGCAACTCCTGCAATCGGAACAAACGATGGCATCAGAGAACGTGGTTCCTACATCCAGATAACAATCAAAACGATCAAAATTAAAATGTCCATTTGGATATGATGTAAACATCCCCCCACACACACCTCCATACATAATGCTTCTGCTTCACCGTCAGAGAGGGCACACACATTTTCAAAGAACATTTTTAACATTTAGAACAAAACAAGTTGGGATCATGTGCAATAGAAAAATTTGTAAAACAAAACTGAACTGCACAATTGACTAAACTAACTGAACATGACATACCCAGTTCTCAGTGGTCTGCAACATAAAGCCCCACCAAAGTCTGTGAAAATGTTTATAAGGGTGGCTACGTGAGGATTTACAGTTGCTGCCTTTTTCTGGACCAGCTTCCCGGGTTTCTTGGACACCACCTTTCCCTGGCTAGCCTTTGTTCCCCTCTCAGGGTTAATGCCAATGAATTGCCTAAAAAACAGAGAAAGCATATAAGATATTCTGTCGTAATTGAAGATGACTTGCAGTCGATACAGAACTCCCCTCACATTGTTAATTTATGAATATGCACTGCACAAATATTCATATCAATTTTAGGATATATGTGAGCCTATACCATAACCACAGCTGTAGATGAGTGACTGCTCTAAAACCCATTAAGACAAATTCAGAGAGGAAGGCAATGCTAAAACTTCCCAAATCCCTCTCTCTATTTATGTATTTCTCTCCGTCTATCTTTTGCCAGCACATTTATAATTCCTTCATTGGCAGACAAAACAACCATGTAATGACATTGTGTATCTGGCATATTACTGCACAGTAGCATGCAACATAGATACTTCTTTGACACGTTTACATATTTACCTCTGCCTAAGAGGTTATGTATTTTTTGATGTTAGTTGATTTGCAAAATTTGGAAACAGCTCAAACGGATTTTGATCATTTATTCGCACAAGGTGGGTATCCAGATAAAGAACAGATTGTTAGATTTTGGTGGAGACCCGGATCACTGTCCGGATCCAGTATTTTCTTTTTAAGGATTCTGTCAGAGATTATAAACTGTGATAAAGGCTAAGAGCCAGGAGTAGTCCCCAGCGCACTAGAAAATTATTTCCTACCTAAGGTCATATCTGGACACACTAAAATATCGCTGCCAGTGACCCTATTGTGGTGGTCTGCACTCTTCACATGCTTTTCCAGTTTGTTATGTAGTGTTTTGGAAACTTACCTACTGTAATACAACTTAATATGTTGTAATGCATGCCAAAAAAAACAACAAAAGGCAGGGTATCAAATGAGGAAGGGCAGAGACAGATTCATTCTCTTCACTTGACTTTATGTACATTTCAAACCACAACCCGCCTCATTTTGGTAACCATGATGGTCGACTGGATTGTTCAGACCGGTTGGAACAAGTTGTACAAAGATGAGGTAGCTGTGGTTTGAGATGCTGATATGTTTGACAGACTTATGTCTGGTGGCCAAAAAGAATTACTCTAGATCAAAAAACATTTAATGTGGTAATAATTCATTCACTCTGAATCCAGCATCACACTTTGGATGAACACGCCATCTTCAACTTGCTATCAAAAGAAACATTTGTAATACGAAGGTCCACAAAAGAACAGAAGAGTCATTGATTTAAGGCACAAAATTGGGGAAATGACAAGTGAAATTCCTGAACAGAGGTGAGAAAAGGGGCAAAATATCCTAACAGTATTTAACAGTATCAAGAGGATTTACCTTTGAACAAATTCCAATGTCCGAGCACCTTCCTCTTGGTATTCCAAGTTGAACACATAGTAGGTGGCAAGAAAGGCAGCAAGCCCTTAGATGAAGCTAGATTGGACGCCTTCGCAGATGACATCACCTTCCATGCTGATCATCTAACGTTTTATTGTGACTTTGTCACCAGCAACTGGAACAGTCAAGAAATGCAGTTTATGTTCCTAAACAGTATCCAATATGGGTAGCATTTTAAAGGTATTTTGAATGACCGCCTTACACCCAAAAATATATGGCTTTCTCTTTACTCTGTTTACATCTAGTCTCCCAAGGCAGTGTTTCTCAACCTTTTTTCAGTGATGTACCCCTTGTGGACATTTTTTTAATTCAAGTACCCCCTAATCAGAGCAAAGCATTTTTGGTTGAAAAACAGAGATAAAGAAGTAAAATATAGCACTTTGCCATCAGTTTCTGATTTATTAAATTGTATAACAGTGCAAAATATTGCTCATTTGTAGTGGTCTTTCTTGAATTGTTTGGAAAACAAAGATACAAAAAAAAACAAAAAAATTGTTGAAAAATAAACAAGTGATTCAATTCTAAATAAAGATTTCTCCACATAGAAGTAATCATCAACTTAAAGTGCCCTCTTTGGGGATTGTAATGAAGATCCATCTGGATTCATCAACTTCATTCTAAACATTTATTCACAAAAAAAGTAATCTTTAACATCAATATTTATGGAACATGTCCACAAAAAATCTAGCTGTCAACACTGAATATTGCATTGTTGCATTTCTTTTCTCAGTTTATGAACTTACATTCATATTTTGTTGAAGTATTATTCAATAAATACTGCGATGAGGTGGCGACTTGTCCAGGGTGTACCCGCCTTCCGCCCGATTGTAGCTGAGCTAGGCACCAGCACCCCCTGAGCCCCCAAAGGGAATAAGCGGTAGGAAATGGATGGATGGATTATTCAATAAATATATTTATAAAGGATTTTTGAATTGTTTTTTTTTTTTTTAATATTTAAAGAAAAATCACACATACCCTTTGGCATACCTTCAAGTACCCCCAGGGGTAAGCGCACCCCCATTTGAGAACCACTGTCCTAAGGCAGTGGTTCTCAAATGGGGGTACGTGTACCCCTGGGGGTACTTGAAGGTATGCCAAGAGGTATGTGAGATTTTTAAAAATACATTCTAGAAATAGCAACAATTCAAAAATCGTTTATAAATATATTTATTGAATAATAATTCAACAAAATATGAATGTAAGTTCATAAACTGTGCAAATAAATGCAACAATGCAATATTCAGTGTTGACAGCTAGATTTTTTTGTGTGGATATGTTCCATAAATATTGTTTATGTTTAAAATATTATTTTTTTGTGAACAAATGTTTAGAATGAAGTTGATGAATCCAGATGGATCTCTATTACAATCCCCAAAGAGGGCACTTTAAGTTGATGATTACTTCTATGTGACGAAATCTTTTTTTATAATTGAATCACTTGTTTATTTTTCATCAAATTTTTTGTTTTTTCTATATCTTTTTTTTTCCAAATAGTTCAAGAAAGACCACTACAAATGAGCAATATTTTGCACTGTTGTACAATTTAATGAATTGGAAACTGATGACATAGTGCTGTATTTTACGTCTTTATCTCTTTTCTCAACCAAAAATGCTTCGCTCTGATTAGGAGGTACTTGAATTAAAAAAAAAATTCACAGGGGGTAGATCACTAAAAAAAGGTTAAGAACCACAGTCCTAAGGTGTACTGCTGCAAATCATTACTTTCCAATGTTCGAAATGACAAAAAAAACAATGATACAAATACATCTGCAGGAGAGCATAGTATACATATATTTAGGACAAACAGACTTATGTTCTGCGCTCCATGAGACACTTACCTAGCAGTATCAGTCGTGGACTGGTCAGGAGGGTCAGTGTCCGCTCCACATCGCCTGCAGTGGCAGACCTCTGTAGAAAAAATAGGTCACCATGATGACTTGTGACAAAATATAACATGGCAGTTTGGAGCATCATTTAATTAAAATGCAAGAATGCATAGTGCTAAACTTACATCTGCAAGGAGTATCAGTGCACCTCTTCTTTCATCAAAATAGGCCATCAGCAGCTGGATGATATGAAGAGTCAACTCCCCATCTTCATCCACAGGAAGGGTAGACTGAGCATTATGGTTCATAGCTTTTTTTCTCAAATACGGCTATGCTCATTCAGGGAAAGCACACTTAAACGATGCATTGGGCATAAAACCATGACTTTGCATGTGTCTAACATACGCAAACACATTGCTGTAAGTCGTAGCACATATGTTGCAAGTTAATATCTTTTTTTTTATAATCACGCTGACAAAAATGACGAAAACTTAGCAAGCTAGCAAGCGGCGGTACATGTGATGCTGACTGTGACGCTATGTAATTTCGTACTTTATGAATAGATGTATATAAAGCAATTCTGACAGAAAATGACACATCAAGGTACAAGTGACTTTGATTGCACGGGAATTACCTTGTTATCAAAAAGAGACCAGTAGGATGGATGTAGCTGCGGCGGCCAGGTGATCGTGTAGCTGGAGGTGGATCGTCCATCCATGAGTACTTGGCAACTTCAGACTAGTTAAGATGTGCGGAATGATACTTGAATATCAATAAAAGAAGTGCCAGATCTTAATGTTAATTCTGTTCTCCATGGTAGTGTGCTGGGGGGGCAGTACATCTAAGAAGGACAGCTCCAGACTTGAGAAACTGATCAGGCGGGCCGGTTCTAGAATCGGAATGAAACTGGACTCACTGGTGACGGTGGCAGAGAAGAGGACTGTGGACAAACTAGTGAGCATCCTGGATGATGCCAGTCACACTCTGCATAGCGTTATCAGTAGCCAGAGGAGCCTGTTCAGTGCTAGACTGCTTCATCCCAAGTGCAGGACTAACAGACTCAAGAACTCCTTTGTCCCACATGCCATTACACTGTCCAACTCCTCTCTGGGGCGGGGGGCGGGGGGTACTAGGATGACAGGGAATGCAAAACAATAACAGTGCAATACGTTTTCATAACATGGTCACTACTGCCTACGTTGTCTTGTTATATTCTTATTTTACTGTTATATTGTTATTCCCATTGTTTTTATTATTTTTGTAATATTTCTCTATTTTGTTTCCTTTTAAACCCCCATTATTTACTTTTTACTTTTTTTTTTTTTTAAATTGATCTCAACTCTGTACACAGCTGCTGGAATTTTAATTTTCCTGAAGGAACTCTCCTGAAGGAATCAATATAGTACTATCTATCTATCTAATGCTCTAAAATTGATTTTCAAATCAAAATGTTGATACTTTGATAGTACATGTTTTGAGGTAAAAATATCAACAGCAACACAATGGGAAGTACTATTGAAATCTTGTATAAATGACACGGTTTAGTTGGAAGTACTTTTTCTTCCGCCTGGGTACATGTTATGCGTGAAAGCAGCAGACAGTGCGAAAAGAAGCTCGGTCTGACAATTGTGGGCGCACCCAAGAAACAAGTCTGAAAAATACGGTATTATACTGTAGGTTGTGCAGTAGCTTACTGTTGGTCAATATTTTTTGTAAAATGCAACAAAAAAAACTGTACTTAACTGCATTTAAGAAGAACAGTATATAACTGTGATTTTTTTTTGGTATTTTTACAGTAATTTCTTACAGTGTAGATGGACAGACATGATATATAAAGAAAATATGTGTATGCTTTTAGCAATTTTGCTTTGTTTTTATTTGGGATACATTAGATACATCATTGAGTTCTACTGAGAACCCAATTAGAAAGTAGAAGTTTTAAAGCAGAGATTCTAAGATCAAAACTAAAACGATTTCAAAGAAGGTCACAGGAAGAGGGAATAAGATCAAAGTCGTTATTTCCTGGCAAGGTCAGTGTCAGATAAAAGTGTTCAAGTTTAGCGTTAAAATAATTCAAGAAGATGGTATAATGCAGGACCATTCAATTAGCGGCCTGTGGGACACATGCTGCCCAGAAGTGATCCCCTTGTGGCCCAGACTGCAGGTCATCTAGAGTAGCAAAAAGAAGAAAAAAAGGAAATATTATTTTTAGAAGCCCTTAGAGCATTCATGCTATAATTCTAGTAGAGATAACGAATGCAACATTTTTCAGTCAACCCCTAAACAAAGATGTTATGTCACCGCCCTTGTACAGTACATTTCACATGCCCTAAAATAACTAATTATTGGTTCAATGCAAATGAAACTAGGTTTTTAAAACACACGTAAAAACTTTTGACTTTTTTTATAGATAACTCATTCCCTCTTGCATGTTTAAACGCCCAACAACTTCCCAATGTGATAACCTGGAAGCACAATTAGATGGCCCTGGATGGCGGGCTTCATGATTGGAAAGCCCACTTTAAGGTAAGCTGCCAAAGAAAGGTGTCTTACAGAACTTCAAGGATTAACAAGGCATTACTCTTGTAAACGTTGTCCAGGGATAATATTTGTTGACTGGGAGCGGCATAATGGAAAGAACAGAAGTCTTTATCTTGGCAACAAAAATGATTGAATAGCTCTTTCCGTTTGATTTTTAGACTGCTTCTTGATCCTGCTATCATAGCATTGTAGGGTCCAGTCTCCTAAAGCTTTAGTAAAACTTGGTGATATTGCTATTCCGTCTTGGTAGTCCTTCTTACTCAACATATACTCTATATTGCCAAAGGTATTTGGCCACCCATCCAAATGATGAGAATCAGGTGTCCTAATCACTTGGCCCGGTGTATAAAATCAAGCACTCAGGCATGGAGACGGTTTCTACAAGCATTTGTGAAAGAATGGGCCGCTCTCAGTGATTTCCAGCGTGGAACTGTCATAGGATGCTACCTGTGCAACAAATCCATTCGTGAAATGACCTTGCTCCTAAATATTCCCAAAGTCAACTTTACTATAAGAAAAGTGAAGAGTTTGGGAACAACAGCAAGTCAGCCACCTAGTGGTAGGCCATGTAAACTGACAGAGAGAGGTCAGCGGATGCTGAAGCGAATAGTGCAAAGAGGTCGCCGACTTTCTGCACAGTCAGTTGCTACAGAGCTCCAAACTACATGTGACCTTCCAATTAACCCACGTACAGTACGCAGAGAGCTTCATGGAATTGGTTTCCATGGCCGAGCAGCAGCATCCAAGCCATACATGGCCAAGTCCAAAGCAAAGCGTCGGATGCCGTGTTGTAGAGCACATCGCCACTGGACTCTAGAGCAGTGGAGACGCCTTCTCTGGACTGATCAGTCACTCTTTTCCATCTGGCAACTTGATGGACGAGTCTGGGTTTGGATGTTGCCAGAAGAACGCTACATTTCGGACTGCAATGTGCTGAGTGATACATTTGGTGGAGGTGGAATAATATTGTTGGGTTGTGTTTCAGGATTTGGGCTTGGCACCTCAGTTCCAGTAAAATGAACTTTGAATGTTCCGGAATACCAAATCATTTTGAACAATTCCATGGGATGGCACTTGAAGTTCATATGTGAGTCAAGGCAGGTGGCCAAATACTTTTGACAATATAGTGTATGTCATCCGAAAGAACGTGGGAATGACTAGTGTCTTTTATTCCCTGAGAGGAAGACTGGTTGTACACAACACAGAACACAGAACTGGGAGCGGCATAATGGAAAGAACAGAAGTCTTTATCTTGGTAACAAAAGTAATTATACATCAACTTTGTCGATTTTTCAAAAGCGTTCAAATCAGCACACATAACAAAAAAAACATTGGACCATAATGAAGGTTTACAGAATCAGTTGCCAACTTGGCGACTTTGTCGCAAAATCTGGTGACTTTCCAATCCTCTGGGCTACATTTTTTTTGTCAACAGCTACTAGTGACAAATCTAACGCCGTTTCCCGGTGTTATTGGATACTTTTTTTGTGTCTTGAAGACGTTTTGGAGTCTTGGAGACTGAGGTGGAAGTGTCGATGAGCAGTAACAAGTGCTGCCGGTCAGCTGGTGCTGCGAGCAAAGCAGAGAACCTCACAGGGAGGGAATTGCAGCAGTTCGTGCAATGAGCAAACCATCGTCTGAACTTTTGTGGTGCGTTCCATTTGTATTAGGAAGTCGGAATTTCCGAGTTCCTCGTCGCAAATTTCGACTGGAGCTTTAAATGCAAATGTTTCTTTACTGTCACACTTAAATAAATCACCGAACTTGATTTGCCTACTGTACACAGCCTCAGTCACTTGCTCACCTCGAAATTGCTAACTAGCTCATCATGTCAGAGAGGAGATCCACACGCCTCCAGACTGCAAATGTAATGTGCATTTGCAAAACTGCCACTGAGAGCAAGATGTAAATATTTATTCACTGTCATGTCAAGCAAATATAATATTACTGCAATGTCCCAATTCCATCGTTCATGTTAATGAGCCAGTCATTTAATATGGTTCCTCAATTTTAGTTAGTCACAACCCTCCAGTCTTTTGATCAAATTTAATACTCTAACACAGTGGTCCCCAACCACCGCGGGCCGCGGCCCGATTGGTACCGGGCCGCAGAATAATTTTTTATTCATGTTTATTTATTTAAAAAAAAAAAAAAAGTTTTTGTATTTTTTTAATTTTTTTATTAAATCAACATAAAAAACACAATTTACACTTACAATTAGTGCACCAACCACAAACACCTCCCTTTTTCATGACAAAAACGTCCCTTTTTCATGACAAAGAAAAAAAAAAAAAAAAAAAAAAAAAAAGGTACAGGGCCGCAGAATAATTTTTTATTAATTTTTATTTTTTAAAAATTGTATTTTTTGTATTTTTTATTAAATCAATATAAAAAACATAATTATCATTTTTTTAAACTCACTTTTGTATATCTCCTTCAGCGTTTATTGCCATAAATTGTGGAAATGAGGCAATGACATCATCTATCGCAGTGTTTTTCAACCACTGTGGCGCGGCACACTAGTGTGCCGTGAGATACAGTCTGGTGTACCGTGGGAGATTGTCTAATCTCACCTATTTGGGTTAAAAATATTTTTTTCAAACCAGTAATTATAGTCTGCAAATGATGTGTTGTTGTTGAGTGTCGGTGCTGTCTAGAGCTTTTCCATAACAGTAGGTGGCAGCCGGTAGCTAATGTAGATGTCGGAAACAGCGGGAGGCAGCATGAAGTTAAAAAGGTGTCTAATGCTTAAACCAAAAATAAACAAAAGGTGGGTGCCCCTAAGAAAAGGCATTGAAGCTTAGGGAAGGCTATGCAGAACCAAACTAAAACTGAACGGGCTACAAAAGTAAACAAATACAGAATGCTGGACGACAGCAAAGACATACTGTGGAGCAAAGACGGCATCCACAATGTACATCCAAACATGACATGACAATCAATGATGTCCCCACAAAGAAGGATGAAAACAACTGAAATATTCTTGATTGCCAAAACAAAGTCGAAGCGGGAAATATCGCTGAAAGGAAGACATGTAACTGCTACAGTGAAACACCAACAAAAAAAGACAAAAAATCCACCAAAATAGGAGCACAAGACAAGAACTAAAACACTACACACAGAAAAACAGCAAAAAAGTGAAAATAAGTCATGATGTGATGTGCAAGGAGGTGACAGCACACCTTCTTTGAGACAAGAGCTATAGTGATGCATGCTTGCTTATGCTTTAAGGTCAGATCCAACAATTGCGACAACCACATTTTACTGTTAAGTGAGTTTCAATTTTAAATAATTTCTGCTGGTGGTGTGCCTCCGCATTTTTTCAACGCAAAAAATGTGCCTCGGCTCAAAAAGGTTGAAAAACACTGATCTATCGTAAATCATCAATCAACTTCTAGCAACTTTTAGGACAACCAATTCCTACTTTCCTTGCTGAGGAGTAGGCAACACTGTACATCAGTGGTCCCCAACCTTTTTGTATCCGCGGACCGGTCAACGCTTATTAATTGGTCCTGGGGCCCGGGGCTTTTTCTTAGTCATGAAAAAGTGACGTTTTTGTCAGGAAAAAGGGAGGTTTTTGTGGTTGGTGCACTTATTGTAAGTGTATATTGTGTTTTTGATGTTGATTTAATAAAAATAAAAAATAAAAAAAATATATATATTTAATTTTAATTTTTTTTAATAAAAATGGATACAAAATTATTCTGCGGCCCGGTGGTTGGGGACCACTGCTGTACATCATCCCAGATAAGCTCCTTAGTGTGGTGAAGGTGTCATGATCTGTCACATCAGATCAGGTCTGAGTTTGTTCATGTTTTCCTGTGTTTCGTGCCTTAGTTCCGGTTTAGTGCTCTTATTTTAGGCGTTCTTTCTGTTTTCCTTGTGTGTTCCTGCCAGCAGCTTCACTCCCGCCTCTGAGCTGTTTTCATTTTATAATTACGGCTATTTAAGTTGAGCCTTTGCTGCTAGCTTTTGTTCATACTCTGTCCTGTATGTTGATCCACCTGCACGTTCTCCCCTGTGAGTTTTTGCTGTTCTCCAGCATTCCGTTTTGTTCATAATACCCTGATCAGTTTCGCTTCGTTTTGCATAACCTTCTCTATGCTTTGGTGACCTTCCTAGCGGCACTCATCTTTTGTGTATTTGAGCCATTTAAATATGGGCTTCCGAATGTAAAAGTTCAGTCACACTTTTCTAGCAGATATATTTCTCAGATTTAACGTCATTTTCTCAGATTTTTTTTCTTTTTCTTTTCTTAGTTTATTTCGAACATGAACATGAACACACTTACAACATAATACATCAAACAATCCCACATCATTTCCCATCACATCATGTCCGAAAAGGAGTAGGAAGAAGCACAGCTTATTTAATTCTACCCTTTTCCCACGACAGAGCGTCTACAATTATATACATTCATCCACTGACCTGTTTTATAGTAAAATGACATCCGTGAATGAGTAATACAACAGGTTTGTAAAATGTACTTAATTATTTCAGTCATTATTAACATACTGAGATGAAGAATATCTTATTTTCCATAAGGTTGAAAGTGTTTCTCATAATTCTTCTTCTTTGTACTTTGTAAGCACTATTAATTTGAACAGTCTCTTAAGCTGGATGATATCAGTACAATGTTTAACTTTTTTACTTAATCCATTCCATAATTTAATTCCACATACTGATATGCTAAACGTTTTAAGTGTTGTACGTGCATACAAATGTTTCAGATTAGATTTTCCTCTAAGGTTATATTTCTCTTCTTTAGTTGAGGAGAATTGTTGTACATTCTTTGGTAGCAGGTTATAATTTGCTTTGTACATCATTTTAGCTGTTTGCAATTTTACCAAATCATCGAGCTTTAATATTTTTGACTCAATAAATAAAGGGTTTGTAAGTTCTCTATAGCCAACATTATGTATTGTTCTAATTGATCTTTTTTGTCACACAGTTAACGAATGTAGCGCACATTTGTAGTTGTTTCCCCATATTTCTGCACAATAACTCAGATGTGGTAACACTAGCGAGCAGTAAAGAATATAAAGTGATTTTTGGCCCAGGACGTATTTTGCTTTATTCATTATTGAAATGTTTTTTGCCACATTATGTTGTATGTTTTGTATATGAGATTTCCAGTTCATTTTATCATCTATTAATACTCCCAAAAATCTGGTTTCTTTTATCCTTTCAATATTTACTCTGTCTATTTGTATTCGTGTCGGATGCTCTTTTCTACTGTTACCAAATAGCATTATTTTAGTTTTACTGAGATTCAAAGATAGTCTGTTTTTATCAAACCATTTTTTAAATTTTTTAATTTCTTCCGTTATTATTTGTATTATCTTCTGTGTGTTCTCTCCTGAACAGAAAGCCGTTGTGTCGTCTGCAAATAAACCTAACTTCAAGTCCTTTGTAACTTTACAAATTTCGTTTATATAAAGATTAAACAATCTTGGTGTCCCAGTATTGATCCCTGGGGTACACCACAAGATATATCCAACCGTGTTGACATATTTTCACCCATCTTCACATATTGTTTCCTGTTGGTTAAATAGCTTCTTACCCAGTTCAATACCAAACCTCTGGTGCCATATCGTTCTAGTTTTTGTATTAAAATATCATGATTAATTGTGTCAAATGCTTTTGTTAAATCCATGAATACTGCGGCCGCACATTCTTTACCGTCTATTGCATTGGTAATTTCCTCTGTTATTTTGATTAATGCTATTGATGTTGAGATATTTGGGGAGGTGTATAGGACACGCTCCGCCAGTAGGGAGACCAAGGACACCTTGGGGACCCAACTGTTTGGCCTGTGAACGCATAGGGATTCCCCAGGAGGAGCTGGACAAAGTGGCTGGGGAGAGGGAAGTCTGAGCTTCTCTGCTTAGGCTGCTAACCACGACCTGACCCCAGATATGTGGAAAAAAATGGATGGTTAGATGGAATTTCTAACTGGGACTAAATAAATAAACCAAAAATAAAAGTCTGGTACAGAAGTTGCTGGCATATGATAAGTAGGTGATGTAAATGACCATTAGTTGTAACAAAAAACGTGACCAGTGAAATAAGCAGAATACCAAGAAGTTGTATACCAGCTCAAGGCCAAAAGACTCTTCGGAATCAAAACAGTGCTTTTCCCTACATGAAAGGCTCTATCTAATATCAGTATTATGCGATTATCGTGAGACCCAAAGGCGAGATGCCAGATGAGTAGCATTACAAACAAAGAAAAAAGACTTCAATATTCAGCCAATTTCTGAAAACAACCCCTACGAATGCCTCTGGGGCAAAATATTGCCACCCATTTTTGTTGTTGTTCAATACCATCAACTAAGCAGTAAATATAGAAAGAAAAAATACATTCAACAATAATAATCTTCTATCAAATATCTGAAACATCGAATACCCTTTCGGGCTTTAGTGTTTATGCAGTAACCACTGCATGCACACACCTAAAATGTCCTCTAAGGTAATGCAAGGTGACAGTACTTGGAATGGTAAAACACATCCAAAGTGGATTAGAGCTGATATACAAAGAGGATGAGAGGGAATGATGTGTGGACAGTGGGTAGGAATAATAAGGAAGGAGGCGAGCAAGGTGATTACAATAATGGCAGGATGGAGAATGGGGAACAGGTGGAGAATTGTAAATAGTTTCAAAACGGGAAGAAAAGGAGATTTGGGAGGAGTGGCTAAGATAAAAGAAGCGAAGATGAGAGGAGACAGAATGTTGCAATAAAGGAGCCCAGGGAGTAGATAATGAGAAAATAGGAGGAGATGGGTTGACTAAAAAACAGATGTGAGGGGGGAAAAAGACACGCATACAAGAAGGGGAGGAGAATAAAAAGGTAAACAAGAAGAGGAGGATGTTTGGGTAGCAATAAAAGATGAGCGACAGGAGGCATCTATTAAATGGTTTAGGGAAAAATAAAGCCATGGCAAGAAAATTAAAGAAGACGTTGGAGCGATGTAAGAGAGATATTGACCTTCACATGAGTGTTATGGTTACTATAGCAACTACCCTCACCTTCTCTGTAACCAACCCTGGCGATGGCATATGTTTGTGTGTAACATGCTCAATCAAGTCTCAACATCGGTTTTAATCAGTGGGTTGAATTTGTGTGGGAGTGTGTTCGAATCTACTAGACCTGATGGAAGGATCACCAATCATCACCAATCAACTGGTTAGTGCCAGACGATCGAGAACAGCTTGTCAACATTGACTTAGTACTTGTACACACTCTTCCACACACACTTACGCAATAAAACACATGTTGGTTGAGGCATTCAGTAGCACCCCCAAATAACAAATTATGTTATTTTCCAAGTTTGTGCTGGTTTTTGATATCTGGCATATTGAATACAAGTGTGACGCTTGGCTGGCATTGTGGTGCAGGTTTGTTCTCTCGAGGGAGCAGTCGGATATGGACACAGAGTAAAGGTAAGGAATGATGATTTATTGTCAAGATTATCAAAATAGTTTATTTGGGGGCACAAATGTCACAGGTTACATTACCAACTTATTTGACAATCAAGGCATGAACATAACAATTCACGATTTGTATCGTTGCTTTTACTAATAAGCAACCTAGGTACTTGTGTCCAAACACGGAAGTGTTGTTTCTCTTCTCCTGGCATGGCACATAGCTCCGCCCCCTCTGAAGCCATGCGCTCTCTTGCAGCACGGGATACCAAGAATTGCTACCACAACATCCAGTGGACACATTTAGAACAGCATCAAGCATTAATTTCATCTTATTTTTATACTTAGCAAACTCATCTAGCGGGCCTGTTTGCAAGCCTGACCCGGCCTGCAGGTAGCACAGAACCCAGGCATGTGAAAAAGAATAAAAGAAAACGACTGAAAATAAGCTGGGGGTCCAGGGCGGTGCCCGGGTCAGGGGAGAAGGGAGCACCCCCGAAGCTCCTGGTTTTTCAGCAATTGAACATGCGAAAGTTAGCAAAAAAGAAGCACCATTTAAAGATGTTTCAGTGTTTAAAGAATTGAAAAATTATCGACAGCGTCTACATAAATACACACCCCATTCATCCACATGAATCACTGTGTATGTTTCAATCACTATGTTATTTAGTCACTACAGTAATTACAACTTGTGTTTTCATCCACAGGAACCACATGGGTTAGCCTACTCCATAAAGTATTTACAACCTTATTAGTGTTCACTTTACAGCCACAGATGGTTCATTTAGTTATTTACATTATTTACACATTACTTTGGTTCATTCACACATTGCTTTTTAGCATGAATTGATTAATGTGGACCCCGACTTAAACAAGTTGAAAAACTTATTCGGGTGTTACCATTTAGTGATCAATTGTATGGAATATGTACTGTACTTGGGACGGCGTGATGCAGCGGGAGAGTGGCCGTGCGCATTCCGAGGGTCCCTTGTTCAATCCCCACCTAGTACCAACCTCGTCACGTCCGTTGTGTCCTGAGCAAGACACTTCACCCTTGCTCCTGATGGGTGCTGGTTGGCGCCTTGCATGGCAGCTCCCTCTATCAGTGTGTGAATGTGTGTGTGAATGGGTAAATGTGGAAGTAGTGTCAAATTGCTTTGAGTACCTTGAAGGTAGAAAAGCACTATACAAGTACAACCCATTTATTGACTGTGCAATCTACTAATAAAAGTTTCAATCAATCAAAAACTTTGGCATTTTTGCTTTGATGGCTCTGACATGAGCCTTCCTGGCAAATTTCTGAGCAGTTTGTATTTTCCTTTTTTGTTTGTGCTTTAGTGGATTCCGCCTCGGATTTTATAGCCAATTTCTGTCTCTTCCAGCTGCTCCAAATGCAAATATCATAAAGAGCACAAACAATGTTTATTTTATTAGCTAACTTCATTTATCTGAATAGCCATTTGTGATTTACAGCATGAAATAACAAATATATTTCAGTCATGTTGTTTGTTTCAAAATGATTCAATTATTCAATGTCAAAAAATAAACAGTAGAAAAAATGAACCAAATGTCAGCTCCTGTCTTGTTATAAAACCCCAACAAATATGAAATTTAGCATTTAGACAGGCTGTACTCTAACATAAGTCATCACGTCTGCCACAATCATGTGTGTTTTTAAATGTGTATTCCATGTCTTCCATGTCGGGAGCAGTTTTGATTTGGGCTTATATGGTAAACAACTAAAATGAATGTGTTGGGGATTGTTTTATCCAGGCGCATACATTTGTCCAAATTTGGTCAAGTGGACGCCCTCTACATCGCTAAAAGAAAAATCAAAGGAAGAGAATCCCTCTACCATCTTCTACTATTTTTTTTCAATATATAAACCACCCGTTTGAATATTCCATCTTCGCTTCTCCGACTCTCTCGTCGTCATTTGGGATGTTTGTTGTGATTTCCCTTCCTGGTTCGATGACCCGCCCTATCTTGCCTCTGATTGGCCTGTTCATAATGTTTTGCCCTAATCTTAACCAATTGTGACTCATCATAGTAAACCAACCAACCAATCATGGATGTTCTTATATGTAAACCAACCAATCATCATTGATGTTTCCTATATATTTTGTGCCAGCAACTTGAGGGTTCAAGGTTCGCTCCCAGCTTCCGCCAACCTAGTCACGTCCGTGGTGTCTTTGAGCAAGACACTTCACTCTTGCGACCGATGGGTCGTAGTTAGGGCCTTCAATGGCAGCTCCCACCATCAGTGTGTGAATGGGTGAATGTGGAAATAGTGTCAAAGCGTTTTGAAGGTTGAAAAGCGTAATAAAAGTATAATCCATTTACCATTTGTCTTTAGTATGATTTGACATAAGTTGAGAACAGGAAGTGAACATATGTGTTATTAATTGCTATGATGTAGAAACGAGTAGGATTACGTTTTGATTTGTTTCTTCCTATTCGTTTTTGAACATATTGTAAAAAAAAACGAAGAAAATGTGTATATGGAAAATGTAGAAATTTTTGAAATAGATCTAAACTTCAAAGATATTCTACCAATTGGTCTGCCACTGCCTTTTCTAGAGCGTTCAGCAGGGCAGGAAGAATACTGATCGATCGGTAGTTGGTCATTTCTTGTTAATCTCCACTTTATGTATGCGAGTTACAATAACAAATTTAACGCGAATGGCAGATTGTTTCCCTCTGCTCATACTGTCTGAGAGATGTGACGTTTGGCTGGCATCGTGGTGAAAAGTTGTTCTCTCGTGGGTGCAGCGGTAGATGGAACACAGCGTGAGGATAAGGATAATGATTTAATAATATTACAAAACAAGCTACAAACAAAGAACACTTGCACAAGGCACTAAAGACAAAACAAACAGAACTAGCATGGAAGCTAGAATGAACAGAAAGCGCTATTATGTAAACTAGGGACAAGTAAACAAACAAAATAGCATGGAAGCTAATAGGGTGAAAAAAGATAGCTACCACAATGCGGGAAGAGCGATGTCACCTGTTGCGTGTAGCAAACTACAGTCCGAGAACGAATGTCAAACAAGGGCGGTCTTAAATAAGGAGATAATTAATCAAATCAGGTGCGTGACGACAAACAAGAAACAGGTGACACTAAATGAGTAACCATGACAACAGAAACCAAACAGGAAATGCCACCGGGAACCAAAGACAACACAGGATGATAACAAAACAGAAACAAAACCAGAATATGACACGGTCCAAGATGTGGACCATGACAAGAGATTTCTGGCTACTTTTAAAAATTGTTTAATGTCCTCACCACGAGTGGTAGCATGAGGCGCTGCAGCTCACATAAGAATCAGGTCCTCCAGAATGGCACACCCAAACATTTCTGGCACAGTGTCAAGAGCATGAAAGAGATACCGTACCAGGAGATAGAGCAGCAACACAAATGTTGAGGTAAATAAGGATGTGGGGGGGACACAAACCATAACGCTTTTTACTCCTTTTGTACAAAACTGATGTCTGCAGATCTACGGCCCAGCATCCCGCAGCACGATTGGCATTTCCTTAAAAACAGAAATACTTTACTGGTTCCCTGTTTTCTTCACGGATGAGAGCAGGTTTACACTGAACACAAGTGACAGACATGAGGGAGTCTGGAGGCGTTGTAGAGAATGTTCACATCAACCAGCATGATCAGTCTGGTATCGGGTCAGTCACGGTTTGGGCAGGTAATGCTCCCTGACTGTTGAGCAGATCCTCATACCCTGTAGGCTCTAGGTTGCTTCTGGTGCACGACGATGCCCACACTCATGGCAAAGTCAAGTATAACGAGAGTGTGGTCAACTAAACGAGAAGTGCCATGACTGCTTCCAAGGATGTGTGCAGCTGTGCATGCATTTGCTGTCGTTTTGACGAAATAAACTAGAATAATATTTTTGTATATTAGTGTTGTCCCGATACCAATATTTTGGTACGGTACCAAAATGATTTCGATATTTTTCTAAATAAAGGGGACCACAAAAATTTGCTTTATTGGCTGTATTTAAAAAAAAAAATCTTACACTACATCAAACATATGTTTCTTATTGCAATTTTGTCCTTAAATAAAATAGTGAACATACAAGACAACTCATTTTTTAGTAGTAAGGAAGCAAACAAAGGCTCCTAATTAAGTCTGCTGATGTATGCTGTAACATATTGTGTCATTTATCATTCTATTATTTTTTCAACATTATTACGGACAAAAGGTAGAAAATTAATTATTAATCTGCTTGTTCATTTACTGTTAATATCCGCTTACTTTCTCTTTTAACATGTTAAAAAGTAATAATCACTTATTTTTCTGTTGTTAGATACCATACATTAGTTTTGGATGATACCACAAATTTGGGTATGAATCCGATACCAAGTAGTTACAGGATCATACATTGGTCATATTCAAAGTCCTCATATTTCCTCAGTTTGTAAACATAACATAAATTTAAAAAAAGCAAAATAAGATGTCTTGATGACAAAAAAATAGATGTAATCATAGTAGTATTGACTGTATATATGTGCTTGTACTTGGTATCATTACACTTGATGTTAGGTGTGGATCCACCAATGGCGGTTGTTTACATTTTGATAAGCTGGTAAACTACGGTGTGTAGTGAAACATGTTTAGCTAATCTTCGTCCTGCAGGGATGATACTTGTAAGAAACGTAGTTTATTTGTCGCCATGGAGGCGAGGATTAGTGATTTAGAAGTAGCTAAAACACTGCCGACGGCAGATGGACATTGGCTGCTAACTCGCTAAAGGCATTGAAACTTAGGGATGGCTATGCAAAACGAAACTAAAAGTGAACTGGCTGGAAAGTAAAAAAAAACAAAATGCTGGACTACAGCAAGGCCTTACAGCGTGTGGTACAGTAGACAGAGTCCACAAAGTACATCCGTACAAGACATGACAATCAACAACAAAATAGGAAACACTGCACACAGGAAAACACCAACAAACTCAAAATAAGTCACAGCAACAAAGGTCTTAACTCATTCTCCTTCTATGCCACATCAATATGAAATGCACTCCCAACAGGTGTAAAAGAAAGTGCATCTCTATCCTCCTTCAAAACATCACTAAAATAACATCTCCAAGGCAGCTACACCCTAGCCCAGGGGTCGGCAAACTTTACCACTCAAAGAGCCAATTTGACCCATTTCACGAAATAAAGAAGATAATGGGAGCCGCAACCATTCTCGCTGATATCTGCTGATGGTCACGCAGATAACAATAATACGGGCGGACTATGAAGCTATTGCCTCTGACGCCATCTACTACATGTACTTGAATATTAAATACTGAATACGAAAATACTACATGTTACATGAGCTTGTCGGCTCAGTAACATGCTGTACGTGGTTTCCGCTGATGCACGTACACGACTGCAAGGCATATAGTCAACAGCCATACAGGTTACACTGACGGTTGTGATATAAACAACTTTAACACTCTTACTAATATGCGCCACACTGTGAACCCACACCAAACAAGAATGACAAACATTTCGGGAGAACATCCTCACGGTATCAGAACATAAACGCAACATAACAATTACCCAGAATCCCAAGCATTCATGATGATTCCAGGCTATATTTTACACCCCGCTAGCACCAACACCCCCCGCCCCCCCTCTGTGCGTCGGTTGAGGTGGGCGGGGTTGGGGGCCCGGGGGTGTATAATATAGCCTGGAATCATCATGGATGCTTGGGATTCTGAGTAATTGATATGTTGCGTTTATGTTCGCATATTAGTAAGAGTTTATGTGGCGCATATTAGTAAGAGTGTTAAAGTTGTTTATTTCACAACCGTCAGTGTAAGCTGTATGGCTGTTGACTATATGCCTTGCAATCTCGTACGTGTGAGAATAGAAGCAGCGAGATGCATGCGCCTGGCCGGCACGCAGATAGCATAGCGTAAAGGCGGGCGACGATATGTTGTAGAGCAGTTGTCCCCAACCACCGGGCCGCGGCCGTGGCCCGATTGGTACCGGGCCGCAGAAGAATTTTTTATTTAAAAAAAAAATATATATATATATATATATGCATATATATATATATATATATATATATTATTTTATTAAATCAACATAAAAAACACAATATACACTTACAATCAGTGCACCAACCACAAACAACTCCCTTTCTCATGATAAAGAAGAAAAAAAAAGAAAAAAAAGGACATAACTTCCATAACTTGAGTTGATTCATTTTGGAAAACCTTGTTACATTGTTTAATGCATCCAGCGGGGCATGACAACAAAATTAGGCATAATAATGTGTTAATTCCACGACTGTGTATGTTGATATCGGTATCAGTAATTAAGAGTTGGACAATATCGAATATCGGCAAAAAAGCCATTATCGGACATCTCTAAGTTACATGTATCCATCCATCCATTTTCTAACGCTTATTCCCTTTTGGGGTCGCGGGGGGCGCTGGTGCCTATCTCAGCTACAATCGGGCGGAAGGCGGGGTACACCCTGGACAAGTATGTTTTGGACAATTATAATACAGTTTTCACATTTTTAAATATTTCAATCATTTTACAAATTGAATGCAACTCTTATCAATTGCTAATTGTGAATGGAACTCAGCCATTAAATGTTTGCCTATTTTCTCTTTCTGCACATTAAGTACTTTAACACTTTTCAAACACATTATTTTTCAATAAAATCAATCCACCACACTAGCAGGTTTAGTTGTGCAGGCCAAGAGAGTCTGGTGCGAGAACAACCTGGAGGAAAGTACCGGCGTCTCTCAGCGACACACCTGCAGCTGATAAAGGGTGGCCCGCAATCAGCCTCAGTTGCGTCCACAAGCTTCGCCTCCAGTCAAAGCGATGGCGACCAAGGAGGACAAAAAAAAACACAAACGAGAAGAAAGGAGAAGGAAGACTGAAAAGCAGTGAGGCAAGAAGAAGGAATGTTACACACTCATTGCATAAGTAAACAAATATTATTAATTTACTCCCCGAACAGAAATATACCCTTGAGAAAGTCACTTCATTACTTTGTACTATGCTTGGAATGAAGGTTAATTATGGGCCCGCTGCAATGCCAGCGCCCATTCACATGCTGCAAGCGGCAGTTATTCACAGAGTTTTAATAACTGCTCCGGTTTTGATTTTACGTGCTTTTAAATAACCCCTCCGCAAAATGTCATTTTTGTCTCTTTGAGCTGTAATTTGACCCCCTTAAAATGCTTCAAAGTGCAAGTTAAACCTCTACTATCCAAAACGAAAGCCTTTTATCAACAACATCCAAAAACGCCAATCTGTAATTTGACCCCCTTAACATGCTTCAAAACTCACCAAATTTTACACACACATCATGACTGGCGAAAATTGCCATCTAATAAAAAACAAACCCCCAAAAAATCTAAATTGCGCTCTAGCGCCCCCTAGGAAAAAAACCCAGAGAAAACTGCTTGTAACTTCTGTTAGGAATGTTGTATAGACATGAAACAAAAACCTCTATGTAGGTCTGACTAAGGCCAGGGCATGGGTCGCGGGGGCAGCAGCCAAAGGCGGGCCCGACCAACGCTGCTTGCAGCTTTAATTATTCTTGTTCCGCACGTTTTGTCTTACACTTAATACGAGATGGACCGGCCAAGGAGCCCCCCACATATGTTATAACGTCGGAAAGAGCGACGGAGGTACTTTAAATTGGGACCATTTTGTGTTACCATCGAAACGCTATTCACGAATAAACGAAAAAAAATGGGCCACTAGAATGTGTACGCACCTTTTTAATTTAAAGTAAAAGTACCAATGATTGTCACACACACACTGGGTGAGGCGAAATTATTCTGTGCATGTGACCCATCACCCTTGATCACCTCCTGGGAGTGAGGGGAGCAGTGGGCAGCAGCAGTGGCTGCACCCGGGAATTATTTTTGGTGATTTAATCCCCATTTCCAACCCTTGATGCTAAGTTCCAATGGCAGACATTTCCAGCAGAACGCTCCAAAAAGGCAAGATTACCTCCTTTTGTAGCTCAGCCATATTTTCCCGTAGTACTCTATGTGACACTTGTTAACTGTCCGCATGTTAATGTTAGCATGCTAGCATGTTGTTAGCTTGCTAAAGTTTTGAGCTACTTTTGCTACTGCTTAGCACAGTCTCATATAACTTGGTATGTGACAGTTGTTAACTGTTAGCATGCAAACAATAGCATGCTAGCAAGTTAACTTAGGCTTGCTAAGTTTTTCATCTATTTTTACACGTTTTTTTGTGTTTCCGCAGCCATACATCTTTGAGTCGTATAAATTGGTATATGAAACCTGCTGACTGTTATTATGTGTTAACATTTTTATTTAAACATGCTACTGTTTTAGGCTAGCTCTGTGGCTCTTTTTGTACAGTTACACCTAAAAAACTCATGGATTGAGACACTGAGCACCATCTAATAAGCATGGCGGCTTCCGGCAACCCCCGGCCAGAGGTCCAGGGCACAGGTAGCAGGCCCATCAAAATTTCCGCGGGAATTTTCTAGTTTCTATTAGTCTCTGCAGTTCAGCGATTGACTGAGACGTGGCTTCATTTAAAAAAAATAGATACAAAAAGTGTTACGCATAAGCATACAGTGGGGCAAAAAGTATTTAATCACTTAAATTGATGTCAGAGGTCTGTAATTTTCATCATAGGTACACTTCAACTGTGAGAGACAGGATGTGAAAAAAAAAATCCAGGAATTCACATTGTAGAAATTTTAAAGAACTTATTTGTAAATTATGGTAGAAAATAAGTATTTGGTCAACCATTCAAAGTTCTCACTGATGGAAGGAGGTTTTGGCTCAAAATCTCACGATACATGGCCCCATTCATTCTTTCCTTAAGACGGATCAATCGTCCTGTCCCCTTAGCAGAAAAACAGCCCCAAAGCGTCGTGATGTTTCCATCTCCATGCTTCAAAGTAGGTGTGGTGTTCTTGGGATGCAACTCAGTATTCTTCAACCTCCAAACACGACGAGTTGAATTTATACCAAAAAGTTCTATTTTGGTTTCATCTGACCACATGACATTCTCCCAATCCTCTGCTGTATCATCCATGTATCCATTTTAGTACAAACTCAACTCGTCGTGTTTGGAGGAAGAAGAATACTGAGTTGCATCCCAAGAACACCATACCTACTGTGAAGCATGGAGGTGGAAAAATCATGCTTTGGGGCTGTTTTTCTGCTAAGGGGACAGGACGATTGATCCGTGTTAAGGAAAGAATGAATGGGGCCATGTATTGTGAGATTTTGAGCCAAAACCTCCTTCCATCAGTGAAAGCTTTGAATGGTTGACCAAATACTTATTTTCCACCATAATTTACAAATAAATTCTTTAAAAATCCTACAATGTGAATTCCTGGATTTTTTTTTCACATTCTGTCTCTCACAGTTGAAGTGTACCTATGATGAAAATTACAGACCTCTGTCATCATTTTACGTGGGAGAACTTGCACAATCGGTGGCTGACTAAATACTTTTTTGCCCCACTGTATAATAAGAAGGCCCTGCGATGAGGTGGCGACTTGTCCAGGATGTACCCCGCCTTCCGCCCGATTGTAGCTGAGATAGGCGCCAGCGCCCCCCGCGACCCCAAAAAGGTAATAAGCGGTAGAAAATGGATGGATGGATGGATGTATAATAAGAAAACCACTTATAAGGTGAGCATTTTAGCTGAGCTGTGGAATTATAAGGGTCGCTTCAATGACTTAAACATGTTTGATTCATGGTTGTAAAATTCCAATGACTGATCAGCTGATGAGCTGTCAGGCAACAGACTGAGCAGCTGGTGATGCATATGCCTTCAGAGTTCCACCTGATGTTATCTGTCAGACTTATTGGATGGTGTCACAAACCAGTGTGGAGTTTCTGTACGTCATTACTTCACTGTCACATAAACAGCCTTGGAGGCCGCACGGCAACTGGTAACAGGCCGTGTTGTGTGTAAATAAAAGTCCAATATACATTTCTTGGCTGTCATCTTTTCACTTTGCATCGATTGTCACGACAGACTGCCTGTCAGTGCTGACACCTCTACATGGAGATGCAAACAGTTACACTTTGATTTATTTACCAGCAAACTTTCCGAGAATATATTCTAGGAAATTATTAACATGTTTGTGAATCAAATCCAATGATCTTAATCAAGTCGCGTTATCTACCAATTAAACCGTCCAGCCTTTTTTGAGGACTGAAACTTTTGCCTTTTAATTGTGGGTTCAAACATGACATTCATCCATTCAGGCAAAAACACAGTGGTTGGGAAGTTCAAGCAAAGGGTCAGAACACAAGGACGATACACAAGGGAAAAAGTGCTGGAATGAATCAGTCTAATCAATGACCTGGCAAGGAACCGAGGAGAACTTGCTGTAAAGGGAAGAGGAGCGTGAGAACAACTGGACACAGATGAAATATTTATTCGTCTTCTGTTTTTTTTTATTGATTGTTAGGAAGTAACTTTTGGCATGTATTACCTTGGACCATCTCCTGAACTGGAGGGTGGATTGAAATGATTGTACTATAACCCATAAATTGTGTTTAAAGGCCTACTGAAACCCACTACTACCCACCACGCAGTCTGACAGTTTATATATCAATGATGAAATATTAACATTGCAACACATGCCTATACGGCCGGTTTAGTTTACTAAATTATAATTTTAAATTTCCCGCGGAGTTTCTTGTTGACGCGTGGCATCCCGGGTTGCAGGGGACATTCTAGCGCAGCACCATTTGCGGCTAAAAGTCGTCTCTTTTCATCGCGCAATTAAACAGTATTCTGGATATCTGTGTTGCTGAATCTTTTGCAATTTGTTCAATTAATAATGGAGAAGTCAAAGTAGAAAGATGGAGGTAGGAAGCTTTACCCTTTAGCCACACAAACACACGGTGTTTCATTGTCTAAAATTCCCGGAAGTGAAGCTTTACTATGGATCAGAGCAGTCAAGCGAACATGGTTCCCGACCACTTGTCAACCGGCAGGTTTCGGTGAGAAAATTGTGTTAAAACGTCGCCTCTTACCGGAGATCAGCTGAGCTTGCGCCGTCCATGCAGCTGCCGTCGACTTCCCTCAGAGACTGGCGTCAAGACACCCGTGGACACACCCCTCCGACTATCAGGTACTATTTAATCTCACTAAAACACTAGCAACACAATAGAAAGATAAGGGATTTCCCAGAATTATCCTAGTAAATATGTATAAAAACATCTGAATCCGTCCCAATGCGATCGCCTTTTTAAAAAAAAACTTTTTTTCAATTTTATTTTTCTAGTCCTTTGCTATCAATATCATCATCCACAAATCTTTCATCTTCGCTCAAATTAATGGGGACATTGTCGAGTAGCTCTTGCTGCTGGTGGCTCCCATTATAAACAACGTGAGGACGTGAGGAGCCCTCACCCTTGTGAGGTCCTCATCTCCGACTTCCGGTAAAGGCAAGGCTTTTTCATTAGCGACCAAAAGTTGCAAACTTTTTTGTGGATGTTCTCTACTAAATCCTTTCAGCAAAAATATGGCAATATCGCAAAATTATCAAGTATGACACATAGAATGGACCTGCTATCCCCGTTTAAATAACAAAATCTCATTTCAGTAGGCCTTTAATAGTTTTACCTCTTCAAGGTAAGGTAGTGGACTTAAAGGGGATCTGCACTTTTTGTGGAATGTTGCCTATCGTTCACAATGATTATAAGAGACATGCTAATAGATTTTTTGGTTTTGCATTCTAACTTTTGAATAAATGCGATCAAAAGCTCACTTTCAATGGAGCTTATTGGAGCTGCACAATTCCCCCTTCAAAGCACTTAAAAACAAACGTCTCCATTAAGATTTTATATACATGATGTATGTATGTGATCTAGTAACGGCCACATTTAAAATAACATTTAAAATAACATTTAATATTTACTTAATTTGATTGTTTCAAGCATACGCATAAACAACTTATCATGTTAGTTTTTTTTTTCATCACTAATTATTACTCACTGCAGACTTTATGAAAGCCAACACATAACAAAACATCACTTACTGTACAACATCTGCTGTCATTCAAATGCCAAAGCTCGGTTGGTAGAGCGGCCGTGCCAGCAACTTGAGGGTTCTGGGTTCAATTCCCCGCTTTTTCCATCCTAGTCACTGCTTTTGTGTCCTTGGGCAAGGCACTTAACCCACCTACTCCCAGTGCCACCCACACTGGTTTAAATCCTTCCATTTTCTAAATGTAACTTAGATATAGATTCACTATGTAAAGCGCTTTGAGTCACTAGAGAAAAGCGCTATATGAATATAATTCACTTCACAGACTGCTAGGATGTTGATATATTCCTATTTAGGTGAAGAATGGCTCATAATCCTCACATGTCGTTCCGGCCATTTCCGTGTCTTAAATGGCTGTCAAAGTGTACCAACTTGTCCGAATACCTATTTAAACTTCTTCTGTCCAGGTGAGATGTATGATTTATGATCTACAATAAACTTACAGGGAGCAAGAAAGCAGCAAACCGCTCGATGATGTAAAAACAGGGACACACGGTAGTGATCACGTCGCCGCTATAAATATTTTGTTTGCGTTAGCGCTTTTAATAACAGTATCACTAATACCTGGTTAATATTCAAGTCAGGAAATGTAAATTGAGTTTTGTTGGTGGTTTTCGAATGGTTGTTTATTGAATTATATGTGCTAAATAGAAGTGCTCCTATTGGGTCCACTGTATGCAGACTTTTATTTACCTTTATTTAAAATTTAGAATGCAATTTAAACAAATCCGTCCGTCGTCATGTCTTTCATAATGATTTGTCAAATATACATAATATACATATATATATATATATATATATATATATATATATATATATATATATATATATATATATATATATATATATAAACTCTTATTTTTTTTTGTCATAGAGTGATTGGAGCACATGGTTACAAAAAAACCTCATAAAGTTTGGTTCTTGTATGAATTTATTATGGGTCTACTAAAAATGTGACCAAATCTGCTGGGTCAAAAGTATACATACAGTAACATACATGATCAATTTTGGTGATATAGAAAAGTAAAAATCAAATCAAATTAGCTTCATGGCATGGCCTCTTAACTTCATGTGAGTGATTATGATTGACGACACCTGTTGACTCCTCTGAGCCCATTTAAATAGGGCTCATGTGATGCAGTCATTAGACTCGGTTACAAACACGACAATGGGAAAGTCAAAAGAACCCAGCACAGATCTGAAAAAACGAATCATTGACTTGAACAAATCAGGAAAGTCCCTCGGAGCCATTTCAAAGCAACTTAAGGTCCCAAGAACAACGGTGCAGACGATTGTTTCTAAGTATAAAGTAGATTGCACAGTTTTGTCACTGCTACAATCAGGAAGAAAACGCAAGCTATCACCTGCTGCTGAGAGAAAATTGGTCAGGATGATCAAGAGTCAACTGCGAACCACCAAAAAGCAGGTCTGCAATGAATTGGAAGTTGCTGGAACACAGGTTTCAGTGTCCACAGTCAAGCGTGTTATGCATCGCCATTGACTGAGAGGCTACCATGCAACAAGGAAGCCCTTGCTTGAGAAGCAACACCTTAAGACTTTTCTAAAGTTTGCTGCTGATCACATGGGCAAAGATAAGACCTTCTGGGGTGGGGGGTTTGGGGCGTGGTCGGGGGTAAGGAGGAGGCGTGGTTGGGTGCGTGGTTTGGGCGGGGCCGTGGTTAAGAGGGGACGAGTATAATTCACCAACTCGAGTATTTCATATATATATATATATATATATATATATAAAACATATATGAAATACTTGACTTTCAGTGAATTCTAGCTATATATATTTATTTTAATATATATATAAATAAAATAAATAGTTGAATTTCAGACGGCACCTATCAAATACACAGTAATAAAAACACAGTTGTTCTACGAACTGTACTGCGCTTGCTGGTTACCCAAAAAAACAACAACAACACTTACCTTTCAGTATTTGAGTAACCTCTGTTCTGCCATTTGCGTACTGGCGAGAGTCACGTGCCGTCAGTTGCACAACACCATGTAAACCGTTGGCCAATCAAAAAGCAACCCCATAACGCTATAGCCAACATTCACCAGGAGATGGCAACAGACATCATAGAATCACTCTATTACAGACGGCGTCGACATGGCTGTAACTTCCTCGTTCTTCTGCTTCGTCTCCTTGTGTGTGCAGTTTTTTATTAAAATCCGTAGATATTGTAACGTGATTGGGCAGGCAAGCTGTTTATATAATAGGAAAGCGGACGTGAAAACAGGCTGTCCCCACTCATGTCCGCATGGAGCTGGAGGGGGCATGGCCTCCAGCTCCGGCTGGATTTCGGGAGACTTTCGGGAGAAAATTTCTTCCGGGAGGTTTTCGGGAGAGGCGCTGAATTTCGGGAGTCTCCAGGAAAATCCGGGAGGGTTGGCAAGTATGTGTTAAGCACAACACTTTCGTCTTTTTCCCACGCTGTAAAGCTGATTGCTGACAGAATGGGCGGCCCGCCACCGGCACTAAGTCCCGTCAAACAGCGACCAAAGCAGGGGTGCCCTAAATACAGACGGCCGTAAAATCAACCGTGCATCAAGGGACCTCTTAACCATCTACCTCTAAAAGGCTTGCAAAAAACGTTTTATTTGGCCTGAGACATATATCCTATACTGTGAGCAGTACAATTAATGTGTTCCTCTGTATGTGCCTTTTGTGTATAATCACATTATTTCACTTTCTTGCACTTTATGATCGCATTTTGCATCAAAATATGTAATTCAGTTTGCCCCTTTTCTTATGTACCTTTTATTTGATCATATAAAGACATGCACCTGGGGATAGGTTGATTGGCAACACTAAATTGGCCCTAGTGTGTGAATGTGAGTGTGAATGTTGTCTGTCTATATGTGTTGGCCCTGCGATGAGGTGGCGACTTGTCCAGGGTGTACCCCGCCTTCCGCCCGATTGTAGCTGAGATAGGCGCCAGCCCCCCCCCCGTGACCCCGAAAGGGAATAAGCGGTAGAAAATGGATGGATGGATGGATTAATAAATTATTTTTTTAGTCTTATTTTGAAATGAAAGCCAAGTCCACATACTGTTAGTTTAAAATAGAACGTGCAATAAACTATATTTTAGTTAACAGTAAATCATTGTGATTAATCATGGTGATTTCAATATTGATGAAAATAATCCTGATCATTATTTCGGCCATAATCGTGCAGCCCAAATGGGAATGCACCACAAATGAAAAAACCAAGGCCGAAAACTGCAACCTATATACATTTGTGTTCACCTGACTAAAATCAAGGCATTTCCATCGCACACATTAATATTCAAACTAAAGAATGAAAAAAAAAAAACTTATGAAAATACTTGGACCAGCAACTTTATAAAACTAAATACCAATATTGAGTCAACACATTCTGTTATGATCCGTTGCCCGTATCATGTTTTATTTAGTTTTTGACTACCTTAGTTCTGTTTCAGCACCCATGGGTTTGTGTTTTGGTTACAATGGGTGCTGATTAGTTTCACCTTCCTCTGATTAGTGTTCAGGATGCGCACCTGTTTTTCGGCACAGTCAGTCTGGCTGTCTTGTTTGCTCCTGCAACATGTTACGTGGATTATTTGTATGTTCCTTGATTCCTGTTCATGTGCGAAGCTTCGCCATAGCTCCCAAGCTATCGACACGCTTTTCTGTATTTTTCATGATTTTCGGACAATAAATAGTTTTCTTACCTGCACATTGCATCCGGAGTTCCATCTGCATCTTGGGAGAACGATACGCGCAGTTGAAATGCGACCACGACGTAACACATTCGGGGGTACTTTCTTTTTTTGAGTGGTGTTGTTCACATAATAATAATAATAATGGATTAGATTCATATCGCGCTTTTCTATTGTTTGATACTCAAAGCACTCACAGAGAAGTGGGAACCCATCATTCATTCACACCTGGTGGTGGTAAGCTACATTTGTAGCCACAGCTGCCCTGGGATAGACTGACGGAAGCGTGGCTGCCAATTTTCGCCTACGGCCCCTCCGACCACCACCAGTCATTCATTCATCATTCATTCACCAGTGTGAGCGGCACCGGGGGCAAAGGTGAAGTGTCCAGCCCAAGGACACAACGGCAGCGATTTGGATGTCATTAGGTGGGAAGCGAACCTGCAACCCTCAGGTTTCTGGCACGGCCGCTCTACCTACTACGCCATGCCGCCCCACCCAGAATGTTTGGATTTTAGGTGATTAAAATTGACATGGAGAACGTCTTCGAAGAAGATTCCCTCCTCTTGATATTTCCACACGTTTTACAGGTTGCTGTTTGCGGGTCTTTCTTGGATTTATTGAAGTGAAAAATGCTGCTTTGTGCTTACTGCTTGCATCATCACAACATCCTGTTTCGACAGTGCTATTTCAGTGATAAAAGTAATTTTTCGGCCGAAAATGGCTCAAAGTTGTCATTTTCGGCTTAAGAACCGGGGAATCGTTAGTCAGGAGTTATCAGCACAACATTCTAACTCAAAATGTTTACCCCCAGTGGCATAGTGTTATTGTAAATTTATGGCTTCAGTTCCCAGCCAAGGTTGCGTAAGGAAAGTCATCCGGCATTAAAAACTCAACTTAGCTGTTGCTTTACTTTTGTCCGAAAAAGATGACAACTAACAAAAAGTATTGGCTTTAACACCACCAGTGATGAATTTAATATGTGCGCCATAAGACTTGTTAACAACTCTATAACAGTTCCATTTGTTCTTCCCTGAGCAATATAACCCGGGTGTTGCTATGTCCATTGTAATAGAGTTCTCCATCAAAGCCTGATGGATGCCGTAGACTGGGTTGGAGGTGAACAATGATGGAGTCTGACAGGTCTTCTTGTAATTCATGTTCACACCAGTGCCTTAATCAAGGTCATTCAATAATCTTTGGCCCTTACTGTCAGAAATCTGGTCAAGAGAAAACCTGTAATGAATACTGATTTATGAATGCTTCTGACTGACTGACCTGTGTTCTGTGTTAATTTCTGACCGTATTAGTGTCCTGAAAGCTTAAGGATACACACGAAAACGTAATACAAGCGGACAATGTGTGCGTGTGTTGAGATTTCAAGTAAAGTCTTTAAACACTGAAAAAGATTTGTAGGTCGGTAAGGAACTATCGACATTTTTATGTTGTTACATCGACACAGCACTTAGGAAAAGCAACTTTCATGGCTTAGCAACAGTTAGGGCAGTGCTTCTCAATCTTCTTTCGGTGATGTACCCCCTGTGAAAATGTTTTGTATTTCAAGAACCCCCTAATCAGAGCAAAGCATTTTTGGTTGAAAAAAGGAGATAAAGAAGTAAAATACAGCACTATGTCATCAGTTTTTGATTTATTAAGTTGTATAACAGTGCAAAATATTGCTCATTTGTAGTGGTCTTTCTTGAACTATTTGAAAGAAAATATATAAAAATAACTAAAAACTTGTTGAAAAATAAACAAGTGATTCAATTATAAATAAAGATTTCTACACATAGAAGTAGTCATCAACTTAAAGTGCCCTCTTTGGGGATTGTAATAGAGATCCATCTGGAACTTAATTCTAAACATTTCTTCACAAAAAAAGAAATCTTTAACATCAATATTTATGGAACATGTCCACAAAAAATCTAGCTCTCAACACTGAATATTGCATTGTTGCATTCTTTTCACAGTTTATGAACTAACATTCATATTTTGTTTAAGTATTATTCAATAAATATATTTATAAAGGATTTTTGAATTGTTGCTATTTTTAGAATACTTTTAAAAACATCTCACATACCCCTTGGCATACGTTCAAGTACCCCCAGGGGTACGCGTACCCCCATTTGAGAACCACCGAGTAAGGGGATTGTACTAAAAGTGAGGATGGATGGCAAATGGGCAACCCCCCCCTAGAGGGGGGGGGGGTTGCCCACATCTGAGGTCCTCTCCAAGGTTTCTCATAGTCAGCATTGTCACTGGTGTCCCACTGGATGTGAATTCTCCCTGCCCACTGGGTGTGAGTTTTCCTTGCCCTTTTGTGGGTTCTTCCGAGGATGTTGTAGTCGTAATGATTTGTGCAGTCCTTTGAGACATTTGTGATTTGGGGCTATATAAATAAACATTGATTGATTGATTGAAATGGGGGTCCGTGCGAAACGGGTACGTGTGAGCCCACAAGATGTGAATAACCAGCCAATTCTCTGGGCTAGGGATGTTATATCATTCTCCATTCAAGAAAGTGACTGCACTCGGAATGTCATCAGAGTTTCTATAACTATGTGCAGTTTCCTGTGAAATTCTGTGTACCAATAAACTTCTCAGAATGCGCTTTGTTTACATTTCTTGTCATGTCGTCTTACACTGAGAACGTTATTTCTATTTGCTGTTACTATCTGTGGTAAATAATTATGTGCTATGCTTTTAAGAGTTTACACGGATGTTCAGCATTTTAATTGCAAGTTTTTTCAATTTCAGTTTTAGGTATTGAGCGCAACCATTTCTTGGTTTGAACGTTTTTGGCCGCTCGAAAATTGACACAGCTGAACACTATAGAGACAGTGATTGTAAAACAATACAATAAAACACAATTCAATGCACTTTATTGTCCCACTTAGAGAAATGTGTCTTGGACTCAACAACTGTGCCATAAATGCTTTAATAGCACATCAACAGGCATCAAATCTGAACAATTACAAACAGTACTGCACAAATCCTATAACATTGCAAATTACACACCGCACTGGGGCCAATTAACTGCCGCAGGCTGGCCACACCAACCAATGGTAACTTTGGGGAGGGTTCCTCCATCTACATAAAAGGGGCATGTTAATTCTGCTGGTTCAGTAATTACTGATTACTCTCAAATCAAATAATTTGAATTACTTATAGTTGCTTAGTTGTAGTAGCTCTATTTCAGCCACCCTTGCTTCTCTACAAAAGTTGCTCCATAAATGTCACACACGTAATCTGTGTATGTAAATATAGTGTATACTCTTGGCATTCTCTCAATGAGCATCAAGAGGAAGCCACCTGAAATGTTTTTTCACTTCACAGGTGTGCTTGAAGCTCATCGAGAGAATGCCAAGAGAGTGCAAAGCAGTAATCAAAGCACAGGGTGGTTGAAGAAACTAGAGCATAAACATGTTTTCAGTTCTTTCACATTTTTTTTTAGGTACGTAATTCCACATGTGTTCATTCATAGTTTTAATGCCTTCAGTGACAATCTACAATGTAAATAGTCATGAAAATAAAGAAAACACATTGAATGAGAAGGTGTGTCGCTCCATTTTGTCCACAAACAACCCTGTGATCATTATCCATGCGTTTGTTACGTCTCATCTCGATTACTGTAACGTATTATTTTCGGGTCTCTCCATGTCTAGCATTAAAAGATTACAGTTGGTACAAAATGCGGCTGCTAGACTTTTGACAAGAACAAGAAAGTTTGATCACATTACGCCTGTACTGGCTCACCTGCACTGGCTTCCTGTGCACTTAAGATGTGATTTTAAGGTTTTTCTACTTACGTATAAAATACTACATGGTCTAGCAACAGCCTATCTTGCTGATTGTATTTTACCATATGTCCCAGGAAGAAATCTGCGTTAAAAGGACTCCGGCTTATTAGTGATTCCCAGAGCCCCCAAAAAAGTCTGCGGGCTATAGAGCTTTTTTACATTCGGGCTCCAGTACTCTGGAATGCCCTCCCGGTAACAGTTCGAAATGCCACCTCAGTAGAAGCATTTAAGTCTCACCTTAAAACTCATTTGTATACTCTAGCCTTTAAATAGACACCCTTTTTAGACCAGTTGATCTGCCGTTTCTTTTCTTTTTCTCTTCTGTCCCACTCCCCCTTGTGGATGGGGTTTGGTCCGGTGGCCATGGATGAAGTACTGGCTCTCTTGAGTCGGGACATATGTGGTCCTCTCCAAGGTTTCCCACATATGCAGTCCTCTCCAAGGTTTCTCATAGTCATCATTGTCACCGACATCCCACTGGGTGTGAGTTTTCCTGGCCCTTATGTGGGCTCTACCGAGGATGTCGTTGTGGTTTGTGTCGTGGTTTGTGCAGCCCTTTGAGACACTAGTGATTTAGGGCTATATAAATATTGATTGATTGATTGATTGATTGATTGATGTGTGTGTGTGTATATATGTGTATGTGTATATATATATATGTGTAGATAAATAGAGAGTACTTTATTGATTCCTTTATGTATGTATATATATATATATATATATATATATATATATATATATATATATACATTAGAGATGTGCGGATAAGCAATTATATCACCCGAAACCGCATAACAAAAGTCTTCATCCACCCGCCACCCACCCGAACCAACATTTCATCAAAGCCACACCCACCCGCCAACCGCCCGTTGTTATGTATCTAATATAGACGATGCAAGGCATTAGTGAGGTTAGAACGTGTAACTCCCTCCAAATAGCACAGACACAATGGCTTTCTTGAACTGATTTATTTGAAGGCTTACTTTCCCTTCAAATTCACCATGAAAACTGTAATAAATAAAGCACGTTACAAACGTAAAAATAATAACATGCACAGCATGTGGATCAAACATTTTACCAAGTAAAATACCAACAAATGACAAATACCTCGTTGGCCATACCCGGAAGTAGCTTCCTTACATCCGTCGACAGACCAAACGAGACACTTCAAAATAAAAGAATCCCACATACTGTTTCAAAGAGTGCTGCTCGTTTTTCGTCTGTGGGTAACAACATTTAACTATTTATAAATGGTTGATTTCTATAGGCTAGTAAAGTGTTGTACCTGACAAGTTTGGGCTACCTTGCTTCTGCAGCCTTCATCAATGGTGTCACGTGATGTTAGCGTGACGTCTGTGACGTGATAAATGGATTGTACCATCAAGAGTTGTCAGGTACAACACTTTACATACTAACCTATATAAATCAACCATTTATAAATACACGTCAGTAGGCTAAATGAACCTCTTCAACATAACATTTAACTATGTATAATGTAGCGGCTGGCTACGGGGTGTTAGCCAATGACTTTGGCTGGGGGGCGGGACTTCCGGGAGAGATAGGGAAGTGACGTTCTCGACAGGAAGTGAGAGTTCGAGTTGTCCCGGGAAAAGTGTTAGAGACACGAGAGCTGTTGTGTGGTAGTATTACATCTTGTGCAATAAAGACAAGACAAACAAAGAAGTTTTATGAGCCTACATTCCTGGGATTATTACAATATATATTTCCGAATTGGTTCAACCGCCACCCGCCCGAATCTATTTAAACTCTATTTTTTCGTCATGTCACCCACCCGACCCGCAGTTTATCCGCGGACTCCGCAGTTATGACCGCAAACCGCCCATCTCTAATACATTATATATATATATATATATATATATATATATATATATATATATATATATATATATATATAAATATGTGTGTGTGTGTGTGTGTGTGTATATATATGTATATATGTGTAGATAGATAGATAGTACTTTATTGATTTCTTCAGGAGAGTTCCCACAGGGAAAAAAAAGTATATATATATATATATATATATATATATATATATATGTATATATATATATATATATATATATATATGTATATATATATATATATATATATATATTCGGTGACCACAGATGAGACGCGAGCTGTCCAAATTCAGGACCCAGGGTGGACCACTCATCTGTGTATCAGCTGGGGACGTCTCTGCGCTGCTGACCTGTCACCGCTCAAGATGATGTCCTGTTGGCCCCACCATGGACTGGACTCTCACTTTTATGTTGGATCCACTATGGACTGGACTCTCACAATATTATGCTAGATCCACTCGGCGTCCATTGCACCGGTCGCCCAGGGGGGTCCCCATATCTGCGGTCCCCTCTAAGGTTTCTCATTGTTATCCCAGTGGGTTGAGTTTTTTTTCGCCCTGATGTGGGATCTGAGCCGAGGATGTCGTTGCGGCTTTTGCAGCCCTTTGAGACACTCGTGATTTAGGGCAATATAAGTAAACATTTATTGATTGATTGATTGATGACATGGCAGGATCGTGAGGACGGCGTGGCGCTGTTGAGAAAGTGGCTGTGCCAGCAACCTGAGGGTTCCTGGTTCAATCCCAACCTTCTACCAACCTTGTCCCGTCCGTTCTGTCCTTGAGCAAGACACTTCACCCTTGCTTCTAATGGGTCGTGGTTAGCAAAATTTGCATGGCAGCTCCCGCCATCAGTGTGTGAATGTGTGTGTGAATGGGTGAATGTGGAAATAGTGTCAAAGCGCTTTGAGTACCTTGAAGGTAGAAAAGCGCTATACAAGTACAACCTATTCACCCATTTACCATTCATCGTGTTCCACACTCTGATCCATCAGAAAGTCAGCTGCGGGAGCTTAGAGGCCATTATCATGCTTTGATGGCTCGGCCATGTCATCAGAATGCCAGCCAACCACGCAAAATTCTGTCCAAAAAATGGTGCAGTTTCAAAACACCATGAAGTACTTAGACTTTCTCTCAGTGTACTACCAGAGCCAATCAACTTTAAGCACTTCCTGTTTAGCATTCTCATGTTGGCAGTTTACCATTAAAGACATGTTTGGGAAAGCAACAAAGTCTTTCTTCGAACCACCGCCTGGGTGACATCCACTACAGCTACAACACATTCATTTATCATCATTCTAATATCGCAATATAATCAAAACAATTGTCAAATTGACCCCATTATAGCCAAATTAAAGGAAACATAACTACGAACTTAACCAATGTGAACATGGTAGATTTAAGCATAAAATAAAAATCACAAAACAACAAATGTGGAAACACACATTTTTACAATGGAGATAAGGGTGCGCACAATGCCGTCAACAAATTGCAAGCACTGCATGGAATTCTAACTGCTTCAACAATGATGGTCATTTTGCCATTTTGTTATTATATCTGTCGAGTGAATAATTTACATTAAAAAAAGGTATTGTGCATCGCTACAGCATGAGTCTGCCGCCAGCCACAACAGGAGCAGATGATTGCTTCCACCTTTGCTGACTGGAGTAGTGGCAGCCAATCCAGAGGGCGCATAAAGTCAGCTAACAGTTCCTCTTTAAACAGTTTGATGTGTAATGTACTCTAATTGCCATTGCAACATCTAGTGGACACAGTTAAAAAGCAGTTGGTTTTATTAAAAAATTGTAGTTCATTTTAATACTTAGCATACTAATTTTGCAGCTGTGTGCCTGTTCGCCGTATGTTTGACACCCCTGACCTAAAGCAAAGATACACACACATACAAACGCCATACGTACGCATGGCATGAAAGACATAAAGAGGTGCGACTTCCACATCACGACATGGGAACACAGTTCTGGCGACTGATTAACCTGGTGTCAAGCTGTGACAAAAGGAGTGCAAAAGTCTAAGATCTCTCGGAGTGTTCAACAATCCGAAAAAATAGACCGAAGACAATCAGCACAAAATCAACCTCAACGTGCGTCCCAATTCGTCATCGCAATCGCAATTGCCACTCTCGGATGGGACCGCTCAGTCATTCACGTCAATATTTCATTTCATTCCTGTTTGGAGACACACCACCATCATCTCCCGAGACGGAAGAATGCCAGAGACACACACACACACACACATACCTATATACACCCTATATATAGGGTACACCCTATATGTATATATATATACATATATATATATATATATATATATATATATATATATATAGGGTGTACCCTGCCCTCTGCCCGAATGCAGCTGGGATAGGCTCCAGCGCCCCCGAAAGGGACAAGCAGTAGAAAATGGATATATATTTACATAGCGGTGATGAGCCGTCAGGGCAAGCAAGGCCTTCTCTGCTGGCCAAACATAATCAGTAATCATGTTCATAATTAAAGATAAAAGTAATTTTTGATTTACTTTCCCTAAATATCTAAAAGTATTCATATTCTCTTCATGTCATATTATCCTCCTTCCAGTGATGTTGTTTTTAGGTTAGAGTTTTATCCAATCAGAATTAAGTTAGCTAATGTTGCCATGCTGTACGAAATCTGCTGGGGACATTCAGAATCAACAATGCGGTCATCTGTACACTGTAAGTGAACAGGCACATACAGTTGATAGATAATTGCGATAGCCAATCAGATCACTAGTTGGTGTCAATAAGGCCTTCCAGCTGGCCTCATGTTGAACGTGACATTTACACGTCCTGTGATTGGATACTCACTGGTTTGAGCCGCGGAGGTGCTATGCAGATCATCAGAGCTACATACGGGACCGTTAGCGGATGAATTTAATTATCAAATTCATCCGATGATCATAAATTAATCAAAGTGAATTTTATTTTTTAACTTCCTTTCCATAGATATATAAAACTATTCATCATGTTCTCTTCATGTCATACTCCAGTGTTGCTTGTTTTTACCTTAGAGCTTTTATTCAATCAGAAGTCAGCTGGCTTGTTGCCACAGCTTTATGAATTTAGCCGTAGCTGTCAGAGCCCGGTCTCGAACCCACAATCCATCCACAGCAAGATCCAGCACTGTGTTTGGCAGCATGCCAGGACACGCCCCGCACGCGCCGTGCGCTTCACGCCCAAATTCGCCACAGCTGCAGGCTGTCAGAAATAATCGCACCTGGCAGCAATCAGGAGGACAGCATAAATATTAGCCACTCCTTGGAACCTGCGCCGGAACGTCGTTAACTCTTTGTATGCCCGCTTTGTCCCGTGTGCTCGAGCGCTGTACCTCGACCTACCTCCGGATATTGGACTGCCTCCCTCGATCCTTGACCCCCTTGCCTTGATTCGGACTGTTTCTCTTCTCGTCTGCCCTCGACCTCCTGCCCAGACTTCTCTCGTGCCTACCCTCTTGAAAACAAAGGTTTCATTCATCACGCATGTACAACATCATCTTGTCTTATTTACATTGTTAATTTCACACTTAGTCCTGCAACCGACACATTGAGGAGCATACACATCCCACACAATAATTAAAGGTTGCAATAAACCTGGTAACCTCAGTTCCTTCGTACTGTCGTCTTTGTCCACCCCTCACGTACACAACAGTAGCCTTCTGAAACAACATGGCGTAAACGAACAGATCACATACAGTTGATAGACAGTTCCAATAGTCAATCAGATCACAAGTTGTTGACAGTGGCCTATATAGGTAGCCTGACATTAACGAGACTGTGATTAGATTCTGACCTGTCCAAAGTGAGTATCCTAATTTAGCTGCTGATGTTTACAGTATACAGTAAGATGGACGGTTTTTCTTAAAGGGGAACATTATCACCAGACTTATGTAAGCGTCAATATATACCTTGATGTTGCAGGAAAAAAGACCATATGTTTTTTTAACCGATTTCCGAACTCTAAAAGGGTGAATTTGGCGATTCAAACTCCTTTCAATTGTTCGCTGTCGGAGCAATGACCTTTCACCCGTGACGTTACAACGGGAAGCAAGCCGCCATTTTCTCAAACACATTACACACACCAAGTCAAATCAGCTCTGTTATTTTCCGTTTTTTCGAGTGTTTTCCGTACATTGGAGACATCATGCCTCGTCGGTGTGTGTTGTCGGAGGGTGTAACAACACGATCAGGGACGGAATCAAGTTGACTTACGTGGAGTGTGCATTGATTAGCACGGCATGCTAATCGATGCTAACATGCAATTTAGACTAGCTGTATGTACATATTGCATCATTATGCCTCATTTGTAGCTATATTTGCATCTAGCCTTTCCCTCCACCCACATTTTTTTTTTTTTCCAAGATGGCGCTGCTGTAGTGGCTGCTGTTGGCAGGAGTTCTGTGCTTTTGTGTCATCCTTTTGTGTTTCCCTCTTGTTTTCATGTGTTATTATATTTTCTTGCCTTTTGGTCCGGGACCCTTTGGCACTGTGTGACAAGGGGTGGCACTTTCGTGACCTCTGTGGTGCTTTTTTTGTGGACTTCTAGATCTGCCTCCCGGGAGCCTTTTGGCCATGGAGACCACCTGCTAGGTGTCTGCCACACCGGAGTCGGTTTGGAGGGACTGGAGGAGATGCGGATGAGGGGACAGGGCTGCGGAGCTAGCACTGAGCGCTGAGACGGAGAGGCTTCGCTGTGTCTTGGCTGGGTGAGCAGGTGTCGGACACCTCAGTCACCTTGGACGTATCCTCACTCATCCATTCGGACTGGACACTGGCCGAGAGTGGAGTCGGCTGTCTTGGTTGCTTTGTTGGGTCTGCTCCTGTCTCTGGCCATGCTCCCTCCAGCCCAGCGGACGATGGCGTGGAACACCGCAGAGGCCACCACAGTGGATATTTTTTTTTTTACTTTTTATTCATAGCTGTATGTAGAATTGTCTGGTTGTATCTGCTGCTTTAATGTCTTTAATGTCCTTTGTGTTCTTTGATGTTTGATATTTCCCTCTTACACACATGCGAGAGGGATGTGTTCTATGGCTATGAGTTGTTTTTTTCCCTTGGCCTCAGTGTGCACCCCCTCTCCAGGGCCCAGGCTAAGACCGATTTTTTTATTTTATTTTAATCTTTTATTTTTTTCTCCCCCCTGTTTACCTGTATCTCATCTTTTTTGTAAGGGGCGCTGGAAGCCGGCAGACCCGTCAGCGATCCTGTTCTGTCTCCCTGTAATGTTTGTCTGATCTTGAATGGGATTGTGCTGAAAATTTTAATTTTCCTGAAGGAACTCTCCTGACAAATAAATAAAGTACTTTCTAATTTAATGCTAAACAAACGCATACCAATCGACGGTTTCAAGTTGCACCAGTGTCAAAAGATACGAAAGTCCCTCGTTTGTTCTGCATATTTTACCGATGATAGCAATGCTACGACAGAGATGTGTGGATATCCTGCGAAACTCAAAGCATATGCATTTCCAACGATAAAGTCAACAAAATCACGAAGGTGAGTTTTTTTGATGTTATTGACTTATGTGCTAATCAGACATATTTGGTTACGGCATGACTCCCAGCTAATCGATGCTAACATGCTATTTAGGCAAGCTGTATGTACATTTGTAGCTATATTTGCATCCAGCCTTTCCCTCTACCCACATTTAATGCCAAACAAACACTTACCAATCGGCGGATTTAAGTTGCTCCAGTGGTCAAAAGATGCAATCTTTGGTTAGAAGGCGATCGCCGAATTCGTCCGTGTTGCCTTTGTCCGTCGTGATATGGCTCAATAGCTTCAGTTTCTTCTTCGATTTCATTTTTGCTATATGCCTCCACACTTCAATCATCCGTTTCAATACATGCGTAATCTGTTGAATCGCTTAAGCCGCTGAAATCCGAGTCTGAATCCAAGCTAATGTCGCTATATCTTTCTGTTCTATCTGCCATGTTTGTTTGTATTGGCGTCACGCAGTGACGTCACAGGAAACTGGACGGGTGGATATAGCGATGATGAAAATCAGGCACTTTGAAGCAGTTTTTCGGGATATTTCGTGATGGGTAAAATTTTGAAAAAAACTTCGAAAAATAAAATAAGCCACTGGGAAGTGATTTTTATTGGTTTTAACCCTTCTGAAATTGTGATAATGTTCCCCTTTAATGGTGATGATGTGGAATACAGGGCACTGGTGGAGGACTTTGTCACATGGTGTGGAAAGAACTACCTCCAGCTCAATGTGACGAAGACCAAGGAACTGGTTTTGGACCTGGGAAGGAGGATGAGTACTTCAGCGACCCCTGTTTCCATCAGGGGGGTGGATGTGGACATGGTAGAGGATTATAAATACCTCGGTGTACACATCGACAACAATCTGAATGGGTCAAAACGCGCTGAGGCCCTCTACAAGAAGGGACAGAGCCGCCTCTACTTCCTCAGGAGGTTAGGATCCTTCAATGTTGTACGAGTCGGTGGTGGCGGGCGCCTTCTTGTACGCCGTGGTTTGCTGAGGCGGCGGGCTAAGAGTGAGGGACACAAACAGACTGGACAAGCTGGTAAATAAGTTCCAGTAACGTGGTGGGAATGGAGCTGGACTCTCTGGCGGTGATGTCAGAGAGAAGAAGTCTAGCAAAACTCCTAACCATTATGGACAACACCTCCCACCATCTACACTCGGACCTTCCAGAGAGAATGAGCACGTTCAGTGGAAGGCTCAGGCTCTCAAAATGTAACATGGAACGACACAGGAGGTCCTTCATACCAACAGCCATCAGACTGTATAATGCATATGTTCTTTCTTGACTGCACTTAAGTGTATAATATATGTAGAATATATTTATATTATTCATATACTATATATATTATTATTTATTATTATTGTCTATTGTGGGCGAACTGTGGTGCTGAATTTCCCCCAGGGATCAATACTTTCTATTCTATTCTACTCTATTAAGTTGTTTTAGAGGCCTACAATGGTGACTCCCATTATCTTCCAAGCGTATTTTATCATCTTTAAAATCCCCTCCAAAAAGACGTGTGTTCTTGTCTCTCATGATTGTGAATAAGCAAAATTCCCCAAAAAGTTTAGTTCCCCTTTAAAGGGGGAACATTATCACCAGACCTATGTAAGCGTCAATATATACCTTGATGTTGCAGAAAAAAGACCATATATTTTTTTAACCGATTTCCGAACTCTAAATGGGTGAATTTTGGCGAATAAACGCATTTCTGTGTATGCCTCTCTGAGCGACGACGTCAAAACGTGACATCACATGTGTACTCAACGCCATTTTTCCCTACACATCAGACGCATCAAGTCAAATCAGCTCTGTTATTTTCCGTTTTTTCGACCGTTTTCCGATACCTTGGAGACATCATGCCTCGTCGGTGTGTTGTCGGAGGGTGTAACAACACGATCAGGGACGGACTCAAGTTGATTTATGTTGAATGTGCATCGATTAGCACGGCATGCTAATCGATGGTAACATGCTATTTAGGCTAACTGTGTGTACATATTGCAGCATTATGCCTCATTTGTAGCTATATTTACATCTAGCCTTTCCCTCCATCCACATTTAATGCCAAACAAACACTTAGCAATCGACAGATCTAAGTTGCTCCGGTGTCAAGATATGCAAATGTCCCCCGTTTGGTTTTTACCGGCGATGCTACAACAGAGATGGCACAGAGATGACAAAAATGTCTGGATATCCTGCGACACTCAAAGCAGATGCATTCCCAACGAAATCACAAAGGTGAGTGTTGTTGTTGTTATTGACTTATGTGCTAATCAGACATATTTGGTCGCGGCATGACTGCCAGCTAATGAATGCTAACATGCTATTTAGGCTACCTGTATGTACATTTGAAACTATATTTACATCCAGCGTTTCCTTCCACCCACATTTAATGCGAAACAAACACTTACCAATCGACGGATTTAAGTTGATCCAGTGTCAATGCGAAAGTCCTGATCGGTTGGTCTGCACATTTAACCGGCGATGCTAACGCAAACATGGCCAAATAGCATCAATAACTATTTGCTCAATAGCTTGAGTTTCTTCTTTAATTTCGTTTTCGCTATCTGCCTCCACACTCTAACCATCTGTTTCAATACATGCGTAATCTGTTGAATCGCTAAAGCCGCTGAAATCCGAGTCTGAATCCGAGCTAAGGTCGCTATATCTTGCTGTGTTATTCGCCATTGTTTGTTTTGGAATCGCTTTGTGACGTCACAGGGAAATGGACAGTGGCTTAAGCAAATAGCGAAAATCAAGCACTTTAAAGCTTTTTTTAGGGATATTCCGGGACGGGTAAAATTTTGAAAAAAAATTTGAAAAATAAAATAAGCCACTGGGAACTGATTTTTATTGGTTTTAACCCTTCTGAAATTGTGATAATGTACCCCTTCAAACGCAAGGGTGCCCAAACGTTTTGCCTCCAAGGGCCAAAGACAAAAATGTGACATGGGCCACAGGCCAAACACATTGATTTTAAGCATCCAGTAGCACCATAAGAGAGAAGTTTAGACACATTCCTGTCAGGAACTGGCAGCGTTGAATGCAGCGTGAGCCCAAGATGCAGAGACGGCAGGCAGAATACAGGTAAAAAAGTCCATTTCATCAAAAGCTAATGCAGCACTGAAGTGCACAATCTCAGAACAGTGATCCAGACCCGTCCAGAAAATAGGGCTAGCATGTGAAGCATCCTGATTGTCATCCAGGAACAGATGTGTTCTGATTGCCGACCAGGGACAGGTGAGAGAGGCAGCGTTTTCATTAGCGGCTTTATATAATGTCGAAGCAAGATATCTGCCACTTTCAGAACAAATCCTACTGCTCGCATTTGGTCCTCCTGAAGCATTTTCAATAACATTCCCTTCCACCTCAGCATTAAAGCTCTAACAATGCTAGTTAATTTGGTTCAGCGCGGAATAGTTTGTGCTCACAATTGGCTTCCTTGTTGCCGCGGCGCGCCAGTGAGAGACCGCATGATGAAATGAGCATAAAAGTGGATGGGACTGCAGCATTCACGGGCTTATTGTATTGTAACAGGATAGATGAGGCAGACAGTGATGCAGGGAAGAAGAGACAGAATCTGAGAGAGATGGCGAGTGCAATGATTCAGACTGATGGAGGTTGGGAGAGTTGCCCAGCTATGGGACTAATTAAACTGCCATTGTTGGCTTTGATACAGTGGTATGAAGAATAGTATAGAAACTCCTTCAGTGGGAAGGGAATTTGCAAAGAAAGTAGCACTGCGAGGAAGGGGTTTGGATATTTTGATAAATCATCCACCTGCAGTCTATCCTGCGGTATTATTGGTGTCATGATAGCTGTTAAATATTATTACCCTTATTTCCATTTTGAAGAATCATTGTCAGCTCCGTGCACCTCAAAGAGTAATAATGTCTCATGGGAATCATTCAGATAAATCCTCAAACTTGTCTTTATATTGTTTTACCTGCATAGTGAAGGTCAAATTACATCTCTTATGTGCTGTGAAAACCTAAATGGTTTCCAGTCTAGTAAGAAAGAAAAAAACCCTGTAATTAAAATGATTCTCTTACATGCCACAGTGGCCCACTTGAGCACATGGTAAGTCAAATATGAAGTAAATCATCATTACGCTTTAGAAACATTTCATTTTCAAAAAGACTTCCACTGAATCTGATATCTAATTACCATGGTGTCTTTACGGCTCATTAGCTAACCACATTTAATCTGTGAACACTATTATCTGGAAATTGATGTCATTAAATAGCTGAAAAAGAACTGACAATTGTTAGAGCAACAGTGGGTGCCAACCATTGGACTTGAGTGAGAGTGAATCAGTTCAGATTAGGTTATCTAATACAATTACTAATAAGTGAAAATACTGTAATTATGGTTATGGTGTTAGTTTATTTTGGACATGCATGTGTGGTACACATAAACACGTGGAAAGAGGGAGATCAGCAGGTATTTCCATGCTCAATTGACAAACTTACCCAATCCCCAGTACTGGCGTACCCAGACTTCAGTCGCCCTTTCACAATACACCAGTGGTTCTTAACCTTGTTGGAGGCACGAAACCCCATTAGTTTCATATCCGCATTCTTAGTGAAAAATAAAATGTTTTTTTTTTTTTAATTCAAGACAAAGTTATGTGTTTTTGGTAACACTTTAGTATGTAGAACATATTCTAAGTAACAAAGAGTTAATTTAGAGGTTTTTGGACACCAGGGGAACATATTCTAAGTAAAAAAGACTTAATTTGGAGTTATTTGGTTAGGGTCAGGGTTAGAGGGTTAGGGTTATAATGAGGCCATGCCAAATTAGGCATTAATAATGACTAGTTAAGAGCCAATATGTTACTAATTTGCATGTTAATAAGCAACAATAGTTAACGGTGAATATGTTCCCCATACTAAAGTGTTACCATGTTTTTTTACTGGTGCACAACATGAACCGTGCATGAACATCACCTTGTTCAAAGAACCAAACCAACACACCTGCAAATCAGTGTTACTTCTACTGTTGCTGTATCCGTAATACGCCAATGGGGAGAAGTTTTTATTGAGACGATGGGTCGGGTGTGTTTTGACCTCCGCCGAACCCCTGAGGCTGACTCACCGAACCCCTAGGGTTCGATCGAACCCAGGTTAAGAACCACTGCACTACACACAGACATGGCCGTACCGACCATTGAGAACACCGAGGTCATGTCCTCTGTATTTTTTTTAGGTGACAAAGGGATGTTGAAATGACTGACTGTAAATTTACTTTGTGTAAGACATCATGTGCACTGTACATCACCATGCGGTAGATCATCCTCTCTCAATATATGATCTTTGGTCAAGCATATCCTGCTACAACTCCAACAACATAACACAAAAAAAGTCCACTTTTACTTGAAACATTAACCGATCCGAAATGTGCTGTCGACATAAAGTTAACATTATATCATCCTGATGTAACTATAATTCACTTCACATGTAACTAATGTTGCTTTCACCTGAATGAAATTAATGTGAAATGCTACCAGTATAATGCTGTTGTCGTGCCAATCAGTGCCGTCGTGCCAATCAGGTGCCGCCCCGCCCTAAACGCAGAACACGCGCTCTGCGTGGGCTGATTATCAAAGATGTTAGATGAGTGATACTGTAGATCAGGGTTCTCAGACATGCTGCCCGCGGGCCAATTGCTGCCCGCGAGACGTTATTTTGCAGCACCCACCTTAATATAAATAAATGATAAATGGGTTGTACTTGTATAGCGCTTTTCTACCTTCAAGGTACTCAAAGCGCTTTGACACTACTTCCACATTTACCCATTCACACACACATTCACACACTGATGGAGGGAGCTGCCATGCAAGGCGCCAACCAGCACCCATCAGGAGCAAGGGTGAAGTGTCTTGCTCAGGACACAACGGACGTGACGAGGTTGGTATTAGGTGGGATTTGAACCAGTGACCCTCGGGTTGCGCACGGCCACTCTTCCATTGCGCCACGCCGTCCCTTAATATGAAAGTTTAATGTTAGTGCGGTCCGCAAGTTTTATATGAATGGCTCAGGTGTGATTCACTACAATCGGGCTAGTCTAACTGCTGATGATGGTGAGGCAAGCAAGGTTTACTGTTAAAAGAAATGTGGCAATAGGCCTCATTGAAACACAGAGCAAGGATACACTTCCAGGTCAGAGGTGACTATGACGTAATATATATGCGCGTCTGCCATTTTCCGTGCATGCGTACTAGGTTGCGTTGCGCCGGAGGGGACGGGGTCTTAAACAATGGCATTATGTGTGTGTGTGTGTGTGTGTGTGTGTGTGTGTGTGTGTGTGTGTGTGGACAGGGATAGGGTTAGGTGGGATATATACTATAACCTTAGTGTAGAAGCAGCCTGAATTGCACCTTCTTACAAATACTACGGACACAAGGGGAATATTAAAAGGAAAGTTGAAAGGATGCACCCACCTTACGTAACACATGTACAGCCCCACAAAGCACAAGGGCTTTTGTTGGTATTTATTATATGGCCGCCATCTTCGCCCCCCCGTTGAGCTCCTCTAATAGCAGAGGAAGAAGCTGAAACAACATTAAAATATGATGAAAAATGGGCAGAAAAGATGATCGAGGCTTACAACATAGCAAACGCAGGAAAATTGCCAACAGTCATGTGCTAATTGACAAAAGGAGAATAGATGTGACTCTTCAAGTTTGGGACCGAGTCCGGTACGCAACCTCAATAAAAGGGGTAGGCCGGGAAAAAAAAGTATCTACATTCTGAAAGAGCAGGTTGGAGATAACCTTGTCCACGGAGTAAGAGACAGGAAGTCGCCATGTCCGCACCTTGCATCAAAATCTGTTGCTCCAAGTAAACAATCTACCGGTGAAGCCCCTTCCAAACACAAACGCAAATCGATCCAAATCCAGGAAGACCTCAGTGCCCCTTAACCCCACAGAACAGAGACAGTGCCCTGACACATAGCACCGCCCCTTCTGAAGTCTTGTGCGCTCTTGCAGCAGGGGATAGAAAGAATTGCTATAGCGGCATCCTGTGGACACATTTAGAACAGCAGTTTCTTTCATTCAAATATTTCAGCTCCTTTCTATACTCTGCAAACTCGTCTCACGGCACAGATAAAACCTGTTTGCAGGCCAGATTTGGCCCACAGGCTGTACGTCTGACGCCCTTGATCAAGTGCATTGGAAATGTTCTTCGTAATTTTTGTTAAAGCCGTCAATTTGACCAATTATATTTAAGATACATTTTTCAATTTTCATTCTATTACCTTGGGTGCCACATTAAAACAAGGAATACACAACTTACAGATTGGCACAGGTTATTAGTGACCTGTGCAACACAAATAAAAAAACTTCCCATAACTTTGCTTTAATTTTACAACTATCCATCCTTAATAGCAGTGTTTTACAAACCTCTTTTCCATTAGAGTTGGGAAATTGTGTTAGATGTAAACATAAATGGAACACAATGATTTGCAAATCCTTTTAAAACCATATTCAATTGAATGCACTACAAAGACAAGATATTTGATGTTCAAACTCATAAACTTTATTTTTTTTGCAAATAATAATTAACTTAGAATTTCATGGCTGCAACATGTGCCAAAAGAGTTGGGAAAGGGCATGTTCACCACTGTGTTACATCACCTTTTATTTTAACAACACTCAACAAACGTTTGGGAACTGAGGAAACAAATTTTTGAAGCTTTGAAAGTGGAATTCTTTCTCATTCTTGATTTATGTAGAGCTTTAGTCGTTCAACAGCCCGGGTCTCCGCTGTCGTATTTTACGCTTCATAATGCGCCACACATTATCGATGGGTGACAGGTCTGTACTGCAGGCGGGCCAGGAAAGTACCCACACGCTTTTACTACGAAACCATGTTGTTGTAACACGTGGCTTAGCCTTGACTTGCTGAAATAAGTGATTATTTGCAATTTTTTTTTTTTTATCAGTTTGAACATCAGATATGTTGTCTTTGTAGCATATTAAACTGAATATAGGTTGAAAATGATTTGCAAATCATAGTATTCCGTTTATATTTACATCTAACAAAATTTCCCAACTCATGAAAACGGGGTTTGTAGTTGATTTTGGTGGGCATACAAGTACTTGATTCTGCATGGGGTTGTCCCGAAAATTTCAATGGAAGTTGTGTTTTTTTTTATAGGTGTTTGTTTAGATAAAATTACAGGAGAAGGTGAACTAATAGTAGCAATATTTTGTCTGTGTTATTTTAATTGGAAAACAAACAAAAAATAATCCACAGCGATTATTATAATTAGTAAAATATTCCCTTTGCCCACACTCTCTTGTCTCACGACTGTATGGAACGGCCTCCAATAATGTTCACTCATCCCTGAGTTGCAGCAAGTCTCTTTGTGTGTTGCCATTGAAAAGTGTCAATTGTCAAATTTCTGTGCACATTCTAACATTGCACATAGTTTACCAAGGTCTTTCTTTGGTATATGCGAGTCGTTATCTCAGTCAGTGTATACAACTAAACAAGATGTGGGGTGAATTTGTGTGAATTAGTGCTACCTACTTTGGGTGTGCAACGATTCGTCGACATTCTCGGCAAAAATCTACTATACATTGTTCACCTACTTTGTCGATTATAATCGGTGACGTCATTGCCCGTGTTTTTCTGGACGGGAACAAACATGCGCAAGTTAACATGACCGAGGACCAGCACAAGTGGAAGAGAACATGGCTTCGGCCACAATTGAAAGTATTAGAACATTTTTACTTCAACACTCCAAAGGATGCCTTGATTTTCATGGAAGTACGTTTGTGATGTGGGAGTATTCAAAGTGGAGACATGTAGGACATCTGGAGAATGTGGTCTGCGACTCACCTCGGACAGAGAGACAAAGTTGTGTAGAAAACAGCTTTAACCAACATTTTAGCCGAAGTCTGCCAGCTAAACAATGTCTATATAGCTTTCCAAACAAATTATCATCGTCTTTACAAAATGCTCTTCTTTTTGAGGAAGTTAGATAGCTTTGGTGTTGTTTTGTACGTTTTTATTGCTGCTATTTGGACATTCCTTTATTCACATACAATTTGATATTCCGTTTTTATTGGCGTTTTGTCCGTATTTTAAACTGAATATAAAAGCCGAAGACTAAATAAGGACAACTGAATAGTTGTACACTTCATAACCGGATTAGTTGACTAATCGTTAAGCTAGTTAATGACTAGTAGACTATCAAAATAGTCCTTAGTTGCAGCCCCAGTGCGTTCACAACAACACACAATCCTGGGGGACCGGTTAATACACACCAGTTTGTGTGTATTAATCGAACCGATATGTTCTCAGAGTGATCTTAGAACTTTGACAGATGACACAATCAATAGTGGTTTCATATGTGCAAACTGAGGTTTGTCTGAAAGGAAGTCTGTGATGCAGGAGCTGTTAACATTTAACAGACAAAGTGAAGAGTCTAGTTGTGATCAATGCCCTGAGAGTACAATGACCTGGATGAACGAAAACCTCCATAAACACCAAGCTATAACGATCATTTCAGCCAAAATTATCATTCCACTCAACTCTCAATCTCGGACACTGGCCGAGAGTTGGTGGGCGGCCGAGGATGGAGTCGGCTATCTAGGTTGCTTTGTTCCGTCTGCTCCTGTCTCTTGGCCATGCTCCCCCCACCCCAGCAGACAATGGCATGGAACACCGCAGAGGCCACCACATTTTATATTTTTTGTTGTTGTTGTTGTTTTACTTGTGTGGCTGTGTGTAGAAGAGGCTGGTTGCACCAGCTCTGCTCTTTTAACGTATTTAATGTTCTTTGATGTTTCCCTTTTACACACATGTTTATGTTTGCTATGGCTATGCGTTTTTTTCCCCTTGGCCTCAGTCTGGACCAACTCTCCAAGGGGCCCAGGCATAGACTGAAAATGTTTTTTCTCAACCCCTCTTCCCCAGCGTTTACCTGTTTCTCACCGTTTTTGTAAGGGGTATCTGAAGTTGGCAGACCCGTCAGCGATCCTGTTCTGTCTCCCTGTAATGTTTGTTTGATCTTGAATGGGATTGTACTGAAAACCTTAATTATTAAAATATTTCTGATTCTGTTTGTGATTCAAAAGGTTGGACGATTTTGAAAGCACATGAGATGGACACCATCCAGGTGTGAGTGATCACAATGGGAAAATGAAGACGACAGCATCATACCACACTGGTAGGCGAATTGCCAAAAGTTCAGAGTTGGTTTCACCTGTAGCTGTATGCGGGACGCAACCAGCCTCTGGAGCACCTGACATTAGCACAATTGGTCTGTTATCGTTCAGACCAGCTGGGGTTTCGTGGGTGCCAGTGCCAGACAAGAGGTTTTCCATAGCACCAACTCCTTTTCCTGCATCAGGTTATGGATGCGATACACAATGCCAGGCAGATGGCTGGCACAAGACTTCAGGCCCTGGGGGGACTGATGTGATCAGATCTGGCCGTGTTCTTTTGTTGAGTTTCTCCAGCTGTCTCCTCACCTGGTCAGCTGTCACTGACGTGGGGTAATGATGGTCACAAGGAGGGTTTAAAGCAGTGTTATCAAGGTAGCTCGTAAAGGGGCTGGCGATTGATGGAAATAGAGAAAATTGTGGTGGTTGCCATGGAGACTGAGGCGGTGGGTTCAGGGGTGGTGGGCTGAAGCTATTAAAATAAAGCCATTCAGCTCATTTACACTGTCCAGCGTGTCCCAGTGCTAGCAATGCACCTTTGAAGCAAAACCAGTAATTTCCCCTCAATTATCTCCTCACCTCTAGTTGTTATGCTAGACTTTAACAGTCCTGCTTTCTGCAATGAGTCATTAGCCTTTCTCAGTCTCACAATGTCACAAGAACTAAAGGCCCCAACTTTTTGTTGAGTTCTTATGCTATCATGTTAGATTCACTATGGACTGGACTCTCACTAGTAATTCTCATCGACGTCCCACTGGGTTGGGAGTTTTTCCTTGCCCTTATGTGGGCGCTGAACCACGGATGTCGTTGTGGCTTGTGCAGCCCTTTGATACACTTTTGATTTAGTGCTATTGACTGATTGATTGTTCTTTTGGTCAGCTAAATGAGGCTTTGTTGTAGGTGGTACAGCGCACAGTCCTGGATGGAGTCATGATGTCCTCATAGAAGTTGATCTTTCTGATGCAGAAGATGAAATGTACTTAAATAATTATTTAGTTAGATTAGCATGCTAATGTTGAATATAACATACACAGTAGAATGCAGATATAGCTACATATAGCGTATGCACGTGGATATAAACACATGCATGTGTGTGTATATGTATACATACATATGTAATACAATGATTGTGTATGTGTATGGTGCATGTTTGTAGTACTACTAAATAGTAGAGACATAGATGCTATAGAAATAATAACATACATTTAATGTCCTCCTTAGAGCCCTCATCATTCCTTTTAAAGGTGTTTCTTTGAAATGTAATTAGCCTCATGATAAACTTTAGATCACAGTTGTAAACTCATGGCTGGCAGGAAGGTTGAGCCAATACACAAGCCAACCAGAACATTCAAAGATCAATTAATATCCTACTTGGAGATACCATGTGAGTCTGAGGAAGTTCTACAAGATGAAGATAAATACCTACATTAAAGGTGAGTAGACAGAGAGACGGGCACCGACAGGCCAAGCGGTGTGCGGCTTCAGCAGTGGCGGAGGCAAAAACTCGGACATAGGAGGAGTTCGGGGAAGCCATGGAAAAAGGCTTCCAGGCAGCTTCGAAGCGATTCTGTAACACCACCCGCCTCCTCAGGAAGGGGAAGCAGTGCAATGTCAACACCGTGTATGGTGAGGATGATGTTCTGCTGACCTCGACTGCAGATGTTGTGGATCGGTGGAGGGAATACTTCGAAGACCTCCTTAATCCCACCAACACATCTTCCTACAACGAAGGAATTCCTGGGAAATCAGTGGTGGGCTCTCGTATTTCTGGGGCTGAGGTTGCTGAGGTAGTTAAAAAGCTCCTCAGTCGCAAGGCCCTGGGGGTGGATGAAATCCGCCCGGAGTTCCTCAAGGCTCTGGATGCTGTGGGGCTGTCTTGGTTGACAAGTCTCTGCAACATCGCGTGGACATCGGTGGCAGTACCTTTTGATTGGCAGACCGGGGTGGTGGTTTCTCGCTTTAAAAAGGGGAACCGAAGGGTGTGTTCCACCAATCGTGGGATCATACTCCTTAGCCTTCTCGGTTAAGGTCTAATCAGGTGTACTGGAGAGGAGGTTACGCCGGATAGTTAAACCTCGGATTCAGGAGGAACAGTGCGGTTTTTGTCCTGGTCGTGGAACTGTGGACCAGCTCTATACTGCCGGCAGGGTCCTTGAGGGTGCATGGGAGTTTGCCCAACCAGTCTACATGTGCTTTGTGGACTTGGAGAAGGCATTTGACCGTGCTCCTCGGGAAGTCCTATGGGGAGTGCTCAGATAGTATGGCATATCGGATTGTCTGATTGGGGCGGTCCGCTCCCTGTACGATCAGTGTCAGAGCTTGGTCCGCATTGCCGGCAGTAAGTCAGGCACGTTTCTAGTGAGGGTTGGACTCCGCCAAGGCTGTCCTTTGTCACCGATTCTGTTCATAACTTTTATGGTCAGAATTTGTAGGTGACGTCTGTGAGTTGAGGGGATCTGGTTTGGTGGCTGAAGGATTACGTCCCTGCTTTTTGCAGATGATGTGGTCCTGATGGCTTAATCTGGCAAGGATCTTCAGCCCTCACTGGATCGGTTTGCAGCCGAGTGTGAAGCGACTGGGATGAGAAATCAGCCGTGGTGCTAGCCCGGAAAAGGGTGGAGTGCCATCTCCGGATTGGGGAGGAGACCCTGCCCCAAGTGGAGGAGTTCAAGTACCTCTGAGTCTTGTTCACGAGTGAGGAAAGAGTGCATCGTGAGATTGACAGGCCGACGCAGTAATGCTGACGCTGTATCGATCCGTTGTGGTGAAGAAAGAGCTGAGCCGGAAGGCAAAGCTCTCAATTTACTGGTTGATCTACGTTTCCATTCCCACCTAAGGTCATGAGATTTGGGTTATGACCGAAAGGACACGATCACGGGTACAAGCGGCCAAACTGAGTTTCCTCCGCCGGGTGGTGGGGCTCTCTCTTAGAGATAGGGTGAGAAGCTCTGCCATCCGGGAGGAGCTCAGAGTAAAGCCACTGCTCCTCCACATCGAGAGGAGCCAAATGAGGTGGTTCAGGCATCTGGTCAGGATGCCACCTGAACGCCTCCTGAGAGAGGTGTTTAGGGCACGTCCGACTGGTAGGAGGCCACGGGGAAGACCCAGGACACGTTGGGAAGAATATGTCTCCCGGCTGGCCTGGGGACACCTCGGGATCCCCCGGGAAGAACTGGACGAAGTGGCTGGGGAGAGGGAAGAATAATAGCCTATTGATTTCATGTAAACCAGTTATTTTTCTAAATTTTACAAGTATGCCTACAATAACAGCTCTTAGCAGTAGCGAGTAGATTTGGAACAAAAGAGCAAAATTTTGACTATAATGTTTTTCAAAACACCACTAAAACACAAAAATATATTTGGAATGGCCATTAATAGTTTAGATGTGTCTTGTACAAGGTAAAAATTTTCCCATCATATAAGACAGGTGCAACGATTGAAAACGCAGAGAGAAAACAAGTTACCGCAAAAGGAAGGAAGTGGAAATGACACTGTTAAACAAAATGCTTCAAATTAAAAGTTGACAAAATGTACACAAACGTGAAGACTTCTTAACTTAGTCACAAGTTATAACAAATGTACCTTAACTACTGAAGTTAAGTAATTAACTCATACTATGTTCTGCATATGGTGAATGTTCATATTCATCTTTGAGAAAGCAAACCTTCAACTTTAAGTAAACAGTGGTATTTCAGTTTGAGCACATACTAAGATAAGGCCCCTTAGTTCGATATTCGCAGGTGGATTGGATCACTTCCCGTAGGAACGAGGCCCTAATTGGGACTTCGGAATGCAAAAGTGATAACCATATCCTTGAAAGGACACTACCTGTCTCGCTCAACGCCAACATTTAAGTTATGACTTAAGGCAGTTGTTTTCCTGACATTTAGTGAATTGTGTGAATTATATTTATATAGCGCTTTTTCTCAAGTGACTCAAAGCGCTTTACATAGTGACACCCAATATCTAAGTTACATTTAAACCAGTGTGGGTGGCACTGGGAGCAGGTGGGTAAAGTGTCTTGCCCAAGGACACAACGGTAGTAACTAGGATGGCACAAGGGGGAATCGAACCTGCAACCCTCAAGTTGCTCGCATGGCCACTCTACCAACCGAGCTATGCCGCCCTACACACGGACATCTCCTTTTATGGTCAGGATGTGGTCTCCCGACTCAGCACACACGCACAGACTGAAGGTAGTAATATAAGACTGGTGGTTTGGCCTCTTCGAGTTAGGAGTCCTCCATATTTGACCTGACCTCCTCCCAGGAACTGCAGTCCTGTGTAATGACACTCGATTGTAATAAAGCAACTTTTGGTTCAGTAAAGCGTCTCCGACGTCTCTTTTGATCCAGCCACACTGGATCAAAAGAGACTTCCATCTTCCATCTTATTGTCATATGACCACTAAAACTGTGTGGCAAACGGATCAGATCAATTAAATGCCCAATCTGTGAAATTTCATCATTCAGGTACAAATTAATTCTTTGGATAACTTGCGTTTTTCTTGCACTGCGGTATAAATATTTCTTGCACTAATACAATCACTGTCAGTAAGTCACTGTCGCATTATAAACATAAATGAACAGATATGTACTAAGCAAATTAGGTATAATGCTTGCAGATGTGACTCTGGGAACCCTGGAAATGACCGAGAGTAATCCCATTGCATCATCTGGCCTAAAACTAACTTTTTTCCAAAGACTACACGCTTCTTATAACGATAGAAAGGAATGAGATCTCCTCCTGTCCTGCACCTTAAAGCCAGCTTTGGATCCTCATTGGCGTGTTGTTTGTCTTCTCTGAATCTCACAGTGACTCAGGCGTGTATCCAGTGTCGCCTACATATTTGAGGGCCTGGTCAAGAGTTGTGAAATCATCCTTTGGGTGGTAGAGTTGCCCAAATACAGTTTTGGCAGGAAACTTACGATGTAGCGATCACGCCGATTCAAGCAAATTCAACCAAACTCCACATTGCACATTTTGGCCTATCGGCGTCATTTTTGTCATTCGAATTAATCCCGGAGCGGCGCTCATAAGCGCACTTAAACTGTCTAATCAAAACTTAAATTTGGTTCTTGTATAGATGTAAAGCAGGGGTGTCAAACTCAAATACAGAGTGGGCCAAAATTTTAAACTGAACAAATGTTGAACAAATTAACCTTTTAATAGGGACCCAAACAAGTTTTGCAATGAATATTGAACAAGCAAGGCTTAAATAGGGCAGCACGGTGAAACAGTGGTTAGTGCATCTGCCTCACAATACAAAGGTCCTGAGTAATCTTGGATCAATCCCGGGCTCGGGATCTTTCTGTGTGGAGTATGCATGTTCTCTCCGTGACTGCGTGTGTTCCCTCCGGGTACTCGGGCTTCCTCCCATGGAACAGGCAGAGCTTATATAACGTAAAAACATCAGTAGAATATTAAATAAAATTTTATTTAAAAAATTAATGCCTCTTTCCTATTTGCAGCCTTCTGGGGTAAATATCAACATTAACTTTTTCCACAGGCTAATAAATTCAAAAATAAAATAAAAATGAGGTGGGCGGGGTTTGGTGGTAGCGGGAGGTGTATATTGTAGCGTTCCGAAAGAGTTAGTGCTGCAAGGGGTTTTGTGTATTTGTTCTGTTATGTTACGGTGCGGGTGTTCTCCCGAAATGTGTTTTGTCATTCTTGTTTGGTGTGGGTTCACAGTGTGGCGCATATTTGTAACAATGTTAAAGTTGTTTATACGGCCACCCTCAGTGTGACCTGTATGGCTATTGACCAAGTATGTGTGTGTGAAAGCCGCATATATTATGTGACTTGGCCAGCACGCTGTTTATATGGCGGAAAAGAGGACGTGACGACATGTTGTAGAGGACGCTAAAGGCAGTGCCTTTAAGGCACGCTCCTAATATTGTTGTCCGGGTGGAAATCGGGAGAATGGTTGCCCAGGGAGATTTTCGGGAAGGACACTAAACTTCGGGAGACTCTCGGGAAAATTGGGAGGGTTGGCAAGTATGAGTATTAGCGGTGAATGTGGTGTTACCGGCGGGCCAGCTCCAATGTTAATTTGATATTGCCTCAAGGGCCAAATGAAATTAAAGCTGCAAGCAGCGTTGGTCGGGTCCGCCGTTGGCCGCCGCCGCCGTGTCCCGAGTCCCGATCTTAGTCAGACCTCCATAGAAGTTTTTGTTTCATCACTCTACGACATTCCTAACAGAATTTACAAGCAGTTTTATCAGTTTATTTTCCTAGGGGGCGCTAGAATACAATTTTCATTTTTGGGGTTTGGTTTTTTCATTGGATGGCAATTTTCACCAGTCCTGATGTGTGTGTAAAATTTGGTGAGTTTTGAAGCATGTTAAGGGGGTCAAATTACAGATTTAGGTTTCTGGATGTTGTTGATAAATGGCTTTCGCCTGGCATTGTATAGCTTTAACTTGCACTTTGAAGCATTTTAAGGGGGTCAAATTGCAGCTCAAAGAGGCAAAAATAGCATTTTTTGGCGAAAATTTTGCTTTGAATGAGTTTTTGCAAAATTTCTGTTGATTTTGGGTATAGACATTTTTTATTGGAAATGTAGGTCTAAGTCAGACCTACACAGAGGTTTTTGTTTCATGTCTCTACGACATTCCTAACGGAAGTTACAAGCAGTTTTGTCTGGGTTTTTTCCTAGGGGGCGCTAAACGCAATTTAGATTTTTGGGGTTTGGTTTTTTATTAGATGGCAGTTTTTGCCAGTCCTGATATGTGTGTAAAATTTGGTGAGTTTTGAAGCATGTTAAGGGGGTGAAATTACAGATCGGCGATTCTGGATGTTGTTGATAAATGGCTTTCGGTCTGCATAACAGAGCTTTAACTTGCACTTTGAAGCATTTTAAATGGGTCAAATTACAGCTCAAAGAGGCAAAAACGTCATTTTTTAGGAAAATTTGCACAGGGGTTTTTCGAAGGCGTGTAAAATCCAAACCGGAGCAGTAATCAAAACTCCTTCGACAACTTTTAATCAGAAGGGTTCAAACTCTCTCCTGTGCGAGTTTGAAGCCAAAACGACAAACGGGCTCAGAGGAGATAATGTTTGAAAAAAGGCGACGGGTGTTTACAAAACTTTTATTTTGAAGGGGTAATTTTTAACTTCCTGTTGATTTTTCTGCAGGATTTCAAATATCAAATTGTAGGTCTAAGTGAGACCTACATAGCGGTTTCTGTTTCATGTCTTTCCGACATTCCTACTGGAAGTTACAAGCAGTTTTGTCCGTTTTCTCTTCCTAGGAGCAGTTTTTTCTGTGTTTTATTTAAAAATTGCGCTAGAGCGCAATTTTGAGTTTTATTTTTATTTTTTTTCATTAGATCGCAATTTCTGCCAGTCCTGAGGTGTGTGCCAAGTTTGGTGAGTTTTGAAGCATTTTAAGGGGCTCAAATTACAGCTCAAAGAGGCAAAAATAGCATTTTTTGCGAAAATTTTGCTTTGAAGGGGTTTTTGCCAACTTGCTGTTGATTTTAGGTATAGACCTTTTTTATTGGAAATGTACATCTAAGTCAGACCTACATATAGGTTTTTGTTTCAAGTCTCTACGACATTCCTAATGGAAGTTACAAGCAATCCGTTTTTTGTTTCTTCCTAGGGGGCGCTAGCGCGCAATTTTGATTTTTAGTGCTAGGTTTTTTTATTAGATGGCAATTTTCGCAGATCCTGATGTGTGTGTCAAATATGGTGAGTTTTGAAGCATGTTAAGTGTGTCAAATTTCAGCTGGAAACGGCGGCGGAATAATAAAGAATAATAATAATTAAAGCTGCAAGCAGCGTTGGTCGGGTCCGCCGTTGGCCGCCGCCGCCGTGTCCCGAGTCCCGATCTTAGTCAGACCTCCATAGAAGTTTTTGTTTCATCACTCTACGACATTCCTAACAGAATTTACAAGCAGTTTTATCAGTTTATTTTCCTAGGGGGCGCTAGAGCACAATTTTCATTTTTGGGGTTTGCTTTTTTTATTGGATGGCAATTTTCACCAGTCCTGATGTGTGTGTAAAATTTGGTGAGTTTTGAAGCATGTTAAGGGGGTCAAATTACAGATCTGCGTTTCTGGATGTTGTTGATAAATGGCTTTCACTTGGCATAGTATAGCTTTAACTTGCACTTTGAAGCATTTTAAGGGGGTCAAATATCAGTTCAAAGAGGCAAAAAAGGCATTTTTTACCAAAAATTTGTTTTGAAGGGGTTTTTGTCAACTTCCTGTTGATTTTAGGTATAGAAGTGTTTAACGGAAATGTAGGTCTAAGTCAGACCTACATAGAGGTTTTTGTTTCATGTCTCTACGACATTCCTAACGGAAGTTACAAGCAGTCTGTTTTTTGTCTCTTCCTAGGTGGCGCTAGCGCGCAATTTTCATTTTTGGTATTTGGTTGCTTAATAAGTTGGTCTGCCGCTCCATACCAATGTGTGTATCAATTTTGGTGAGTTTTGAAGCATGTTAAGGGGGTTAAATTAGGGTGCGAAAGTGCGAGCGCGCCTTGGGTTGCTGCCCCCGAGCCCCACGGCAGGAGAAGCCTTGGTGACACTATTTAATGCATTGTGAAAGTAATGCAGTTGTTGTATTGAAGTGAAAATATCAAGCTTCCTGTTAATTTTTGCCAAAGTATGTTAATTATTCGAATGTAGGTCTAAGTCAGACCTACATAGTGGTTTTTGTTTCATGTCTCTCTGACATTCCTACCGGAAGTTACAAGCAGTTTTGTCTGTGTTTCTTCCTAGGAGCAGTTTGTCTGTGTTGTATTCCTAGGGGGCGCTAGAGCACAATTTTGAGTTTTGGGGTTTGGTTTTTTTATTAGCTCGCAATTTCTGCCAGTCCTGATGTGTGTACCTAGTTTGGTGAGTTTTGAAGCATTTTAAGGGGGTCAAATTACAGCTCAAAGAGGCAAAAATGACATTTTTTGCAAAAATTTGCGCAGGGGTTCTTTGAAGGCGCGTAAAATCAAAACCTGAAAAGTTATCAAAACTTTGATCTATACTTTTAATCAGAAGGGTTCAAACTCTCTCCTGTGCGAGTTTGAAGCCGAAACGACAAACGCACTGGGAGGAGTTTTTATTTGAAAAAGGTGACGGGTTTTTACAAAACTTTTATTTTGAAGGGGTAATTTTTAACTTCCTGTTGATTTTTCTGCAGGATTTCAAATATCAAATTGTAGGTCTAAGTGAGACCTACATAGAGGTTTTTGTTTCATGTCTGTCCGACATTCCTACTGGAAGTTACAAGCAGTTTTGTCCATTTTCTCTTCCTAGGAGCAGTTTTTTCTGTGTTTTATTCAAAAATTGCCCTAGAGCACATTTTTTAATTTTCGGGTTTGGTTTTTTCATTAGATCAAAAATTCTGCCAGTCCTGATGTGTGTGCCAAGTTTGGTGAGTTTTGAAGCATGTTAAGGGGGTCAAATTGCAGCTCAAAGAGGCAAAAATAGCATTTTTTGCGAAAATTTTGCTTTGAATGAGTTTTTGCTAAATTTCTGTTGATTTTAGGTATAGGCATTTCTAATTGGAAATGTAGATCTAAGTCAGACCTACGTAGAGGTTTTTGTTTCATGTCTCTACGACATTCCTAACGGAAGTTACAAGCAGTCCGTTTTTTTTCTCTTCCTAGGGGGCGCTAGCGCGCAATTTTCATTTTTGGGGTTTGGTTGCTTAATAGGTTGGGAAGGTCCACCGCACCGATGTGTGTGTCAAATTTGGTGAGTTTTGGAGCTTGTTGAGGGGGTGAAATTGGGGTGCGACGGTGCGGTATAATAAAGAATAATAATAATTAAAGCTGCAAGCAGCGTTGGTCGGGTCCGCCGTTGGCCGCCGCCGCCGCTGCCGTGTCCCGAGTCCCGATCTTAGTCAGACCTACATAGAAGTTTTTGTTTCATCACTCTACGACATTCCTAACAGAAGTTACAAGCAGTTTTGTCTGGAAAAAGGAGACGGCTTTTTACAAAACTTTTATTTTGAAGGGGTAATTGGCAACTTCCTGTTGATTTTAACTGAAAGATGCCAATTATCAAAATGTAGGTCTAAGTCAGACCTACACAGAGGTTTTTGTTTCATGTCTCTACGACATTCCTAACGGAAGTTACAAGCAGTCTGTTTTTTGTATCTTCCTAGGGGGCGCTAGCGCGCAATTTTCATTTTTGGGGTTTGGTTACCTAATATGTTGGTCTGCCGCTCCATACCGATGTGTGTGTCAAATTTGGTGAGTTTTGAAGCATGTTAAGGGGGTCAAATTAGGGTATTGTCTGTGTTGTATTCATAGGGGGCGCTAGAGCACAATTTTGAGTTTTGGGGTTTGGTTTTTTCACTAGATCGCAATTTTTGCCAGTCCTGATGTGTGTGCCAAGTTTGGTGAGTTTTGAAGCATTTTAAGGGGGTCAAATTACAGCTCAAAGAGGTAAAAATGATATTTTTTTGGAAAATTTGCGCAGGGGTTCTTTGAAGGCGCGTAAAATCAAAACCTTAAAACTTATCACAACTTTGATCTATACTTTTAATCAGAAGGGTCCAAACTCTCTCCTGTGCGAGTTTGAAGCCGAAACGACAAACGCGCTCAGAGGAGATAACTTTTGAAGAAAGGTGACGGGTTTTCACAAAACTTTTATTTTGAAGGGGTAATTGCCAACTTCCTGTTGATTTTTTCTGCTAGCTGTCAATTATTAAAATGTAGGTCTAAGTGAGACCTACATAGAAGTTTTTGTTTCATGTCTTTCCGGCATTCCTACCCGAAGTTACAAGCAGTTTTGTCTGTGTTTTCTTCCTGGAAGCAGTTTTTTCTGTGTTTTATTGAAAAATTGCGTTAAAGCGCAATTTTGAGTTTTTTTTTTTTTTTTTTTCATTAGATTGCAATTTCTGCCAGTCCTGATGTGTCTTCCAAGTTTGGTGAGTTTTGAAGCATGTTAAGGGGGTCAAATTACAGCTCAAAGGGGCAAAAATAGCATTTTTTAGCGAAAATTTTGCTTTGAATGGGTTTTTGCCAAATTTCTGTTGATTTTAGGTATAGGCATTTCTAATGGGGAATTTAGGTCTAAGTCAGACCTACATAGAGGTTTTTGTTCGATGTCTTTACGACATTCCTAACGGAAGTTACAAGCAGTCTGGTTTTTTTTTTTCGTAGGGGGCGCTAGCGCGCATTTTTCATTTTTGGGGTTTGGTTGCTTAATATGTGTTTTTGCCAAGCCTTACCGATGTGTGTGCCAAATTTGGTGAGTTTTGGAGCATGGTCAGTGGGTCAAATTAGGGTTCAAAGTTGCGGAAGAATAATAATAATAATTAAAGCTGCAAGCAGCGTTGGTCGGGTCCGCCGTTGGCCGCCGCCGCCGCCGCCGTGTCCCGAGTCCCGATCTTAGTCAGACCAACATAGAGGTCTTTGTTTCATGTCTCTACGACATTCCTAACAGAAGTTACAAGCAGTTTTGTCTGGAAAAAGGTGACGGCTTTTTACAAAACTTTTATTTTGAAGGGGTAATTGCCAACTTCCTGTTGATTTCAACTGAAAGATGCCAATCATCAAAATGTAGGTGTAAGTGAGACCTACATAGAGTTTTTTGTTTCATGTCTGTCCGACGTTCCTACCAGAAGTTACAAGCAGTTTTATCCGTTTCCTCTTCCTAGGAGCAGTTTTTCTGTGTTTTTTTCAAAAATTGCAATAGAGCGCAATTTTGAGTTTTAAGGTTTGGTTTTTTCACTAGATCGCAATTTCTGCCAGTCCTGATGTGTGTGCCAAGTTTGGTGAGTTTTGAAGCATTTTAAGGGGGTCAAATTGCAGCTCAAAGAGGCAGAAATAGCATTTTTTTGCGAAAATTTTGCTTTGAATGAGTTTTTGCAAGATTTCTGTTGATTTTGGGTATAGACATTTTTTATTGGAAATGTAGGTCTTAGTCAGACCTACACAGAGGTTTTTGTTTCATGTCTCTACGACATTCCTGACGGAAGTTACAAGCGATTTGTTTTTGTTTTTTGCTAGGGGGCGCTAGCGCGCAATTTTCATTTTTGGGGTTTGGTTGCTTAATATGTTGGGGAGGGACACCGTACCGACGTGTGTGTCAACTTTGGTGAGTTTTGAAGCATGTTAAGGGGGTCAAATTAGGGTATTGTTTGTGTTGTATTCCTAGGGGGCGCTAGAGCACAATTTTGAGTTTTTGGGTTTGGTTTTTTCATTAACTCGCAATTGTTGCCAGTCCTGATGTGTGTGCCAAGTTTGGTGAGTTTTGAAGCATTTTAAGGGGGTCAAATTACAGCTCAAAGAGGTAAAAATGATATTTTTTAGGAAAATTTGCGCAGGGGTTCTTTGAAGGCGCGTAAAATCAAAACCTGAAAACTTATCACAACTTTGATCTATACTTTTAATCAGAAGGGTCCAAACTCTCTCCTGAGCGAGTTTGAAGCCGAAACGACAAACGCGCTCAGAGGAGATAACTTTTGAAGAAAGGTGACGGGTTTTCACAAAACTTTTATTTTGAAGGGGTAATTGCCAACTTCCTGTAGATTTTTTCTGCTAGCTGTCAATTATTAAAATGTAGGTCTAAGTGAGACCTACATAGAAGTTTTTGTTTCATGTCTTTCCGGCATTCCTACCCGAAGTTACAAGCAGTTTTGTCTGTGTTTTCTTCCTGGAAGCAGTTTTTTCTGTGTTTTATTGAAAAATTGCGCTAAAGCGCAATTTTGAGTTTTTTTTTTTTTTTTTTTCATTAGATTGCAATTTCTGCCAGTCCTGATGTGTCTTCCAAGTTTGGTGAGTTTTGAAGCATGTTAAGGGGGTCAAATTACAGCTCAAAGGGGCAAAAATAGCATTTTTTAGCGAAAATTTTGCTTTGAATGGGTTTTTGCCAAATTTTTGTTGATTTTAGGTATAGGCATTTCTAATGGGGAATCTAGGTCTAAGTCAGACCTACATAGAGGTTTTTGTTCGATGTCTTTACGACATTCCTAACGGAAGTTACAAGCAGTCTGTTTTTTTTTTTTCGTAGGGGGCGCTAGCGCGCATTTTTCATTTTTGGGGTTTGGTTGCTTAATATGTGTTTTTGCCAAGCCTTACCGATGTGTGTGCCAAATTTGGTGAGTTTTGGAGCATGGTCAGTGGGTCAAATTAGGGTTCAAAGTTGCGGAAGAATAATAATAATTAAAGCTGCAAGCAGCGTTGGTCGGGTCCGCCGTTGGCCGCCGCCGCCGCCGCCGTGTCCCGAGTCCCGATCTTAGTCAGACCAACATAGAGGTCTTTGTTTCATGTCTCTACGACATTCCTAACAGAAGTTACAAGCAGTTTTGTCTGGAAAAAGGTGACGGCTTTTTACAAAACTTTTATTTTGAAGGGGTAATTGCCAACTTCCTGTTGATTTCAACTGAAAGATGCCAATCATCAAAATGTAGGTGTAAGTGAGACCTACATAGAGTTTTTTGTTTCATGTCTGTCCGACGTTCCTACCAGAAGTTACAAGCAGTTTTATCCGTTTCCTCTTCCTAGGAGCAGTTTTTCTGTGTTTTTTTCAAAAATTGCAATAGAGCGCAATTTTGAGTTTTAAGGTTTGGTTTTTTCACTAGATCGCAATTTCTGCCAGTCCTGATGTGTGTGCCAAGTTTGGTGAGTTTTGAAGCATTTTAAGGGGGTCAAATTGCAGCTCAAAGAGGCAGAAATAGCATTTTTTTGCGAAAATTTTGCTTTGAATGAGTTTTTGCAAGATTTCTGTTGATTTTGGGTATAGACATTTTTTATTGGAAATGTAGGTCTTAGTCAGACCTACACAGAGGTTTTTGTTTCATGTCTCTACGACATTCCTGACGGAAGTTACAAGCGATTTGTTTTTGTTTTTTGCTAGGGGGCGCTAGCGCGCAATTTTCATTTTTGGGGTTTGGTTGCTTAATATGTTGGGGAGGGACACCGTACCGACGTGTGTGTCAACTTTGGTGAGTTTTGAAGCATGTTAAGGGGGTCAAATTAGGGTATTGTTTGTGTTGTATTCCTAGGGGGCGCTAGAGCACAATTTTGAGTTTTTGGGTTTGGTTTTTTCATTAACTCGCAATTGTTGCCAGTCCTGATGTGTGTGCCAAGTTTGGTGAGTTTTGAAGCATTTTAAGGGGGTCAAATTACAGCTCAAAGAGGTAAAAATGATATTTTTTAGGAAAATTTGCGCAGGGGTTCTTTGAAGGCGCGTAAAATCAAAACCTGAAAACTTATCACAACTTTGATCTATACTTTTAATCAGAAGGGTCCAAACTCTCTCCTGAGCGAGTTTGAAGCCGAAACGACAAACGCGCTCAGAGGAGATAACTTTTGAAGAAAGGTGACGGGTTTTCACAAAACTTTTATTTTGAAGGGGTAATTGCCAACTTCCTGTAGATTTTTTCTGCTAGCTGTCAATTATTAAAATGTAGGTCTAAGTGAGACCTACATAGAAGTTTTTGTTTCATGTCTTTCCGGCATTCCTACCCGAAGTTACAAGCAGTTTTGTCTGTGTTTTCTTCCTGGAAGCAGTTTTTTCTGTGTTTTATTGAAAAATTGCGCTAAAGCGCAATTTTGAGTTTTTTTTTTTTTTTTTTTCATTAGATTGCAATTTCTGCCAGTCCTGATGTGTCTTCCAAGTTTGGTGAGTTTTGAAGCATGTTAAGGGGGTCAAATTACAGCTCAAAGGGGCAAAAATAGCATTTTTTAGCGAAAATTTTGCTTTGAATGGGTTTTTGCCAAATTTTTGTTGATTTTAGGTATAGGCATTTCTAATGGGGAATCTAGGTCTAAGTCAGACCTACATAGAGGTTTTTGTTCGATGTCTTTACGACATTCCTAACGGAAGTTACAAGCAGTCTGTTTTTTTTTTTTCGTAGGGGGCGCTAGCGCGCATTTTTCATTTTTGGGGTTTGGTTGCTTAATATGTGTTTTTGCCAAGCCTTACCGATGTGTGTGCCAAATTTGGTGAGTTTTGGAGCATGGTCAGTGGGTCAAATTAGGGTTCAAAGTTGCGGAAGAATAATAATAATTAAAGCTGCAAGCAGCGTTGGTCGGGTCCGCCGCCGCCGCCGCCGCCGTGTCCCGAGTCCCGATATTAGTCAAACCAACATAGAGGTTTTTATTCCATGTCTATACGACATTTCTAACAGAAGTTACATGCAGTTTTGTCTGGGTTTTTTCCTAGGGGGCGCTAAGCGCAATTTCGATTTTTGGGGTTTGGTTTTTTGTTAGTTGGCAGTTATTGCCAGTCCTGATGTGTGTGCAAAATTTGGTGAGTTTTGAAGCATGTTAAGGGGGTGAAATTACAGATCGGCGATTCTGGATGTTGTTGATAAATGGCTTTCGGTCTGCATAACAGAGCTTTAACTTGCACTTTGAAGCATTTTAAGTAGGTCAAATTACAGCTCAAAGAGGCAAAAACGACATTTTTTAGGAAAATTTGCGCAGGGGTTCTTTGAAGGCGCGTAAAATCAAAACCTGAGAACTTATCAAAACTTTGATCTATACTTTTAATCAGAAGGGTTCAAACTCTCTCCTGTGCGAGTTTGAAGCCGAAACGACAAACGCACTGGGAGGAGTGTCGATTTGAAAAAGCTGACGGGTTTTCACAAAACTTTTATTTTGAAGGGGCAATTTTTAACTTCCTGTTGACTTTTGCCGAAGGATGTCGATTATCGAAATGTAGGTCTAAGTCAGACCTACCTAGAAGTTTTTGTTTCATGTCTTTCCGGCATTCCTACCGGAAGTTACAAGCAGTTTTGTCTGTGTTTTCTTCCTGGAAGCAGTTTTTTCTGTGTTTTATTAAAAAATTGCGCTAGAGCGCAATTTTGAGTTTTTTATTTTTTTTTTTTCATTAGATTGCAATTTCTGCCAGTCCTGATGTGTGTGCCAAGTTTGGTGAGTTTTGAAGCATTTTAAGGGGGTCAAATTGCAGCTCAAAGAGGCAAAAATAGCATTTTTTGCTAAAATTTTGCTTTGAATGAGTTTTTGCTAAATTTCTGTTGATTTTGGGTATAGACATTTTTTATTGGAAATGTAGATCTCAGTCAGACCTACACAGAGGTTTTTGTTTCATGTCTCTACGACATTCCTAACGGAAGTTACGAGCAATCTGTTTTTTGATTTTCGTAGGGGGCGCTAGAGCGCATTTTTCATTTTTCGGGTTTGGTTTTTTTATTAGATGGCAATTTTCGCCAGTTCTGATGAGTGTGTGAAATTTGGTGAGTTTTGGAGCATGGTCAGTGGGTCAAATTAAGGTTCAAAGAGGCGGCGGAATAATAATAATAATAATAATTAAAGCTGCAAGCAGCGTTGGTCGGGTCCGCCGTTGGCCGCCGCCGCCGCCGCCGTGTCCCGAGTCCCGATCTTAGTCAGACCAACATAGAGGTCTTTGTTTCATGTCTCTACGACATTCCTAACAGAAGTTACAAGCAGTTTTGTCTGGAAAAAGGTGACGGCTTTTTACAAAACTTTTATTTTGAAGGGGTAATTGCCAACTTCCTGTTGATTTCAACTGAAAGATGCCAATCATCAAAATGTAGGTGTAAGTGAGACCTACATAGAGTTTTTTGTTTCATGTCTGTCCGACGTTCCTACCAGAAGTTACAAGCAGTTTTATCCGTTTCCTCTTCCTAGGAGCAGTTTTTCTGTGTTTTTTTCAAAAATTGCAATAGAGCGTAATTTTGAGTTTTAAGGTTTGGTTTTTTCACTAGATCGCAATTTCTGCCAGTCCTGATGTGTGTGCCAAGTTTGGTGAGTTTTGAAGCATTTTAAGGGGGTCAAATTGCAGCTCAAAGAGGCAAAAATAGCATTTTTTTGCGAAAATTTTGCTTTGAATGAGTTTTTGCAAGATTTCTGTTGATTTTGGGTATAGACATTTTTTATTGGAAATGTAGGTCTAAGTCAGACCTACACAGAGGTTTTTGTTTCATGTCTCTACGACATTCCTGACGGAAGTTACAAGCGATTTGTTTTTGTTTTTTGCTAGGGGGCGCTAGCGCGCAATTTTCATTTTTGGGGTTTGGTTGCTTAATATGTTGGGGAGGGACACCGTACCGACGTGTGTGTCAACTTTGGTGAGTTTTGAAGCATGTTAAGGGGGTCAAATTAGGGTATTGTTTGTGTTGTATTCCTAGGGGGCGCTAGAGCACAATTTTGAGTTTTTGGGTTTGGTTTTTTCATTAGCTCGCAATTGTTGCCAGTCCTGATGTGTGTGCCAAGTTTGGTGAGTTTTGAAGCATTTTAAGGGGGTCAAATTACAGCTCAAAGAGGTAAAAATGATATTTTTTTGGAAAATTTGCGCAGGGGTTCTTTGAAGGCGCGTAAAATCAAAACCTGAAAACTTATCACAACTTTGATCTATACTTTTAATCAGAAGGGTCCAAACTCTCTCCTGAGCGAGTTTGAAGCCGAAACGACAAACGCGCTCAGAGGAGATAACTTTTGAAGAAAGGTGACGGGTTTTCACAAAACTTTTATTTTGAAGGGGTAATTGCCAACTTCCTGTTGATTATTTCTGCTAGCTGTCAATTACTAAAATGTAGGTCTTAATGAGACCTACATAGAAGTTTTTGTTTCATGTCTTTCCGGCATTCCTACCCGAAGTTACAAGCAGTTTTGTCTGTGGTTTCTTCCTGGAAGCAGTTTTTTCTGTGTATTATTGAAAAATTGCGCTAAAGCGCAATTTTGAGTTTTTTTGTTTTTTTTTTTCATTAGATTGCAATTTCTGCCAGTCCTGATGTGTCTGCCAAGTTTGGTGAGTTTTGAAGCATGTTAAGGGGGTCAAATTACAGCTCAAAGGGGCAAATATAGCATTTTTTAGCGAAAATTTTGCTTTGAATGGGTTTTTGCCAAATTTCTGTTGATTTTAGGTATAGGCATTTCTAATGGGGAATCTAGGTCTAAGTCAGACCTACATAGAGGTTTTTGTTCCATGTCTTTACGACATTCCTACCGGAAGTTACAAGCAGTCTGTTTTTTTTTTTTCGTAGGGGGCGCTAGCGCGCATTTTTCATTTTTGGGGTTTGGTTGCTTAATATGTGTTTTTGCCAAGCCTTACCGATGTGTGTGCCAAATTTGGTGAGTTTTGGAGCATGGTCAGTGGGTCAAATTAGGGTTCAAAGTTGCGGAAGAATAATAATAATAATTAAAGCTGCAAGCAGCGTTGGTCGGGTCCGCCGTTGGCCGCCGCCGCCGTGTCCCGGGTCCCGATCTTAGTCAAACCAACATAGAGGTTTTTATTTCATGTCTCTACGACATTTCTAACAGAAGTTACATGCAGTTTTGTCTGGGTTTTTTCCTAGGGGGCGCTAAGCGCAATTTAGATTTTTGGGGTTTGGTTTTTTATTAGATGGCAGTTTTTGCCAGTCCTGATATGTGTGCAAAATTTGGTGAGTTTTGAAGCATGTTAAGGGGGTGAAATTACAGATCGGCGATTCTGGATGTTGTTGATAAATGGCTTTCGGTCTGCATAACAGAGCTTTAACTAGCACTTACAAGCATTTTAAGTGGGTCAAATTACAGCTCAAAGAGGCAAAAACGTCATTTTTTAGGAAAAGTTGCGAAGGGGTTTTTTGAAGGCGCGTAAAATCAAAACCTGAAAACTTATCAAAACTTTGATCTATACTTTTAATCAGAAGGGTTCAAAGTCTCCCCTGTGCGAGTTTGAAGCCGAAACGACAAACGGGCTCAGAGGAGATAACTTTTGAAGAAAGGTGACGGGTTTTCACAAAACTTTTATTTTGAAGGGGTAATTGCCAACTTCCTGTTGATTTTTTCTGCTAGCTGTCAATTACTAAAATGTAGGTTTAAGTCAGACCTACATAGAAGTTTTTGTTTCATGTCTTTCCGACATTCCTACCCGAAGTTACAAGCAGTTTTATCTGTGTTTTCTACCTGGAAGCAGTTTTTTCTGTGTTTTATTGAAAAATTGCGCTAAAGCGCAATTTTGAGTTTTTTTTTTTTTTTTTTTCATTAGATTGCAATTTCTGCCAGTCCTGATGTGTCTTCCAAGTTTGGTGAGTTTTGAAGCATGTTAAGGGGGTCAAATTACAGCTCAAAGGGGCAAAAATAGCATTTTTTAGCGAAAATTTTGCTTTGAATGGGTTTTTGCCAAATTTATGTTGATTTTAGGTATAGGCATTTCTAATGGGGAATCTAGGTCTAAGTCAGACCTACATAGAGGTTTTTGTTCCATGTCTTTACGACATTCCTAACGGAAGTTACAAGCAGTCTGTTTTTTTTTTTTCGTAGGGGGCGCTAGCGCGCATTTTTCATTTTTGGGGTTTGGTTGCTTAATATGTGTTTTTGCCAAGCCTTACCGATGTGTGTGCCAAATTTGGTGAGTTTTGAAGCATGGTCAGTGGGTCAAATTAGGGTTCAAAGCTGCGGAAGAATAATAATAATTAAAGCTGCAAGCAGCGTTGGTCGGGTCCGCCGTTGGCCGCCGCCGCCGCCGCCGCCGTGTCCCGAGTCCCGATCTTAATCAGACCTCCATAGAAGTTTTTGTTTCATCACTCTATGACATTCCTAACAGAATTTACAAGCAGTTTTGTCAGTTATTTTTCCTAGGGGGAGCTAGAGCACAATTTTCATTTTTGGGGTTTGTTTTTTTATTGGATGGCAATTTTCACCAGTCCTGATGTGTGTGTAAAATTTGGTGAGTTTTGAAGCATGTTAAGGGGGTCAAATTACAGATTGGTGTTTCTGGATGTTGTTGATACATGGCTTTCGCTTGGCATAGTATACCTTTAACTGGCACTTTGAAGCATTTTAAGGGGGTCAAATATCAGTTCAAAGAGGCAAAAAAGGCATTTTTTGCAAATATTTTGTTTTGAAGGGGTTTTTGTCAACTTCCTGTTGATTTTAGGTATAGAAGTGTTTAATGGAAATGTAGATCTAAGTCAGACCTACATAGAGGTTTTTGTTTCATGTCCCTACGACATTCCTAACGGAAGTTACAAGCAGTTTTGTCTGGAAAAAGGTGACGGCTTTTTACAAAACTTTTATTTTGAAGGGGTAATTGCCAACTTCCTGTTGATTTTAACTGAAAGATGCCAATTATCAAAATGTAGGTCCAAGTGAGACCTACATTGAGGTTTTTGTTTCATGTCTGTCCGACATTCCTACCAGAAGTTACAAGCAGTTTGATCTGTTTCCTCTTCCTAGGAGCAGTTTTTTCTGTGTTTTATTCAAAAATTGCAATAGAGCGCAATTTTGAGTTTAAAGGTTTGTTTTTTTCACTAGATCGCAATGTTTGCCAGTCCTGATGTGTGTGGCAAGTTTGGTGAGTTTTGAAGCATTTTAAGGGGGTCAAACTTCAGTTCAAAGAGGCAGAAATTGACTTTTTTGCGAAAATTTTGTTTTGAAGGGGTTTTTGCCAACTTCCTGTTGATTTTTGCTATAGAAGTGCTTCATTGGAAATGTAGGTCTAAGTCTGATCTACATAGAGGTTTTCGTTCCATGTCTCTACGACATTCCCAACGGAAGTTACAAGCAGTCTGTTTTTTGTCTCTTCCTAGGGGGCGCTAGCGCGCAATTTTAATTTTTGGGGTTTGGTTACCTAATAAGTTGGTCTGCCGCTCCATACCGATGTGTGTGTCAAATTTGGTGAGTTTTGAAGCATGTTAAGGGGGTCAAATTAGGGTATTGTTTGTGTTGTTTTCCTAGGGGGCGCTAGAGCACAATTTTGAGTTTTTGGGTTTGGTTTTTTCATTAACTCGCAATTGTTGCCAGTCCTGATGTGTGTGCCAAGTTTGGTGAGTTTTGAAGCATTTTAAGGGGGTCAAATTACAGCTCAAAGAGGCAAAAATGAAATTTTTTAGGCAAATTTGCGCAGGGGTTCTTTGAAGGCGCGTAAAATCAAAACCTGAAAACTTATCAAAACTTTGATCTATACTTTTAATCAGAAGGGTTCAAACTCCCTCCTGTGCGAGTTTGAAGCCGAAACGACAAACGCACTGGGAGAAGTGTCGATTTGAAAAAGGTGACGGGTTTTTACAAAACTTTTATTTTGAAGGGGTAATTGCCAACTTCCTGTTTATTTTTTCTGCTAGCTGTCAATTATTAAAATGTAGGTCTAAGTGAGACCTACATAGAAGTTTTTGTTTCATGTCTTTCCGGCATTCCTACCGGAAGTTACAAGCAGTTTTGTCCGTGGTTTCTTCCTGGAAGCAGTTTTTTCTGTGTTTTATTGAAAAATTGCGCTAGAGCGCAATTTTGAGTTTTATTATTTTTTTTTTTCATTAGATTGCAATTTCTGCAAGTCCTGATGTGTCTGCCAAGTTTGGTGAGTTTTGAAGCATTTTAAGGGGGTGAAATTACAGCTCAAAGAGGCAAAAATAGCATTTTTTTGCCAAAATTTTGCTTTGAATGGGTTTTTGCAATATTTCTGTTGATTTTTGCCCCAGAACATACTATTATGAATTGTAGGTCTAAGTCAGATTTACATAGAGGTTTTCGTTTCATGTCTCTACGACATTCCTAACGGAAGTTACAATCAGTATGTTTTTTTTTTTTCATAGGGGGCGCTAGCGCGCAATTTTGTATTTTGGGGTTTGGTTGCTTAATATGTGTTTTTGCCAAGCCTTACCGATGTGTGTTTGAAATTTGGTGAGTTTTGGAGCATGGTCAGTGGGTCAAATTAGGGTTCGAAGCTGCGGAATAATAATAATAATAATAATTAAAGCTGCAAGCAGCGTTGGTCGGGTCCGCCGCCGCCGCCGCCGTGTCCCGAGTCCCGATCTTAGTCAGACCTCCATAAAAGTTTTTGTTTCATCACTCTACGACATTCCTAACAGAATTTACAAGCAGTTTTATCAGTTTATTTTCCTAGGGGGCGCTAGAGCACAATTTTCATTTTTGGGGTTTGGTTTTTTTATTGGATGGCAATTTTCACCAGTCCTGATGTGTGTGTAAAATTTGGTGAGTTTTGAAGCATGTTAAGGGGGTCAAATTATAGATTTGCGTTTCTGGATGTTGTTGATAAATGGCTTTCGCTTGGCATTGTATAGCTTTAACTTGCACTTTGAAGCATTTTAAGGGGGTCAAATTTCAGTTCAAAGAGGCAAAAAAGGCATTTTTTGCAAAAATTTTGTTTTGAAGGGGTTTTGCCAACTTCCTGTTGATTTTAGGTACAGAAGTGTTTATTGGAAATGTAGGTCTAAGTCAGACCTACACAGAGGTTTTTGTTTCATGTCTCTACGACATTCCTAACGGAAGTTACAAGCAGTCTGTTTTTTGTCTCTTCCAAGGGAGCGCTAGCGGGCAATTTTCATTTTTGGGGTTTGGTTGCTTAATAAGTTGGTCTGCCGCTCCATACCGACCTGTTTGTCAAATTTGGGGAGTTTTGAAGCATGTTAAGGGGGTCAAATTACAGATTGGTGTTTCTGGATGTTGTTGACAAATGGCTTTCGCTTGGCATAGTATAGCTTTAACTTGCACTTTGAAGCATTTTAAGGGGGTCAAATATCAGTTCAAAGAGGCAAAAAAGGCATTTTTTGCACAAATTTAGTTTTGAAGGGGTTTTTGCCAACTTCCTGTTGATTTTCGGTATAGAAGTATTTCATTGGAAATGTAGGTCTAAGTCAGACCTACATAGAGGTTTTTGTTTCATGTCTCTACGACATTCCTAACGGAAGTTACACGCAGTCTGTTTTTTGTCTCTTCCTAGGGGGCGCTAGCGCGCAATTTTCATTTTTGGGGTTTGGTTGCTTAATAAGTTGGTCTGCCGCTCCATACCGATGTGTGTGTCAAATTTGGTGAGTTTTGAAGCATGTTAAGGGGGTCAAATTAGGGTGCGAAGGTGCGAGCGCGCCTTGGGTTGCTGTCCCCGAGCCCCACGGCAGGAGAAGCTTTGCTGCCACTATTTAATGCATTGTGAAAGTAATGCAGTTGTTGTATTGAAGTGAAAATATCAAGCTTCCTGTTGATTTTGGCCAAAGTATGTTAATTATTCAAATGTAGGTCTAAGTCAGACCTACATAGTGGTTTTTGTTTCATGTCTCTCTGACATTCCTACCGGAAGTTACACGCAGTTTTGTCTTTGTTTTCTTCCTAGGAGTAGTTTGTCTGTGTTGTATTCCTAGGGGGCGCTAGAGCACAATTTTGAGTTTTGGGGTTTGGTTTTTTCATTAGCTCGCAATTGTTGCCAGTCCTGATGTGTGTGCCAAGTTTGGTGAGTTTTGAAGCATTTTAAGGGGGTCAAATTACAGCTCAAAGAGGTAAAAATTATCTTTTTTAGGAAAATTTGCGCAGGGGATCTTTGAAGGCGCGTAAAATCAAAACCTTAAAACTTATCAAAATTTTGATCTATACTTTTAATCAGAAGGGTTCAAACTCTCTCCTGTGCGAGTTTGAAGCCGAAACGACAAACGCGCTCAGAGGAGATAACTTTTGAAGAAAGGTGACGGGTTTCCACAAAACTTTTATTTTGAAGGGGTAATTGACAACTTCCTGTTGATTTTTTCTGCAGGCTGTCAATTATTAAAATGTAGGTCTAAGTGAGACCTTCATAGAAGTTTTTGTTTCATGTCTTTCCGGCATTCCTACTGGAAGTTACAAGCAATTTTGTTTGTGTATTCTTCCTCGGAGCAGTTTTTTCTGTGTTTTATTAAAAAATTGCGCTAGAGCGCATTTTTTGATTTTTTTTTTTTTTTTTTTTCATTAGAACGCAATTTCTGCCAGTCCAGATGTGTGTGCCAAGTTTGGTGAGTTTTGAAGCATTTTAAGGGGGTCAAATTACAGCTCAAAGAGGCAAAAATAGCATTTTTTTGCGAAAAATTTGCTTTGAATGGGTTTTTGCAAAATTTTTGTTGATTTTTGCCCCAGAAGGTACAATTATGAAATCTAGGTCTAAGTCAGCCCTACATAGAGGTTTTTGTTTCATGTCTCTACGACATTGCTAGCGGAAGTTACAAGCTGTCTGTTTTTTTTTTCTTCCTAGGGGGCGCTAGCGCGCAATTTTTATTTTTGGGGTTTGGTTGCTTAATAAGTTGGGAAGGCCCACCGTACCAACGTGTGTGTCAAATTTGGTGAGTTTTGAAGCATGTTCAGGGGGTCAAATTAGGGTGCGAAGGAGCGGAATAAACAATAATAATAATAAAACGCTACAGATTCAATAGGGTCCTTGCCATGGCAAAGGACATGGAGTCCTTTGCTGGCAGGGCGGACCCTAATTAAAGCTGCAAGCAGCGTTGGTCGGGTCCGCCGCCGCCGCCGCCGTGTCCCGAGTCCCGATCTTAGTCAAACCAACATAGAAGTTTTTGTTTCATGTCTCTACGACATTCCTAAGAGAATTTACAAGCAGTTTTATCAGTTTATTTTCCTAGGGGGCGCTAGAGCACAATTTTCATTTTTGGGGTTTGGTTTTTTTATTGGATGGCAATTTTCACCAGTCCTGATGTGTGTGTAAAATTTGGTGAGTTTTGAAGCATGTTAAGGGGGTCAAATTATAGTTTTGCCTTTCTGGATGTTGTTGATAAATGGCTTTCGCTTGGCATTGTATAGCTTTAACTTGCACTTTGAAGCATTTTAAGGGAGTCAAATTTCAGTTCAAAGAGGCAAAAAAGGCATATTTTGCGAAGATTTTGTTTTGAAGGGGTTTTTGCTAACTTCCTGTTGATTGTAGGTATAGAAGTGTTTATTGGAAATGTAGGTCTAAGTCAGACCTACACAGAGGTTTTTGTTTCATGTCTCTACGACATTCCTAACGGAAGTTACAAGCAGTCTGTTTTTTGTCTCTTCCTAGGGGGCGCTAGCTTGCAATTTTAATTTTTGGGGTTTGGTTGCTTAATAAGTTGGTCTACCGCTCCATACCGATGTGTGTGTCAATTTTGGTGAGTTTTGAAGCATGTTAAGGGGGTCAAATTAGGGTGCGAAGGTGCGAGCGCGCCTTGGGTTGCTGTCCCCGAGCCCCACGGCAGGAGAAGCCTTGGTGCCACTATTTAATGCATTGTGAAAGTAATGCAGTTGTTGTATTGAAGTGAAAATATCAAGCTCCCTGTTGATTTTTGCCAAAGTATGTTAATTATTCAAATGTAGGTCTAAGTCAGACCTACATAGTGGTTTTTGTTTCATGTCTCTACGACATTCCTACCGGAAGTTACAAGCAGTTTTGTCTTTGTTTTCTTCCTAGGAGTAGTTTGTCTGTGTTGTATTCCTAGGGGGCGCTAGAGCACAATTTTGAGTTTTGGGGTTTGGTTTTTTCATCAGCTCGCAATTGTTGCCAGTCGTGATGTGTGTGCCAAGTTTGGTTTGTTTTGAAGCATTTTAAGGGGGTCAAATTACAGCTCAAAGAGGTAAAAATTATCTTTTTTAGGAAAATTTGCTCAGGGGATCTTTGAAGGCGCGTAAAATCCAACCCTTAAAACTTATCAAAATTTTGATCTATACTTTTAATCAGAAGGGTTCGAACTCTCTCCTGTGCGAGTTTGAAGCCGAAACGACAAACTCGCTCAGAGGAGATAACTTTTGAAAAAAGGTGACGGGTTTTCACAAAACTTTTATTTTGAAGGGGTAATTGCCAACTTCCTGTTGATTTTTTCTGCTAGCTGTCAATTATTAAAATGTAGGTCTAAGCGAGACCTACATAGAAGTTTTTGTTTCATGTCTTTCCGACATTCCTACCGGAAGTTACAAGCAGTTTTGTCTGTGTTTTCTTCCTAGAAGCAGTTTTTTCTGTGTTTCATTCCAAAAATTTTGTAGAGCCCAATTTTGAGTTTTAGAATTTTTTTTTTTCATTAGATCACAATTTCTGCCAGTCCTGATGTGTGTGCCAAGTTTGGTGAGTTTTGAAGCATGTTAAGGGGGTCAAATTACAGCTCAAAGAGGCAAAAATAGCATTTTTGGTGAAAATTTTGCTTTGAAAGGGTTTTGCAAAATTTCTTTTGATTTTAGGTATAGGACTTTCTAATGGGGAATTTAGGTCTAGGTCAGGTCTACATAGCGGATTTTGTTTCATGTCTCTACGACATTCCTACGGGAAGTTACAAGCAATCCATTTTTTGTCTTTTCCTAGGGGGCGCTATCGCGCAATTTTGATTTTTCTGGTTTGGCTCCCTAATATGTTGGGGAGAAACTCCTCACCGACGCGTGTGTAAAATTTGGTGTGTTTTGAGGCATGGTCAGTGGGTCAAAATACAGCGCATATGCGAGTATCGGTGCGGAAGAAAGAAAGAATAATAATAAGAATAATAATAATTAAAGCTGCAAGCAGCGTTGGTCGGGTCCGCCGCCGCCGCCGCCGCCGTGTCCCGAGTCCCGATCTTAGTCAGACCTACATAGAAGTTTTTGTTTCATCACTCTACGACATTCCTAACAGAAGTTACAAGCAGTTTTGTCTGGAAAAAGGTGACGGCTTTTTACAAAACTTTTATTTTGAAGGGGTAATTGGCAACTTCCTGTTGATTTTAACTGAAAGATGCCAATTATCAAAATGTAGGTCTAAGTCAGACCTACACAGAGGTTTTTGTTTCATGTCTCTACGACATTCCTAACGGAAGTTACAAGCAGTCTGTTTTTTGTATCTTCCTAGGGGGCGCTAGCGCGCAATTTTCATTTTTGGGGTTTGGTTACCTAATATGTTGGTCTGCCGCTCCATACCGATGTGTGTGTCAAATTTGGTGAGTTTTGAAGCATGTTAAGGGGGTCAAATTAGGGTATTGTCTGTGTTGTATTCATAGGGGGCGCTAGAGCACAATTTTGAGTTTTGGGGTTTGGTTTTTTCATTAGCTCGCAATTGTTGCCAGTCCTGATGTGTGTGCCAAGTTTGGTGAGTTTTGAAGCATTTTAAGGGGGTCAAATTACAGCTCAAAGAGGAAAAAAGTAAATTTTTTAGGAAAATTTGCGCAGGGGTTCTTTGAAGGCGCGTAAAATCAAAACCTGAAAACTTATCACAACTTTGATCTATACTTTTAATCAGAAGGGTCCAAACTCTCTCCTGAGCGAGTTTGAAGCCGAAACGACAAACGCGCTCAGAGGAGATAACTTTTGAAGAAAGGTGACGGGTATTCACAAAACTTTTATTTTGAAGGGGTAATTGCCAACTTCCTGTTGATTTTTTCTGCTAGCTGTCAATTATTAAAATGTAGGTCTCAGTGAGACCTACATAGAAGTTTTTGTTTCATGTCTTTCCGGCATTCCTACCCGAAGTTACAAGCAGTTTTGTCTGTGTTTTCTTCCTGGAAGCAGTTCTTTCTGTGTTTTATTGAAAAATTGCGCTAAAGTGCAATTTTGAGTTTTTTTTTTTTTTTTTTTCATTAGATTGCAATTTCTGCCAGTCCTGATGTGTCTTCCAAGTTTGGTGAGTTTTGAAGCATGTTAAGGGGGTCAAATTACAGCTCAAAGGGGCAAAAATAGCATTTTTTTGCGAAAATTTTGCTTTGAATGGGTTTTTGCCAAATTTCTGTTGATTTTAGGTATAGGCATTTCTAATGGGGAATCTAGGTCTAACTCAGACCTACATAGAGGTTTTTGTTCCATGTCTTTACGACATTCCTAACGGAAGTTACAAGCAGTCTGTTTTTTTTTTTTCGTAGGGGGCGCTAGCGCGCATTTTTCATTTTTGGGGTTTGGTTGCTTAATATGTGTTTTTGCCAAGCCTTACCGATGTGTGTGCCAAATTTGGTGAGTTTTGGAGCATGGTCAGTGGGTCAAATTAGGGTTCAAAGTTGCGGAAGAATAATAATAATTAAAGCTGCAAGCAGCGTTGGTCGGGTCCGCCGTTGGCCGCCGCCGCCGCCGCCGTGTCCCGAGTCCCGATCTTAGTCAGACCAACATAGAGGTCTTTGTTTCATGTCTCTACGACATTCCTAACAGAAGTTACAAGCAGTTTTGTCTGGAAAAAGGTGACGGCTTTTTACAAAACTTTTATTTTGAAGGGGTAATTGCCAACTTCCTGTTGATTTCAACTGAAAGATGCCAATCATCAAAATGTAGGTGTAAGTGAGACCTACGTAGAGTTTTTTGTTTCATGTCTGTCCGACGTTCCTACCAGAAGTTACAAGCAGTTTTATCCGTTTCCTCTTCCTAGGAGCAGTTTTTCTGTGTTTTTTTCAAAAATTGCAATAGAGCGCAATATTGAGTTTTAAGGTTTGGTTTTTTCACTAGATCGCAATTTCTGCCAGTCCTGATGTGTGTGCCAAGTTTGGTGAGTTTTGAAGCATTTTAAGGGGGTCAAATTGCAGCTCAAAGAGGCAAAAATAGCATTTTTTTGCGAAAATTTTGCTTTGAATGAGTTTTTGCAAGATTTCTGTTGATTTTGGGTATAGACATTTTTTATTGGAAATGTAGGTCTAAGTCAGACCTACACAGAGGTTTTTGTTTCATGTCTCTACGACATTCCTGACGGAAGTTACAAGCGATTTGTTTTTGTTTTTTGCTAGGGGGCGCTAGCGCGCAATTTTCATTTTTGGGGTTTGGTTGCTTAATATGTTGGGGAGGGACACCGTACCGACGTGTGTGTCAACTTTGGTGAGTTTTGAAGCATGTTAAGGGGGTCAAATTAGGGTATTGTTTGTGTTGTATTCCTAGGGGGCGCTAGAGCACAATTTTGAGTTTTTGGGTTTGGTTTTTTCATTAGCTCGCAATTGTTGCCAGTCCTGATGTGTGTGCCAAGTTTGGTGAGTTTTGAAGCATTTTAAGGGGGTCAAATTACAGCTCAAAGAGGTAAAAATGATATTTTTTTGGAAAATTTGCGCAGGGGTTCTTTGAAGGCGCGTAAAATCAAAACCTGAAAACTTATCACAACTTTGATCTATACTTTTAATCAGAAGGGTCCAAACTCTCTCCTGAGCGAGTTTGAAGCCGAAACGACAAACGCGCTCAGAGGAGATAACTTTTGAAGAAAGGTGACGGGTTTTCACAAAACTTTTATTTTGAAGGGGTAATTGCCAACTTCCTGTTGATTTTTTCTGCTAGCTGTCAATTATTAAAATGTAGGTCTAAGTGAGACCTACATAGAAGTTTTTGTTTCATGTCTTTCCGGCATTCCTACCCGAAGTTACAAGCAGTTTTGTCTGTGTTTTCTTCCTGGAAGCAGTTTTTTCTGTGTTTTATTGAAAAATTGCGCTAAAGCGCAATTTTGAGTTTTTTTTTTTTTTTTTTTTCATTAGATTGCAATTTCTGCCAGTCCTGATGTGTCTTCCAAGTTTGGTGAGTTTTGAAGCATGTTAAGGGGGTCAAATTACAGCTCAAAGGGGCAAAAATAGCATTTTTTTGCGAAAATTTTGCTTTGAATGGGTTTTTGCAAAATTTCTGTTGATTTTAGGTATAGGCATTTCTAATGGGGAATCTAGGTCTAAGTCAGACCTACATAGAGGTTTTTGTTCCATGTCTTTACGACATTCCTAACGGAAGTTACAAGCAGTCTTTTTTTTTTTTTTCGTAGGGGGCGCTAGCGCGCATTTTTCATTTTTGGGGTTTGGTTGCTTAATATGTGTTTTTGCCAAGCCTTACCGATGTGTGTGCCAAATTTGGTGAGTTTTGGAGCATGGTCAGTGGGTCAAATTAGGGTTCAAAGTTGCGGAAGAATAATAATAATAATAATAAGAAAACGTTACAGATTCAATAGGGTCCTTGCATGGCAAAGGACATGGATGTCCTTTGCCATTGCAGGGCGGACCCTAATAATAAAACGCAGCAGATTCAATAGGGTCCTTGCATGGCAAAGGACATGGATGTCCTTTGCCATTGCAGGGCGGACCCTAATTAAAGCTGCAAGCAGCGTTGGTCGGGTCCGCCGTTGGCCGCCGCCGCCGCCGCCGTGTCCCGAGTACCGATTTTAGTCAGACCTACATAGACGTTTTTATTTCATCACTCTACGACATTCCTAACAGAATTTACAAGCAGTTATGTCAGTTTTTTTTCCTAGGGGGAGCTAGAGCACAATTTTCATTTTTGGGGTTTGGTTTTTTATTGGATCGCAATTTTCACCATTCCTGATGTGTGTGTAAAATTTGGTGAGTTTTGAAGCATGTTAAGGGGGTCAAATTATAGATTTGCGTTTCTGGATGTTGTTGATAAATGGCTTTCGCTTAGCATTGTATAGCTTTAACTTGCACTTTGAAGCATTTTAAGGGGGTCAAATTTCAGTTCAAAGAGGCAAAAAAGCAATATTTTGCAAAAAAATTGTTTTGAAGGGGTTTTTGCCAACTTCCTGTTGATTGTAGGTATAGAAGTGTTTATTGGAAATGTAGGTCTAAGTCAGACCTACACAGAGGTTTTTGTTTCATGTCTCTACGACATTCCTAACGGAAGTTACAAGCAGTCTGTTTTTTGTGTCTTCCTAGGGGGCGCTAGCGCGCAATTTTCATTTTCGGGGTTTGGTTGCTCAATAAGTTGGTCTGCCGCTCCATACCGATGTGTGTGTCAATTTTGGTGAGTTTTGAAGCATGTTAAGGGGGTCAAATTAGGGTGCGAACGTGCGAGCGCGCCTCTGTTTCCTCTTCCTAGGAGCAGTTATTTCTGTGTTTTATTCAAAAATTGCAATAGAGCGCAATTTTGAGTTTTAAGGTTTGGTTTTTTCACTAGATCGCAATTTCTGCCAGTCCTGATGTGTGTGCCAAGTTTGGTGAGTTTTGAAGCATTTTAAGGGGGTCAAATTAAAGCTCAAAGAGGCAAAAATAGCGTTTTTTGCGAAAATGTTGCTTTGAATGATTTTTTGCAAAATTTCTGTTGATTTTGTGCATAGACCATTTTTATTGGAAATGTAGGTCTTAGTCAGACCTACACAGAGGTTTTTGTTTCATGTCTCTACGACATTCCTAACGGAAGTTACAAGCAGTCTGTTTTTTGTCTCTTCCTAGGGGGCGCTAGCGCGCAATTTTCATTTTTGGGGTTTGGTTGCTTAATAAGTTGGTCTGCCGCTCCATACCGATGTGTGTGTCAATTTTGGTGAGTTTTGAAGCATGTTAAGGGGGTCAAATTAGGGTGCGAAGGTGCGAGCGCACCTTGGGTTGCTGTCCCCGAGCCCCACGGCAGGAGAAGCCTTGGTGACACTATTTAATGCATTGTGAAAGTAATGCAGTTGTTGTATTGAAGTGAAAATATCAAGCTCCCTGTTGATTTTTGCCAAAGTATGTTAATTATTCAAATGTAGGTCTAAGTCAGACCTACATAGTGGTTTTTGTTTCATGTCTCTACGACATTCCTACCGGAAGGTACAAGCAGTTTTGTCTTTGTTTTCTTCCTAGGAGTAGTTTGTCTGTGTTGTATTCCTAGGGGGCGCTAGAGCACAATTTTGAGTTTTGGGGTTTGGTTTTTTTATCAGCTCGCAATTGTTGCCAGTCCTGATGTGTGTGCCAAGTTTGGTGAGTTTTGAAGCATTTTAAGGGGGTCAAATTACAGCTCAAAGAGGCAAAAATTATCTTTTTTAGGAAAATGTGCGCAGGGGATCTTTGAAGGCGCGTAAAATCAAAACCTTAAAACTTATCACAATTTTGATCTATACTTTTAATCAGAAGGGTTCAAACTCTCTCCTGTGCGAGTTTGAAGCCGAAACGACAAACGCGCTCAGAGGAGATAACTTTTGAAGAATGGTGACGGGTTTTCACAAAACTTTTATTTTGAAGGGGTAATTGCCAACTTCCTGTTGATTTTTTCTGCTAGCTGTCAATTATTAAAATGTAGGTCTAAGTGAGACCTACATAGAAGTTTTTGTTTCATGTCTTTCCGGCATTCCTACCCGAAGTTACAAGCAGTTTTGTCTGTGGTTTCTTCCTGGAAGCAGTATTTTCCGTGTTTTATTGAAAAATTGCGCTAGAGCGCAATTTTGAGGTTTTTTTTTTTTTTTTTTCATTAGATTGCAATTTCTGCCAGTCCTGATGTGTCTGCCAAGTTTGGTGAGTTTTGAAGCATGTTAAGGGGGTCAAATTACAGCTCAAAGAGGCAAAAATAGCATTTTTTTGTAAAAATTTTGCTTTGAATGAGTTTTTGCAAAATTTCTGTTGATTTTGGGTATAGACATTTTTTATTGGAAATGTAGGTCTAAGTCAGACCTACACAGAGGTTTTCGTTTCATGTCTCTACGACATTCCTGACGGAAGTTACAAGCAGTCTGTTTTTTTTTTTTTCCTAGGGGGCGCTAGTGCGCAATTTTAATTTTTGGGGTATGGTTGCTTAATATGTTGGGGTGTCCCGGTAGACCGACGTGTGTGTCAACTTTGGTGAGTTTTGAAGCATGTTAAGGGGGTCAAATTAGGGTGAGAAGGTGCGGAATAAACAATAATAATAATAAAACGCAGCAGATTCAATAGGGTCCTTGCATGGCAAAGGACATGGATGTCCTTTGCCATTGCAGGGCGGACCCTAATAATAAGAAAACGTTACAGATTCAATAGGGTCCTTGCATGGCAAAGGACATGGATGTCCTTTGCCATTGCAGGGCGGACCCTAATTAAAGCTGCAAGCAGCGTTGGTCGGGTCCGCCGTTGGCCGCCGCCGCCGCCGCCGCCGCCGCCGCCGTGTCCCGAGTCCCGATTTTAGTCAGACCTCCATAGACGTTTTTATTTCATCACTCTACGACATTCCTAACAGAATTTACAAGCAGTTATGTCAGTTTTTTTTCCTAGGGGGAGCTAGAGCACAATTTTCCTTTTTGGGGTTTGGTTTTTTATTGGATCGCAATTTTCACCATTCCAGATGTGTGTGTAAAATTTGGTGAGTTTTGAAGCATGTTAAGGGGGTCAAATTATAGATTTGCGTTTCTGGATGTTGTTGATAGATGGCTTTCGCTTGGCATTGTATAGCTTTAACTTGCACTTTGAAGCATTTTAAGGGGGTCAAATTTCAGTTCAAAGAGGCAAAAAAGGCATATTTTGCAAAAAATTTGTTTTGAAGGGGTTTTTGCCAACTTCCTGTTGATTGTAGGTATAGAAGTGTTTATTGGAAATGTAGGTCTAAGTCAGACCTACACAGAGGTTTTTGTTTCATGTCTCTACGACATTCCTAACGGAAGTTACAAGCAGTCTGTTTTTGTCTCTTCCTAGGGGGCGCTAGCGCGCAATTTTCATTTTCGGGGTTTGGTTGCTCAATAAGTTGGTCTGCCGCTCCATACCGATGTCTGTGTCAACTTTGGTGAGTTTTGAAGCATGTTAAGGGGGTCAAATTAGGGTGCGAAGGTGCGAGCGCGCCTCTGTTTCCTCTTCCTAGGAGCAGTTTTTTCTGTGTTTTATTCAAAAATTGCAATAGAGCGCAATTTTGAGTTTTAAGGTTTGGTTTTTTCACTAGATCACAATTTCTGTCAGTCCTGATGTGTGTGCCAAGTTTGGTGAGTTTTGAAGCATTTTAAGGGGGTCAAATTAAAGCTCAAAGAGGCAAAAATAGCGTTTTTTGCGAAAATGTTGCTTTGAATGAGTTTTTGCAAAATTTCTGTTGATTTTGGGTATAGACATTTTTTATTGGAAATGTAGGTCTAAGTCAGACCTACACAGAGGTTTTTGTTTCATGTCTCTACGACATTCCTAACGGAAGTTACAAGCAGTCTGTTTTTTGTCTCTTCCTAGGGGGCGCTAGCGCGCAATTTTAATTTTTGGGGTTTGGTTGCTTAATAAGTTGGTCTGCCGCTCCATACCGACGTGTGTGTCAATTTTGGTGAGTTTTGAAGCATGTTAAGGGGGTCAAATTAGGGTGCGAAGGTGCGAGCGCGCCTTGGGTTGCTGTCCCCGAGCCCCACGGCAGGAGAAGCCTTGCTGCCACTATTTAATGCATTGTGAAAGTAATGCAGTTGTTGTATTGAAGTGAAAATATCAAGCTCCCTGTTGATTTTTGCCAAAGTATGTTAATTATTCAAATGTAGGTCTAAGTCAGACCTACATAGTGGTTTTTGTTTCATGTCTCTACGACATTCCTACCGGAAGTTACAAGCAGTTTTGTCTTTGTTTTCTTCCTAGGAGTAGTTTGTCTGTGTTGTATTCCTAGGGGGCGCTAGCGCACAATTTTGAGTTTTGGGGTTTGGTTTTTTCATCAGCTCGCAATTTCTGCCAGTCCTGATGTGTGTGCCAAGTTTGGTGTGTTTTGAAGCATTTTAAGGGGGTCAAATTACAGCTCAAAGAGGTAAAAATTATCTTTTTTAGGAAAATTTGCGCAGGGGATCTTTGAAGGTGCGTAAAATCAAACCCTTACAACTTATCAAAATTTTGATCTATACTTTTAATCAGAAGGGTTCAAACTCTCTCCTGTGCGAGTTTGAAGCCGAAACGACAAACTCGCTCAGAGGAGATAACTTTTGAAAAAAGGTGACGGGTTTTCACAAAACTTTTATTTTGAAGGGGTAATTGCCAACTTCCTGTTGATTTTTTCTGCTAGCTGTCAATTATTAAAATGTAGGTCTAAGCGAGACCTACATAGAAGTTTTTGTTTCATGTCTTTCCGACATTCATACCGGAAGTTACAAGCAGTTTTGTCTATGTTTTCTTCCTAGAAGCAGTTTTCTCTGTGTTTCATTCCAAAAATTTTGTAGAGCGCAATTTTGAGTTTTAGAATTTTTTTTTTTCATTAGATCACAATTTCTGCCAGTCCTGATGTGTGTGCCAAGTTTGGTGAGTTTTGAAGCATTTTAAGGGGGTCAAATTACAGCTCAAAGAGGCAAAAGTAGCATTTTTGGTGAAAATTTTGCTTTGAAAGGGTTTTGCAAAATTTCTGTTGATTTTAGGTATAGGACTTTCTAATGGGGAATTTAGGTCTAGGTCAGTTCTACATAGAGGATTTTGTTTCATGTCTCTACGACATTCCTACCGGAAGTTACAAGCAATCCATTTTTTGTCTTTTCCTAGGGGGCGCTAGCGCGCAATTTTGATTTTTCTGGTTCGGCTCCCTAATATGTTGGGGGGAATTTCCTCACCGACGCGTGTGTCAAATTTGGTGTGCTTTGAGGCATGGTCAGTGGGTCAAAATACAGCGCATAGGCGAGTATCCGTGCGGAAGAAAGAAAGAATAATAATAATAAAACGGACCAGATTCAATAGGGTCCTTGCCTATGGCAAAGGACTCCTGTGGAGTCCTTTGCCATAGGCAGGGCGGACCCTAATAAAACGGACCAGATTCAATAGGGTCCTTGCCTATGGCAAAGGACTCCTGTGGAGTCCTTTGCCATAGGCAGGGCGGACCCTAATAAAGCTGCAAGCAGCGTTGGTCGGGTCCGCCGTTGGCCGCCGCCGCCGCCGCCGTGTCCCGAGTCCCGATCTTAGTCAGACCAACATAGAGGTCTTTGTTTCATGTCTCTACGACATTCCTAACAGAAGTTACAAGCAGTTTTGTCTGGAAAAAGGTGACGGCTTTTTACAAAACTTTTATTTTGAAGGGGTAATTGCCAACTTCCTGTTGATTTCAAATGAAAGATGCCAATCATCAAAATGTAGGTGTAAGTGAGACCTACATAGAGTTTTTTGTTTCATGTCTGTCCGACGTTCCTACCAGAAGTTACAAGCAGTTTTATCCGTTTCCTCTTCCTAGGAGCAGTTTTTCTGTGTTTTTTTCAAAAATTGCAATAGAGCGCAATTTTGAGTTTTAAGGTTTGGTTTTTTCACTAGATCGCAATTTCTGCCAGTCCTGATGTGTGTGCCAAGTTTGGTGAGTTTTGAAGCATTTTAAGGGGGTCAAATTGCAGCTCAAAGAGGCAAAAATAGCATTTTTTTGCGAAAATTTTGCTTTGAATGAGTTTTTGCAAGATTTCTGTTGATTTTGGGTATAGACATTTTCTATTGGAAATGTAGGTCTAAGTCAGACCTACACAGAGGTTTTTGTTTCATGTCTCTACGACATTCCTGACGGAAGTTACAAGCGATTTGTTTTTGTTTTTTGCTAGGGGGTGCTAGCGCGCAATTTTCATTTTTGGGGTTTGGTTGCTTAATATGTTGGGGAGGGACACCGTACCGACGTGTGTGTCAACTTTGGTGAGTTTTGAAGCATGTTAAGGGGGTCAAATTAGGGTATTGTTTGTGTTGTATTCCTAGGGGGCGCTAGAGCACAATTTTGAGTTTTTGGGTTTGGTTTATTCATTAGCTCGCAATTGTTGCCAGTCCTGATGTGTGTGCCAAGTTTGGTGAGTTTTGAAGCATTTTAAGGGGGTCAAATTACAGCTCAAAGAGGTAAAAATGATATTTTTTTGGAAAATTTGCGCAGGGGTTCTTTGAAGGCGCGTAAAATCAAAACCTGAAAACTTATCACAACTTTGATCTATACTTTTAATCAGAAGGGTCCAAACTCTCTCCTGAGCGAGTTTGAAGCCGAAACGACAAACGCGCTCAGAGGAGATAACTTTTGAAGAAAGGTGACGGGTTTTCACAAAACTTTTATTTTGAAGGGGTAATTGCCAACTTCCTGTTGATTTTTTCTGCTAGCTGTCAATTATTAAAATGTAGGTCTAAGTGAGACCTACATAGAAGTTTTTGTTTCATGTCTTTCCGGCATTCCTACCCGAAGTTACAAGCAGTTTTGTCTGTGTTTTCTTCCTGGAAGCAGTTTTTTCTGTGTTTTATTGAAAAATTGCGCTAAAGCGCAATTTTGAGTTTTTTTTTTTTTTTTTTTCATTAGATTGCAATTTCTGCCAGTCCTGATGTGTCTTCCAAGTTTGGTGAGTTTTGAAGCATGTTAAGGGGGTCAAATTACAGCTCAAAGGGGCAAAAATAGCATTTTTTTGCGAAAATTTTGCTTTGAATGGGTTTTTGCCAAGTTTATGTTGATTTTAGGTATAGGCATTTCTAATGGGGAATCTAGGTCTAAGTCAGACCTACATAGAGGTGTTTGTTCCATGTCTTTACGACATTCCTAACGGAAGTTACAAGCAGTCTTTTTTTTTTTTTTCGTAGGGGGCGCTAGCGCGCATTTTTCATTTTTGGGGTTTGGTTGCTTAATATGTGTTTTTGCCAAGCCTTACCGATGTGTGTGCCAAATTTGGTGAGTTTTGGAGCATGGTCAGTGGGTCAAATTAGGGTTCAAAGTTATGGAAGAATAATAATAATAATTAAAGCTGCAAGCAGCGTTGGTCGGGTCCGCCGCCGCCGCCGCCGCCGTGTCCCGAGTCCCTATCTTAGTCAGACCTCCATAGAAGTTTTTGTTTCATCACTCTACGACATTCCTAACAGAATTTACAAGCAGTTTTATCAGTTTATTTTCCTAGGGGGCGCTAGAGCACAATTTTCATTTTTGGGGTTTGGTTTTTTTATTGGATGGCAATTTTCACCAGTCCTGATGTGTGTGTAAAATTTGGTGAGTTTTGAAGCATGTTAAGGGGGTCAAATTATAGATTTGCGTTTCTGGATGTTGTTGATAAATGGCTTTCGCTTGGCATTGTATAGCTTTAACTTGCACTTTGAAGCATTTTAAGGGGGTCAAATTTCAGTTCAAAGAGGCAAAAAAGGCATATTTTGCGAAAATTTTGTTTTGAAGGGGTTTTGCCAACTTCCTGTTGATTTTAGGTACAGAAGTGTTTATTGGAAATGTAGGTCTAAGTCAGACCTACACAGAGGTTTTTGTTTCATGTCTCTACGACATTCCTAACAGAAGTTACAAGCAGTCTGTTTTTGTTTTTTCGTAGGGGGCGCTAGCGCGCAATTTTCATTTTTGGGGTTTGGTTGCTTAATAAGTTGGTCTGCCGCTCCATACCGACGTGTTTGTCAAATTTGGGGAGTTTTGAAGCATGTTAAGGGGGTCAAATTAGGGTGCGAAGGTGCGAGCGCGCCTTGGGTTGCTGTCCCCGAGCCCCATGGTCGAAGAAGCCTTGCTGCCACTATTTAATGCATTGTGAAAGTAATGCAGTTGTTGTATTGAAGTGAAAATATCAAGCTCCCTGTTGATTTTTGCCAAAGTATGTTAATTATTCAAATGTAGGTCTAAGTCAGACCTACATAGTGGTTTTTGTTTCATGTCTCTCTGACATTCCTACCGGAAGTTACAAGCAGTTTTGTCTTTGTTTTCTTCCTAGGAGTAGTTTGTCTGTGTTGTATTCCTAGGGGGCGCTAGAGCACAATTTTGAGTTTTGGGGTTTGGTTTTTTCATCAGCTCGCAATTGTTGCCAGTCCTGATGTGTGTGCCAAGTTTGGTGAGTTTTGAAGCATTTTAAGGGGGTCAAATTACAGCTCAAAGAGGTAAAAATTATCTTTTTTAGGAAAATTTGCGCAGGGGATCTTTGAAGGCGCGTAAAATCAAAACCTTAAAACTTATCAAAATTTTGATCTATACTTTTAATCAGAAGGGTTCAAACTCTCTCCTGTGCGAGTTTGAAGCCGAAACAACAAACGCGCTCAGAGGAGATAACTTTTGAAGAAAGGTGACGGGTTTTCACAAAACTTTTATTTTGAAGGGGTAATTGCCAACTTCCTGTTGATTATTTCTGCTAGCTGTCAATTACTAAAATGTAGGTTTAAGTGAGACCTACATAGAAGTTTTTGTTTCATGTCTTTCCGGCATTCCTACCCGAAGTTACAAGCAGTTTTGTCTGTGTTTTCTTCCTGGAAGCAGTTTTTTCTGTGTTTTATTAAAAAATTGCGCTAGAGCGCATTTTTTGATTCTTTTTTTTTTTTTTTTCATTAGAACGCAATTTCTGCCAGTCCAGATGTGTGTGCCAAGTTTGGTGAGTTTTGAAGCATTTTAAGGGGGTCAAATTACAGCTCAAAGAGGCAAAAATAGCATTTTTTTGCGAAAAATTTGCTTTGAATGGGTTTTTGCAAAATTTTTGTTGATTTTTGCCCCAGAAGGTACAATTATGAAATCTAGGTCTAAGTCAGCCCTACATAGAGGTTTTTGTTTCATGTCTCTACGACATTGCTAGCGGAAGTTACAAGCTGTCTGTTTTTTTTTTCTTCCTAGGGGGCGCTAGCGCGCAATTTTTATTTTTGGGGTTTGGTTGCTTAATAAGTTGGGAAGGCCCACCGTACCAACGTGTGTGTCAAATTTGGTGAGTTTTGAAGCATGTTCAGGGGGTCAAATTAGGGTGCGAAGGAGCGGAATAAACAATAATAATAATAAAACGCAGCAGATTCAATAGGGTCCTTGCATGGCAAAGGACATGGATGTCCTTTGCCATTGCAGGGCGGACCCTAATAATAAGAAAACGTTACAGATTCAATAGGGTCCTTGCATGGCAAAGGACATGGATGTCCTTTGCCATTGCAGGGCGGACCCTAATTAAAGCTGCAAGCAGCGTTGGTCGGGTCCGCCGTTGGCCGCCGCCGCCGCCGCCGTGTCCCGAGTCCCGATCTTAGTCAGACCAACATAGAGGTCTTTGTTTCATGTCTCTACGACATTCCTAACAGAAGTTACAAGCAGTTTTGTCTGGAAAAAGGTGACGGCTTTTTACAAAACTTTTATTTTGAAGGGGTAATTGCCAACTTCCTGTTGATTTTAACTGAAAGATGCCACCTATCAAAATGTAGGTCTACAGACCTACACAGAAGTTTTTGTTTCATGTCTCTACGACATTCGTAACGGAAGTTACAAGCAGTCTGTTTTTTGTCTCTTCCTAGGGGGCGCTAGCGCGCAATTTTCCTTTTTGGAGTTTGGTTGCTTAATAAGTTGGTCTGCCGCTCCATACCGATGTGTGTGTCAATTTTGGTGAGTTTTGAAGCAAGTTAAGGGGGTCAAATTAGGGTGCGAAGGTGCGAGCGCGCCTTGGGTTGCTGTCCCCGAGCCCCAGGGCTTAAGACGCCTTCGTCCCACTATTTAATGCATTGTGAAAGTAATGCAGTTGTTGTATTGAAGTGAAAATATCAAGCTCCCTGTTGATTTTTGCCAAAGTATGTTAATTATTCAAATGTAGGTCTAAGTCAGACCTACATAGTGGTTTTTGTTTCATGTCTCTACGACATTCCTACCGGAAGGTACAAGCAGTTTTGTCTTTGTTTTCTTCCTAGGAGTAGTTTGTCTGTGTTGTATTCCTAGGGGGCGCTAGAGCACAGTTTTTAGTTTTGGGGTTTGGTTTTTTCATTAGCTCGCAATTGTTGCCAGTCCTGATGTGTGTGCCAAGTTTGGTGAGTTTTGAAGCATTTTAAGGGGGTCAAATTACAGCTCAAATAGGCAAAAATGACATTTTTTAGGAAACTTTGCGCAGGGCGTCTTTGAAGGCGCGAAAAATCAAAACCTTAAAACTTATCACAACTTTGATCTATACTTTTAATCAGAAGGGTCCAAACTCTCTCCTGAGCGAGTTTGAAGCCGAAACGACAAACGCGCTCAGAGGAGATAACTTTTGAAGAAAGGTGACGGGTTTTCACAAAACTTTTATTTTGAAGGGGTAATTGCCAACTTCCTGTTGATTATTTCTGCTAGCTGTCAATTACTAAAATGTAGGTCTTAATGAGACCTACATAGAAGTTTTTGTTTCATGTCTTTCCGGCATTCCTACCCGAAGTTACAAGCAGTTTTGTCTGTGGTTACTTCCTGGAAGCAGTTTTTTCTGTGTTTTATTGAAAAATTGCGCTAGAGCACAATTTTGAGATTTTTTTTTTTTTTTTTTCATTAGATCACAATTTCTGCCAGTCCTGATGTGTGTTCCAAGTTTGGTGAGTTTTGAAGCATTTTAAGGGGGTCAAATTGCAGCTCAAAGAGGCAAAAATAGTATTTTTTGGCGAAAATTTTGCTTTGAAAGGGTTTTGCAAAATTTCTGTTGATTTTAGGTATAGGAGTTTCTGATGGGGAATTTAGGTCTAGGTCAGTTCTACATAGAGGATTTTGTTTCATGTCTCTACGACATTCCTACCGGAAGTTACAAGCAGTCTGTTTTTTTTTTTTCGTAGGGGGCGCTAGCGCGCATTTTTCATTTTTGGGGTTTGGTTGCTTAATACGTGTTTTTGGCAAGCCTTACCGATGTGTGTGCCAAATTTGGTGAGTTTTGGAGCATGGTCAGTGGGTCAAATTAGGGTTCGAAGTTGCGGAAAAATAATAATAATAATTAAAGCTGCAAGCAGCGTTGGTCGGGTCCGCCGTTGGCCGCCGCCGCCGCCGTGTCCCGAGTCCCGATCTTAGTCAGACCAACATAGAGGTATTTGTTTCATGTCTCTACGACATTCCTAACAGAAGTTACAAGCAGTTTTGTCTGGAAAAAGGTGACGGCTTTTTACAAAACTTTTATTTTGAAGGGGTAATTGCCAACTTCCTGTTGATTTTAACTGAAAGATGCCACCTATCAAAATGTAGGTCTAAGTGAGACCTACACAGAGGTTTTTGTTTCATGTCTGTCCGACGTTCCTACCAGAAGTTACAAGCAGTTTTATCCGTTTCCTCTTCATAGGAGCAGTTTTTCTTTGTTTTTTTCAAAAATTGCAATAGAGCGCAATTTTGAGGTTTAAGGTTTGGTTTTTTCACTAGATCGCAATTTCTGCCAGTCCTGATGTGTGTGCCAAGTTTGGTGAGTTTTGAAGCATTTTAAGGGGGTCAAATTACAGCTCAAAGAGGCAAAAATAGCATTTTTTGCGTAAATGTTGCTTTGAATGAGTTTTTGCAAAATTTCTGTTGATTTTGGGTATAGACCTTTTTAATTGGAAATGTAGGTCTTAGTCAGACCTACACAGAGGTTTACGTTTCATGTCTCTACGACATTCCTAACGGAAGTTACAAGCAGTCTCTTTTTTGTCTCTTCCTAGGGGGCGCTAGCTTGCAATTTTAATTTTTGGGGTTTGGTTGCTTAATAAGTTGGTCTGCCGCTCCATACCGATGTGTGGGTCAATTTTGGTGAGTTTTGAAGCATGTTAAGGGGGTCAAATTAGGGTGCGAAGGTGCGAGTGCGCCTTGGGTTGCTGTCCCCGAGCCCCAGGGCTTAAGACGCCTTCGTCCCACTATTTAATGCATTGTGAAAGTAATGCAGTTGTTGTATTGAAGTGAAAATATCTAGCTTCCTGTTGATTTTTGCCAAAGTATGTCAATTATTCAAATGTAGGTCTAAGTCAGACCTACATAGTGGTTTTCGTTTCATGTCTCTACGACATTCCTACCGGAAGTTACAAGCAGTTTTGTCTTTGTTTTCTTCCTAGGAGTAGTTTGTCTGTGTTGTATTCCTAGGGGGCGCTAGAGCACAATTTTGAGTTTTGGGGTTTGGTTTTTTTATCAGCTCGCAATTTCTGCCAGTCCTGATGTGTGTGCCAAGTTTGGTGAGTTTTGAAGCATTTTAAGGGGGTCAAATTACAGCTCAAAGAGGCAAAAATGAAATTTTTTAGGAAACTTTGCGCAGGGGATCTTTGAAGGCGCGTAAAATCAAAACCTTAAAACTTATCACAACTTTGATCTATACTTTTAATCAGAAGGGTTCAAACTCTCTCCTGTGCGAGTTTGAAGCCGAAACGACAAACGCACTGGGAGGAGTATCGATTTGAAAAAGGTGACGGGTTTTTACAAAAACTTTTATTTTGAAGGGGTAATTGTCAACTTCCTGTTGATTTTTTCTGCTAGCTGTCATTATTAAAATGTAGGTCTAAGTGAGACCTACATAGAAGTTTTTGTTTCATGTCCTTCCGGCATTCCTACCGGAAGTTACAAGCAGTTTTGTCTGTGCTTTCCTCCTGGAAGCAGTTTTTTCTTTGTTTTATTCAAAAATTGCCCTAGAGCGCAATTTTGAGTTTTATTAATTTTTTTTTCATTAGATTGAAATTTCTATTAGTTCTGATGTGTCTGCCAAGTTTGGTGAGTTTTGAAGCATTTTAAGGGGGTCAAATTACAGCTCAAAGAGGCAAAAATAGCATTTTTTAAGGAAAATTTTGCTTTTAACGAGTTTTTGCAAAATTTCTGTTGATTTTGGGTATAGGCATTTCTAATGGGGAATTGAGGTCTAAGTCAGTTCTACATAGAGGATTTTGTTTCATGTCTCTACGACATTCCTAACGGAAGTTACAAGCAGTCTGTTTTCAATCTCTTCCTAGGGGGCGCTAGCGCGCAATTTTCATTTTTGGGGTTTGGTTGCTTAATATGTTGTGGTGTCACGGTAGACCGACGTGTGTGTCAACTTTGGTGAGTTTTGAAGCATGCTAAGGGGGTGAAATTGGGGTGCGACGGTGCGGAATAATAATAAAGATTAAAGCTGCAAGCAGCGTTGGTCGGGTCCGCCGCCGCCGCCGCCGTGTCCCGTATCCCGATCTTAGTCAGACCAACATAGAGGTCTTTGTTTCATGTCTCTACGACATTCTTAACAGAAGTTACAAGCAGTTTTGTCTGGAAAAAGGTGACGGCTTTTTACAAAACTTTTATTTTGAAGGGGTAATTGCCAACTTCCTGTTGATTTTAACTGAAAGATGCCACCTATCAAAATGTAGGTCTAAGTGAGACCTACATAGAGGTTTTTGTTTCATGTCTGTCCGGCGTTCCTACCAGAAGTTACAAGCAGTTTTATCCGTTTCCTCTTCCTAGGAGCAGTTTTTCTGTGTTTTTGTCAAAAATTGCAATAGAGCGCAATTTTGAGTTTTAAGGTTTGGTTTTTTCACTAGATCGCAATTTCTGCCAGTCCTGATGTGTGTGCCAAGTTTGGTGAGTTTTGAAGCATTTTAAGGGGGTCAAATTGCAGCTCAAAGAGGCAAAAATAGCATTTTTTTGCGAAAATTTTGCTTTGAATGAGTTTTTGCAAGATTTCTGTTGATTTTGGGTATAGACATTTTTTATTGGAAATGTAGGTCTTAGTCGGACCTACACAGAGGTTTTTGTTTCATGTCTCTACGACATTCCTAACGGAAGTTACAAGCGGTTTGTTTTTGTTTTTTGCTAGGGGGCGCTAGCGCGCAATTTTCATTTTTGGGGTTTGGTTACCTAATATGTTGGTCTGCCGCTCCATACCGATGTGTGTGTCAAATTAGGTGAGTTTTGAAGCATGTTAAGGGGGTCAAATTAGGGTATTGTCTGTGTTGTATTCATAGGGGGCGCTAGAGCACAATTTTGAGTTTTGGGGTTTGGTTTTTTCACTAGATCGCAATTTTTGCCAGTCCTGATGTGTGTGCCAAGTTTGGTGAGTTTTGAAGCATTTTAAGGGGGTCAAATTACAGCTCAAAGAGGTAAAAATGATATTTTTTGGGAAAATTTGCGCAGGGGTTCTTTGAAGGCGCGTAAAAGCCAACCCTTAAAACTTATCACAACTTTGATCTATACTTTTAATCAGAAGGGTCCAAACTCTCTCCTGAGCGAGTTTGAAGCCGAAACGACAAACGCGCTCAGAGGAGATAACTTTTGAAGAAAGGTGACGGGTTTTCCCAAAACTTTTATTTTGAAGGGGTAATTGCCAACTTCCTGTTGATTATTTCTGATAGCTGTCAATTATTAAAATGTAGGTCTAAGTGAGACCTACATAGAAGTTTTTGTTTCATGTCTTTCCAACATTCCTACCGGAAGTTACAAGCAGTTTTGTCTGTGGTTTCTTCCTGGAAGCAGTTTTTTCTGTGTTTTATTGAAAAATTGCGCTAGAGCGCAATTTTGAGTTTTTTTTTTATTTTTTTTCATTAGATTGCAATTTCTGCAAGTCCTGATGTGTCTGCCAAGTTTGGTGAGTTTTGAAGCATTTTAAGGGGGTCAAATTACAGCTCAAAGAGGCAAAAATAGCATTTGTTTGTAAAAATTTTGCTTTGAATGGGTTTTTGCAAAATTTCTGTTCATTTTTGCCCGAGAACATACTATTATGAAATGTAGGTCTAAGTCAGACCTACACAGAGGTTTTCGTTTCATGTTTCTACGACATTCCTAACGGAAGTTACAAGCAGTATGGTTTTTTTTTTTCATAGGGGGCGCTAGCGCGCAATTTTGATTTTTCTGGTTTGGCTCCCTAATATGTTGGGAAGGCATGAAAGACCGACGTGTGTGTCAAATTTGGTGAGTTTTGAAATATGTTAAGAGGGTGAAATTGGGGCGCGACGGTGCAGAAGAAAGAAAGAAAGAAAGAAAGAATAATAATTAAAGCTGCAAGCAGCGTTGGTCGGGTCCGCCGTTGGCCGCCGCCGCCGCTGCCGTGTCCCGAGTCCCGATCTTAGTCAGACCTACATAGAAGTTTTTGTTTCATCACTCTACGACATTCCTAACAGAAGTTACAAGCAGTTTTGTCTGGAAAAAGGAGACGGCTTTTTACAAAACTTTTATTTTGAAGGGGTAATTGGCAACTTCCTGTTGATTTTAACTGAAAGATGCCAATTATCAAAATGTAGGTCTAAGTCAGACCTACACAGAGGTTTTTGTTTCATGTCTCTACGACATTCCTAACGGAAGTTACAAGCAGTCTGTTTTTTGTATCTTCCTAGGGGGCGCTAGCGCGCAATTTTCATTTTTGGGGTTTGGTTACCTAATATGTTGGTCTGCCGCTCCATACCGATGTGTGTGTCAAATTTGGTGAGTTTTGAAGCATGTTAAGGGGGTCAAATTAGGGTATTGTCTGTGTTGTATTCATAGGGGGCGCTAGAGCACAATTTTGAGTTTTGGGGTTTGGTTTTTTCACTAGATCGCAATTTTTGCCAGTCCTGATGTGTGTGCCAAGTTTGGTGAGTTTTGAAGCATTTTAAGGGGGTCAAATTACAGCTCAAAGAGGTAAAAATGATATTTTTTTGGAAAATTTGCGCAGGGGTTCTTTGAAGGCGCGTAAAATCAAAACCTTAAAACTTATCACAACTTTGATCTATACTTTTAATCAGAAGGGTCCAAACTCTCTCCTGTGCGAGTTTGAAGCCGAAACGACAAACGCGCTCAGAGGAGATAACTTTTGAAGAAAGGTGACGGGTTTTCACAAAACTTTTATTTTGAAGGGGTAATTGCCAACTTCCTGTTGATTTTTTCTGCTAGCTGTCAATTATTAAAATGTAGGTCTAAGTGAGACCTACATAGAAGTTTTTGTTTCATGTCTTTCCGGCATTCCTACCCGAAGTTACAAGCAGTTTTGTCTGTGTTTTCTTCCTGGAAGCAGTTTTTTCTGTGTTTTATTGAAAAATTGCGTTAAAGCGCAATTTTGAGTTTTTTTTTTTTTTTTTTCATTAGATTGCAATTTCTGCCAGTCCTGATGTGTCTTCCAAGTTTGGTGAGTTTTGAAGCATGTTAAGGGGGTCAAATTACAGCTCAAAGGGGCAAAAATAGCATTTTTTAGCGAAAATTTTGCTTTGAATGGGTTTTTGCCAAATTTCTGTTGATTTTAGGTATAGGCATTTCTAATGGGGAATTTAGGTCTAAGTCAGACCTACATAGAGGTTTTTGTTCGATGTCTTTACGACATTCCTAACGGAAGTTACAAGCAGTCTGGTTTTTTTTTTTCGTAGGGGGCGCTAGCGCGCATTTTTCATTTTTGGGGTTTGGTTGCTTAATATGTGTTTTTGCCAAGCCTTACCGATGTGTGTGCCAAATTTGGTGAGTTTTGGAGCATGGTCAGTGGGTCAAATTAGGGTTCAAAGTTGCGGAAGAATAATAATAATAATTAAAGCTGCAAGCAGCGTTGGTCGGGTCCGCCGTTGGCCGCCGCCGCCGTGTCCCGAGTCCCGATCTTAGTCAGACCTCCATAGAAGTTTTTGTTTCATCACTCTACGACATTCCTAATAGAATTTACAAGCAGTTTTATCAGTTTATTTTCCTAGGGGGCGCTAGAGCACAATTTTCATTTTTGGGGTTTGGTTTTTTATTGGATCGCAATTTTCACCATTCCTGATGTGTGTGTAAAATTTGGTGAGTTTTGAAGCATGTTAAGGGGGTCAAATTATAGATTTGCGTTTCTGGATGTTGTTGATAAATGGCTTTCGCTTGGCATTGTATAGCTCTAACTTGCACTTTGAAGCATTTTAAGGGGGTCAAATTTCAGTTCAAAGAGGCAAAAAAGGCATATTTTGCGAAAATTTTGTTTTGAAGGGGTTTTTGCCAACTTCCTGTTGATTTTAGGTACAGAAGTGTTTATTGGAAATGTAGGTCTAAGTCAGACCTACACAGAGGTTTTTGTTTCATGTCTCTACGACATTCCTAACGGAAGTTACAAGCAGTCTGTTTTTTGTCTCTTCCTAGGGGGCGCTAGCGGGCAATTTTCATTTTTGGGGTTTGGTTGCTTAATAAGTTGGTCTGCCGCTCCATACCGATGTGTGTGTCAATTTTGGTGAGTTTTGAAGCATGTTAAGGGGGTCAAATTAGGGTGCGAAGGTGCGAGCGCGCCTTGGGTTGCTGTCCCCGAGCCCCACGGCAGGAGAAGCCTTGCTGCCACTATTTAATGCATTGTGAAAGTAATGCAGTTGTTGTATTGAAGTGAAAATATCAAGCTCCCTGTTGATTTTTGCCAAAGTATGTTAATTATTCAAATGTAGGTCTAAGTCAGACCTACATAGTGGTTTTCGTTTCATGTCTCTACGACATTCCTACCGGAAGTTACAAGCAGTTTTGTCTTTGTTTTCTTCCTAGGAGTAGTTTGTCTGTGTTGTATTCCTAGGGGGCGCTAGAGCGCAATTTTGAGTTTTGGAGTTTGGTTTTTTCATCAGCTCGCAATTGTTGCCAGTCCTGATGTGTGTGCCAAGTTTGGTGAGTTTCGAAGCATTTTAAGGGGGTCAAATTACAGCTCAAAGAGGCAAAAATTTTCTTTTTTAGGAAAATTTGCGCAGGGGATCTTTGAAGGCGCGTAAAATCAAACCCTTAAAACTTATCAAAATTTTGATCTATACTTTTAATCAGAAGGGTTCAAACTCTCTCCTGTGCGAGTTTGAAGCCGAAACGACAAACTCGCTCAGAGGAGATAACTTTTGAAAAAAGGTGACGGGTTTTCACAAAACTTTTATTTTGAAGGGGTAATTGCCAACTTCCTGTTGATTTTTTCTGCTAGCTGTCAATTATTAAAATGTAGGTCTAAGCGAGACCTACATAGAAGTTTTTGTTTCATGTCTTTCCGACATTCATACCGGAAGTTACAAGCAGTTTTGTCTGTGTCTTCTTCCTAGAAGCAGTTTTTTCTGTGTTTCATTCCAAAAATTTTGTAGAACGCAATTTTGAGTTTTAGAATTTTTTTTTTTCATTAGATCACAATTTCTGCCAGTCCTAATGTGTCTGCCAAGTTTGGTGAGTTTTGAAGCATTTTAAGGGGGTCAAATTACAGCTCAAAGAGGCAAAAATAGCATTTTTGGTGAAAATTTTGCTTTGAAAGGGTTTTGCAAAATTTCTGTTGATTTTGGGTATAGGAGTTTCTGATGGGGAATTTAGGTCTAGGTCAGTTCTACATAGAGGATTTTGTTTCATGTCTCTACGACATTCCTACCGGAAGTTACAAGCAATCCATTTTTTGTCTTTTCCTAGGGGGCGCTATTGCGCAATTTTGATTTTTCTGGTTCGGGTCCCTAATATGTTGGGAAGAAACTCCTCACCGACGCGTGTGTCAAATTTGGTGTGCTTTGAGGCATGGTCAGTGGGTCAAAATACAGCGCATATGCGAGTATCGGTGCGGAAGAAAGAAAGAATAATAATAAGAATAATAAAACGCTACAGATTCAATAGGGTCCTTGCATGGCAAAGGACATGGATGTCCTTTGCCATTGCAGGGCGGACCCTAATAAAACGCAGCAGATTCAATAGGGTCCTTGCATGGCAAAGGACATGGATGTCCTTTGCCATTGCAGGGCGGACCCTAATAATAATAAAACGCAGCAGATTCAATAGGGTCCTTGCATGGCAAAGGACATGGATGTCCTTTGCCATTGCAGGGCGGACCCTAATAATAAAACAAAGCAGATTCAATAGGGTCCTTGCCATGGCAAAGGACAGAGTCCTTTGCTGGCAGTGCGGACCCTAATTAAAGCTGCAAGCAGCGTTGGTCGGGTCCGCCGTTGGCCGCCGCCGCCGTGTCCCGAGTCCCGATCTTAGTCAGACCAACATAGAGGTCTTTGTTTCATCACTCTACGACATTCCTAACGGAAGTTACAAGCAGTCTGTTTTTTGTCTCTTCCTAGGGGGCGCTAGCGCGCAATTTTCATTTTTGGAGTTTGGTTGCTTAATAAGTTGGTCTGCCGCTCCATACCGATGTGTGTGTCAAATTTGGTGAGTTTTGAAGCATGTTAAGGGGGTCAAATTAGGGTGCGAAGGTGCGAGCGCGCCTTGGGTTGCTGTCCCCGAGCCCCAGGGCTTAAGACGCCTTCGTCCCACTATTTAATGCATTGTGAAAGTAATGCAGTTGTTGTATTGAAGTGAAAATATCAAGCTCCCTGTTGATTTTTGCCAAAGTATGTTAATTATTCAAATGTAGGTCTAAGTCAGACCTACATAGTGGTTTTTGTTTCATGTCTCTACGACATTCCTACCGGAAGTTACAAGCAGTTTTGTCTTTGTTTTCTTCCTAGGAGCAGTTTGTCTGTGTTGTATTCCTAGGGGGCGCTAGAGCACAATTTTGAGTTTTGGAGTTTGGTTTTTTTATCAGCTCGCAATTGTTGCCAGTCCTGATGTGTGTGCCAAGTTTGGTGAGTTTTGAAGCATTTTAAGGGGGTCAAATTACAGCTCAAATAGGCAAAAATGACATTTTTTAGGAAACTTTGCGCAGGGCGTCTTTGAAGGCGCGAAAAATCAAAACCTTAAAACTTATCACAACTTTGATCTATACTTTTAATCGGAAGGGTCCAAACTCTCTCCTGAGCGAGTTTGAAGCCGAAACGACAAACGCGCTCAGAGGAGATAACTTTTGAAGAAAGGTGACGGGTTTTCACAAAACTTTTATTTTGAAGGGGTAATTGCCAACTTCCTGTTGATTATTTCTGCTAGCTGTCAATTACTAAAATGTAGGTCTTAATGAGACCTACATAGAAGTTTTTGTTTCATGTCTTTCCGGCATTCCTACCCGAAGTTACAAGCAGTTTTGTCTGTGGTTTCTTCCTGGAAGCAGTTTTTTCTGTGTTTTATTGAAAAATTGCGCTAGAGCACAATTTTGAGATTTTTTTTTTTTTTTTTTCATTAGATCACAATTTCTGCCAGTCCTGATGTGTGTGCCAAGTTTGGTGAGTTTTGAAGCATTTTAAGGGGGTCAAATTGCAGCTCAAAGAGGCAAAAATAGCGTTTTTTGGCGAAAATTTTGCTTTGAAAGGGTTTTGCAAAATTTCTGTTGATTTTAGGTATAGGAGTTTCTGATGGGGAATTTAGGTCTAGGTCAGTTCTACATAGAGGATTTTGTTTCATGTCTCTACGACATTCCTACCGGAAGTTACAAGCAGTCTGTTTTTTTTTTTTCGTAGGGGGCGCTAGCGCGCATTTTTCATTTTTGGGGTTTGGTTGCTTAATACGTGTTTTTGGCAAGCCTTACCGATGTGTGTGCCAAATTTGGTGAGTTTTGGAGCATGGTCAGTGGGTCAAATTAGGGTTCGAAGTTGCGGAAAAATAATAATAATTAAAGCTGCAAGCAGCGTTGGTCGGGTCCGCCGTTGGCCGCCGCCGCCGCCGCCGTGTCCCGAGTCCCGATCTTAGTCAGACCAACATAGAGGTCTTTGTTTCATGTCTCTACGACATTCCTAACAGAAGTTACAAGCAGTTTTGTCTGGAAAAAGGTGACGGCTTTTTACAAAACTTTTATTTTGAAGGGGTAATTGCCAACTTCCTGTTGATTTTAACTGAAAGATGCCACCTATCAAAATGTAGGTCTACAGACCTACACAGAAGTTTTTGTTTCATGTCTCTACGACATTCCTAACGGAAGTTACAAGCAGTCTGTTTTTTGTCTCTTCCTAGGGGGCGCTAGCGCGCAATTTTCATTTTTGGAGTTTGGTTGCTTAATAAGTTGGTCTGCCGCTCCATACCGATGTGTGTGTCAATTTTGGTGAGTTTTGAAGCATGTTAAGGGGGTCAAATTAGGGTGCGAAGGTGCGAGCGCGCCTTGGGTTGCTGTCCCCGAGCCCCACGGCAGGAGAAGCCTTGCTGCCACTATTTAATGCATTGTGAAAGTAATGCAGTTGTTGTATTGAAGTGAAAATATCAAGCTCCCTGTTGATTTTTGCCAAAGTATGTTAATCATTCAAATGTAGGTCTAAGTCAGACCTACATAGTGGTTTTTGTTTCATGTCTCTACGACATTCCTACCGGAAGTTACAAGCAGTTTTGTCTTTGTTTTCTTCCTAGGAGCAGTTTGTCTGTGTTGTATTCCTAGGGGGCGCTAGAGCACAATTTTGAGTTTTGGAGTTTGGTTTTTTCATCAGCTCGCAATGGTTGCCAGTCCTGATGTGTGTGCCAAGTTTGGTGAGTTTTGAAGCATTTTAAGGGGGTCAAATTACAGCTCAAATAGGCAAAAATGACATTTTTTAGGAAACTTTGCGCAGGGCGTCTTTGAAGGCGCGAAAAATCAAAACCTGAAAACTTATCACAACTTTGATCTATACTTTTAATCAGAAGGGTCCAAACTCTCTCCTGAGCGAGTTTGAAGCCGAAACGACAAACGCGCTCAGAGGAGATAACTTTTGAAGAAAGGTGACGGGTTTTCACAAAACTTTTATTTTGAAGGGGTAATTGCCAACTTCCTGTTGATTATTTCTGCTAGCTGTCAATTACTAAAATGTAGGTCCAAGTGAGACCTACATAGAAGTTTTTGTTTCATGTCTTTCCGGCATTCCTACCCGAAGTTACAAGCAGTTTTGTCTGTGGTTTCTTCCTGGAAGCAGTTTTTTCTGTGTTTTATTGAAAAATTGCGCTAGAGCACAATTTTGAGATTTTTTTTTTTTTTTTTTCATTAGATCACAATTTCTGCCAGTCCTGATGTGTGTGCCAAGTTTGGTGAGTTTTGAAGCATTTTAAGGGGGTCAAATTGCAGCTCAAAGAGGCAAAAATAGCGTTTTTTGGCGAAAATTTTGCTTTGAAAGGGTTTTGCAAAATTTCTGTTGGTTTTAGGTATAGGAGTTTCTGATGGGGAATTTAGGTCTAGGTCAGTTCTACATAGAGGATTTTGTTTCATGTCTCTACGACATTCCTACCGGAAGTTACAAGCAGTCTGTTTTTTTTTTTTCGTAGGGGGCGCTAGCGCGCATTTTTCATTTTTGGGGTTTGGTTGCTTAATACGTGTTTTTGGCAAGCCTTACCGATGTGTGTGCCAAATTTGGTGAGTTTTGGAGCATGGTCAGTGGGTCAAATTAGGGTTCAAAGTTGCGGAAAAATAATAATAATAATTAAAGCTGCAAGCAGCGTTGGTCGGGTCCGCCGTTGGCCGCCGCCGCCGTGTCCCGAGTCCCGATTTTAGTCAGACCTCCATAGACGTTTTTATTTCATCACTCTACGACATTCCTAACAGAATTTACAAGCAGTTATGTCAGTTTTTTTTCCTAGGGGGAGCTAGAGCACAATTTTCCTTTTTGGGGTTTGGTTTTTTATTGGATCGCAATTTTCACCATTCCAGATGTGTGTGTAAAATTTGGTGAGTTTTGAAGCATGTTAAGGGGGTCAAATTATAGATTTGCGTTTCTGGATGTTGTTGATAAATGGCTTTCGCTTGGCATTGTATAGCTTTAACTTGCACTTTGAAGCATTTTAAGGGGGTCAAATTTCAGTTCAAAGAGGCAAAAAAGGCATATTTTGCAAAAAATTTGTTTTGAAGGGGTTTTTGCCAACTTCCTGTTGATTGTAGGTATAGAAGTGTTTATTGGAAATGTAGGTCTAAGTCAGACCTACACAGAGGTTTTTGTTTCATGTCTCTACGACATTCCTAACGGAAGTTACAAGCAGTCTGTTTTTTGTGTCTTCCTAGGGGGCGCTAGCGCGCAATTTTCATTTTCGGGGTTTGGTTGCTTAATAAGTTGGTCTGCCGCTCCATACCGATGTGAGTGTCAAATTTGGTGAGTTTTGAAGCATGTTAAGGGGGTCAAATTAGGGTGCGAAGGTGGGAGCGCGCCTCTGTTTCCTCTTCCTAGGAGCAGTTTTTTCTGTGTTTTATTCAAAAATTGCAATAGAGCGCAATTTTGAGTTTTAAGGTTTGGTTTTTTCACTAGATCACAATTTCTGCCAGTCCTGATGTGTGTGCCAAGTTTGGTGAGTTTTGAAGCATTTTAAGGGGGTCAAATTAAAGCTCAAAGAGGCAAAAATAGCGTTTTTTGCGAAAATGTTGCTTTGAATGAGTTTTTGCTAAATTTCTGTTGATTTTGGGTATAGACATTTTTTATTGGAAATGTAGGTCTAAGTCAGACCTACACAGAGGTTTTTGTTTCATGTCTCTACGACATTCCTAACGGAAGTTACAAGCAGTCTGTTTTTTGTCTCTTCCTAGGGGGCGCTAGCGCGCAATTTTAATTTTTGGGGTTTGGTTGCTTAATAAGTTGGTCTGCCGCTCCATACCAACGTGTGTGTCAATTTTGGTGAGTTTTGAAGCATGTTAAGGGGGTCAAATTAGGGTGCGAAGATGCGAGCGCGCCTTGGGTTGCTGTCCCCGAGCCCCACGGCAGGAGAAGCCTTGCTGCCACTATTTAATGCATTGTGAAAGTAATGCAGTTGTTGTATTGAAGTGAAAATATCAAGCTCCCTGTTGATTTTTGCCAAAGTATGTTAATTATTCAAATGTAGGTCTAAGTCAGACCTACATAGTGGTTTTTGTTTCATGTCTCTACGACATTCCTACCGGAAGTTACAAGCAGTTTTGTCTTTGTTTTCTTCCTAGGAGCAGTTTGTCTGTGTTGTATTCCTAGGGGGCGCTAGAGCACAATTTTGAGTTTTGGGGTTTGGTTTTTTCACTAGCTCGCAATTGTTGCCAGTCCTGATGTGTGTGCCAAGTTTGGTGAGTTTTGAAGCATTTTAAGGGGGTCAAATTACAGCTCAAAGAGGTAAAAATTATCTTTTTTAGGAAAATTTGCGCAGGGGATCTTTGAAGGCGCGTAAAATCAAACCCTTAAAACTTATCAAAATTTTGATCTATACTTTTAATCAGAAGGGTTCAAACTCTCTCCTGTGCGAGTTTGAAGCCGAAACGACAAACTCGCTCAGAGGAGATAACTTTTGAAAAAAGGTGACGGGTTTTCACAAAACTTTTATTTTGAAGGGGTAATTGCCAACTTCCTGTTGATTTTTTCTGCTAGCTGTCGGTTATTAAAATGTAGGTCTAAGCGAGACCTACATAGAAGTTTTTGTTTCATGTCTTTCCGACATTCATACCGGAAGTTACAAGCAGTTTTGTCTATGTTTTCTTCCTAGAAGCAGTTTTTTCTGTGTTTCATTCCAAAAATTTTGTAGAGCGCAATTTTGAGTTTTAGAATTTTTTTTTTTCATTAGATCACAATTTCTGCCAGTCCTGATGTGTGTGCCAAGTTTGGTGAGTTTTGAAGCATTTTAAGGGGGTCAAATTACAGCTCAAAGAGGCAAAAGTAGCATTTTTGGTGAAAATTTTGCTTTGAAAGGGTTTTGCAAAATTTCTGTTGATTTTAGGTATAGGACTTTCTAATGGGGAATTTAGGTCTAGGTCAGGTCTACATAGAGGATTTCGTTTCATGTCTCTACGACATTCCTACCGGAAGTTACAAGCAATCCATTTTTTGTCTTTTCCTAGGGGGCGCTAGCGCGCAATTTTGATTTTTCTGGTTCGGCTCCCTAATATGTTGGGGGGAATTTCCTCACCGACGCGTGTGTCAAATTTGGTGTGCTTTGAGGCATGGTCAGTGGGTCAAAATACAGCGCATAGGCGAGTATCCGTGCGGAAGAAAGAAAGAATAATAATAATAAAACGGACCAGATTCAATAGGGTCCTTGCCTATGGCAAAGGACTCCTGTGGAGTCCTTTGCCATAGGCAGGGCGGACCCTAATAATAAGAAACGTTACAGATTCAATAGGGTCCTTGCATGGCAAAGGACATGGATGTCCTTTGCCATTGCAGGGCGGACCCTAATAATTAAAGCTGCAAGCAGCGTTGGTCGGGTCCGCCGTTGGCCGCCGCCGCCGCCGCCGTGTCCCGAGTCCCGATCTTAGTCAGACCTCCATAGAAGTTTTTGTTTCATCACTCTACGACATTCCTAACAGAATTTACAAGCAGTTTTATCAGTTTATTTTCCTAGGGGGCGCTAGAGCACAATTTTCATTTTTGGGGTTTGGTTTTTTTATTGGATGGCAATTTTCACCAGTCCTGATGTGTGTGTAAAATTTGGTGAGTTTTGAAGCATGTTAAGGGGGTCAAATTATAGATTTGCGTTTCTGGATGTTGTTGATAAATGGCTTTCGCTTGGCATTGTATAGCTTTAACTTGCAATTTGAAGCATTTTAAGGGGGTCAAATTTCAGTTCAAAGAGGCAAAAAAGGCATATTTTGCGAAAATTTTGTTTTGAAGGGGTTTTTGCCAACTTCCTGTTGATTTAGGTATAGAAGTGTTTATTGGAAATGTAGGTCTAAGTCAGACCTACACAGAGGTTTTTGTTTCATGTCTCTACGACATTCCTAACGGAAGTTACAAGCAGTCTGTTTTTTGTCTCTTCCTAGGGGGCGCTAGCGGGCAATTTTCATTTTCGGGGTTTGGTTGCTTAATAAATTGGTCTGCCGCTCCATACCGATGTGTGTGTCAAATTTGGGGAGTTTTGAAGCATGTTAAGGGGGTCAAATTAGGGTGCGAAGGTGCCAGCGCGCCTCTGTTTCCTCTTCCTAGGAGCAGTTTTTTCTGTGTTTTATTCAAAAATTGCAATAGAGCGCAATTTTGAGTTTTAAGGTTTGGTTTTTTTAACTAGATCGCAATTTCTGCCAGTCCTGATGTGTGTGCCAAGTTTGGTGAGTTTTGAAGCATGTTAAGGGGGTCAAATTAGGGTGCGAAGGTGCGAGCGCGCCTTGGGTTGCTGTCCCCGAGCCCCACGGCAGGAGAAGCCTTGCTGCCACTATTTAATGCATTGTGAAAGTAATGCAGTTGTTGTATTGAAGTGAAAATATCAAGCTTCCTGTTGATTTTTGCCAAAGTATGTTAATTATTCAAATGTAGGTCTAAGTCAGACCTACATAGTGGTTTTTGTTTCATGTCTCTACGACATTCCTACCGGAAGTTACAAGCAGTTTTGTCTTTGTTTTCTTCCTAGGAGTAGTTTGTCTGTGTTGTATTCCTAGGGGGCGCTAGAGCACAATTTTGAGTTTTGGAGTTTGGTTTTTTCATCAGCTCGCAATTGTTGCCAGTCCTGATGTGTGTGCCAAGTTTGGTGTGTTTTGAAGCATTTTAAGGGGGTCAAATTACAGCTCAAAGAGGTAAAAATTATCTTTTTTAGGAAAATTTGCGCAGGGGATCTTTGAAGGCGCGTAAAATCAAACCCTTAAAACTTATCAAAATTTTGATCTATACTTTTAATCAGAAGGGTTCAAACTCTCTCCTGTGCGAGTTTGAAGCCGAAACGACAAACTCGCTCAGAGGAGATAACTTTTGAAAAAAGGTGACGGGTTTTCACAAAACCTTTATTTTGAAGGGGTAATTGCCAACTTCCTGTTGATTTTTTCTGCTAGCTGTCAATTATTAAAATGTAGGTCTAAGTGAGACCTACATAGAAGTTTTTGTTTCATGTCTTTCCGACATTCATACCGGAAGTTACAAGCAGTTTTGTCTGTGTTTTCTTCCTAGAAGCAGTTTTTTCTGTGTTTCATTCCAAAAATTTTGTAGAGCGCAATTTTGAGTTTTAGAATTTTTTTTTTTCATTAGATCACAATTTCTGCCAGTCCTGATGTGTGTGCCAAGTTTGGTGAGTTTTGAAGCATTTTAAGGGGGTCAAATTACAGCTCAAAGAGGCAAAAATAGCATTTTTGGTGAAAATTTTGCTTTGAAAGGGTTTTGCAAAATTTCTGTTGATTTTAGGTATAGGACTTTCTGATGGGGAATTTAGATCTAGGTCAGGTCTACGTAGAGGATTTTGTTTCATGTCTCTACGACATTCCTACCGGAAGTTACACGCAATCCATTTTTTGTCTTTTCCTAGGGGGCGCTATTGCGCAATTTTGATTTTTCTGGTTCGGCTCCCTAATATGTTGGGGAGAAACTCCTCACCGACGCGTGTGTCAAATTTGGTGTGCTTTGAGGCATGGTCAGTGGGTCAAAATACAGCGCATATGCGAGTATCGGTGCGGAAGAAAGAAAGAATAATAATTAAAGCTGCAAGCAGCGTTGGTCGGGTCCGCCGTTGGCCGCCGCCGCCGCCGCCGTGTCCCGAGTCCCGATCTTAGTCAGACCAACATAGAGGTCTTTGTTTCATGTCTCTACGACATTCCTAACAGAAGTTACAAGCAGTTTTGTCTGGAAAAAGGTGACGGCTTTTTACAAAACTTTTATTTTGAAGGGGTAATTGCCAACTTCCTGTTGATTTCAACTGAAAGATGCCAATCATCAAAATGTAGGTGTAAGTGAGACCTACGTAGAGTTTTTTGTTTCATGTCTGTCCGACGTTCCTACCAGAAGTTACAAGCAGTTTTATCCGTTTCCTCTTCCTAGGAGCAGTTTTTCTGTGTTTTTTTCAAAAATTGCAATAGAGCGCAATATTGAGTTTTAAGGTTTGGTTTTTTCACTAGATCGCAATTTCTGCCAGTCCTGATGTGTGTGCCAAGTTTGGTGAGTTTTGAAGCATTTTAAGGGGGTCAAATTGCAGCTCAAAGAGGCAAAAATAGCATTTTTTTGCGAAAATTTTGCTTTGAATGAGTTTTTGCAAGATTTCTGTTGATTTTGGGTATAGACATTTTTTATTGGAAATGTAGGTCTAAGTCAGACCTACACAGAGGTTTTTGTTTCATGTCTCTACGACATTCCTGACGGAAGTTACAAGCGATTTGTTTTTGTTTTTTGCTAGGGGGCGCTAGCGCGCAATTTTCATTTTTGGGGTTTGGTTGCTTAATATGTTGGGGAGGGACACCGTACCGACGTGTGTGTCAACTTTGGTGAGTTTTGAAGCATGTTAAGGGGGTCAAATTAGGGTATTGTTTGTGTTGTATTCCTAGGGGGCGCTAGAGCACAATTTTGAGTTTTTGGGTTTGGTTTTTTCATTAGCTCGCAATTGTTGCCAGTCCTGATGTGTGTGCCAAGTTTGGTGAGTTTTGAAGCATTTTAAGGGGGTCAAATTACAGCTCAAAGAGGTAAAAATGATATTTTTTTGGAAAATTTGCGCAGGGGTTCTTTGAAGGCGCGTAAAATCAAAACCTGAAAACTTATCACAACTTTGATCTATACTTTTAATCAGAAGGGTCCAAACTCTCTCCTGAGCGAGTTTGAAGCCGAAACGACAAACGCGCTCAGAGGAGATAACTTTTGAAGAAAGGTGACGGGTTTTCACAAAACTTTTATTTTGAAGGGGTAATTGCCAACTTCCTGTTGATTTTTTCTGCTAGCTGTCAATTATTAAAATGTAGGTCTAAGTGAGACCTACATAGAAGTTTTTGTTTCATGTCTTTCCGGCATTCCTACCCGAAGTTACAAGCAGTTTTGTCTGTGTTTTCTTCCTGGAAGCAGTTTTTTCTGTGTTTTATTGAAAAATTGCGCTAAAGCGCAATTTTGAGTTTTTTTTTTTTTTTTTTTCATTAGATTGCAATTTCTGCCAGTCCTGATGTGTCTTCCAAGTTTGGTGAGTTTTGAAGCATGTTAAGGGGGTCAAATTACAGCTCAAAGGGGCAAAAATAGCATTTTTTTGCGAAAATTTTGCTTTGAATGGGTTTTTGCAAAATTTCTGTTGATTTTAGGTATAGGCATTTCTAATGGGGAATCTAGGTCTAAGTCAGACCTACATAGAGGTTTTTGTTCCATGTCTTTACGACATTCCTAACGGAAGTTACAAGCAGTCTTTTTTTTTTTTTTCGTAGGGGGCGCTAGCGCGCATTTTTCATTTTTGGGGTTTGGTTGCTTAATATGTGTTTTTGCCAAGCCTTACCGATGTGTGTGCCAAATTTGGTGAGTTTTGGAGCATGGTCAGTGGGTCAAATTAGGGTTCAAAGTTGCGGAAGAATAATAATAATAATAATTAAAGCTGCAAGCAGCGTTGGTCGGGTCCGCCGTTGGCCGCCGCCGCCGTGTCCCGAGTCCCGATCTTAGTCAGACCTACATAGAGGTCTTTGTTTCATGTCTCTACGACATTCCTAACAGAAGTTACAAGCAGTTTTGTCTGGAAAAAGGTGACGGCTTTTTACAAAACTTTTATTTTGAAGGGGTAATTGCCAACTTCCTGTTGATTTCAACTGAAAGATGCCAATCATCAAAATGTAGGTCTAAGTGAGACCTACATAGAGGTTTTTGTTTCATGTCTGTCCGACGTTCCTACCAGAAGTTACAAGCAGTTTTATCTGTTTCCTCTTCCTAGGAGCAGTTTTTCTGTGTTTTTTTCAAAAATTGCAATAGAGCGCAATTTTGAGTTTTAAGGTTTGGTTTTTTCACTAGATCGCAATTTCTGCCAGTCCTGATGTGTGTGCCAAGTTTGGTGAGTTTTGAAGCATTTTAAGGGGGTCAAATTGCAGCTCAAAGAGGCAAAAATAGCATTTTTTTGCGAAAATTTTGCTTTGAATGAGTTTTTGCAAGATTTCTGTTGATTTTGGGTATAGACATTTTTTATTGGAAATGTAGGTCTTAGTCAGACCTACACAGAGGTTTTTGTTTCATGTCTCTACGACATTCCTGACGGAAGTTACAAGCGGTTTGTTTTTGTTTTTTGCTAGGGGGCGCTAGCGCGCAATTTAAATTTTTGGGGTTTGGTTGCTTAATATGTTGGGGAGGGACACCGTACCGACGTGTGTGTCAACTTTGGTGAGTTTTGAAGCATGTTAAGGGGGTCAAATTAGGGTATTGTCTGTGTTGTATTCCTAGGGGGCGCTAGAGCACAATTTTGAGTTTTGGGGTTTGGTTTTTTCACTAGATCGCAATTTTTGCCAGTCCTGATGTGTGTGCCAAGTTTGGTGAGTTTTGAAGCATTTTAAGGGGGTCAAATTACAGCTCAAAGAGGTAAAAATGATATTTTTTGGGAAAATTTGCGCAGGGGTTCTTTGAAGGCGCGTAAAATCAAAACCTTAGAACTTATCACAACTTTGTCCGACCACTTTTTTTAAAAGGGTTCAATCTCTCTCCTGTGCGAGTTTGAAGCCGAAACGACAAACGCACTGGGAGGAGTTTCGATTTGAAAAAGGTGACGGGTTTTTACAAAACTTTTATTTTGAAGGGGTAATTGCCAACTTCCTGTTGATTATTTCTGCTAGCTGTCAATTACTAAAATGTAGGTCTTAATGAGACCTACATAGAAGTTTTTGTTTCATGTCTTTCCGGCATTCCTACCCGAAGTTACAAGCAGTTTTGTCTGTGGTTTCTTCCTGGAAGCAGTTTTTTCTGTGTTTTATTGAAAAATTGCGCTAGAGCACAATTTTGAGATTTTTTTTTTTTTTTTTTCATTAGATCACAATTTCTGCCAGTCCTGATGTGTGTTCCAAGTTTGGTGAGTTTTGAAGCATTTTAAGGGGGTCAAATTGCAGCTCAAAGAGGCAAAAATAGCGTTTTTTGGCGAAAATTTTGCTTTGAAAGGGTTTTGCAAAATTTCTGTTGATTTTAGGTATAGGAGTTTCTGATGGGGAATTTAGGTCTAGGTCAGTTCTACATAGAGGATTTTGTTTCATGTCTCTACGACATTCCTACCGGAAGTTACAAGCAATTCTTTTTTTTTTTTTCGTAGGGGGCGCTAGCGCGCATTTTTCATTTTTGGGGTTTGGTTGCTTAATACGTGTTTTTGGCAAGCCTTACCGATGTGTGTGCCAAATTTGGTGAGTTTTGGAGCATGGTCAGTGGGTCAAATTAGGGTTCAAAGCTGCGGAAGAATAATAATAATTAAAGCTGCAAGCAGCGTTGGTCGGGTCCGCCGTTGGCCGCCGCCGCCGTGTCCCGAGTCCCGATCTTAGTCAAACCAACATAGAGGTTTTTATTTCATGTCTCTACGACATTTCTAACAGAAGTTACATGCAGTTTTGTCTGGGTTTTTTCCTAGGGGGCGCTAAGCGCAATTTAGATTTTTGGGGTTTGGTTTTTTATTAGATGGCAGTTTTTGCCAGTCCTGATATGTGTGTAAAATTTGGTGAGTTTTGAATAATGTTAAGGGGGTGAAATTACAGATCGGCGATTCTGGATGTTGTTGATAAATGGCTTTCGGTCTGCATAACAGAGCTTTAACTAGCACTTTGAAGCATTTTAAGTGGGTCAAATTACAGCTCAAAGAGGCAAAAACGTCATTTTTTAGGAAAAGTTGCGCAGGGGTTTTTTGAAGGCGCGTAAAATCAAAACCTTAAAACTTATGAAAACTTTGATCTATACTTTTGATCAAAAGGGTTCAAAGTCTCCCCTGTGCGAGTTTGAAGCCGAAACGACAAACGGGCTCAGAGGAGATAACTTTTGAAGAAAGGTGACGGGTTTTCACAAAACTTTTATTTTGAAGGGGCAATTTTTAACTTCCTGTTGATTTTTGCCGAAGGATGTCAATTATCGAAATGTAGGTCTAAGTCAGACCTACCTAGAAGTTTTTGTTTAATGTCTTTCCGACATTCCTACCGGAAGTTACAAGGAGTTTTGTCTGTGTTTTCTTCTTGGAAGCAGTTTTTTCTGTGTTTTATTGAAAAATTGCGCTAGAGCGCAATTTTTAGTTTTATTATTATTTTTTTTCATTAGATTGCAATTTCTGCCAGTCCTGATGTGTCTGCCAAGTTTGGTGAGTTTTGAAGCATTTTAAGGGGGTCAAATTACAGCTCAAAGGGGCAAAAATAGCATTTTTTAGCGAAAATTTTGCTTTAAATGGGTTTTTGCAAAATTTCTGTTGATTTTAGGTATAGGCATTTCTAATGGGGAATCTAGGTCTAAGTCAGACCTACATAGAGGTTTTTGTTCCATGTCTTTACGACATTCCTAACGGAAGTTACAAGCAGTCTGTTTTTTTTTTTTCGTAGGGGGCGCTAGCGCGCATTTTTAATTTTTGGGGTTTGGTTGCTTAATATGTGTTTTTGCCAAGCCTTACCGATGTGTGTTTAAAATTTGGTGAGTTTTGGACCATGGTCAGTGGGTCAAATTAGGGTTCGAAGCTGCGGAAGAATAATAATAATTAAAGCTGCAAGCAGCGTTGGTCGGGTCCGCCGTTGGCCGCCGCCGCCGCCGCCGTGTCCCGAGTCCCGATCTTAGTCAGACCAACATAGAGGTCTTTGTTTCATGTCTCTACGACATTCCTAACAGAAGTTACAAGCAGTTTTGTCTGGAAAAAGGTGACGGCTTTTTACAAAACTTTTATTTTGAAGGGGTAATTGCCAACTTCCTGTTGATTTTAACTGAAAGATACCACCTATCAAAATGTAGGTCTAAGTGAGACCTACATAGAGGTTTTTGTTTCATGTCTGTCAAACGTTCCTACCAGAAGTTACAAGCAGTTTTATCCGTTTCCTCTTCCTAGGAGCAGTTTTTCTGTGTTTTTTTCAAAAATTGCAATAGAGCGCAATTTTGAGTTTTAAGGTTTGGTTTTTTCACTAGATCGCAATTTCTGCCAGTCCTGATGTGTGTGCCAAGTTTGGTGAGTTTTGAAGCATTTTAAGGGGGTCAAATTACAACTCAAAGAGGCTAAAATAGCATTTTTTGCGTAAATATTGCTTTGAATGAGTTTTTGCAAAATTTCTGTTGATTTTGGGTATAGACGTTTTCATTGGAAATGTAGGTCTACGACATTCCTAACGGAAGTTACAAGCAGTCTGTGTTTTGTCTCTTACTAGGGGGCGCTAGCGTGTAATTTTCATTTTTGGGGTTTGGTTGCTTAATAAGTTGGTCTGCCGCTCCATACCGATGTGAGTGTCAAATTTGGTGAGTTTTGAAGCATGTTAAGGGGGTCAAATTAGGGTGCGAAAGTGCGAGCGCGCCTTGGGTTGCTGTCCCCGAGCCCCACGGCAGGAGAAGCCTTGCTGCCACTATTTAATGCATTGTGAAAGTAATGCTGTTGTTGTATTGAAGTGAAAATATCAAGCTCCCTGTTGATTTTTGCCAAAGTATGTTAATTATTCAAATGTAGGTCTAAGTCAGACCTACATAGTGGTTTTTGTTTCATGTCTCTCTGACATTCCTACCGGAAGTTACAAGCAGTTTTGTCTTTGTTTTCTTCCTAGGAGCAGTTTGTCTGTGTTGTATTCCTAGGGGGCGCTAGAGCGCAATTTTGAGTTTTGGAGTTTGGTTTTTTCATCAGCTCGCAATTGTTGCCAGTCCTGATGTGTGTGCCAAGTTTGGTGAGTTTTGAAGCATTTTAAGGGGGTCAAATTACAGCTCAAATAGGCAAAAATGACATTTTTTAGGAAAATTTGCGCAGGGGTTCTTTGAACGCGCGTAAAATCAAAACCGGAAAACTTATCACAATTTTGTCCGACCACTTTTTTTAAAAGGGTTCACTCTCTCTCCTGTGCAAGTTTGAAGCCGAAACGACAAACGCACTGGGAGGAGTTTCGATTTGAAAAAGGTGACGGGTTTTCACGAAAACTTTTATTTTGAAGGGGTAATTGCCAACTTCCTGTTGATTTTTTCTGCTAGCTGTCAGTTATTAAAATGTAGGTCTAAGTAAGACCTACATAGAAGTTTTTGTTTCATGTCTTTCCGACATTCCTACCGGAAGTTACAAGCAGTTTTGTCTGTGTTTTCTTCCTAGAAGCAGTTTTTTCTGTGTTTCATTCCAAAAATTTTGTAGAGCGCAATTTTGAGTTTTAGAAAAAAAATTTTTCATTACATCACAATTTCTGCCAGTCCTGATGTGTCTGCCAAGTTTGGTGAGTTTTGAAGCATTTTAAGGGGGTCAAATTACAGCTCAAATAGGCAAAAATAGCATTTTTGGCGAAAATTTTGCTTTGAAAGGGTTTTGCAAAATTTCTGTTGATTTTGGGTATAGGAGTTTCTGATGGGGAATTTAGGTCTCGGTCAGTTCTACATAGAGGATTTTGTTTCATGTCTCTACGACATTCCTACCGGAAGTTACAAGCAATCCATTTTTTGTCTTTTCCTAGGGGGCGCTAGAGCGCAATTTTGATTTTTCTGGTTCGGCTCCCTAATATGTTGGGGAGAAACTCCTCACCGACGCGTGTGTCAAATTTGGTGTGCTTTGAGGCATGGTCAGTGGGTCAAAATACAGCGCATAGGCGAGTATCGGTGCGGAAGAAAGAAAGAATAATAATAAAACGCAGCAGGAACAATAGGGTCCTTGCCATGGCAAAGGACAGAGTCCTTTGCTGGCAGTGCGGACCCTAATAATAATAATAATAATAATAATAATAAGAAACCTTACAGATTCAATAGGGTCCTTGCCATGGCAAAGGACATGGAGTCCTTTGCTGGCAGGGCGGACCCTAATAAGAAAACGTTACAGATTCAATAGGGTCCTTGCATGGCAAAGGACATGGATGTCCTTTGCCATTGCAGGGCGGACCCTAATAAGAATAATAATAATAAAACGCAGCAGATTCAATAGGGTCCTTGCATGGCAAAGGACATGGATGTCCTTTGCCATTGCAGGGCGGACCCTAATTAAAGCTGCAAGCAGCGTTGGTCGGGTCCGCCGTTGGCCGCCGCCGCCGTGTCCCGAGTCCCGATCTTAGTCAGACCTCCATAGAAGTTTTTGTTTCATCACTCTACGACATTCCTAACAGAATTTACAAGCAGTTTTATCAGTTTATTTTCCTAGGGGGCGCTAGAGCACAATTTTCATTTATGGGGTTTGGTTTTTTTATTGGATGGCAATTTTCACCAGTCCTGATGGGTGTGTAAAATTTGGTGAGTTTTGAAGCATGTTAAGGGGGTCAAATTATAGATTTGCGTTTCTGGATGTTGTTGATAAATGGCTTTCGCTTGGCATTGTATAGCTCTAACTTGCACTTTGAAGCATTTTAAGGGGGTCAACTTTCAGTTCAAAGAGGCAAAAAAGGCATATTTTGCGAAAATTTTGATTGAAGGGGTTTTTGCCAACTTCCTGTTGATTTTAGGTACATAAGTGTTTATTGGAAATGTAGGTCTAAGTCAGACCTACACAGAGGTTTTTGTTTCATGTCTCTACGACATTCCTAACGGAAGTTACAAGCAGTCTGTTTTTTGTCTCTTCCTAGGGGGCGCTAGCGGGCAATTTTCATTTTTGGGGTTTGGTAGCTTAATAAGTTGGTCTGCCGCTCCATACCGACGTGTGTGTCAAATTTGGTGAGTTTTGAAGCATGTTAAGGGGGTCAAATTACAGATTGGCGTTTCTGGATGTTGTTGATAAATGGCTTTCGCTTGGCATAGTATAGCTTTAACTTACACTTTGAAGCATTTTAAGGGGGCCAAATATTAGTTCAAAGAGGCAAAAAAGGCATTTTTTGCAAAAATTTAGTTTTGAAGGGGTTTTTTCCAACTTCCTGTTGATTTTAGGTACAGAAGTGTTTATTGGAAATGTAGGTCTAAGTCAGACCTACACAGAGGTTTTTGTTTCATGTCTCTACGACATTCCTAACGGAAGTTACACGCAGTCTGATTTTTGTCCCTTCCTAGGGGGCGCTAGCGCGCAATTTTAATTTTTGGGGTTTGGTTGCTTAATAAGTTGGTCTGCCGCTCCATACCGATGTGTGTGTCAAATTTGGTGAGTTTTGAAGCATGTTAAGGGGGTCAAATTAGGGTGCGAAGGTGCGAGCGCGCCTTGGGTTGCTGTCCCCGAGCCCCATGGTCGAAGAAGCTCTGCTGCCACTATTTAATGCATTGTGAAAGTAATGCAGTTGTTGTATTGAAGTGAAAATATCAAGCTTCCTGTTGATTTTGGCCAAAGTATGTTAATTATTCAAATGTAGGTCTAAGTCAGACCTACATAGTGGTTTTTGTTTCATGTCTCTCTGACATTCCTACCGGAAGTTACAAGCAGTTTTGTCTTTGTTTTCTTCCTAGGAGCAGTTTGTCTGTGTTGTATTCCTAGGGGGCGCTAGAGCACAATTTTGAGTTTTGGGGTTTGGTTTTTTCATTAGCTCGCAATTGTTGCCAGTCCTGATGTGTGTGCCAAGTTTGGTGAGTTTTGAAGCATTTTAAGGGGGTCAAATTACAGCTCAAAGAGGTAAAAATTATCTTTTTTAGGAAAATTTGCGCAGGGGATCTTTGAAGGCGCGTAAAATCAAACCCTTAAAACTTATCAAAATTTTGATCTATACTTTTAATCAGAAGGGTTCAAACTCTCTCCTGTGCGAGTTTGAAGCTGAAACGACAAACACGCTCAGAGGAGATAACTTTTGAAGAAAGGTGACGGGTTTTCACAAAACTTTTATTTTGAAGGGGTAATTGACAACTTCCTGTTGATTTTTTCTGCAGGCTGTCAATTATTAAAATGTAGGTCTAAGTGAGACCTACATCGTCGTTTTTGTTTCATGTCTTTCCGGCATTCCTACCGGAAGTTACAAGCAGTTTTGTCTGTGTTTTCCTCCTGAAAGCAGTTTTGTCTGTGTTTTATTCAAAAATTGCGCTAGAGCGCAATTTTGAGTTTTATTAATTTTTTTTTTCATTAGATCGCAATTTCTGCCAGTCCTGGTGTGTCTGCCAAGTTTGGTGAGTTTTGAAGCATTCTAAGGGGGTCAAATTGCAGCTCAAAGAGGCAAAAATAGCATTTTTTTGCGAAAATGTTGCTTTGAATGAGTTTTTGCAAAATTTCTGTTGATTTTGGGTATAGACATTTTTTATTGGAAATGTAGGTCTAAGTCAGACCTACACAGAGGTTTTTGTTCCATGTCTCTACGACATTCCTGACGGAAGTTACAAGCAGTCTGTTATTTTTTTTTTCCTAGGGGGCGCTAGTGCGCAATTTTCATTTTTGGGATATGGTTGCTTAATATGTTGGTCTGTCCCAGTAGACCGACGTGTGTGTCAACTTTGGTGAGTTTTGAAGCATGTTAAGGGGGTCAAATTAGGGTGAGAAGGTGCGGAATAAACAATAATAATAATTAAAGCTGCAAGCAGCGTTGGTCGGGTCCGCCGTTGGCCGCCGCCGCCGCCGTGTGCCGAGTCCCGAGTCCTGATCTTAGTCAGACCAACATAGAGGTCTTTGTTTCATGTCTCTACGACATTCCTAACAGAAGTTACAAGCAGTTTTGTCTGGAAAAAGGTGACGGCTTTTTACAAAACTTTTATTTTGAAGGGGTAATTGCCAACTTCCTGTTGATTTTAACTGAAAGATGCCACCTATCAAAATGTAGGTCTAAGTGAGACCTACATAGAAGTTTTTGTTTCATGTCTGTCCGACGTTCCTACCAGAAGTTACAAGCAGTTTTATCCGTTTCCTCTTCCTAGGAGCAGTTTTTCTGTGTTTTTTTCAAAAATTGCAATAGAGCGCAATTTTGAGTTTTAAGGTTTGGATTTTTCACTAGATCGCAATTTCTGCCAGTCCTGATGTGTGTGCCAAGTTTGGTGTGTTTTGAAGCATGTTAAGGGGGTCAAATTACAGATTGGCGTTTCTGGATGTTGTTGATAAATGGCTTTCGCTTGGCATAGTATAGCTTTAACTTGCACTTTGAAGCATTTTAAGGGGGTCAAATCTCAGTTCAAAGAGGCAAAAAAGGCAATTTTTGCCAAAATTTTGTTTTGAAGGGGTTTTTGCCAACTTCCTGTTGATTTTAGGTACAGAAGTTTTACATTGGAAATGTAGGTGTAAGTCAGACCTACATAGAGGTTTTTGTTTCATGTCTCTACGACATTCCTAACGGAAGTTACAAGCAGTCTGTTTTTTGTCCCTTCCTAGGGGGCGCTAGCGCGCAATTTTCATTTTTGGGGTTTGGTTGCTTAATAAGTTGGTCTGCCGCTCCATACCGACGTGTGTGTCAAATTTGGGGAGTTTTGAAGCATGTTAAGGGGGTCAAATTACAGATTGGCGTTTCTGGATGTTGTTGGTAAATGGTTTTCGCTTGGCATAGTATAGCTTTAACTTGCACTTTGAAGCATTTTAAGGGGGCCAAATATCAGTTCAAAGAGGCAAAAAAGGCATTTTTTGCAAATATTTTGTTTTGAAGGGGTTTTTGCCAACTTCCTGTTGATTTTAGGTATAGAAGTATTTTATGAAATGTAGGTCTAAGTCAGACCTACATAGAGGTTTTTGTTTCATGTCTCTACGACATTCCTAACGGAAGTTACAAGCAGTTTTTTCTGGGTTTTTTCCTAGGGGGCGCTGGAGCGCAATTTTGATTTTTGGGGTTTGCTTTTTTATTAGATGGCAATTTTCGGCAGTCCTGATGTGTGTGTAAAATTTGGTGAGTTTTGAATTATGTTAAGGGGGTGAAATTACAGATCAGGGATTCTGGATGTTGTTGATAAATGGCTTTCGGTCTGCATAACAGAGCTTTAACTTGCACTCTGACGCATTTTAAGGGGGTCAAATTATAGCTCAAAGAGGCAAAAAATACATTTTTTAGGAAAATTTGCACAGGGGTTTTTTGAAGGCGCGTAAAATCCAAACCGGAGCAGTAATCAAAACTCCTTCGACAACTTTTAATCAGAAGGGTTCAAACTCTCTCCTGTGCGAGTTTGAAGCCAAAACGACAAACGGACTCAGAGGAGATAATGTTTGAAAAAAGGCGACGGGTGTTTACAAAACTTTTATTTTGAAGGGGTAATTTTATACTTCCTGTTGATTTTTCTGCGGGATTTCAAATATAAAAATGTAGGTCAAAGTGAGACCTACATAGTGGTTTTTGTTTCATGTCTGTCCGACATTCCTACTGGAAGTTACAAGCAGTTTTGTCTGTTTTCTCTTCCTAGGAGCAGTTTTTTCTGTGTTTTATTCAAAAATTGCGCTAGAGCGCAATTTTGAGTTTTATTATTTTTTATTTTCATTAGATCGCAATTTCTGCCAGTCCTGAGGTGTGTGCCAAGTTTGGTGAGTTTTGAAGCATTTTAAGGGGGTCAAATTACAGCTCAAAGAGGCAAAAATAGCATTTTTTGCGAAAATTTTGCTTTGAAGACGTTTTTGCCAACTTCCTGTTGATTTTAGGTATAGAACATTTTTATTGGAAATGTTCATCTAAGTCAGACCTACATATAGGTTTTTGTTTCAAGTCTCTACGACATTCCTAATGGAAGTTACAAGCAGTCCGTTTTTTGTTTCTTCCTAGGGGGCGCTAGCGCGCAATTTTGATTTTTAGTGCTCGGTTTTTTTATTAGATGGCAATTTTCGCAGATCCTGATGTGTGTGTCAAATATGGTGAGTTTTGAAGCATGTTAAGTGGGTCAAATTTCAGCTGGAAACGGCGGCGGAATAATAAAGAATAATAATAATTAAAGCTGCAAGCAGCGTTGGTCGGGTCCGCCGTTGGCCGCCGCCGCCGCCGCCGTGTCCCGAGTCCCGATCTTAGTCAGACCAACATAGAGGTCTTTGTTTCATGTCTCTACGACATTCCTAACAGAAGTTACAAGCAGTTTTGTCTGGAAAAAGGTGACGGCTTTTTACAAAACTTTTATTTTGAAGGGGTAATTGGCAACTTCCTGTTGATTTTAACTGAAAGATGCCAATTATCAAAATGTAGGTCTAAGTCAGACCTACACAGAGGTTTTTGTTTCATGTCTCTACGACATTCCTAACGGAAGTTACAAGCAGTCTGTTTTTTGTATCTTCCTAGGGGGCGCTAGCGCGCAATTTTCATTTTTGGGGTTTGGTTACCTATAATGTTGGTCTGCCGCTCCATACCGACGTGTGTGTCAAATTTGGTGAGTTTTGAAGCATGTTAAGGGGGTCAAATTAGGGTATTGTCTGTGTTGTATTCCTAGGGGGCGCTAGAGCACAATTTTGAGTTTTGGAGTTTGGTTTTTTCATCAGCTCGCAATTTTTGCCAGTCCTGATGTGTGTGCCAAGTTTGGTGAGTTTTGAAGCATTTTAAGGGAGTCAAATTACAGCTCAAAGAGGTAAAAATGATATTTTTTTGGAAAATTTGCGCAGGGGTTCTTTGAAGGCGCGTAAAATCAAAACCTTAGAACTTATCACAACTTTGTCCGACCACTTTTTTTAAAAGGGTTCAATCTCTCTCCTGTGCGAGTTTGAAGCCGAAACGACAAACGCACTGGGAGGAGTTTCGATTTGAAAAAGGTGACGGGTTTTTACAAAACTTTTATTTTGAAGGGGTAATTGCCAACTTCCTGTTGATTATTTCTGCTAGCTGTCAATTACTAAAATGTAGGTCTTAATGAGACCTACATAGAAGTTTTTGTTTCATGTCTTTCCGGCAGTCCTACCCGAAGTTACAAGCAGTTTTGTCTGTGGTTTCTTCCTGGAAGCAGTTTTTTCTGTGTTTTATTGAAAAATTGCGCTAGAGCACAATTTTGAGATTTTTTTTTTTTTTTTTTCATTAGATCACAATTTCTGCCAGTCCTGATGTGTGTGCCAAGTTTGGTGAGTTTTGAAGCATGTTAAGGGGGTCAAATTGCAGCTCAAAGAGGCAAAAATAGCGTTTTTTGGCGAAAATTTTGCTTTGAAAGGGTTTTGCAAAATTTCTGTTGATTTTAGGTATAGGAGTTTCTGATGGGGAATTTAGGTCTAGGTCAGTTCTACATAGAGGATTTTGTTTCATGTCTCTACGACATTCCTAACGGAAGTTACGAGCAATCTGTTTTTTGATTTTCGTAGGGGGCGCTAGAGCGCATTTTTCATTTTTCGGGTTTGGTTTTTTTATTAGATGGCAATTTTCGCCAGTTCTGATGAGTGTGTGAAATTTGGTGAGTTTTGGAGCATGGTCAGTGGGTCAAATTAAGGTTCAAAGAGGCGGCGGAATAATAATAATAATAAATAATAATAAACGCAGCAGATTCAATAGGGTCCTTGCATGGCAAAGGACATGGATGTCCTTTGCCATTGCAGGGCGGACCCTAATAATTAAAGCTGCAAGCAGCGTTGGTCGGGTCCGCCGTTGGCCGCCGCCGCCGCCGCCGTGTCCCGAGTCCCGATCTTAGTCAGACCAACATAGAGGTCTTTGTTTCATGTCTCTACGACATTCCTAACAGAAGTTACAAGCAGTTTTGTCTGGAAAAAGGTGACGGCTTTTTACAAAACTTTTATTTTGAAGGGGTAATTGGCAACTTCCTGTTGATTTTAACTGAAAGATGCCAATTATCAAAATGTAGGTCTAAGTCAGACCTACACAGAGGTTTTTCTTTCATGTCTCTACGACATTCCTGACGGAAGTTACAAGCGGTTTGTTTTTGTTTTTTGCTAGGGGGCGCTAGCGCGCAATTTTCATTTTTGGGGTTTGGTTGCTTAATATGTTGGGGTGGGACACCGTACCGACGTGTGTGTCAACTTTGGTGAGTTTAGAAGCATGTTAAGGGGGTCAAATTAGGGTATTGTCTGTGTTGTATTCCTAGGGGGCGCTAGAGCACAATTTTGAGTTTTGGGGTTTGGTTTTTTCATTAGCTCGCAATTGTTGCCAGTCCTGATGTGTGTGCCAAGTTTGGTGAGTTTTGAATTATTTTAAGGGGGTCAAATTACAGCTCAAATAGGCAAAAATGACATTTTTTAGGAAAATTTGCGCAGGGCGTCTTTGAAGGCGCGTAAAATCAAAACCTTAAAACTTATCACAATTTTGTCCGACCACTTTTTTTAAAAGGGTTCAATCTCTCTCCTGTGCGAGTTTGAAGCCGAAACGACAAACGCACTGGGAGGAGTTTTGATTTGAAAAAGGTGACGGGTTTTCACGAAAACTTTTATTTTGAAGGGGTAATTGCCAACTTCCTGTTGATTTTTTCTGCTAGCTGTCAATTACTAAAATGTAGGTCTAAGTAAGACCTACCTAGAAGTTTTTGTTTCATGTCTTTCCGACATTCCTACCGGAAGTTACAAGTAGTTTTGTCTGTGTTTTCTTCCTAGAAGCAGTTTTTTCTGTGTTTCATTCAAAAAATTTTGTAGAGCGCAATTTTGAGTTTTATAATTTTTATTTTTCATTAAATCACAATTTCTGCCAGTCCTGATGTGTCTGCCAAGTTTGGTGAGTTTTGAAGCATTTTAAGGGGGTCAAATTACAGCTCAAAGAGGCAAAAATAGCATTTTTTGCAAAAATTTTGCTTTGAAAGGGTTTTGCAAAATTTCTGTTGATTTTAGGTATAGGAGTTTCTGATGGGGAATTTAGGTCTAGGTCAGTTCTACATAGAGGATTTTGTTTCATGTCTCTACGACATTCCTACCGGAAGTTACAAGCAATTCTTTTTTTTTTTTTCCTAGGGGGCGCTAGAGCGCAATTTTGATTTTTCTGGTTTGGCTCCCTAATATGTTGGGGAGAAACTCCTCACCGACGCGTGTGTCAATTTTGGTGTGCTTTGAGGCATGGTCAGTGGGTCAAATACAGCGCTTTGGCGAGTATCGTTGCGGAAGAAAGAATAATAATAGTGAAGAATAATAAAACGCAGCAGATTCAATAGGGTCCTTGCCTTAGCAAAGGACATGGATGTCCTTTGCTGGCAGGGCGGACCCTAATAAAACGCAGCAGATTCAATAGGGTCCTTGCATGGCAAAGGACATGGATGTCCTTTGCCATTGCAGGGCGGACCCTAATAAAACGCAGCAGATTCAATAGGGTCCTTGCATGGCAAAGGACATGGATGTCCTTTGCCATTGCAGGGCGGACCCTAATTAAAGCTGCAAGCAGCGTTGGTCGGGTCCGCCGTTGGCCGCCGCCGCCGCCGCCGTGTCCCGAGTCCCGATCTTAGTCAGACCAACATAGAGGTCTTTGTTTCATGTCTCTACGACATTCCTAACAGAAGTTACAAGCAGTTTTGTCTGGAAAAAGGTGACGTCTTTTTACAAAACTTTTATTTTGAAGGGGTAATTCCCAACTTCCTGTTGATTTTAACTGAAAGATGCCACCTATCAAAATGTAGGTCTAAGTGAGACCTACATAGAGGTTTTTGTTTCATGTCTGTCCGACATTCCTACCAGAAGTTACAAGCAGTTTTATCCGTTTCCTCTTCCTAGGAGCAGTTTTTCTGTGTTTTTTTCAAAAATTGCAATAGAGCGCAATGTTGAGTTTTATGGTTTGGTTTTTTCACTAGATCGCAGTTTTTGCCAGTCCTGATGTGTGTGCCAAGTTTGGTGAGTTTTGAAGCATTTTAAGGGGGTCAAATTACAGCTCAAAGAGGCAAAAATAGCATTATTTGCGTAAATGTTGCTTTGAATTAGTTTTTGCAAAATTTCTGTTGATTTTGGGTACAGACGTTTTTATTGGAAATGTAGGTCTAAGTCAGACCTACACAGAGGTTTTTGTTTCATGTCTCTACGACATTCCTAACGGAAGTTACAAGTAGTCTGTGTTTTGTCTCTTACTAGGGGGCGCTAGCGCGCAATTTTCATTTTTGGGGTTTGGTTGCTTAATAAGTTGGTCTGCCGCTCCATACCGATGTGAGTGTCAAATTTGGTGAGTTTTGAAGCATGTTAAGGGGGTCAAATTAGGGTGCGAAGCTGCGAGCGCGCCTTGGGTTGCTGTCCCCGAGCCCCAGGGCTTAAGACGCCTTCGTCCCACTATTTAATGCATTGTGAAAGTAATGCAGTTGTTGTATTGAAGTGCAAATATCTAGCTTCCTGTTGATTTTTGCCAAAGTATGTTAATTATTCAAATGTAGGTCTAAGTCAGACCTACATAGTGGTTTTTGTTTCATGTCTCTCTGACATTCCTACCGGAAGTTACAAGCAGTTTTGTCTTTGTTTTCTTCCTAGGAGCAGTATGTCTGTGTTGTATTCGTAGGGGGCGCTAGAGCACAATTTTGAGTTTTGGAGTTTGGTTTTTTCATTAGCTCGCAATTGTTGCCAGTCCTGATGTGTGTGCCAAGTTTGGTGAGTTTTGAAGCATTTTAAGGGGGTCAAATTACAGCTCAAAGAGGCAAAAATTAAATTTTTTTGGAAAATTTGCGCAAGGGTTCTTTGAAGGCGCGTAAAATCAAAACCGGAGAATTTATCACAAATTTGTTCGACCACTTTTTTTAAAAGGGTTTAATCTCTCTCCTGTGCGAGTTTGAAGGCGAAACGACAAACGCACTGGGAGGAGTTTCGATTTGAAAAAGGTGACGGGTTTTCACGAAAACTTTTATTTTGAAGGGGTAATTGCCAACTTCCTGTTGATTTTTTCTGCTAGCTGTCAACTATTAAAATATAGGTCTAAGTAAGACCTACATATAAGTTTTTGTTTCATGTCTTTCCGACATTCCTACCGGAAGTTACAAGCAGTTTTGTCTGTGTTTTCTTCCTAGAAGCAGTTTTTTCTGTGTTTCATTCAAAAAATTTTGTAGAGCGCAATTTTGAGTTTTATAATTTTTTTTTTTCATTAAATCACAATTTCTGCCAGTCCTGATGTGTCTGCCAAGTTTGGTGAGTTTTGAAGCATTTTAAGGGGGTCAAATTACAGCTCAAAGAGGCAAAAATAGCATTTTTTGTGAAAATTTTGCTTTGAAAGGGTTTTGCAAAATTTATGTTGATTTTAGGTATAGGCATTTCTGATGGGGAATTTAGGTCTTAGTCAGACCTACATAGAGGATTTTGTTTCATGTCTCTACGACATTCCTAACCGAAGTTACAAGCAATTCATTTTTTGTCTTTTCCTAGGGGGCGCTAGAGCGCAATTTTGATTTTTGGGGTTTGGCTCCCTAATATGTTGGGAAGAAACTCCTCACCGACGCGTGTGTAAAATTTGGTGAGTTTTGAAGCATGGTCAGGGGGTCAAAATACAGCGCATAGGCGAGTATCGGTGCGGAAGAAAGAAAGAATAATAAAACGCTACAGATTCAATAGGGTCCTTGCCATGGCAAAGGACATGGAGTCCTTTGCTGGCAGGGCGGACCCTAATTAAAGCTGCAAGCAGCGTTGGTCGGGTCCGCCGTTGGCCGCCGCCGCCGTGTCCCGAGTCCCGATCTTAGTCAGACCAACATAGAGGTCTTTGTTTCATCACTCTACGACATTCCTAACGGAAGTTACAAGCAGTCTGTTTTTTGTCTCTTCCTAGGGGGCGCTAGCGCGCAATTTTCATTTTTGGAGTTTGGTTGCTTAATAAGTTGGTCTGCCGCTCCATACCGATGTGTGTGTCAAATTTGGTGAGTTTTGAAGCATGTTAAGGGGGTCAAATTAGGGTGCGAAGGTGCGAGCGCGCCTTGGGTTGCTGTCCCCGAGCCCCAGGGCTTAAGACGCCTTCGTCCCACTATTTAATGCATTGTGAAAGTAATGCAGTTGTTGTATTGAAGTGAAAATATCAAGCTCCCTGTTGATTTTTGCCAAAGTATGTTAATTATTCAAATGTAGGTCTAAGTCAGACCTACATAGTGGTTTTTGTTTCATGTCTCTACGACATTCCTACCGGAAGTTACAAGCAGTTTTGTCTTTGTTTTCTTCCTAGGAGCAGTTTGTCTGTGTTGTATTCCTAGGGGGCGCTAGAGCACAATTTTGAGTTTTGGAGTTTGGTTTTTTTATCAGCTCGCAATTGTTGCCAGTCCTGATGTGTGTGCCAAGTTTGGTGAGTTTTGAAGCATTTTAAGGGGGTCAAATTACAGCTCAAATAGGCAAAAATGACATTTTTTAGGAAACTTTGCGCAGGGCGTCTTTGAAGGCGCGAAAAATCAAAACCTTAAAACTTATCACAACTTTGATCTATACTTTTAATCGGAAGGGTCCAAACTCTCTCCTGAGCGAGTTTGAAGCCGAAACGACAAACGCGCTCAGAGGAGATAACTTTTGAAGAAAGGTGACGGGTTTTCACAAAACTTTTATTTTGAAGGGGTAATTGCCAACTTCCTGTTGATTATTTCTGCTAGCTGTCAATTACTAAAATGTAGGTCTTAATGAGACCTACATAGAAGTTTTTGTTTCATGTCTTTCCGGCATTCCTACCCGAAGTTACAAGCAGTTTTGTCTGTGGTTTCTTCCTGGAAGCAGTTTTTTCTGTGTTTTATTGAAAAATTGCGCTAGAGCACAATTTTGAGATTTTTTTTTTTTTTTTTTCATTAGATCACAATTTCTGCCAGTCCTGATGTGTGTGCCAAGTTTGGTGAGTTTTGAAGCATTTTAAGGGGGTCAAATTGCAGCTCAAAGAGGCAAAAATAGCGTTTTTTGGCGAAAATTTTGCTTTGAAAGGGTTTTGCAAAATTTCTGTTGATTTTAGGTATAGGAGTTTCTGATGGGGAATTTAGGTCTAGGTCAGTTCTACATAGAGGATTTTGTTTCATGTCTCTACGACATTCCTACCGGAAGTTACAAGCAGTCTGTTTTTTTTTTTTCGTAGGGGGCGCTAGCGCGCATTTTTCATTTTTGGGGTTTGGTTGCTTAATACGTGTTTTTGGCAAGCCTTACCGATGTGTGTGCCAAATTTGGTGAGTTTTGGAGCATGGTCAGTGGGTCAAATTAGGGTTCGAAGTTGCGGAAAAATAATAATAATTAAAGCTGCAAGCAGCGTTGGTCGGGTCCGCCGTTGGCCGCCGCCGCCGTGTCCCGGGTCCCGATCTTAGTCAAACCAACATAGAGGTTTTTATTTCATGTCTTTACGACATTTCTAACAGAAGTTACATGCAGTTTTGTCTGGGTTATTTCCTAGGGGGCGCTAAGCGCAATTTAGATTTTTGGGGTTTGGTTTTTTATTAGATGGCAGTTTTTGCCAGTCCTGATATGTGTGTAAAATTTGGTGAGTTTTGAAGCATGTTAAGGGGGTGAAATTACAGATCGGCGATTCTGGATGTTGTTGATAAATGGCTTTCGGTCTGCATAACACAGCTTTAACTAGCACTTTGAAGCATTTTAAGTGGGTCAAATTACAGCTCAAAGAGGCAAAAACGTCATTTTTTAGGAAAAGTTGCGCAGGGGTTTTTTGAAGGCGCGTAAAATCCAAACCGGAGCAGTAATCAAAACTTTGATCTATACTTTTAATCAGAAGTGTCCAAACTCTCTCCTGTGCGAGTTTGAAGCCGAAACGACAAACGGGCTCAGAGGAGATAACTTTTGAAGAAAGGTGACGGGTTTTCACAAAACTTTTATTTTGAAGGGGCAATTTTTAACTTCCTGTTGATTTTTGCCGAAGGATGTCAATTATCGAAATGTAGGTCTAAGTCAGACCTACCTAGAAGTTTTCGTTTCATGTCTTTCCGGCATTCCTACCGGAAGTTACAAGCAGTTTTGTCTGTGTTTTCTTCCTGGAAGCAGTTTTTTCTGTGTTTTATTGAAAAATTGCGCTAGAGCGCAATTTTGAGTTTTATTATTATTTTTTTTCATTAGATCGCAATTTCTGCCAGTCCTGATGTGTGTGCCAAGTTTGGTGAGTTTTGAAGCATTTTAAGGGGGTCAAATTGCAGCTCAAAGAGGCAAAAATAGCATTTTTGGCGAAAATTTTGCTTTGAATGAGTTTTTGGAAAATTTCTGTTGATTTTGGGTATAGGCATTTCTGATGGGGAATCTAGGTCTAAGTCAGACCTACATAGAGGTTTTTGTTCCATGTCTTTACGACATTCCTAATGGAAGTTACAAGCAGTCTGTTTTTTTTTTTTCGTAGGGGGCGCTAGCGCGCATTTTTCATTTTTGGAGTTTGGTTTTTTTATTAGATGGCAATTTTCGCCAGTTCCGATGAGTGTGTGAAATTTGGTGAGTTTTGAGGCATGGTCAGTGGGTCAAATTAAGGTTCAAAGAGGCGGCGGAATAATAATAATAATTAAAGCTGCAAGCAGCGTTGGTCGGGTCCGCCGTTGGCCGCCGCCGCCGTGTCCCGGGTCCCGATCTTAGTCAAACCAACATAGAGGTTTTTATTTCATGTCTCTACGACATTTCTAACAGAAGTTACATGCAGTTTTGTCTGGGTTTTTTCCTAGGGGGCGCTAAGCGCAATTTAGATTTTTGGGGTTTGGTTTTTTATTAGATGGCAGTTTTTGCCAGTCCTGATATGTGTGTAAAATTTGGTGAGTTTTGAAGCATGATAAGGGGGTGAAATTACAGATCGGCGATTCTGGATGTTGTTGATAAATGGCTTTCGGTCTGCATAACAGAGCTTTAACTAGCACTTTGAAGCATTTTAAGTGGGTCAAATTACAGCTCAAAGAGGCAAAAACGTCATTTTTTAGGAAAAGTTGCGCAGGGGTTTTTTGAAGGCGCGTAAAATCAAAACCTTAAAACTTATGAAAACTTTGATCTATACTTTTAATCAGAAGGGTTCAAAGTCTCCCCTGTGCGAGTTTGAAGCCGAAACGACAAACGGGCTCAGAGGAGATAACTTTTGAAGAAAGGTGATGGGTTTTCACAAAACTTTTATTTTGAAGGGGCAATTTTTAACTTCCTGTTGATTTTTGCCGAAGGATGTCAATTATCGAAATGTAGGTCTAAGTCAGACCTACCTAGAAGTTTTTGTTTCATGTCTTTCCGGCATTCCTACCGGAAGTTACAAGGAGTTTTGTCTGTGTTTTCTTCTTGGAAGCAGTTTTTTCTGTGTTTTATTGAAAAATTGCGCTAGAGCGCAATTTTTAGTTTTATTATTATTTTTTTTCATTAGATTGCAATTTCTGCCAGTCCTGATGTGTGTGCCAAGTTTGGTGAGTTTTGAAGCATTTTAAGGGGGTCAAATTACAGCTCAAAGGGGCAAAAATAGCATTTTTTAGCGAAAATTTTGCTTTAAATGGGTTTTTGCAAAATTTCTGTTGATTTTAGGTATAGGCATTTCTAATGGGGAATCTAGGTCTAAGTCAGACCTACATAGAGGTTTTTGTTCCATGTCTTTACGACATTCCTAACGGAAGTTACAAGCAGTCTGTTTTTTTTTTTTCGTAGGGGGCGCTAGCGCGCATTTTTAATTTTTGGGGTTTGGTTGCTTAATATGTGTTTTTGCCAAGCCTTACCGATGTGTGTTTAAAATTTGGTGAGTTTTGGAGCATGGTCAGTGGGTCAAATTAGGGTTCGAAGCTGCGGAAGAATAATAATAATAATAATAATTAAAGCTGCAAGCAGCGTTGGTCGGGTCCGCCGTTGGCCGCCGCCGCCGCCGCCGTGTCCCGAGTCTCGATCTTAGTCAGACCTACATAGAAGTTTTTGTTTCATCACTCTACGACATTCCTAACAGAATTTACAAGCAGTTTTATCAGTTTATTTTCCTAGGGGGCGCTAGAGCACAATTGTCATATTTGTGGTTTGGTTTTTTTATTGGATGGCAATTTTCACCATTCCTGATGTGTGTGTAAAATTTGGTGAGTTTTGAAGCATGTTAAGGGGGTCAAATTACAGATTTGCGTTTCTGGATGTTGTTGATAAATGGCTTTCGCCTGGCATTGTATAGCTTTAACTTGCACTTTGAAGCATTTTAAGGGGGTCAAATTGCAGCTCAAAGAGGCAAAAATAGCATTTTTTGGCGAAAATTTTGCTTTGAATGAGTTTTTGCAAAATTTCTGTTGATTTTGGGAATAGACGTTTTTTATTGGAAATGTAGGTCTAAGTCAGACCTACACAGAGGTTTTTGTTTCATGTCTCTACGACATTCCTAACGGAAGTTACAAGCAGTTTTGTCTGGGTTTTTTCCTAGGGGGCGCTAAGCGCAATTTAGATTTTTGGGGTTTGGTTTTTTATTAGATGGCAGTTTTTGCCAGTCCTGATATGTGTGTAAAATTTGGTGAGTTTTGAAGCATGTTAAGGGGGTGAAATTACAGATTGGCGATTCTGGATGTTGTTGATAAATGGCTTTCGGTCTGCATAACAGAGCTTTAACTAGCACTTTGAAGCATTTTAAGTGGGTGAAATTACAGCTCAAAGAGTCAAAAACGTCATTTTTTAGGAAAAGTTGCGCAGGGGTTTTTTGAAGGCGCGTAAAATCCAAACCGGAGCAGTAATCAAAACTTTGATCTATACTTTTAATCAGAAGTGTCCAAACTCTCTCCTGTGCGAGTTTGAAGCCGAAACGACAAACGCACTGGGAGAAGTGTCGATTTGAAAAAGGTGACGGGTTTTCACAAAACTTTTATTTTGAAGGGGCAATTTTTAACTTCCTGTTGATTTTTGCCGAAGGATGTAAATTATCGAAATGTAGGTCTAAGTCAGACCTACCTAGAAGTTTTTGTTTCATGTCTGTCCGACATTCCTACTGGAAGTTACAAGCAGTTTTGTCTGTTTTCTCTTCCTAGGAGCAGTTTTTTCTGTGTTTTATTCAAAAATTGCGCTAGAGCGCAATTTTGAGTTTTATTATTTTTTATTTTCATTAGATCGCAATTTCTGCCAGTCCTGAGGTGTGTGCCAAGTTTGGTGAGTTTTGAAGCATTTTAAGGGGGTCAAATTACAGCTCAAAGAGGCAAAAATAGCATTTTTTGCGAAAATTTTGCTTTGAAGGCGTTTTTGCCAACTTCCTGTTGATTTTAGGTATAGAACATTTTTATTGGAAATGTTCATCAAAGTCAGACCTTCATATAGGTTTTTGTTTCAAGTCTCTACGACATTCCTAATGGAAGTTACAAGCAGTCCGTTTTTTGTTTCTTCCTAGGGGGCGCTAGCGCGCAATTTTGATTTTTAGTGCTCGGTTTTTTTATTAGATGGCAATTTTCGCAGATCCTGATGTGTGTGTCAAATATGGTGAGTTTTGAAGCATGTTAAGTGGGTCAAATTTCAGCTGGAAACGGCGGCGGAATAATAAAGAATAATAATAAAACGCAGCAGATTCAATAGGGTCCTTGCATGGCAAAGGACATGGATGTCCTTTGCCATTGCAGGGCGGACCCTAATTAAAGCTGCAAGCAGCGTTGGTCGGGTCCGCCGTTGGCCGCCGCCGCCGCCGCCGCCGCCGCCGTGTCCCGAGTCCCGATCTTAGTCAGACCAACATAGAGGTCTTTGTTTCATGTCTCTACGACATTCCTAACAGAAGTTACAAGCAGTTTTGTCTGGAAAAAGGTGACGGCTTTTTACAAAACTTTTATTTTGAAGGGGTAATTGCCAACTTCCTGTTGATTTTAACTGAAAGATGCCACCTATCAAAATGTAGGTCTACAGACCTACACAGAAGTTTTTGTTTCATGTCTCTACGACATTCCTAACGGAAGTTATAAGCAGTCTGTTTTTTGTCTCTTCCTAGGGGGCACTAGCGCGCAATTTTCATTTTTGGAGTTTGGTTGCTTAATAAGTTGGTCTGCCGCTCCATACCGATGTGTGTGTCAATTTTGGTGAGTTTTGAAGCAAGTTAAGGGGGTCAAATTAGGGTGCGAAGGTGCGAGCGCGCCTTGGGTTGCTGTCCCCGAGCCCCACGGCAGGAGAAGCCTTCGTCCCACTATTTAATGCATTGTGAAAGTAATGCAGTTGTTGTATTGAAGTGAAAATATCAAGCTCCCTGTTGACTTTTGCCAAAGTATGTTAATTATTCAAATGTAGGTCTAGGTCAGACCTACATAGTGGTTTTTGTTTCATGTCTCTACGACATTCCTACCGGAAGTTACAAGCAGTTTTGTCTTTGTTTTCTTCCTAGGAGTAGTTTGTCTGTGTTGTATTCCTAGGGGGCGCTAGAGCACAATTTTGAGTTTTGGGGTTTGGTTTTTTCATTAGCTCGCAATTGTTGCCAGTCCTGATGTGTGTGCCAAGTTTGGTGAGTTTTGAAGCATTTTAAGGGGGTCAAATTACAGCTCAAATAGGCAAAAATGACATTTTTTAGGAAACTTTGCGCAGGGCGTCTTTGAAGGCGCGAAAAATCAAAACCTTAAAACTTATCACAACTTTGATCTATACTTTTAATCAGAAGGGTCCAAACTCTCTCCTGAGCGAGTTTGAAGCCGAAACGACAAACGCGCTCAGAGAAGATAACTTTTGAAGAAAGGTGACGGGTTTTCACAAAACTTTTATTTTGAAGGGGTAATTGCCAACTTCCTGTTGATTATTTCTGCTAGCTGTCAATTACTAAAATGTAGGTCTTAATGAGACCTACATAGAAGTTTTTGTTTCATGTCTTTCCGGCATTCCTACCCGAAGTTACAAGCAGTTTTGTCTGTGGTTTCTTCCTGGAAGCAGTTTTTTCTGTGTTTTATTGAAAAATTGCGCTAGAGCACAATTTTGAGATTTTTTTTTTTTTTTTTTCATTAGATCACAATTTCTGCCAGTCCTGATGTGTGTGCCAAGTTTGGTGAGTTTTGAAGCATTTTAAGGGGGTCAAATTGCAGCTCAAAGAGGCAAAAATAGCGTTTTTTGGCGAAAATTTTGCTTTGAAAGGGTTTTGCAAAATTTCTGTTGGTTTTAGGTATAGGAGTTTCTGATGGGGAATTTAGGTCTAGGTCAGTTCTACATAGAGGATTTTGTTTCATGTCTCTACGACATTCCTACCGGAAGTTACAAGCAGTCTGTTTTTTTTTTTTCGTAGGGGGCGCTAGCGCGCATTTTTCATTTTTGGGGTTTGGTTGCTTAATACGTGTTTTTGGCAAGCCTTACCGATGTGTGTGCCAAATTTGGTGAGTTTTGGAGCATGGTCAGTGGGTCAAATTAGGGTTCAAAGTTGCGGAAAAATAATAATAATTAAAGCTGCAAGCAGCGTTGGTCGGGTCCGCCGTTGGCCGCCGCCGCCGTGTCCCGGGTCCCGATCTTAGTCAAACCAACATAGAGGTTTTTATTTCATGTCTCTACGACATTTCTAACAGAAGTTACATGCAGTTTTGTCTGGGTTTTTTCCTAGGGGGCGCTAAGCGCAATTTAGATTTTTGGGGTTTGGTTTTTTATTAGATGGCAGTTTTTGCCAGTCCTGATATGTGTGTAAAATTTGGTGAGTTTTGAAGCATGTTAAGGGGGTGAAATTACAGATCGACAATTCTGGATGTTGTTGATAAATGGCTTTTGCTTGGCATAGTAGGGCTTTAACTTGCACTTTGAAGCATTTTAAGTAGGTCAAATTACAGTTTAAAGAGGCAAAAAATACATTTTTTAGGAAACTTTGCGCACAGGTTTTTTGAAGGCGCGTAAAATCCAAACCGGAGAACTTATCAAAAATTTGTTCGACCACTTTTTTTAAAAGGGTTCAATCTCTCTCCTGTGCGAGTTTGAAGCCGAAACGACAAACGCACTGGGAGGAGTTTCGATTAGAAAAAGGTGACGGGTTTTCACAAAACTTTTATTTTGAAGGGGCAATTTTTAACTTCCTGTTGATTTTTGCCGAAGGATGTCGATTATCGAAATGTAGGTCTAAGTCAGACCTACCTAGAAGTTTTTGTTTCATGTCTTTCCGACATTCCTACCGGAAGTTACAAGCAGTTTTGTCTGTGTTTTCTTCCTGGAAGCAGTTTTTTCTGTGTTTTATTAAAAAATTGCGCTACAGCGCAATTTTGAGTTTTTTTTTTTTTTTTTTTCATTAGATCGCAATTTCTGCCAGTCCTGATGTGTCTGCCAAGTTTGGTGAGTTTTGAAGTATTTTAAGGGGGGCAAATTGCAGTTCAAAGAGGCAAAAATTGCATTTTTTGTGAAAATTTTGCTTTGAATGGGTTTTTGAAAATTTTTTGTTGATTTTGGCCCCAGAAGATACAATTATGGAATTTAGATCTCAGTCAGACCTACACAGAGGTTTTTGTTTCATGTCTCTGCGACATTCCTAACGGAAGTTACAAGCAGTCTGTTTTGTGTTTCCTTTTAGGGGGCGCTAGAGCGCAATTTTCATTTTTGGGGTTTGGTTGCTTAATATGTTGTGGTGTCACGGTAGACCGACGTGTGTGTCAAGTTTGGTGAGTTTTGAAGCATGTTAAGGGGGTGATGTTGGGGCGCGACGGTGCGGAATAAAGAAAGAAAGAATAATAATTAAAGCTGCAAGCAGCGTTGGTCGGGTCCGCCGTTGGCCGCCGCCGCCGCCGTGTCCCGAGTCCCGATCTTAGTCAGACCTACATAGAAGTTTTTGTTTCATCACTCTACGACATTCCTAACAGAAGTTACAAGCAGTTTTGTCTGGAAAAAGGTGACGGCTTTTTACAAAACTTTTATTTTGAAGGGGTAATTGGCAACTTCCTGTTGATTTTAACTGAAAGATGCCAATTATCAAAATGTAGGTCTAAGTCAGACCTACACAGAGGTTTTTGTTTCATCTCTCTACGACATTCCTAACGGAAGTTACAAGCAGTCTGTTTTTTGTATCTTCCTAGGGGGCGCTAGCGCGCAATTTTCATTTTTGGGGTTTGGTTACCTAATATGTTGGTCTGCCGCTCCATACCGATGTGTGTGTCAACTTTGGTGAGTTTTGAAGCATGTTAAGGGGGTCAAATTAGGGTATTGTCTGTGTTGTATTCCTAGGGGGCGCTAGAGCACAAATTTGAGTTTTGGGGTTTGGTTTTTTCATCAGCTCGCAATTGTTGCCAGTCCTGATGTGTGTGCCAAGTTTGGTGAGTTTTGAAGCATTTTAAGGGGGTCAGATTACAGCTCAAAGAGGTAAAAATGATATGTGTTTGGAAAATTTGCGCAGGGGTTCTTTGAAGGTGCGTAAAATCCAAACCTTAGAACTTATCACAAATTTGTCCGACCACTTTTTTTAAAAGGGTTCAATCTCTCTCCTGTGCGAGTTTGAAGCCGAAACGACAAACGCACTGGGAGGAGTTTCGATTTGAAAAAGGTGACAGGTTTTTACAAAACTTTTATTTTGAAGGGGTAATTGCCAACTTCCTGTTGATTATTTCTGCTAGCTGTCAATTACTAAAATGTAGGTCTTAATGAGACCTACATAGAAGTTTTTGTTTCATGTCTTTCCGGCATTCCTACCCGAAGTTACAAGCAGTTTTGTCTGTGGTTTCTTCCTGGAAGCAGTTTTTTCTGTGTTTTATTGAAAAATTGCGCTAGAGCGCAATTTTGAGATTTTTTTTTTTTTTTTTTCATTAGATCACAATTTCTGCCAGTCCTGATGTGTGTGCCAAGTTTGGTGAGTTTTGAAGCATTTTAAGGGGGTCAAATTGCTGCTCAAAGAGGCAAAAATAGCGTTTTTTGGCGAAAATTTTGCTTTGAAAGGGTTTTGCAAAATTTCTGTTGATTTTAGGTATAGGAGTTTCTGATGGGGAATTTAGGTCTAGGTCAGTTCTACATAGAGGATTTTGTTTCATGTCTCTACGACATTCCTACCGGAAGTTACAAGCAGTCTGTTTTTTTTTTTTCGTAGGGGGCGCTAGCGCGCATTTTTCATTTTTGGGGTTTGGTTGCTTAATATGTTGTGGTGTCACGGTAGACCGACGCGTGTGTCAACTTTGGTGAGTTTTGGAATATGTTAAAGGGGTGATATTGGGGCGCGACGGTGCGGAAGAATAATAATAAAGAATTAAAGCTGCAAGCAGCGTTGGTCGGGTCCGCCGTTGGCCGCCGCCGCCGCTGCCGTGTCCCGAGTCCCGATCTTAGTCAGACCAACATAGAGGTCTTTGTTTCATGTCTCTACGACATTCCTAACAGAAGTTACAAGCAGTTTTGTCTGGAAAAAGGTGACGGCTTTTTACAAAACTTTTATTTTGAAGGGGTAATTGCCAACTTCCTGTTGATTTCAACTGAAAGATGCCAATCATCAAAATGTAGGTCTAAGTGAGACCTACATAGAGGTTTTTGTTTCATGTCTGTCCGACGTTCCTACCAGAAGTTACAAGCAGTTTTATCCGTTTCCTCTTCCTAGGAGCAGTTTTTCTGTGTTTTTTTCAAAAATTGCAATAGAGCGCAATTTTGAGTTTTAAGGTTTGGTTTTTTCACTAGATCGCAATTTCTGCCAGTCCTGATGTGTGTGCCAAGTTTGGTGAGTTTTGAAGCATTTTAAGGGGGTCAAATTGCAGCTCAAAGAGGCAAAAATAGCATTTTTTTGCGAAAATTTTGCTTTGAATGAGTTTTTGCAAGATTTCTGTTGATTTTGGGTATAGACATTTTTTATTGGAAATGTAGGTCTTAGTCAGACCTACACAGAGGTTTTTGTTTCATGTCTCTACGACATTCCTGACGGAAGTTACAAGCGATTTGTTTTTGTTTTTTGCTAGGGGGCGCTAGCGCGCAATTTTCATTTTCGGGGTTTGGTTGCTTAATATGTTGGGGAGGGACACCGTACCGACGTGTGTGTCAACTTTGGTGAGTTTTGAAGCATGTTAAGGGGGTCAAATTAGGGTATTGTTTGTGTTGTATTCCTAGGGGGCGCTAGAGCACAATTTTGAGTTTTTGGGTTTGGTTTTTTCATTAACTCGCAATTGTTGCCAGTCCTGATGTGTGTGCCAAGTTTGGTGAGTTTTGAAGCATTTTAAGGGGGTCAAATTACAGCTCAAAGAGGTAAAAATGATATTTTTGGGGAAAATTTGCGCAGGGGTTCTTTGAAGGCGCGTAAAATCAAAACCTTAGAACTTATCACAATTTTGTCCGACCACTTTTTTTAAAAGGGTTCAATCTCTCTCCTGTGCGAGTTTGAAGCCGAAACGACAAACGCACTGGGAGGAGTTTCGATTTGAAAAAGGTGACGGGTTTTTACAAAACTTTTATTTTGAAGGGGTAATTGCCAACTTCCTGTTGATTATTTCTGCTAGCTGTCAATTACTAAAATGTAGGTCTTAATGAGACCTACATAGAAGTTTTTGTTTCATGTCTTTCCGGCATTCCTACCCGAAGTTACAAGCCGTTTTGTCTGTGGTTTCTTCCTGGAAGCAGTTTTTTCTGTGTTTCATTGAAAAATTGCGCTAGAGCACAATTTTGAGATTTTTTTTTTTTTTTTTTCATTAGATCACAATTTCTGGCAGTCCTGATGTGTGTGCCAAGTTTGGTGAGTTTTGAAGCATTTTAAGGGGGTCAAATTACAGCTCAAAGAGGCAAAATTAGCATTTTTTGCGAAAATTTTGCTTTGAAAGGGTTTTGCAAAATTTCTGTTGATTTTAGGTATAGGACTTTCTGATGGGGAATTTAGGTCTAGGTCAGTTCTACATAGAGGATTTTGTTTCATGTCTCTACGACATTCCTAACGGAAGTTACGAGCAATCTGTTTTTTGATTTTCGTAGGGGGCGCTAGAGCGCATTTTTCATTTTTCGGGTTTGGTTTTTTTATTAGATGGCAATTTTCGCCAGTTCTGATGAGTGTGTGAAATTTGGTGAGTTTTGGAGCATGGTCAGTGGGTCAAATTAAGGTTCAAAGAGGCGGCGGAATAATAATAATAATTAAAGCTGCAAGCAGCGTTGGTCGGGTCCGCCGTTGGCCGCCGCCGCCGTGTCCCGAGTCCCGATCTTAGTCAGACCAACATAGAGGTCTTTGTTTCATGTCTCTACGACATTCCTAACAGAAGTTACAAGCAGTTTTGTCTGGAAAAAGGTGACGGCTTTTTACAAAACTTTTATTTTGAAGGGGTAATTGCCAACTTCCTGTTGATTTTAACTGAAAGATGCCACCTATCAAAATGTAGGTCTAAGTGAGACCTACACAGAGGTTTTTGTTTCATGTCTGTCCGACGTTCCTACCAGAAGTTACAAGCAGTTTTATCCGTTTCCTCTTCCTAGGAGCAGTTTTTCTGTGTTTTTTTCAAAAATTGCAATAGAGCGCAATTTTGAGTTTTAAGGTTTGGTTTTTTCACTAGATCGCAATTTCTGCCAGTCCTGATGTGTGTGCCAAGTTTGGTGAGTTTTGAAGCATTTTAAGGGGGTCAAATTAAAGCTCAAAGCGGCAAAAATAGCGTTTTTTGCGAAAATGTTGCTTTGAATGAGTTTTTGCAAAATTTCTGTTGATTTTGGGTATAGACCTTTTCAATTGGAAATGTAGGTCTAAGTCAGACCTACACAGAGGTTTTTGTTTCATGTCTCTACGACATTCCTAACGGAAGTTACAAGCAGTCTGTTTTTTGTCTCTTCCTAGGGGGCGCTAGCGCGCAATTTTAATTTTCGGGGTTTGGTTGCTTAATAAGTTGGTCTGCCGCTCCATACCGATGTGTGTGTCAATTTTGGTGAGTTTTGAAGCATGTTAGGGGGGTCAAATTAGGGTGCGAAGGTGCGAGCGCGCCTTGGGTTGCTGTCCCCGAGCCCCACGGCAGGAGAAGCCTTGCTGCCACTATTTAATGCATTGTGAAAGTAATGCAGTTGTTGTATTGAAGTGAAAATATCAAGCTTCCTGTTGATTTTTGCCAAAGTATGTTAATTATTCAAATGTAGGTCTAAGTCAGACCTACATAGTGGTTTTTGTTTCATGTCTCTACGACATTCCTACCGGAAGTTACAAGCAGTTTTGTCTTTGTTTTCTTCCTAGGAGTAGTTTGTCTGTGTTGTATTCCTAGGGGGCGCTAGAGCACAATTTTGAGTTTTGGGGTTTGGTTTTTTTATCAGCTCGCAATTGTTGCCAGTCCTGATGTGTGTGCCAAGTTTGGTGAGTTTTGAAGCATTTTAAGGGGGTCAAATTACAGCTCAAAGAGGTAAAAATTATCTTTTTTAGGAAAATTTGCGCAGGGGATCTTTGAAGGCGCGTAAAATCAAACCCTTAAAACTTATCACAATTTTGTCCGACCACTTTTTTTAAAAGGGTTCAATCTCTCTCCTGTGCGAGTTTGAAGCCGAAACGACAAACGCACTGGGAGGAGTTTCGATTTGAAAAAGGTTACGGGTTTTCACGAAAACTTTTATTTTGAAGGGGTAATTGTCAACTTCCTGTTGATTTTTTCTGCTAGCTGTCAATTATTAAAATGTAGGTCTAAGTCAGACCTACATAGAAGTTTTTGTTTCATGTCTTTCCGACATTCCTACCGGAAGTTACAAGCAGTTTTGTCTATGTTTTCTTCCTAGAAGCAGTTTTTTCTGTGTTTTATTCAAAAAATTTTGTAGAGCGCAATTTTGAGTTTTAAGGTTTGGTTTTTTCACTAGATCGCAATTTCTGCCAGTCCTGATGTGTGTGCCAAGTTTGGTGAGTTTTGAAGCATTTTAAGGGGGTCAAATTACAGCTCAAAGAGGCAAAAATAGCATTTTTTGTGAAAATTTTGCTTTGAAAGGGTTTTGCAAAATTTTTGTTGATTTTTGCCCCAGAAGATACAATTATGAAATTTAGGTATAAGTCAGCCCTACATAGAGGTTTTTGTTTCATGTCTCTACGACATTCCTAACGGAAGTTACAAGCAGTCTCTTTTTTTTTTCTTCCTAGGGGGCGCTATTGCGCAATTTTGATTTTTATGATTTGGCTGCCTAATATGTTGGGAAGGCATGAAAGATCGACGTGTGTGTCAAATTTGGTGAGTTTTGAAATATGTTAAGAGGGTGAAATTGGGGCGCGACGGTGCGGAAGAAAGAAAGAAAGAAAGAAGAATAATAATTAAAGCTGCAAGCAGCGTTGGTCGGGTCCGCCGTTGGCCGCCGCCGCCGCTGCCGTGCCCCGAGTCCCGATCTTAGTCAGACCAACATAGAGGTCTTTGTTTCATGTCTCTACGACATTCCTAACAGAAGTTACAAGCAGTTTTTTTCTGGAAAAAGCTGACGGCTTTTTACAAAACTTTTATTTTGAAGGGGTAATTGCCAACTTCCTGTTGATTTCAACTGAAAGATGCCAATCATCAAAATGTAGGTCTAAGTGAGACCTACATTGAGGTTTTTGTTTCATGTCTGTCCGACGTTCCTACCAGAAGTTACAAGCAGTTTTATCCGTTTCCTCTTCCTAGGAGCAGTTTTTCTGTGTTTTTTTCAAAAATTGCAATAGAGCGCAATTTTGAGTTTTAAGGTTTGGTTTTTTCACTAGATCGCAATTTCTGCCAGTCCTGATGTGTGTGCCAAGTTTGGTGAGTTTTGAAGCATTTTAAGGGGGTCAAATTGCAGCTCAAAGAGGCAAAAATAGCATTTTTTTGCGAAAATTTTGCTTTGAATGAGTTTTTGCAAGATTTCTGTTGATTTTGGGTATAGACATTTTTTATTGGAAATGTAGGTCTTAGTCAGACCTACACAGAGGTTTTTGTTTCATGTCTCTACGACATTCCTGACGGAAGTTACAAGCGGTTTGTTTTTGTTTTTTGCTAGGGGGCGCTAGCGCGCAATTTTAATTTTTGGGGTTTGGTTGCTTAATATGTTGGGGAGGGACACCGTACCGACGTGTGTGTCAACTTTGGTGAGTTTTGAAGCATGTTAAGGGGGTCAAATTAGGGTATTGACTGTGTTGTATTCCTAGGGGGCGCTAGAGCACAATTTTGAGTTTTGGGGTTTGGTTTTTTCACTAGATCGCAATTTTTGCCAGTCCTGATGTGTGTGCCAAGTTTGGTGAGTTTTGAAGCATTTTAAGGGGGTCAAATTACAGCTCAAAGAGGTAAAAATGATATTTTTTGGGAAAATTTGCGCAGGGGTTCTTTGAAGGCGCGTAAAATCAAAACCTTAGAACTTATCACAACTTTGTCCGACCACTTTTTTTAAAAGGGTTCAATCTCTCTCCTGTGCGAGTTTGAAGCCGAAACGACAAACGCACTGGGAGGAGTTTCGATTTGAAAAAGGTGACGGGTTTTTACAAAACTTTTATTTTGAAGGGGTAATTGCCAACTTCCTGTTGATTATTTCTGCTAGCTGTCAATTACTAAAATGTAGGTCTTAATGAGACCTACATAGAAGTTTTTGTTTCATGTCTTTCCGGCATTCCTACCCGAAGTTACAAGCAGTTTTGTCTGTGGTTTCTTCCTGGAAGCAGTTTTTTCTGTGTTTTATTGAAAAATTGCGCTAGAGCACAATTTTGAGATTTTTTTTTTTTTTTTTTCATTAGATCACAATTTCTGCCAGTCCTGGTGTGTGTTCCAAGTTTGGTGAGTTTTGAAGCATTTTAAGGGGGTCAAATTGCAGCTCAAAGAGGCAAAAATAGCGTTTTTTGGCGAAAATTTTGCTTTGAAAGGGTTTTGCAAAATTTCTGTTGATTTTAGGTATAGGAGTTTCTGATGGGGAATTTAGGTCTAGGTCAGTTCTACATAGAGGATTTTGTTTCATGTCTCTCTGACATTCCTACCGGAAGTTACAAGCAGTCTGTTTTTTTTTTTTCGTAGGGGGCGCTAGCGCGCATTTTTCATTTTTGGGGTTTGGTTGCTTAATATGTTGTGGTGTCACGGTAGACCGACGCGTGTGTCAACTTTGGTGAGTTTTGGAATATGTTAAAGGGGTGATATTGGGGCGCGACGGTGCGGAAGAATAATAATAAAGAATAATAATAAGAAACGTTACAGATTCAATAGGGTCCTTGCCTTAGCAAAGGACATGGATGTCCTTTGCTGGCAGGGCGGACCCTAATAAAACGCTACAGATTCAATAGGGTCCTTGCATGGCAAAGGACATGGATGTCCTTTGCCATTGCAGGGCGGACCCTAATAATTAAAGCTGCAAGCAGCGTTGGTCGGGTCCGCCGTTGGCCGCCGCCGCCGCCGTGTCCCGAGTCCCGATCTTAGTCAGACCTCCATAGAAGTTTTTGTTTCATCACTCTACGACATTCCTAACAGAATTTACAAGCAGTTTTATCAGTTTATTTTCCTAGGGGGCGCTAGAGCACAATTTTCATTTTTGGGGTTTGCTTTTTTTATTGGATGGCAATTTTCACCAGTCCTGATGTGTGTGTAAAATTTGGTGAGTTTTGAAGCATGTTAAGGGGGTCAAATTACAGATCTGCGTTTCTGGATGTTGTTGATAAATGGCTTTCACTTGGCATTGTATAGCTTTAACTTGCACTTTGAAGCATTTTAAGGGGGTCAAATATCAGTTCAAAGAGGCAAAAAAGGCATTTTTTGCAAAAAATTTGTTTTGAAGGGGTTTTTGTCAACTTCCTGTTGATTTTAGGTATAGAAGTGTTTAACGGAAATGTAGGTCTAAGTCAGACCTACATAGAGGTTTTTGTTTCATGTCCCTACGACATTCCTAACGGAAGTTACAAGCAGTCTGTTTTTTGTCTCTTCCTAGGTGGCGCTAGCGCGCAATTTTCATTTTTGGTATTTGGTTGCTTAATAAGTTGGTCTGCCGCTCCATACCAATGTGTGTGTCAAATTTGGTGAGTTTTGAAGCATGTTAAGGGGGTCAAATAAGGGTGCGAAAGTGCGAGCGCGCCTTGGGTTGCTGTCCCCGAGCCCCACGGCAGGAGAAGCCTTGGTGACACTATTTAATGCATTGTGAAAGTAATGCAGTTTTTGTATTGAAGTGAAAATATCAAGCTTCCTGTTGATTTTTGCCAAAGTATGTTAATTATTCAAATGTAGGTCTAAGTCAGACCTACATAGTGGTTTTTGTTTCATGTCTCTCTGACATTCCTACCGGAAGTTACAAGCAGTTTTGTATTTGTTTCTTCCTAGGAGCAGTTTGTCTGTGTTGTATTCCTAGGGGGCGCTAGAGCACAATTTTGAGTTTTGGGGTTTGGTTTTTTCATTAGCTCGCAATTGTTGCCAGTCCTGATGTGTGTACCTAGTTTGGTGAGCTTTGAAGCATTTTAAGGGGGTCAAATTACAGCTCAAAGAGGCAAAAACGAAATTTTTTACGAAAATTTGCGCAGGGGTTCTTTGAAGGCGCGTAAAATCAAACCCTTAAAACTTATCACAATTTTGTCCGACCACTTTTTTTAAAAGGGTTCAATCCCTCCCCTGTGCAAGTTTGAAGCCGAAACGACAAACGCACTGGGAGGAGTTTCGATTTGAAAAAGGTGACGGGTTTTCACGAAAACTTTTATTTTGAAGGGGTAATTGCCAACTTCCTGTTGATTTTTTCTGCTAGCTGTCAATTATTAAAATGTAGGTCTAAGTAAGACCTACATAGAAGTTTTTGTTTCATGTCTTTCCGACATTCCTACCGGAAGTTACAAGCAGTTTTGTCTGTGTTTTCTTCCTAGAAGCAGTTTTTTCTGTGTTTCATTCCAAAAATTTTGTAGAGCGCAATTTTGAGTTTTAGAAATTTTTTTTTTCATTAGATCACAATTTCTGCCAGTCCTGATGTGTCTGCCAAGTTTGGTGAGTTTTGAAGCATTTTAAGGGGGTCAAATTACAGCTCAAAGAGGCAAAAATAGCATTTTTGGCAAAAATTTTGCTTTGAAAGGGTTTTGCAAAATTTCTGTTGATTTTAGGTATAGGAGTTTCTGATGGGGGATTTAGGTCTCGGTCAGTTCTACATAGAGGATTTTGTTTCATGTCTCTACGACATTCCTACCGGAAGTTACAAGCAATCCATTTTTTGTCTTTTCCTAGGGGGCGCTAGAGCGCAATTTTGATTTTTCTGGTTCGGCTCCCTAATATGTTGGGAAGAAACTCCTCACCGACGCGTGTGTCAAATTTGGTGTGCTTTGAGGCATGGTCAGTGGGTCAAAATACAGCGCATAGGCGAGTATCGGTGCGGAAGAAAGAAAGAATAATAATAAGAATAATTAAAGCTGCAAGCAGCGTTGGTCGGGTCCGCCGTTGGCCGCCGCCGCCGCCGCCGTGTCCCGAGTCCCGATCTTAGTCAGACCAACATAGAAGTTTTTGTTTCATCAGTCTACGACATTCCTAACAGAATTTACAAGCAGTTTTATCAGTTTATTTTCCTAGGGGGCGCTAGAGCACAATTTTCATTTTTGGGGTTTGGTTTTTTTATTGGATGTCAATTTTCACCAGTCCTGATGTGTGTGTAAAATTTGGTGAGTTTTGAAGCATGTTAAGGGGGTCAAATTATAGATTTGCGTTTCTGGATGTTGTTGATAAATGGCTTTCGCTTGGCATTGTATAGCTCTAACTTGCACTTTGAAGCATTTTAAGGGGGTCAAATTTCAGTTCAAAGAGGCCAAAAAGGCATATTTTGCGAAAATTTTGTTTTGAAGGGGTTTTTGCCAACTTCCTGTTGATTTTAGGTACAGAAGTGTTTATTGGAAATGTAGGTGTAAGTCAGACCTACACAGAGGTTTTTGTTTCATGTCTCTACGACATTCCTAACGGAAGTTACAAGCAGTCTGTTTTTTGTCTCTTCCTAGGGGGCGCTAGCTTGCAATTTTAATTTTTGGGTTTTGGTTGCTTAATAAGTTGGTCTGCCGCTCCATACCGATGTGTGTGTCAATTTTGGTGAGTTTTGAAGCAAGTTAAGGGGGTCAAATTAGGGTGCGAAGGTGCGAGCGCGCCTTGGGTTGCTGTCCCCGAGCCCCACGGCAGGAGAAGCCTTGTTGACACTATTTAATGCATTGTGAAAGTAATGCAGTTGTTGTATTGAAGTGAAAATATCAAGCTCCCTGTTGATTTTTGCCAAAGTATGTTAATTATTCAAATGTAGGTCTAAGTCAGACCTACATAGTGGTTTTTGTTTCATGTCTCTCTGACATTCCTACCGGAAGTTACAAGCAGTTTTGTCTTTGTTTTCTTCCTAGGAGTAGTTTGTCTGTGTTGTATTCCTAGGGGGCGCTAGAGCACAATTTTGAGTTTTGGGGTTTGGTTTTTTTATCAGCTCGCAATTGTTGCCAGTCCTGATGTGTGTGCCAAGTTTGGTGAGTTTTGAAGCATTTTAAGGGGGTCAAATTACAGCTCAAAGAGGTAAAAATTATCTTTTTTAGGAAAATTTGCGCAGGGGATCTTTGAAGGCGCGTAAAATCAAACCCTTAAAACTTATCACAATTTTGTCCGACCACTTTTTTTAAAAGGGTTCAATCTCTCTCCTGTGCAAGTTTGAAGCCGAAACGACAAACGCACTAGGAGGAGTTTCGATTTGAAAAAGGTGACGGGTTTTCACGAAAACTTTTATTTTGAAGGGGTAATTGCCAACTTCCTGTTGATTTTTTCTGCTAGCTGTCAATTATTAAAATGTAGGTCTAAGTAAGACCTACATAGAACTTTTTGTTTCATGTCTTTCCGACATTCCTACCGGAAGTTACAAGCAGTTTTGTCTGTGTTTTCTTCCTAGAAGCAGTTTTTTCTGTGTTTCATTCCAAAAATTTTGTAGAGCGCAATTTTGAGTTTTAGAAATTTTTTTTTTCATTAGATCACAATTTCTGCCAGTCCTGATGTGTCTGCCAAGTTTGGTGAGTTTTGAAGCATTTTAAGGGGGTCAAATTACAGCTCAAAGAGGCAAAAATAGCATTTTAGGCGAAAATTTTGCTTTGAAAGGGTTTTGCAAAATTTCTGTTGAATTTAGGTATAGGAGTTTCTGATGGGGAATTTAGGTCTAGGTCAGTTCTACATAGAGGATTTTGTTTCATGTCTCTACGACATTCCTACCGGAAGTTACAAGCAATCCATTTTTTGTCTTTTCCTAGGGGGCGCTAGAGCGCAATTTTGATTTTTCTGGTTCGGCTCCCTAATATGTTGGGGAGAAACTCCTCACCGACGCGTGTGTCAAATTTGGTGTGCTTTGAGGCATGGTCAGTGGGTCAAAATACAGCGCATATGCGAGTATCGGTGCGGAAGAAAGAAAGAATAATAATAAGAATAAAACGCTACAGATTCAATAGGGTCCTTGCATGGCAAAGGACATGGATGTCCTTTGCCATTGCAGGGCGGACCCTAATAATAAAACGCTACAGATTCAATAGGGTCCTTGCATGGCAAAGGACATGGATGTCCTTTGCCATTGCAGGGCGGACCCTAATAAAACGCAGCAGATTCAATAGGGTCCTTGCCATGGCAAAGGACATGGATGTCCTTTGCCATTGCAGGGCGGACCCTAATAATAATAAACGCAGCAGATTCAATAGGGTCCTTGCATGGCAAAGGACATGGATGTCCTTTGCCATTGCAGGGCGGACCCTAATAATAATTAAAGCTGCAAGCAGCGTTGGTCGGGTCCGCCGTTGGCCGCCGCCGCCGCCGCCGTGTCCCGAGTCCCGATCTTAGTCAGACCTCCATAGAAGTTTTTGTTTCATCAGTCTACGACATTCCTAACAGAATTTACAAGCAGTTTTATCAGTTTATTTTCCTAGGGGGCGCTAGAGCACAATTTTCATTTTTGGGGTTTGGTTTTTTTATTGGATGGCAATTTTCACCAGTCCTGATGTGTGTGTAAAATTTGGTGAGTTTTGAAGCATGTTAAGGGGGTCAAATTACAGATTGGTGTTTCTGGATGTTGTTGATACATGGCTTTCGCTTGGCATAGTATAGCTTTAACTGGCACTTTGAAGCATTTTAAGGGGGTCAAATATCAGTTCAAAGAGGCAAAAAAGGCATTTTTTGCAAATATTTTGTTTTGAAGGGGTTTTTGTCAACTTCCTGTTGATTTTAGGTATAGAAGTGTTTAATGGAAATGTAGATCTAAGTCAGACCTACATAGAGGTTTTTGTTTCATGTCCCTACGACATTCCTAACGGAAGTTACAAGCAGTTTTGTCTGGAAAAAGGTGACGGCTTTTTACAAAACTTTTATTTTGAAGGGGTAATTGCCAACTTCCTGTTGATTTTAACTGAAAGATGCCAATTATCAAAATGTAGGTCCAAGTGAGACCTACATTGAGGTTTTTGTTTCATGTCTGTCCGACATTCCTACCAGAAGTTACAAGCAGTTTGATCTGTTTCCTCTTCCTAGGAGCAGTTTTTTCTGTGTTTTATTCAAAAATTGCAATAGAGCGCAATTTTGAGTTTAAAGGTTTGTTTTTTTCACTAGATCGTAATGTTTGCCAGTCCTGATGTGTGTGGCAAGTTTGGTGAGTTTTGAAGCATTTTAAGGGGGTCAAATTTCAGTTCAAAGAGGCAGAAATTGACTTTTTTGCGAAAATTTTGTTTTGAAGGGGTTTTTGCCAACTTCCTGTTGATTTTTGCTATAGAAGTGCTTCATAGGAAATGTAGGTCTAAGTCTGATCTACATAGAGGTTTTTGTTCCATGTCTCTACGACATTCCCAACGGAAGTTACAAGCAGTCAGTTTTTTGTCTCTTCCTAGGGGGCGCTAGCGCGCAATTTTAATTTTTGGGGTTTGGTTACCTAATAAGTTGGTCTGCCGCTCCATACCGATGTGTGTGTCAAATTTGGTGAGTTTTGAAGCATGTTAAGGGGGTCAAATTAGGGTATTGTTTGTGTTGTATTCCTAGGGGGCGCTAGAGCACAATTTTGAGTTTTTGGGTTTGGTTTTTTCATTAACTCGCAATTGTTGCCAGTCCTGATGTGTGTGCCAAGTTTGGTGAGTTTTGAAGCATTTTAAGGGGGTCAAATTACAGCTCAAAGAGGCAAAAATGACATTTTTTAGGCAAATTTGCGCAGGGGTTCTTTGAAGGCGCGTAAAATCAAAACCTGAAAACTTATCAAAACTTTGATCTATACTTTTAATCAGAAGGGTTCAAACTCTCTCCTGTGCGAGTTTGAAGCCGAAACGACAAACGCACTGGGAGAAGTGTCGATTTGAAAAAGGTGACGGGTTTTTACAAAACTTTTATTTTGAAGGGGTAATTGCCAACTTCCTGTTTATTTTTTCTGCTAGCTGTCAATTATTAAAATGTAGGTCTAAGTGAGACCTACATAGAAGTTTTTGTTTCATGTCTTTCCGGCATTCCTAACGGAAGTTACAAGCAGTTTTGTCCGTGGTTTCTTCCTGGAAGCAGTTTTTTCTGTGTTTTATTGAAAAATTGCGCTAGAGCGCAATTTTGAGTTTTGTTATTTTTTTTTTTCATTAGATTGCAATTTCTGCAAGTCCTGATGTGTCTGCCAAGTTTGGTGAGTTTTGAAGCATTTTAAGGGGGTCAAATTACAGCTCAAAGAGGCAAAAATAGCGTTTTTTAGCGAAAATTTTGCTTTGAATGGGTTTTTGCCAAATTTCTGTTGATTTTAGGTATAGGCGTTTCTGATGGGGAATCTAGGTCTAAGTCAGACCTACATAGAGGTTTTTGTTCCATGTCTTTACGACATTCCTAACGGAAGTTACAAGCAGTCTGTTTTTTTTTTTTCGTAGGGGGCGCTAGCGCGCATTTTTCATTTTTGGGGTTTGGTTGCTTAATATGTGTTTTTGCCAAGCCTTACCGATGTGTGTGCCAAATTTGGTGAGTTTTGGAGCATGGTCAGTGGGTCAAATTATGGTTCGAAGTTGCGGAAGAATAATAATAATAATTAAAGCTGCAAGCAGCGTTGGTCGGGTCCGCCGCCGCCGCCGCCGCCGCCGCCGCCGTGTCCCGAGTCCCGATCTTAATCAGACCTCCATAAAAGTTTTTGTTTCATCACTCTATGACATTCCTAACAGAATTTACAAGCAGTTTTGTCAGTTTTTTTTCCTAGGGGGAGCTAGAGCACAATTTTCATTTTTGGGGTTTGTTTTTTTATTGGATGGCAATTTTCACCAGTCCTGATGTGTGTGTAAAATTTGGTGAGTTTTGAAGCATGTTAAGGGGGTCAAATTACAGATTGGTGTTTCTGGATGTTGTTGATAAATGGCTTTCGCTTGGCATAGTATAGCTTTAACTGGCACTTTGAAGCATTTTAATGGGGTCAAATATCAGTTCAAAGAGGCAAAAAAGGCATTTTTTGCAAATATTTTGTTTTGAAGGGGTTTTTGTCAACTTCCTGTTGATTTTAGGTATAGAAGTGTTTAATGGAAATGTAGGTCTAAGTCAGACCTACATAGAGGTTTTTGTTTCATGTCCCTACGACATTCCTAACGGAAGTTACAAGCAGTTTTGTCTGGAAAAAGGTGACGGCTTTTTACAAAACTTTTATTTTGAAGGGGTAATTGCCAACTTCCTGTTGATTTTAACTGAAAGATGCCAGTTATCAAAATGTAGGTCCAAGTGAGACCTACATTGAGGTTTTTGTTTCATGTCTGTCCGACATTCCTACCAGAAGTTACAAGCAGTTTGATCTGTTTCCTCTTCCTAGGAGCAAATTTTTCTGTGTTTTATTCAAAAATTGCAATAGAGCGCAATTTTGAGTTTAAAGGTTTGTTTTTTTCACTAGATCGCAATGTTTGCCAGTCCTGATGTGTGTGGCAAGTTTGGTGAGTTTTGAAGCATTTTAAGGGGGTCAAATTTCAGTTCAAAGAGGCAGAAATTGACTTTTTTGCGAAAATTTTGATTTGAAGGGGTTTTTGCCAACTTCCTGTTGATTTTTGCTATAGAAGTGCTTCATTGGAAATGTAGGTCTAAGTCTGATCTACATAGAGGTTTTTGTTCCATGTCTCTACGACATTCCCAACGGAAGTTACAAGCAGTCTGTTTTTTGTCTCTTCCTAGGGGGCGCTAGCGCGCAATTTTAATTTTGGGGGTTTGGTTACCTAATAAGTTGGTCTGCCGCTCCATACCGATGTGTGTGTCAAATTTGGTGAGTTTTGAAGCATGTTAAGGGGGTCAAATTAGGGTATTGTTTGTGTTGTATTCCTAGGGGGCGCTAGAGCACAATTTTGAGTTTTTGGGTTTGGTTTTTTCATTAACTCGCAATTGTTGCCAGTCCTGATGTGTGTGCCAAGTTTGGTGAGTTTTGAAGCATTTTAAGGGGGTCAAATTACAGCTCAAAGAGGAAAAAATGAAATTTTTTAGGCAAATTTGCGCAGGGGTCCTTTGAAGGCGCGTAAAATCAAAACCTGAAAACTTATCAAAACTTTGATCTATACTTTTAATCAGAAGGGTTCAAACTCTCTCCTGTGCGAGTTTGAAGCCGAAACGACAAACGCACTGGGAGAAGTGTCGATTTGAAAAAGGTGACGGGTTTTTACAAAACTTTTATTTTGAAGGGTTAATTGCCAACTTCCTGTTTATTTTTTCTGCTAGCTGTCAATTATTAAAATGTAGGTCTAAGTGAGACCTACATAGAAGTTTTTGTTTCATGTCTTTCCGGCATTCCTACCGGAAGTTACAAGCAGTTTTGTCCGTGGTTTCTTCCTGGAAGCAGTTTTTTCTGTGTTTTATTGAAAAATTGCGCTAGAGCGCAATTTTGAGTTTTATTATTATTTTTTTTCATTATATTGCAATTTCTGCAAGTCCTGATGTGCCTGCCAAGTTTGGTGAGTTTTGAAGCATTTTAAGGGGGGCAAATTACAGCTCAAAGAGGCAAAAATAGCATTTTTTTGCGAAAATTTTGCTTGGAATGGGTTTTTGCAATATTTCTGTTGATTTTTGCCCCAGAACATACTATTATGAAATGTAGGTCTAAGTCAGATTTACATAGAGGTTTTCGTTTCATGTCTCTACGACATTCCTAACGGAAGTTACAATCAGTATGTTTTTTTTTTTTCATAGGGGGCGCTAGCGCGCAATTTTGTTTTTTGGGGTTTGGTTGCTTAATATGTGTTTTTGCCAAGCCTTACCGATGTGTGTGCCAAATTTGGTGAGTTTTGAAGCATGTTAAGGGGGTCAAATTAGGGTGCGAAGCTGCGGAATAATAATAATAATAATTAAAGCTGCAAGCAGCGTTGGTCGGGTCCGCCGCCGCCGCCGCCGTGTCCCGAGTCCCGATCTTAGTCAGACCTCCATAGAAGTTTTTGTTTCATCACTCTACGACATTCCTAACAGAATTTACAAGCAGTGTTATCAGTTTATTTTCCTAAGGGGCGCTAGAGCACAATTTTCATTTTTGGGGTTTGCTTTTTTTATTGGATGGCAATTTTCACCAGTCCTGATGTGTGTGTAAAATTTGGTGAGTTTTGAAGCATGTTAAGGGGGTCAAATTACAGATCTGCGTTTCTGGATGTTGTTGATAAATGGCTTTCACTTGGCATAGTATAGCTTTAACTTGCACTTTGAAGCATTTTAAGGGGGTCAAATATCAGTTCAAAGAGGCAAAAAAGGCATTTTTTGCCAAAAATTTGTTTTGAAGGGGTTTTTGTCAACTTCCTGTTGATTTTAGGTATAGAAGTGTTTAACGGAAATGTAGGTCTAAGTCAGACCTACATAGAGGTTTTTGTTTCATGGCCCTACGACATTCCTAACGGAAGTTACAAGCAGTCTGTTTTTTGTCTCTTCCTAGGTGGCGCTAGCGCGCAATTTTCATTTTTGGTATTTGGTTGCTTAATAAGTTGGTCTGCCGCTCCATACCGATGTGTGTATCAATTTTGGTGAGTTTTGAAGCATGTTAAGGGGGTCAAATTAGGGTGCGAAAGTGCGAGCGCGCCTTGGGTTGCTGCCCCCGAGCCCCACGGCAGGAGAAGCCTTGGTGACACTATTTAATGCATTGTGAAAGTAATGCAGTTGTTGTATTGAAGTGAAAATATCAAGCTTCCTGTTAATTTTTGCCAAAGTATGTTAATTATTCAAATGTAGGTCTAAGTCAGACCTACATAGTGGTTTTTGTTTCATGTCTCTCCGACATTCCTACCGGAAGTTACAAGCAGTTTTGTCTGTGTTTCTTCCTAGGAGCAGTTTGTCTGTGTTGTATTCCTAGGGGGCGCTAGAGCACAATTTTGAGTTTTGGGGTTTGGTTTTTTTATTAGCTCGCAATTTCTGCCAGTCCTGATGTGTGTACCTAGTTTGGTGAGTTTTGAAGCATTTTAAGGGGGTCAAATTACAGCTCAAAGAGGCAAAAATGACATTTTTTACAAAAATTTGCGCAGGGGTTCTTTGAAGGCGCGTAAAATCAAAACCTGAAAAGTTATCAAAAATTTGATCTATACTTTTAATCAGAAGGGTTCAAACTCTCTCCTGTGCGAGTTTGAAGCCGAAACGACAAACGCACTGGGAGGAGTTTTTATTTGAAAAAGGTGACGGGTTTTTACAAAACTTTTATTTTGAAGGGGTAATTTTTAACTTCCTGTTGATTTTTCTGCAGGATTTCAAATATCAAATTGTAGGTCTAAGTGAGACCTACATAGAGGTTTTTGTTTCATGTCTGTCCGACATTCCTACTGGAAGTTACAAGCAGTTTTGTCCATTTTCTCTTCCTAGGAGCAGTTTTTTCTGTGTTTTATTCAAAAATTGCCCTAGAGCACATTTTTTAATTTTCGGGTTTGGTTTTTTCATTAGATCAAAATTTCTGCCAGTCCTGATGTGTGTGCCAAGTTTGGTGAGTTTTGAAGCATGTTAAGGGGGTCAAATTGCAGCTCAAAGAGGCAAAAATAGCATTTTTTGCGAAAATTTTGCTTTGAATGAGTTTTTGCTAAATTTCTGTTGATTTTAGGTATAGGCATTTCTAATTGGAAATGTAGATCTAAGTCAGACCTACGTAGAGGTTTTTGTTTCATGTCTCTACGACATTCCTAACGGAAGTTACAAGCAGTCCGTTTTTTTTCTCTTCCTAGGGGGCGCTAGCGCGCAATTTTCATTTTTGGGGTTTGGTTGCTTAATAGGTTGGGAAGGTCCACCGCACCGATGTGTGTGTCAAATTTGGTGAGTTTTGGAGCATGTTGAGGGGGTGAAATTGGGGTGCGACGGTGCGGTATAATAAAGAATAATAATAATTAAAGCTGCAAGCAGCGTTGGTCGGGTCCGCCGTTGGCCGCCGCCGCCGCCGCCGTGTCCCGAGTCCCGATCTTAGTCAGACCAACATAGAGGTCTTTGTTTCATGTCTCTACGACATTCCTAACAGAAGTTACAAGCAGTTTTGTCTGGAAAAAGGTGACGGCTTTTTACAAAACTTTTATTTTGAAGGGGTAATTGCCAACTTCCTGTTGATTTAAACTGAAAGATGCCACCTATCAAAATGTAGGTCTACAGACCTACACAGAAGTTTTTGTTTCATGTCTCTACGACATTCCTAACGGAAGTTACAAGCAGTCTGTTTTTTGTCTCTTCCTAGGGGGCGCTAGCGCGCAATTTTCATTTTTGGAGTTTGGTTGCTTAATAAGTTGGTCTGCCGCTCCATACCGATGTGTGTGTCAATTTTGGTGAGTTTTGAAGCAAGTTAAGGGGGTCAAATTAGGGTGCGAAGGTGCGAGCGCGCCTTGGGTTGCTGTCCCCGAGCCCCACGGCAGGAGAAGCCTTCGTCCCACTATTTAATGCATTGTGAAAGTAATGCAGTTGTTGTATTGAAGTGAAAATATCAAGCTCCCTGTTGATTTTTGCCAAAGTATGTTAATTATTCAAATGTAGGTCTAGGTCAGACCTACATAGTGGTTTTTGTTTCATGTCTCTCTGACATTCCTACCGGAAGTTACAAGCAGTTTTGTCTTTGTTTTCTTCCTAGGAGCAGTTTGTCTGTGTTGTATTCCTAGGGGGCGCTAGAGCACAATTTTGAGTTTTGGAGTTTGGTTTTTTCATCAGCTCGCAATGGTTGCCAGTCCTGATGTGTGTGCCAAGTTTGGTGAGTTTTGAAGCATTTTAAGGGGGTCAAATTACAGCTCAAATAGGCAAAAATGACATTTTTTAGGAAACTTTGCGCAGGGCGTCTTTGAAGGCGCGAAAAATCAAAACCTTAAAACTTATCACAACTTTGATCTATACTTTTAATCAGAAGAGTCCAAACTCTCTCCTGAGCGAGTTTGAAGCCGAAACGACAAACGCGCTCAGAGGAGATAACTTTTGAAGAAAGGTGACGGGTTTTCACAAAACTTTTATTTTGAAGGGGTAATTGCCAACTTCCTGTTGATTATTTCTGCTAGCTGTCAATTACTAAAATGTAGGTCTTAATGAGACCTACATAGAAGTTTTTGTTTCATGTCTTTCCGGCATTCCTACCCGAAGTTACAAGCAGTTTTGTCTGTGGTTTCTTCCTGGAAGCAGTTTTTTCTGTGTTTTATTGAAAAATTGCGCTAGAGCACAATTTTGAGATTTTTTTTTTTTTTTTTTTCATTAGATCACAATTTCTGCCAGTCCTGATGTGTGTGCCAAGTTTGGTGAGTTTTGAAGCATTTTAAGGGGGTCAAATTGCAGCTCAAAGAGGCAAAAATAGCGTTTTTTGGCGAAAATTTTGCTTTGAAAGGGTTTTGCAAAATTTCTGTTGGTTTTAGGTATAGGAGTTTCTGATGGGGAATTTAGGTCTAGGTCAGTTCTACATAGAGGATTTTGTTTCATGTCTCTACGACATTCCTACCGGAAGTTACAAGCAGTCTGTTTTTTTTTTTTCGTAGGGGGCGCTAGCGCGCATTTTTCATTTTTGGGGTTTGGTTGCTTAATACGTGTTTTTGGCAAGCCTTACCGATGTGTGTGCCAAATTTGGTGAGTTTTGGAGCATGGTCAGTGGGTCAAATTAGGGTTCAAAGTTGCGGAAAAATAATAATAATTAAAGCTGCAAGCAGCGTTGGTCGGGTCCGCCGTTGGCCGCCGCCGCCGTGTCCCGAGTCCCGATATTAGTCAAACCAACATAGAGGTTTTTATTCCATGTCTATACGACATTTCTAACAGAAGTTACATGCAGTTTTGTCTGGGTTTTTTCCTAGGGGGCGCTAAGCGCAATTTCGATTTTTGGGGTTTGGTTTTTTGTTAGTTGGCAGTTATTGCCAGTCCTGATGTGTGTGCAAAATTTGGTGAGTTTTGAAGCATGTTAAGGGGCTGAAATTACAGATCGGCGATTCTGGATGTTGTTGATAAATGGCTTTCGGTCTGCATAACAGAGCTTTAACTTGCACTTTGAAGCATTTTAAGTAGGTCAAATTACAGCTCAAAGAGGCAAAAACGACATTTTTTAGGAAAAATTGCGCAGGGGTTCTTTGAAGGCGCGTAAAATCAAAACCTGAGAACTTATCAAAACTTTGATCTATACTTTTAATCAGAAGGGTTCAAACTCTCTCCTGTGCGAGTTTGAAGCCGAAACGACAAACGCACTGGGAGGAGTTTCGATTTGAAAAAGGTGACGGGTTTTCACAAAACTTTTATTTTGAAGGGGCGATTTTTAACTTCCTGTTGATTTTTGCCGAAGGATGTCGATTATCGAAATGTAGGTCTAAGTCAGACCTACCTAGAAGTTTTTGTTTCATGTCTTTCCGACATTCCTACCGGAAGTTACAAGCAGTTTTGTCTGTGTTTTCTTCCTGGAAGCAGTTTTTTCTGTGTTTTATTAAAAAATTGCGCTACAGCGCAATTTTGAGTTTTTTTTTTTTTTTTTTTTCATTAGATCGCAATTTCTGCCAGTCCTGATGTGTGTGCCAAGTTTGGTGAGTTTTGAAGCATTTTAAGGGGGGCAAATTGCAGCTCAAAGAGGCAAAAATTGCATTTTTTGTGAAAATTTGGCTTTGAATGGGTTTTTGAAAATTTTTTGTTGATTTTGGCCCCAGAAGATACAATTATGGAATTTAGGTCTAAGTCAGACCTACATAGAGGTTTTTGTTTCATGTCTCTACGACATTCCTAACGGAAGTTACAAGCAGTCTGTTTTTTGTTTCCTTTTAGGGGGCGCTAGAGCGCAATTTTCATTTTTGGGGTTTGGTTGCTTAATATGTTGTGGTGGCACGGTAGACCGACGTGTGTGTCAAGTTTGGTGAGTTTTGAAGCATGTTAAGGGGGTGATGTTGGGGCGCGACGGTGCGGAATAAAGAAAGAAAGAATAATAATAATTAAAGCTGCAAGCAGCGTTGGTCGGGTCCGCCGTTGGCCGCCGCCGCCGCCGCCGTGTCCCGAGTCTCGATCTTAGTCAGACCTACATAGAAGTTTTTGTTTCATCACTCTACGACATTCCTAACAGAATTTACAAGCAGTTTTATCAGTTTATTTTCCTAGGGGGCGCTAGAGCACAATTGTCATATTTGTGGTTTGGTTTTTTTATTGGATGGCAATTTTCACCATTCCTGATGTGTGTGTAAAATTTGGTGAGTTTTGAAGCATGTTAAGGGGGTCAAATTACAGATTTGCGTTTCTGGATGTTGTTGATAAATGGCTTTCGCCTGGCATTGTATAGCTTTAACTTGCACTTTGAAGCATTTTAAGGGGGTCAAATTGCAGCTCAAAGAGGCAAAAATAGCATTTTTTGGCGAAAATTTTGCTTTGAATGAGTTTTAGCAAAATTTCTGTTGATTTTGGGAATAGACGTTTTTTATTGGAAATGTAGGTCTAAGTCAGACCTACACAGAGGTTTTTGTTTCATGTCTCTACGACATTCCTAACGGAAGTTACAAGCAGTTTTGTCTGGGTTTTTTCCTAGGGGGCGCTAAGCGCAATTTAGATTTTTGGGGTTTGGTTTTTTATTAGATGGCAGTTTTTGCCAGTCCTGATATGTGTGTAAAATTTGGTGAGTTTTGAAGCATGTTAAGGGGGTGAAATTACAGATTGGCGATTCTGGATGTTGTTGATAAATGGCTTTCGGTCTGCATAACAGAGCTTTAACTAGCACTTTGAAGCATTTTAAGTGGGTGAAATTACAGCTCAAAGAGTCAAAAACGTCATTTTTTAGGAAAAGTTGCGCAGGGGTTTTTTGAAGGCGCGTAAAATCCAAACCGGAGCAGTAATCAAAACTTTGATCTATACTTTTAATCAGAAGTGTCCAAACTCTCTCCTGTGCGAGTTTGAAGCCGAAACGACAAACGCACTGGGAGAAGTGTCGATTTGAAAAAGGTGACGGGTTTTCACAAAACTTTTATTTTGAAGGGGCAATTTTTAACTTCCTGTTGATTTTTGCCGAAGGATGTAAATTATCGAAATGTAGGTCTAAGTCAGACCTACCTAGAAGTTTTTGTTTCATGTCTGTCCGACATTCCTACTGGAAGTTACAAGCAGTTTTGTCTGTTTTCTCTTCCTAGGAGCAGTTTTTTCTGTGTTTTATTCAAAAATTGCGCTAGAGCGCAATTTTGAGTTTTATTATTTTTTATTTTCATTAGATCGCAATTTCTGCCAGTCCTGAGGTGTGTGCCAAGTTTGGTGAGTTTTGAAGCATTTTAAGGGGGTCAAATTACAGCTCAAAGAGGCAAAAATAGCATTTTTTGCGAAAATTTTGCTTTGAAGGCGTTTTTGCCAACTTCCTGTTGATTTTAGGTATAGAACATTTTTATTGGAAATGTTCATCAAAGTCAGACCTTCATATAGGTTTTTGTTTCAAGTCTCTACGACATTCCTAATGGAAGTTACAAGCAGTCCGTTTTTTGTTTCTTCCTAGGGGGCGCTAGCGCGCAATTTTGATTTTTAGTGCTCGGTTTTTTTATTAGATGGCAATTTTCGCAGATCCTGATGTGTGTGTCAAATATGGTGAGTTTTGAAGCATGTTAAGTGGGTCAAATTTCAGCTGGAAACGGCGGCGGAATAATAAAGAATAATAATAAAACGCAGCAGATTCAATAGGGTCCTTGCATGGCAAAGGACATGGATGTCCTTTGCCATTGCAGGGCGGACCCTAATAATAAATTAAAGCTGCAAGCAGCGTTGGTCGGGTCCGCCGTTGGCCGCCGCCGCCGCCGCCGTGTCCCGAGTCCCGATCTTAGTCAGACCTCCATAGAAGTTTTTGTTTCATCACTCTACGACATTCCTAACAGAATTTACAAGCAGTTTTATCAGTTTATTTTCCTAGGGGGCGCTAGAGCACAATTTTCATTTTTGGGGTTTAGTTTTTTTATTGGATGGCAATTTTCACCAGTCCTGATGTGTGTGTAAAATTTGGTGAGTTTTGAAGCATGTTAAGGGGGTCAAATTATAGATTTGCGTTTCTGGATGTTGTTGATAAATGGCTTTCGCTTGGCATTGTATAGCTCTAACTTGCACTTTGAAGCATTTTAAGGGGGTCAAATTTCAGTTCAAAGAGGCAAAAAAGGCATATTTTACGAAAATTTTGTTTTGAAGGGGTTTTTGCCAACTTCCTGTTGATTTTAGGTACAGAAGTGTTTATTGGAAATGTAGGTCTAAGTCAGACCTACACAGAGGTTTTTGTTTCATGTCTCTACGACATTCCTAACGGAAGTTACAAGCAGTCTGTTTTCTGTCTCTTCTTAGGGGGCGCTAGCGCGCAATTTTAATTTTTGGGGTTTGGTTGCTTAATAAGTTGGTCTGCCGCTCCATACCGATGTGTGTGTCAATTTTGGTGAGTTTTGAAGCATGTTAAGGGGGTCAAATTAGGGTGCGAAGGTGCGAGCGCGCCTTGGGTTGCTGTCCCCGAGCCCCACGGCAGGAGAAGCCTTGGTGACACTATTTAATGCATTGTGAAAGTAATGCAGTTGTTGTATTGAAGTGAAAATATCAAGCTCCCTGTTGATTTTTGCCAAAGTATGTTAATTATTCAAATGTAGGTCTAAGTCAGACCTACATAGTGGTTTTTGTTTCATGTCTCTACGACATTCCTACCGGAAGTTACAAGCAGTTTTGTCTTTGTTTTCTTCCTAGGAGCAGTTTGTCTGTGTTGTATTCCTAGGGGGCGCTAGAGCACAATTTTGAGTTTTGGGGTTTGGTTTTTTCACTAGATCGCAATTGTTGCCAGTCCTGATGTGTGTGCCAAGTTTGGTGAGTTTTGAAGCATTTTAAGGGGGTCAAATTACAGCTCAAAGAGGCAAAAATGAAATTTTTAGGAAACTTTGCGCAGGGGATCTTTAAAAGCGCGTAAAATCAAAACCTTAAAACTTATCAAAACTTTGATCTATACTTTTAATCAGAAGGGTCCAAACTCTCTCCTGTGCGAGTTTGAAGCCGAAACGACAAACGCACTGGGAGGAGTATCGATTTGAAAAAGGTGACGGGTTTTTACAAAAACTTTTATTTTGAAGGGGTAATTGTCAACTTCCTGTTGATTTTTTCTGCTAGCTGTCAATTATTCAAATGTAGGTCTTAATGAGACCTACCTAGAAGTTTTTGTTTCATGTCTTTCCGACATTCCTACCGGAAGTTACAAGCAGTTTTGTCTGTGTTTTCTTCCTGGAAGCAGTTTTTTCTGTGTTTTATTAAAAAATTGCGCTACAGCGCAATTTTGAGTTTTTTTTTTTTTTTTTTCATTAGATCGCAATTTCTGCCAGTCCTGATGTGTGTGCCAAGTTTGGTGAGTTTTGAAGCATTTTAAGGGGGTCAAATTACAGCTCAAAGAGGCAAAAATTGCATTTTTTGTGAAAATTTGGCTTTGAATGGGTTTTTGAAAATTTTTTGTTGATTTTGGCCCCAGAAGATACAATTATGGAATTTAGGTCTAAGTCAGACCTACATAGAGGTTTTTGTTTCATGTCTCTACGACATTCCTAACGGAAGTTACAAGCAGTCTGTTTTTTGTTTCCTTCTAGGGGGCGCTAGAGCGCAATTTTCATTTTTGGGGTTTGGTTGCTTAATATGTTGTGGTGGCACGGTAGACCGACGTGTGTGTCAAGTTTGGTGAGTTTTGAAGCATGTTAAGGGGGTGATGTTGGGGCGCGACGGTGCGGAATAAAGAAAGAAAGAATAATAATAATAATTAAAGCTGCAAGCAGCGTTGGTCGGGTCCGCCGTTGGCCGCCGCCGCCGCCGCCGTGTCCCGAGTCTCGATCTTAGTCAGACCTACATAGAAGTTTTTGTTTCATCACTCTACGACATTCCTAACAGAATTTACAAGCAGTTTTATCAGTTTATTTTCCTAGGGGGCGCTAGAGCACAATTGTCATATTTGTGGTTTGGTTTTTTTATTGGATGGCAATTTTCACCATTCCTGATGTGTGTGTAAAATTTGGTGAGTTTTGAAGCATGTTAAGGGGGTCAAATTACAGATTTGCGTTTCTGGATGTTGTTGATAAATGGCTTTCGCCTGGCATTGTATAGCTTTAACTTGCACTTTGAAGCATTTTAAGGGGGTCAAATTGCAGCTCAAAGAGGCAAAAATAGCATTTTTTGGCGAAAATTTTGCTTTGAATGAGTTTTTGCAAAATTTCTGTTGATTTTGGGAATAGACGTTTTTTATTGGAAATGTAGGTCTAAGTCAGACCTACACAGAGGTTTTTGTTTCATGTCTCTACGACATTCCTAACGGAAGTTACAAGCAGTTTTGTCTGGGTTTTTTCCTAGGGGGCGCTAAGCGCAATTTAGATTTTTGGGGTTTGGTTTTTTATTAGATGGCAGTTTTTGCCAGTCCTGATATGTGTGTAAAATTTGGTGAGTTTTGAAGCATGTTAAGGGGGTGAAATTACAGATTGGCGATTCTGGATGTTGTTGATAAATGGCTTTCGGTCTGCATAACAGAGCTTTAACTAGCACTTTGAAGCATTTTAAGTGGGTGAAATTACAGCTCAAAGAGTCAAAAACGTCATTTTTTAGGAAAAGTTGCGCAGGGGTTTTTTGAAGGCGCGTAAAATCCAAACCGGAGCAGTAATCAAAACTTTGATCTATACTTTTAATCAGAAGTGTCCAAACTCTCTCCTGTGCGAGTTTGAAGCCGAAACGACAAACGCACTGGGAGAAGTGTCGATTTGAAAAAGGTGACGGGTTTTCACAAAACTTTTATTTTGAAGGGGCAATTTTTAACTTCCTGTTGATTTTTGCCGAAGGATGTAAATTATCGAAATGTAGGTCTAAGTCAGACCTACCTAGAAGTTTTTGTTTCATGTCTGTCCGACATTCCTACTGGAAGTTACAAGCAGTTTTGTCTGTTTTCTCTTCCTAGGAGCAGTTTTTTCTGTGTTTTATTCAAAAATTGCGCTAGAGCGCAATTTTGAGTTTTATTATTTTTTATTTTCATTAGATCGCAATTTCTGCCAGTCCTGAGGTGTGTGCCAAGTTTGGTGAGTTTTGAAGCATTTTAAGGGGGTCAAATTACAGCTCAAAGAGGCAAAAATAGCATTTTTTGCGAAAATTTTGCTTTGAAGGCGTTTTTGCCAACTTCCTGTTGATTTTAGGTATAGAACATTTTTATTGGAAATGTTCATCAAAGTCAGACCTTCATATAGGTTTTTGTTTCAAGTCTCTACGACATTCCTAATGGAAGTTACAAGCAGTCCGTTTTTTGTTTCTTCCTAGGGGGCGCTAGCGCGCAATTTTGATTTTTAGTGCTCGGTTTTTTTATTAGATGGCAATTTTCGCAGATCCTGATGTGTGTGTCAAATATGGTGAGTTTTGAAGCATGTTAAGTGGGTCAAATTTCAGCTGGAAACGGCGGCGGAATAATAAAGAATAATAATAAAACGCAGCAGATTCAATAGGGTCCTTGCATGGCAAAGGACATGGATGTCCTTTGCCATTGCAGGGCGGACCCTAATAATAATAATAAGAAACGTTACAGATTCAATAGGGTCCTTGCATGGCAAAGGACATGGATGTCCTTTGCCATTGCAGGGCGGACCCTAATAAGAAAACGTTACAGATTCAATAGGGTCCTTGCATGGCAAAGGACATGGATGTCCTTTGCCATTGCAGGGCGGACCCTAATAATAAGAAACGTTACAGATTCAATAGGGTCCTTGCATGGCAAAGGACATGGATGTCCTTTGCCATTGCAGGGCGGACCCTAATAAGAAACGTTACAGATTCAATAGGGTCCTTGCATGGCAAAGGACATGGATGTCCTTTGCCATTGCAGGGCGGACCCTAATAATAAAACGCAGCAGATTCAATAGGGTCCTTGCATGGCAAAGGACATGGATGTCCTTTGCCATTGCAGGGCGGACCCTAATTAAAGCTGCAAGCAGCGTTGGTCGGGTCCGCCGTTGGCCGCCGCCGCCGCCGCCATGCCCCGAGTCCCGATCTTAGTCAGACCTCCATAGAAGTTTTTGTTTCATCACTCTACGACATTCCTAACAGAATTTACAAGCAGTTGTATCAGTTTATTTTCCTAGGGGGCGCTAGAGCACAATTTTCATTTTTGGGGTTCGGTTTTTTATTGGATGGCAATTTTCACCAGTCCTGATGTGTGTGTAAAATTTGGTGAGTTTTGAAGCATGTTAAGGGGGTCAAATTATAGATTTGCGTTTCTGGATGTTGTTGATAAATGGCTTTCGCTTGGCATTGTATAGCTTTACTTTGCAATTTGAAGCATTTTAAGGGGGTCAAATTTCAGTTCAAAGAGGCAAAAAAGGCATATTTTGCGAAAAATTTGTTTTGAAGGGGTTTTTGCCAACTTCCTGTTGATTTTAGGTATAGAAGTGTTCATTGGAAATGTAGGTCTAAGTCAGACCTACATAGAGGTTTTTGTTTCATGTCTCTACGACATTCCTAACGGAAGTTACAAGCAGTCTGTTTTTTGTCTCTTCCTAGGGGGCGCTAGCGCGCAATTTTCATTTTCGGGGTTTAGTTGCTCAATAAGTTGGTCTGCCGCTCCATACCGATGTGTGTGTCAAATTTGGTGAGTTTTGAAGCATGTTAAGGGGGTCAAATTAGGGTGCGAATGTGCCAGCGCGCCTCTGTTTCCTCTTCCTAGGAGCAGTTTTTTCTGTGTTTTATTCAAAAATTGCAATAGAGCGCAATTTTGAGTTTTAAGGTTTGGTTTTTCCACTAGATCACAATTTCTGCCAGTCCTGATGTGTGTGCCAAGTTTGGTGAGTTTTGAAGCATTTTAAGGGGGTCAAATTAAAGCTCAAAGAGGCAAAAATAGCGTTTTTTGCGAAAATGTTGCTTTGAATGAGTTTTTGCAAAATTTCTGTTGATTTTGGGTATAGACCTTTTTAATTGGAAATGTAGGTCTTAGTCAGACCTACACAGAGGTTTTTGTTTGATGTCTCTACGACATTCCTAACGGAAGTTACAAGCAGTCTGTTTTTTGTCTCTTCCTAGGGGGCGCTAGCTTGCAATTTTAATGTTTGGGGTTTGGTTGCTTAATAAGTTGGTCTGCCGCTCCATACCGACATGTGTGTCAATTTTGGTGAGTTTTGAAGCATGTTAAGGGGGTCAAATTAGGGTGCGAAGGTGCGAGCGCGCCTTGGGTTGCTGTCCCCGAGCCCCACGGCAGGAGAAGCCTTGCTGCCACTAGTTAATGCATTGTGAAAGTAATGCAGTTGTTGTATTGAAGTGAAAATATCTAGCTCCCTGTAGATTTTTGCCAAAGTATGTTAATTATTCAAATGTAGGTCTAAGTCAGACCTACATAGTGGTTTTTGTTTCATGTCTCTACGACATTCCTAGTGGAAGTTACAAGCAGTTTTGTCTTTGTTTTCTTCCTAGGAGCAGTTTGTCTGTGTTGTATTCCTAGGGGGCGCTAGAGCACAATTTTGAGTTTTGGAGTTTGGTTTTTTTATCAGCTCGCAATTGTTGCCAGTCCTGATGTGTGTGCCAAGTTTGGTGAGTTTTGAAGAATTTTAAGGGGGTCAAATTACAGCTCAAAGAGGCAAAAATGACATTTTTTAGGAAACGTTGCGCAGGGGATCTTTGAAGGCGCGTAAAATCAAAACCTTATAACTTATCAAAACTTTGATCTATACTTTTAATCAGAAGGGTTCAAACTCTCTCCTGTGTGAGTTTGAAGCCGAAACGACAAACGCACTGGGAGGAGTATCGATTTGAAAAAGGTGACGGGTTTTTACAAAAATTTTATTTTGAAGGGGTAATTGCCAACTTCCTGTTGATTTTTTCTGCTAGCTGTCAATTATTAAAATGTAGGTCTAAGTGAGACCTACATAGAAGTTTTTGTTTCATGTCTTTCCGACATTCCTACCGGAAGTTACAAGCAGTTTTGTCTGTGTTTTCTTCCTAGAAGCAGTTTTTTCCGTGTTTCATTCAAAAAATTTTGTGGAGCGCAATTTTGAGTTTTATACATTTTTTTTTTCATTAAATCACAATTTCTGCCTGTCCTGATGTGTCTGCCAAGTTTGGTGAGTTTTGAAGCATTTTAAGGGGGTCAAATTACAGCTCAAAGAGGCAAAAATAGCATTTTTTGCGAAAATTTTGCTTTGAAAGGGTTTTGCAAAATTTCTGTTGAATTTTGCCCTAGAAAGTACAATTATGAAATCTAGGTCTAAGTCAGTTCTACATAGAGGATTTTGTTTCATGTCTCTACGACATTCCTAGCGGAAGTTACAAGCAGTCTGTTTTTTTTTTTTCCTAGGGGGCGCTAGAGCGCATTTTTGATTTTTGGGGTTTGGTTGCTTAATATGTTGTGGTGTCACGGTAGACCGATGTGTGTGTCAACTTTGGTGAGTTTTGAAGCATGTTAAGAGGGTGAAATTGGGGCGCGACGGTGCGGAAGAAAGAAAGAAAGAAAGAAAGAAAGAAAGAATAAAACGCAGCAGATTCAATAGGGTCCTTGCATGGCAAAGGACATGGATGTCCTTTGCCATTGCAGGGCGGACCCTAATAAGAAACGTTACAGATTCAATAGGGTCCTTGCATGGCAAAGGACATGGATGTCCTTTGCCATTGCAGGGCGGACCCTAATAATTAAAGCTGCAAGCAGCGTTGGTCGGGTCCGCCGTTGGCCGCCGCCGCCGCCGCCGTGTCCCGAGTCCCGATCTTAGTCAGACCTCCATAGAAGTTTTTGTTTCATCACTCTACGACATTCCTAACAGAATTTACAAGCAGTTTTATCAGTTTATTTTCCTAGGGGGCGCTAGAGCACAATTTTCATTTTTGGGGTTTGGTTTTTTTATTGGATGGCAATTTTCACCAGTCCTGATGTGTGTGTAAAATTTGGTGAGTTTTGAAGCATGTTAAGGGGGTCAAATTATAGATTTGCGTTTCTGGATGTTGTTGATAAATGGCTTTCGCTTGGCATTGTATAGCTTTAACTTGCAATTTGAAGCATTTTAAGGGGGTCAAATTTCAGTTCAAAGAGGCAAAAAAGGCATATTTTGCGAAAATTTTGTTTTGAAGGGGTTTTTGCCAACTTCCTGTTGATTTAGGTATAGAAGTGTTTATTGGAAATGTAGGTCTAAGTCAGACCTACACAGAGGTTTTTGTTTCATGTCTCTACGACATTCCTAACGGAAGTTACAAGCAGTCTGTTTTTTGTCTCTTCCTAGGGGGCGCTAGCGGGCAATTTTCATTTTCGGGGTTTGGTTGCTTAATAAATTGGTCTGCCGCTCCATACCGATGTGTGTGTCAAATTTGGGGAGTTTTGAAGCATGTTAAGGGGGTCAAATTAGGGTGCGAAGGTGCCAGCGCGCCTCTGTTTCCTCTTCCTAGGAGCAGTTTTTTCTGTGTTTTATTCAAAAATTGCAATAGAGCGCAATTTTGAGTTTTAAGGTTTGGTTTTTTTAACTAGATCGCAATTTCTGCCAGTCCTGATGTGTGTGCCAAGTTTGGTGAGTTTTGAAGCATGTTAAGGGGGTCAAATTAGGGTGCGAAGGTGCGAGCGCGCCTTGGGTTGCTGTCCCCGAGCCCCACGGCAGGAGAAGCCTTGCTGCCACTATTTAATGCATTGTGAAAGTAATGCAGTTGTTGTATTGAAGTGAAAATATCAAGCTTCCTGTTGATTTTTGCCAAAGTATGTTAATTATTCAAATGTAGGTCTAAGTCAGACCTACATAGTGGTTTTTGTTTCATGTCTCTACGACATTCCTACCGGAAGTTACAAGCAGTTTTGTCTTTGTTTTCTTCCTAGGAGTAGTTTGTCTGTGTTGTATTCCTAGGGGGCGCTAGAGCACAATTTTGAGTTTTGGAGTTTGGTTTTTTCATCAGCTCGCAATTGTTGCCAGTCCTGATGTGTGTGCCAAGTTTGGTGTGTTTTGAAGCATTTTAAGGGGGTCAAATTACAGCTCAAAGAGGTAAAAATTATCTTTTTTAGGAAAATTTGCGCAGGGGATCTTTGAAGGCGCGTAAAATCAAACCCTTAAAACTTATCAAAATTTTGATCTATACTTTTAATCAGAAGGGTTCAAACTCTCTCCTGTGCGAGTTTGAAGCCGAAACGACAAACTCGCTCAGAGGAGATAACTTTTGAAAAAAGGTGACGGGTTTTCACAAAACCTTTATTTTGAAGGGGTAATTGCCAACTTCCTGTTGATTTTTTCTGCTAGCTGTCAATTATTAAAATGTAGGTCTAAGTGAGACCTACATAGAAGTTTTTGTTTCATGTCTTTCCGACATTCATACCGGAAGTTACAAGCAGTTTTGTCTGTGTTTTCTTCCTAGAAGCAGTTTTTTCTGTGTTTCATTCCAAAAATTTTGTAGAGCGCAATTTTGAGTTTTAGAATTTTTTTTTTTCATTAGATCACAATTTCTGCCAGTCCTGATGTGTGTGCCAAGTTTGGTGAGTTTTGAAGCATTTTAAGGGGGTCAAATTACAGCTCAAAGAGGCAAAAATAGCATTTTTGGTGAAAATTTTGCTTTGAAAGGGTTTTGCAAAATTTCTGTTGATTTTAGGTATAGGACTTTCTGATGGGGAATTTAGATCTAGGTCAGGTCTACGTAGAGGATTTTGTTTCATGTCTCTACGACATTCCTACCGGAAGTTACACGCAATCCATTTTTTGTCTTTTCCTAGGGGGCGCTATTGCGCAATTTTGATTTTTCTGGTTCGGCTCCCTAATATGTTGGGGAGAAACTCCTCACCGACGCGTGTGTCAAATTTGGTGTGCTTTGAGGCATGGTCAGTGGGTCAAAATACAGCGCATATGCGAGTATCGGTGCGGAAGAAAGAAAGAATAATAATTAAAGCTGCAAGCAGCGTTGGTCGGGTCCGCCGTTGGCCGCCGCCGCCGTGTCCCGGGTCCCGATCTTAGTCAAACCAACATAGAGGTTTTTATTTCATGTCTCTACGACATTTCTAACAGAAGTTACATGCAGTTTTGTCTGGGTTTTTTCCTAGGGGGCGCTAAGCGCAATTTAGATTTTTGGGGTTTGGTTTTTAATTAGATGGCAGTTTTTGCCAGTCCTAATATGTGTGTAAAATTTGGTGAGTTTTGAAGCATGTTAAGGGGGTGAAATTATAGATCGGCGATTCTGGATGTTGTTGATAAATGGCTTTCGGTCTGCATAACAGAGCTTTAACTAGCACTTTGAAGCATTTTAAGTGGGTCAAATTAGAGCTCAAAGAGGCAAAAACGTCATTTTTTAGGAAAAGTTGCGCAGGGGTTTTTTGAAGGCGCGTAAAATCAAAACCTGAAAACTTATCAAAACTGTGATCTATACTTTTAATCAGAAGGGTTCAAAGTCTCCCCTGTGCGAGTTTGAAGCCGAAACGACAAACGGGCTCAGAGGAGATAACTTTTGAAAAAAGGTGACGGGTTTTCACAAAACTTTTATTTTGAAGGGGCAATTTTTAACTTCCTGTTGATTTTTCCGAAGGATGTCGATTATCGAAATGTAGGTCTAAGTCAGACCTACCTAGAAGTTTTTGTTTCATGTCTTTCCGGTATTCCTACCGGAAGTTACAAGCAGTTTTGTCTGTGTTTTCTTCCTGGAAACAGTTTTTTCTGTGTTTTATTGAAAAATTGCGCTAGAGCGCAATTTTGAGTTTTATTATTTTTTTTTTTCATTAGATCGCAATTTCTGCCAGTCCTGATGTGTGTGCCAAGTTTGGTGAGTTTTGAAGCATGTTAAAGGGGTCAAATTACAGCTCAAAGAGGCAAAAATAGCATTTTTTAGCGAAAATTTTGCTTTGAATGGGTTTTTGCAAAATTTCTGTTGATTTTAGGTATAGGCGTTTCTGATGGGGAATCTAGGTCTGAGTCAGACCTACATAGAGGTTTTTGTTCCATGTCTTTACGACATTCCTAACGGAAGTTACAAGCAGTCTGTTTTTTTTTTTTCGTAGGGGGCGCTAGCGCGCATTTTTCATTTTTGGGGTTTGGTTGCTTAATATGTGTTTTTGCCAAGCCTTACCGATGTGTGTGCCAAATTTGGTGAGTTTTGGAGCATGGTCAGTGGGTCAAATTAGAGTTCGAAGCTGCGGAAGAATAATAATAATAATTAAAGCTGCAAGCAGCGTTGGTCGGGTCCGCCGTTGGCCGCTCCGCTTCGGCTGCTGTCCCCGCGACTGAAGCCCTGGTCTTAGTCCGACCAACATAGAGGTCTTTGTTTCATGTCTCTACGACATTCCTAACAGAAGTTACAACCAGTTTTGTCTGGAAAAAGGTGACGGCTTTTTACAAAACTTTTATTTTGAAGGGGTAATTGCCAACTTCCTGTTGATTTTAACTGAAAGATGCCACCTATCAAAATGTAGGTCTAAGTGAGACCTACACAGAGGTTTTTGTTTCATGTCTGTCCGACGTTCCTACCAGAAGTTACAAGCAGTTTTATCCGTTTCCTCTTCCTAGGAGCAGTTTTTTCTGTGTTTTTTTCAAAAATTGCAATAGAGCGCAATTTTGAGTTTTAAGGTTTGGTTTTTTCACTAGATCGCAATTTCTGCCAGTCCTGATGTGTGTGCCAAGTTTGGTGAGTTTTGAAGCATTTTAAGGGGGTCAAATTACAGCTCAAAGAGGCAAAAATAGCGTTTTTTGCGAAAATGTTGCTTTAAATGAGTTTTTGCAAAATTTCTGTTGATTTTGGGTATAGACTTTTTTATTGGAAATGTAGGTCTAAGTCAGACCTACACAGAGGTTTTTGTTTCATGTCTCTACGACATTCCTAACGGAAGTTACAAGCAGTCTGTTTTTTGTCTCTTCCTAGGGGGCGCTAGCGCGCAATTTTAATTTTTGGGGTTTGGTTGCTTAATAAGTTGGTCTGCCGCTCCATACCGATGTGTGTGTCAATTTTGGTGAGTTTTGAAGCATGTTAAGGGGGTCAAATTAGGGTGCGAAGGTGCGAGCGCGCCTTGGGCTGCTGCCCCCAAGCCCCACTGTCGAAGATGCCTTAGTGACACTATTTAATGCATTGTGAAAGTAATGCAGTTGTTGTATTGAAGTTAAAATATCAAGCTTCCTGTTGATTTTTGCCAAAGCATGTTAATTATTCAAATGTAGGTCTAAGTCAGACCTACATAGTGTTTTTTGTTTCATGTCTCTACGACATTCCTACCGGAAGTTACAAGCAGTTTTGTCTTTGTTTTCTTCCTAGGAGCAGTTTGTCTGTGTTGTATTCCTAGGGGGCGCTAGAACACAATTTTGAGTTTTGGAGTTTGTTTTTTTTATCAGATCGCAATTGTTGGCAGTCCTGATGTGTGTGCCAAGTTTGGTGAGTTTTGAAGCATTTTAAGGGGGTCAAATTACAGCTCAAAGAGGCAAAAATGAAATTTTTTAGGAAACTTTGCGCAGGGGATCTTTGAAGGCGCGTAAAATCAAAACCTTAAAACTTATCAAAACTTTGATCTATACTTTTAATCAGAAGGGTTCAAACTCTCTCCTGTGCGAGTTTGAAGCCGAAACGACAAACGCACTGGGAGGAGTATCGATTTGAAAAAGGTGACGGGTTTTCACGAAAACTTTTATTTTGAAGGGGTAATTGCCAACTTCCTGTTGATTATTTCTGCTAGCTGTCAATTACTAAAATGTAGGTCTAAGTAAGACCTACATAGAAGTTTTTGTTTCATGTCTTTCCGACATTCCTACCGGAAGTTACAAGCAGTTTTGTCTGTGTTTTCTTCCTAGAAGCAGTTTTTTCTGTGTTTTACTCAAAAATTGCGCTAGAGCGCAATTTTGAGTTTTTTTAAAAAAAAATTTCATTAGATCCCAATTTCTGCCATTCCTGATGTGTCTGCCAAGTTTGGTGAGTTTTGAAGCATTTTAAGGGGCTCAAATTACAGCTCAAAGAGGCAAAAATTGCATTTTTTGTGAAAATTTTGCTTTGAATGGGTTTTTGCAAAATGTCCGTAAATTTTTGCCCCAGAAGATACAATTATGAAATTTAGGTCGAAGTCAGACCTACATAGAGGTTTTTGTTTCATGTCTCTACGACATTCCTAACGGAAGTTACAAGCAGTCTCTTTTTTTTTTTTCCTAGGGGGCGCTATTGCGCAATTTTGATTTTTATGATTTGGCTGCCTAATATGTTGGGAAGGCATGAAAGACCGACGTGTGTGTCAAATTTGGTGAGTTTTGAAATATGTTAAGAGGGTGAAATTGGGGCGCGACGGTGCGGAAGAAAGAAAGAAAGAAAGAATAAAACGCAGCAGATTCAATAGGGTCCTTGCCTATGGCAAAGGACTCCTGTGGAGTCCTTTGCCATAGGCAGGGCGGACCCTAATAATAAAAATAATAAGAAACGTTACAGATTCAATAGGGTCCTTGCCTTAGCAAAGGACATGGATGTCCTTTGCTGGCAGGGCGGACCCTAATAAGAATAATAATAATAAAACGCAGCAGATTCAATAGGGTCCTTGCATGGCAAAGGACATGGATGTCCTTTGCCATTGCAGGGCGGACCCTAATTAAAGCTGCAAGCAGCGTTGGTCGGGTCCGCCGTTGGCCGCCGCCGCCGTGTCCCGAGTCCCGATCTTAGTCAGACCTCCATAGAAGTTTTTGTTTCATCACTCTACGACATTCCTAACAGAATTTACAAGCAGTTTTATCAGTTTATTTTCCTAGGGGGCGCTAGAGCACAATTTTCATTTATGGGGTTTGGTTTTTTTATTGGATGGCAATTTTCACCAGTCCTGATGGGTGTGTAAAATTTGGTGAGTTTTGAAGCATGTTAAGGGGGTCAAATTATAGATTTGCGTTTCTGGATGTTGTTGATAAATGGCTTTCGCTTGGCATTGTATAGCTCTAACTTGCACTTTGAAGCATTTTAAGGGGGTCAACTTTCAGTTCAAAGAGGCAAAAAAGGCATATTTTGCGAAAATTTTGATTGAAGGGGTTTTTGCCAACTTCCTGTTGATTTTAGGTACATAAGTGTTTATTGGAAATGTAGGTCTAAGTCAGACCTACACAGAGGTTTTTGTTTCATGTCTCTACGACATTCCTAACGGAAGTTACAAGCAGTCTGTTTTTTGTCTCTTCCTAGGGGGCGCTAGCGGGCAATTTTCATTTTTGGGGTTTGGTAGCTTAATAAGTTGGTCTGCCGCTCCATACCGACGTGTGTGTCAAATTTGGTGAGTTTTGAAGCATGTTAAGGGGGTCAAATTACAGATTGGCGTTTCTGGATGTTGTTGATAAATGGCTTTCGCTTGGCATAGTATAGCTTTAACTTACACTTTGAAGCATTTTAAGGGGGCCAAATATTAGTTCAAAGAGGCAAAAAAGGCATTTTTTGCAAAAATTTAGTTTTGAAGGGGTTTTTTCCAACTTCCTGTTGATTTTAGGTACAGAAGTGTTTATTGGAAATGTAGGTCTAAGTCAGACCTACACAGAGGTTTTTGTTTCATGTCTCTACGACATTCCTAACGGAAGTTACACGCAGTCTGATTTTTGTCCCTTCCTAGGGGGCGCTAGCGCGCAATTTTAATTTTTGGGGTTTGGTTGCTTAATAAGTTGGTCTGCCGCTCCATACCGATGTGTGTGTCAAATTTGGTGAGTTTTGAAGCATGTTAAGGGGGTCAAATTAGGGTGCGAAGGTGCGAGCGCGCCTTGGGTTGCTGTCCCCGAGCCCCATGGTCGAAGAAGCTCTGCTGCCACTATTTAATGCATTGTGAAAGTAATGCAGTTGTTGTATTGAAGTGAAAATATCAAGCTTCCTGTTGATTTTGGCCAAAGTATGTTAATTATTCAAATGTAGGTCTAAGTCAGACCTACATAGTGGTTTTTGTTTCATGTCTCTCTGACATTCCTACCGGAAGTTACAAGCAGTTTTGTCTTTGTTTTCTTCCTAGGAGCAGTTTGTCTGTGTTGTATTCCTAGGGGGCGCTAGAGCACAATTTTGAGTTTTGGGGTTTGGTTTTTTCATTAGCTCGCAATTGTTGCCAGTCCTGATGTGTGTGCCAAGTTTGGTGAGTTTTGAAGCATTTTAAGGGGGTCAAATTACAGCTCAAAGAGGTAAAAATTATCTTTTTTAGGAAAATTTGCGCAGGGGATCTTTGAAGGCGCGTAAAATCAAACCCTTAAAACTTATCAAAATTTTGATCTATACTTTTAATCAGAAGGGTTCAAACTCTCTCCTGTGCGAGTTTGAAGCTGAAACGACAAACACGCTCAGAGGAGATAACTTTTGAAGAAAGGTGACGGGTTTTCACAAAACTTTTATTTTGAAGGGGTAATTGACAACTTCCTGTTGATTTTTTCTGCAGGCTGTCAATTATTAAAATGTAGGTCTAAGTGAGACCTACATCGTCGTTTTTGTTTCATGTCTTTCCGGCATTCCTACCGGAAGTTACAAGCAGTTTTGTCTGTGTTTTCCTCCTGAAAGCAGTTTTGTCTGTGTTTTATTCAAAAATTGCGCTAGAGCGCAATTTTGAGTTTTATTAATTTTTTTTTTCATTAGATCGCAATTTCTGCCAGTCCTGGTGTGTCTGCCAAGTTTGGTGAGTTTTGAAGCATTCTAAGGGGGTCAAATTGCAGCTCAAAGAGGCAAAAATAGCATTTTTTTGCGAAAATGTTGCTTTGAATGAGTTTTTGCAAAATTTCTGTTGATTTTGGGTATAGACATTTTTTATTGGAAATGTAGGTCTAAGTCAGACCTACACAGAGGTTTTTGTTCCATGTCTCTACGACATTCCTGACGGAAGTTACAAGCAGTCTGTTTTTTTTTTTTTCCTAGGGGGCGCTAGTGCGCAATTTTCATTTTTGGGATATGGTTGCTTAATATGTTGGTCTGTCCCAGTAGACCGACGTGTGTGTCAACTTTGGTGAGTTTTGAAGCATGTTAAGGGGGTCAAATTAGGGTGAGAAGGTGCGGAATAAACAATAATAATAATAATTAAAGCTGCAAGCAGCGTTGGTCGGGTCCGCCGTTGGCCGCTCCGCTTCGGCTGCTGTCCCCGCGACTGAAGCCCTGGTCTTAGTCCGACCAACATAGAGGTCTTTGTTTCATGTCTCTACGACATTCCTAACAGAAGTTACAAGCAGTTTTGTCTGGAAAAAGGTGACGGCTTTTTACAAAACTTTTATTTTGAAGGGGTAATTGCCAACTTCCTGTTGATTTTAACTGAAAGATGCCACCTATCAAAATGTAGGTCTAAGTGGGACCTACATAGAGGTTTTTGTTTCATGTCTCTCCGACATTCCTACCAGAAGTTACAAGCAGTTTTATCCGTTTCCTCTTCCTAGGAGCAGTTTTTTCTGTGTTTTTTTCAAAAATTGCAATAGAGCGCAATTTTGAGTTTTAAGGTTTGGTTTTTTCACTAGATCGCATTTTCTGCCAGTCCTGATGTGTGTGCCAAGTTTGGTGAGTTTTGAAGCATTTTAAGGGGGTCAAATTACAGCTCAAAGAGGCAAAAATAGCGTTTTTTGCGAAAATGTTGCTTTAAATGAGTTTTTGCAAAATTTCTGTTGATTTTGGGTATAGACTTTTTTATTGGAAATGTAGGTCTAAGTCAGACCTACACAGAGGTTTTTGTTTCATGTCTCTACGACATTCCTAACGGAAGTTACAAGCAGTCTGTTTTTTTGTCTCTTCCTAGGGGGCGCTAGCGCGCAATTTTAATTTTTGGGGTTTGGTTTCTTAATAAGTTGGTCTGCCGCTCCATACCGATGTGTGTGTCAATTTTGGTGAGTTTTGAAGCATGTTAAGGGGGTCAAATTAGGGTGCGAAGGTGCGAGCGCGCCTTGGGCTGCTGCCCCCAACCCCCACTGTCGAAGATGCCTTAGTGACACTATTTAATGCATTGTGAAAGTAATGCAGTTGTTGTATTGAAGTGAAAATATCAAGCTTCCTGTTGATTTTTGCCAAAGCATGTTAATTATTCAAATGTAGGTCTAAGTCAGACCTACATAGTGGTTTTTGTTTCATGTCTCTACGACATTCCTACCGGAAGTTACAAGCAGTTTTGTCTTTGTTTTCTTCCTAGGAGCAGTTTGTCTGTGTTGTATTCCTAGGGGGCGCTAGAGCACAATTTTGAGTTTTGGAGTTTGGTTTTTTTATCAGATCGCAATTGTTGGCAGTCCTGATGTGTGTGCCAAGTTTGGTGAGTTTTGAAGCATTTTAAGGGGGTCAAATTACAGCTCAAAGAGGCAAAAATGAAATTTTTTAGGAAACTTTGCGCAGGGGATCTTTGAAGGCGCGTAAAATCAAAACCTTAAAACTTATCAAAACTTTGATCTATACTTTTAATCAGAAGGGTTCAAACTCTCTCCTGTGCGAGTTTGAAGCCGAAACGACAAACGCACTGGGAGGAGTATCGATTTGAAAAAGGTGACGGGTTTTCACGAAAACTTTTATTTTGAAGGGGTAATTGCCAACTTCCTGTTGATTATTTCTGCTAGCTGTCAATTACTAAAATGTAGGTCTAAGTAAGACCTACATAGAAGTTTTTGTTTCATGTCTTTCCGACATTCCTACTGGAAGTTACAAGCAGTTTTGTCTGTGTTTTCTTCCTAGAAGCAGTTTTTTCTGTGTTTTACTCAAAAATTGCGCTAGAGCGCAATTTTGAGTTTTTAAAAAAAAAAATTTCATTAGATCCCAATTTCTGCCATTCCTGATGTGTCTGCCAAGTTTGGTGAGTTTTGAAGCATTTTAAGGGGCTCAAATTACAGCTCAAAGAGGCAAAAATTGCATTTTTTGTGAAAATTTTGCTTTGAATGGGTTTTTGCAAAATGTCCGTAAATTTTTGCCCCAGAAGATACAATTATGAAATTTAGGTCGAAGTCAGACCTACATAGAGGTTTTTGTTTCATGTCTCTACGACATTCCTAACGGAAGTTACAAGCAGTCTCTTTTTTTTTTTTCCTAGGGGGCGCTATTGCGCAATTTTGATTTTTATGATTTGGCTGCCTAATATGTTGGGAAGGCATGAAAGACCGACGTGTGTGTCAAATTTGGTGAGTTTTGAAATATGTTAAGAGGGTGAAATTGGGGCGCGACGGTGCGGAAGAAAGAAAGAAAGAAAGAATAAAACGCAGCAGATTCAATAGGGTCCTTGCCTATGGCAAAGGACTCCTGTGGAGTCCTTTGCCATAGGCAGGGCGGACCCTAATTAAAGCTGCAAGCAGCGTTGGTCGGGTCCGCCGTTGGCCGCCGCCGCCGTGTCCCGGGTCATAGAGGTTTTTATTTCATGTCTCTACGACATTTCTAACAGAAGTTACATGCAGTTTTGTCTGGGTTTTTTCCTAGGGGGCGCTAAGCGCAATTTAGATTTTTGGGGTTTGGTTTTTTATTAGATGGCAGTTTTTGCCAGTCCTGATATGTGTGTAAAATTTGGTGAGTTTTGAAGCATGTTAAGGGGGTGAAATTACAGATCGGCGATTCTGGATGTTGTTGATAAATGGCTTTCGGTCTGCATAACAGAGCTTTAACTAGCACTTTGAAGCATTTTAAGTGGGTCAAATTACAGCTCAAAGAGGCAAAAACGTCATTTTTTAGGAAAAGTTGCGCAGGGGTTTTTTGAAGGCGCGTAAAATCCAAACCGGAGCAGTAATCAAAACTTTGATCTATACTTTTAATCAGAAGTGTCCAAACTCTCTCCTGTGCGAGTTTGAAGCCGAAACGACAAACGGGCTCAGAGGAGATAACTTTTGAAGAAAGGTGACGGGTTTTCACAAAACTTTTATTTTGAAGGGGCAATTTTTAACTTCCTGTTGATTTTTGCCGAAGGATGTCAATTATCGAAATGTAGGTCTAAGTCAGACCTACCTAGAAGTTTTTGTTTCATGTCTTTCCGGCATTCCTACCGGAAGTTACAAGCAGTTTTGTCTGTGTTTTCTTCCTGGAAGCAGTTTTTTCTGTGTTTTATTGAAAAATTGCGCTAGAGCGCAATTTTGAGTTTTATTATTTTTTTTTTTCATTAGATCGCAATTTCTGCCAGTCCTGATGTGTGTGCCAAGTTTGGTGAGTTTTGAAGCATTTTAAGGGGGTCAAATTGCAGCTCAAAGAGGCAAAAATAGCATTTTTTGCGAAAATTTTGCTTTGAATGAGTTTTTGGAAAATTTCTGTTGATTTTGGGTATAGGCATTTCTGATGGGGAATCTAGGTCTAAGTCAGACCTACATAGAGGTTTTCGTTCCATGTCTTTACGACATTCCTAATGGAAGTTGCAAGCAGTCTGTTTTTTTTTTTTCGTAGGGGGCGCTAGCGCGCATTTTTCATTTTTGGGGTTTGGTTTTTTTATTAGATGGCAATTTTCGCCAGTTCCGATGAGTGTGTGAAATTTGGTGAGTTTTGAGGCATGGTCAGTGGGTCAAATTAAGGTTCAAAGAGGCGGCGGAATAATAATAATAATAAAGAAAGAATAAAACGTTACAGATTCAATAGGGTCCTTGCCTTAGCAAAGGACATGGATGTCCTTTGCTGGCAGGGCGGACCCTAATAATAATAATAAAACGCAGCAGATTCAATAGGGTCCTTGCATGGCAAAGGACATGGATGTCCTTTGCCATTGCAGGGCGGACCCTAATTAAAGCTGCAAGCAGCGTTGGTCGGGTCCGCCGTTGGCCGCCGCCGCCGTGTCCCGAGTCCCGATCTTAGTCAGACCAACATAGAGGTATTTGTTTCATGTCTCTACGACATTCCTAACAGAAGTTACAAGCAGTTTTGTCTGGAAAAAGGTGACGGCTTTTTACAAAACTTTTATTTTGAAGGGGTAATTGCCAACTTCCTGTTGATTTCAACTGAAATATATCAATCATCAAAATGTAGTTCTAAGTGAGACCTACATTGAGGTTTTTGTTTCATGTCTGTCTGACGTTCCTACCAGAAGTTACAAGCAGTTTGATCTGTTTCCTCTTCCTAGGAGCAGTTTTTTCTGTGTTTTATTCAAAAATTGCAATAGAGTGCAATTTTGAGTTTTAAGGTTTGTTTTTTTCACTAGATCGTAATTTCTGCCAGTCCTGATGTGTGTGCCAAGTTTGGTGAGTTTTGAAGCATTTTAAGGGGGTCAAATTACAGCTGAAAGAGCCAAAAATAGCATTTTTTACGAAAATTTTGCTTTGAATGAGTTTTTGCAAAATTTCTGTTGATTTTGGGTATAGACGTTTTTTATTGGAAATGTAGGTCTAAGTCAGACCTACACAGAGGTTTTTGTTTCATCTCTCTACGACATTCCTAACGGAAGTTACAAGCAGTCTGTTTTTTGTCTCTTCCTAGGGGGCGCTAGCGCGCAATTTTAATTTTTGGGGTTTGGTTACCTAATAAGTTGTTCTGCCCCTCCATACCAATGTGTGTGTCAAATTTGGTGAGTTTTGAAGCATGTTAAGGGGGTCAAATTATGGTATTGTCTGTGTTGTATTCCTAGGGGGCGCTAGAGCACAATTTTGAGTTTTGGAGTTTGGTTTTTTCATCAACTCACAATGGTTGCCAGTCCTGATGTGTGTGCCAAGTTTGGTGAGTTTTGAAGCATTTTAAGGGGGTCAAATTACAGCTCAAAGAGGCGAAAATGAAATTTTTTAGGAAACTTTGCGCAGCGGATCTTTGAAGGCGCGTAAAATCAAACCCTTAAAACTTATCAAAACTTTGATCTATACTTTTAATCAGAAGGGTTCAAACTCTCTCCTGTGCGAGTTTGAAGCCGAAACGACAAACGCGCTCAGAGGAGATAACTTTTGAAGAAAGGTGACGGGTTTTCACAAAACTTTTATTTTGAAGGGGTAATTGCCAACTTCCTGTTGATTATTTCTGCTAGCTGTCAATTACTAAAATGTAGGTTTAAGTGAGACCTACATAGAAGTTTTTGTTTCATGTCTTTCCGGCATTCCTACCCGAAGTTACAAGCAGTTTTGTCTGTGTTTTCTTCCTGGAAGCAGTTTTTTCTGTGTTTTATTGAAAAATTGCGCTAAAGCGCAATTTTGAGTTTTTTTGTTTTTTTTTTTCATTAGATTGCAATTTCTGCCAGTCCTGATGTGTCTGCCAAGTTTGGTGAGTTTTGAAGCATGTTAAGGGGGTCAAATTACAGCTCAAAGAGGCAAAAATAGCATTTTTTAGCGAAAATTTTGCTTTGAAAGGGTTTTTGCCAAATTTCTGTTGATTTTAGGTATAGGCATTTCTAATGGGGAATCTAGGTCTAAGTCAGACCTACATAGAGGTTTTTGTTCCATGTCTTTACGACATTCCTAACGGAAGTTACAAGCAGTCTGTTATTTTTTTTTCGTAGGGGGCGCTAGCGCGCATTTTTCATTTTTGGGGTTTGGTTGCTTAATATGTGTTTTTGCCAAGCCTTACCGATGTGTGTGCCAAATTTGGTGAGTTTTGGAGCATGGTCAGTGGGTCAAATTAGGGTTCGAAGCTGCGGAATAATAATAATAATAATAAAACAAAGCAGATTCAATAGGGTCCTTGCCATGGCAAAGGACAGAGTCCTTTGCTGGCAGTGCGGACCCTAATTAAAGCTGCAAGCAGCGTTGGTCGGGTCCGCCGTTGGCCGCTCCGCTTCGGCTGCTGTCCCCGCGACTGAAGCCCTGGTCTTAGTCCGACCAACATAGAGGTCTTTGTTTCATGTCTCTACGACATTCCTAACAGAAGTTACAACCAGTTTTGTCTGGAAAAAGGTGACGGCTTTTTACAAAACTTTTATTTTGAAGGGGTAATTGCCAACTTCCTGTTGATTTTAACTGAAAGATGCCACCTATCAAAATGTAGGTCTAAGTGAGACCTACACAGAGGTTTTTGTTTCATGTCTGTCCGACGTTCCTACCAGAAGTTACAAGCAGTTTTATCCGTTTCCTCTTCCTAGGAGCAGTTTTTTCTGTGTTTTTTTCAAAAATTGCAATAGAGCGCAATTTTGAGTTTTAAGGTTTGGTTTTTTCACTAGATCGCAATTTCTGCCAGTCCTGATGTGTGTGCCAAGTTTGGTGAGTTTTGAAGCATTTTAAGGGGGTCAAATTACAGCTCAAAGAGGCAAAAATAGCGTTTTTTGCGAAAATGTTGCTTTAAATGAGTTTTTGCAAAATTTCTGTTGATTTTGGGTATAGACTTTTTTATTGGAAATGTAGGTCTAAGTCAGACCTACACAGAGGTTTTTGTTTCATGTCTCTACGACATTCCTAACGGAAGTTACAAGCAGTCTGTTTTTTGTCTCTTCCTAGGGGGCGCTAGCGCGCAATTTTAATTTTTGGGGTTTGGTTGCTTAATAAGTTGGTCTGCCGCTCCATACCGATGTGTGTGTCAATTTTGGTGAGTTTTGAAGCATGTTAAGGGGGTCAAATTAGGGTGCGAAGGTGCGAGCGCGCCTTGGGCTGCTGCCCCCAAGCCCCACTGTCGAAGATGCCTTAGTGACACTATTTAATGCATTGTGAAAGTAATGCAGTTGTTGTATTGAAGTTAAAATATCAAGCTTCCTGTTGATTTTTGCCAAAGCATGTTAATTATTCAAATGTAGGTCTAAGTCAGACCTACATAGTGTTTTTTGTTTCATGTCTCTACGACATTCCTACCGGAAGTTACAAGCAGTTTTGTCTTTGTTTTCTTCCTAGGAGCAGTTTGTCTGTGTTGTATTCCTAGGGGGCGCTAGAACACAATTTTGAGTTTTGGAGTTTGTTTTTTTTATCAGATCGCAATTGTTGGCAGTCCTGATGTGTGTGCCAAGTTTGGTGAGTTTTGAAGCATTTTAAGGGGGTCAAATTACAGCTCAAAGAGGCAAAAATGAAATTTTTTAGGAAACTTTGCGCAGGGGATCTTTGAAGGCGCGTAAAATCAAAACCTTAAAACTTATCAAAACTTTGATCTATACTTTTAATCAGAAGGGTTCAAACTCTCTCCTGTGCGAGTTTGAAGCCGAAACGACAAACGCACTGGGAGGAGTATCGATTTGAAAAAGGTGACGGGTTTTCACGAAAACTTTTATTTTGAAGGGGTAATTGCCAACTTCCTGTTGATTATTTCTGCTAGCTGTCAATTACTAAAATGTAGGTCTAAGTAAGACCTACATAGAAGTTTTTGTTTCATGTCTTTCCGACATTCCTACCGGAAGTTACAAGCAGTTTTGTCTGTGTTTTCTTCCTAGAAGCAGTTTTTTCTGTGTTTTACTCAAAAATTGCGCTAGAGCGCAATTTTGAGTTTTTTTAAAAAAAAATTTCATTAGATCCCAATTTCTGCCATTCCTGATGTGTCTGCCAAGTTTGGTGAGTTTTGAAGCATTTTAAGGGGCTCAAATTACAGCTCAAAGAGGCAAAAATTGCATTTTTTGTGAAAATTTTGCTTTGAATGGGTTTTTGCAAAATGTCCGTAAATTTTTGCCCCAGAAGATACAATTATGAAATTTAGGTCGAAGTCAGACCTACATAGAGGTTTTTGTTTCATGTCTCTACGACATTCCTAACGGAAGTTACAAGCAGTCTCTTTTTTTTTTTTCCTAGGGGGCGCTATTGCGCAATTTTGATTTTTATGATTTGGCTGCCTAATATGTTGGGAAGGCATGAAAGACCGACGTGTGTGTCAAATTTGGTGAGTTTTGAAATATGTTAAGAGGGTGAAATTGGGGCGCGACGGTGCGGAAGAAAGAAAGAAAGAAAGAATAAAACGCAGCAGATTCAATAGGGTCCTTGCCTATGGCAAAGGACTCCTGTGGAGTCCTTTGCCATAGGCAGGGCGGACCCTAATTAAAGCTGCAAGCAGCGTTGGTCGGGTCCGCCGTTGGCCGCCGCCGCCGTGTCCCGGGTCATAGAGGTTTTTATTTCATGTCTCTACGACATTTCTAACAGAAGTTACATGCAGTTTTGTCTGGGTTTTTTCCTAGGGGGCGCTAAGCGCAATTTAGATTTTTGGGGTTTGGTTTTTTATTAGATGGCAGTTTTTGCCAGTCCTGATATGTGTGTAAAATTTGGTGAGTTTTGAAGCATGTTAAGGGGGTGAAATTACAGATCGGCGATTCTGGATGTTGTTGATAAATGGCTTTCGGTCTGCATAACAGAGCTTTAACTAGCACTTTGAAGCATTTTAAGTGGGTCAAATTACAGCTCAAAGAGGCAAAAACGTCATTTTTTAGGAAAAGTTGCGCAGGGGTTTTTTGAAGGCGCGTAAAATCCAAACCGGAGCAGTAATCAAAACTTTGATCTATACTTTTAATCAGAAGTGTCCAAACTCTCTCCTGTGCGAGTTTGAAGCCGAAACGACAAACGGGCTCAGAGGAGATAACTTTTGAAGAAAGGTGACGGGTTTTCACAAAACTTTTATTTTGAAGGGGCAATTTTTAACTTCCTGTTGATTTTTGCCGAAGGATGTCAATTATCGAAATGTAGGTCTAAGTCAGACCTACCTAGAAGTTTTTGTTTCATGTCTTTCCGGCATTCCTACCGGAAGTTACAAGCAGTTTTGTCTGTGTTTTCTTCCTGGAAGCAGTTTTTTCTGTGTTTTATTGAAAAATTGCGCTAGAGCGCAATTTTGAGTTTTATTATTTTTTTTTTTCATTAGATCGCAATTTCTGCCAGTCCTGATGTGTGTGCCAAGTTTGGTGAGTTTTGAAGCATTTTAAGGGGGTCAAATTGCAGCTCAAAGAGGCAAAAATAGCATTTTTTGCGAAAATTTTGCTTTGAATGAGTTTTTGGAAAATTTCTGTTGATTTTGGGTATAGGCATTTCTGATGGGGAATCTAGGTCTAAGTCAGACCTACATAGAGGTTTTCGTTCCATGTCTTTACGACATTCCTAATGGAAGTTGCAAGCAGTCTGTTTTTTTTTTTTCGTAGGGGGCGCTAGCGCGCATTTTTCATTTTTGGGGTTTGGTTTTTTTATTAGATGGCAATTTTCGCCAGTTCCGATGAGTGTGTGAAATTTGGTGAGTTTTGAGGCATGGTCAGTGGGTCAAATTAAGGTTCAAAGAGGCGGCGGAATAATAATAATTAAAGCTGCAAGCAGCGTTGGTCGGGTCCGCCGTTGGCCGCCGCCGCCGTGTCCCGAGTCCCGATCTTAGTCAGACCTACATAGAAGTTTTTGTTTCATCACTCTACGACATTCCTAACAGAAGTTACAAGCAGTTTTGTCTGGAAAAAGGTGACGGCTTTTTACAAAACTTTTATTTTGAAGGGGTAATTGGCAACTTCCTGTTGATTTTAACTGAAAGATGCCAATTATCAAAATGTAGGTCTAAGTCAGACCTACACAGAGGTTTTTGTTTCATGTCTCTACGACATTCCTAACGGAAGTTACAAGCAGTCTGTTTTTTGTATCTTCCTAGGGGGCGCTAGCGCGCAATTTTCATTTTTGGGGTTTGGTTACCTAATATGTTGGTCTGCCGCTCCATACCGATGTGTGTGTCAAATTAGGTGAGTTTTGAAGCATGTTAAGGGGGTCAAATTAGGGTATTGTCTGTGTTGTATTCATAGGGGGCGCTAGAGCACAATTTTGAGTTTTGGGGTTTGGTTTTTTCATTAGCTCGCAATTGTTGCCAGTCCTGATGTGTGTGCCAAGTTTGGTGAGTTTTGAAGCATTTTAAGGGGGTCAAATTACAGCTCAAAGAGGTAAAAATGATATTTTTTTGGAAAATTTGCGCAGGGGATCTTTGAAGGCGCGTAAAATCAAAACCTGAAAACTTATCACAACTTTGATCTATACTTTTAATCAGAAGGGTCCAAACTCTCTCCTGAGCGAGTTTGAAGCCGAAACGACAAACGCGCTCAGAGGAGATAACTTTTGAAGAAAGGTGACGGGTTTTCACAAAACTTTTATTTTGAAGGGGTAATTGCCAACTTCCTGTTGATTTTTTCTGCTAGCTGTCGATTATTAAAATGTAGGTCTAAGTGAGACCTACATAGAAGTTTTTGTTTCATGTCTTTCCGGCATTCCTACCCGAAGTTACAAGCAGTTTTGTCTGTGTTTTCTTCCTGGAAGCAGTTTTTTCTGTGTTTTATTGAAAAATTGCGCTAAAGCGCAATTTTGAGTTGTTTTTTTTTTTTTTTTCATTAGATTGCAATTTCTGCCAGTCCTGATGTGTCTTCCAAGTTTGGTGAGTTTTGAAGCATGTTAAGGGGGTCAAATTACAGCTCAAAGGGGCAAAAATAGCATTTTTTAGCGAAAATTTTGCTTTGAATGGGTTTTTGCCAAATTTCTGTTGATTTTAGGTATAGGCATTTCTAATGGGGAATCTAGGTCTAAGTCAGACCTACATAGAGGTTTTTGTTCCATGTCTTTACGACATTCCTAACGGAAGTTACAAGCAGTCTGTTTTTTTTTTTTCGTAGGGGGCGCTAGCGCGCATTTTTCATTTTTGGGGTTTGGTTGCTTAATATGTGTTTTTGCCAAGCCTTACCGTTGTGTGTGCCAAATTTGGTGAGTTTTGGAGCATGGTCAGTGGGTCAAATTAGGGTTCAAAGTTGCGGAAGAATAATAATAATTAAAGCTGCAAGCAGCGTTGGTCGGGTCCGCCGCCGCCGCCGCCGTGTCCCGAGTCCCGATCTTAGTCAGACCAACATAGAAGTTTTTGTTTCATGTCTCTACGACATTCCTAAGAGAATTTACAAGCAGTTTTATCAGTTTATTTTCCTAGGGGGCGCTAGAGCACAATTTTCATTTTTGGGGTTTGTTTTTTTTATTGGATGGCAATTTTCACCAGTCCTGATGTGTGTGTAAAATTTGGTGAGTTTTGAAGCATGTTAAGGGGGTCAAATTATAGTTTTGCCTTTCTGGATGTTGTTGATAAATGGCTTTCGCTTGGCATTGTATAGCTTTAACTTGCACTTTGAAGCATTTTAAGGGAGTCAAATTTCAGTTCAAAGAGGCAAAAAAGGCATATTTTGCGAAGATTTTGTTTTGAAGGGGTTTTTGCTAACTTCCTGTTGATTGTAGGTATAGAAGTGTTTATTGGAAATGTAGGTCTAAGTCAGACCTACACAGAGGTTTTTGTTTCATGTCTCTACGACATTCCTAACGGAAGTTACAAGCAGTCTGTTTTTTGTCCCTTCCTAGGGGGCGCTACCTTGCAATTTTAATTTTTGGGGTTTGGTTGCTTAATAAGTTGGTCTGCCGCTCCATACCGATGTGTGTGTCAATTTTGGTGAGTTTTGAAGCATGTTAAGGGGGTCAAATTAGGGTGCGAAGGTGCGAGCGCGCCTTGGGTTGCTGTCCCCGAGCCCCACGGCAGGAGAAGCCTTGGTGCCACTATTTAATGCATTGTGAAAGTAATGCAGTTGTTGTATTGAAGTGAAAATATCAAGCTCCCTGTTGATTTTTGCCAAAGTATGTTAATTATTCAAATGTAGGTCTAAGTCAGACCTACATAGTGGTTTTTGTTTCATGTCTCTACGACATTCCTACCGGAAGGTACAAGCAGTTTTGTCTTTGTTTTCTTCCTAGGAGTAGTTTGTCTGTGTTGTATTCCTAGGGGGCGCTAGAGCACAATTTTGAGTTTTGGGGTTTGGTTTTTTTACTAGATCGCAATTGTTGCCAGTCCTGATGTGTGTGCCAAGTTTGGTGAGTTTTGAAGCATTTTAAGGGGGTCAAATTACAGCTCAAAGAGGCAAAAATTATCTTTTTTAGGAAAATGTGCGCAGGGGATCTTTGAAGGCGCGTAAAATCAAACCCTTAAAACTTATCACAATTTTGATCTATACTTTTAATCAGAAGGGTTCAAACTCTCTCCTGTGCGAGTTTGAAGCCGAAACGACAAACGCGCTCAGAGGAGATAACTTTTGAAGAATGGTGACGGGTTTTCACAAAACTTTTATTTTGAAGGGGTAATTGCCAACTTCCTGTTGATTTTTTCTGCTAGCTGTCAATTATTAAAATGTAGGTCTAAGTGAGACCTACATAGAAGTTTTTGTTTCATGTTTTTCCGGCATTCCTACCCGAAGTTACAAGCAGTTTTGTCTGTGGTTTCTTCCTGGAAGCAGTATTTTCCGTGTTTTATTGAAAAATTGCGCTAGAGCGCAATTTTGAGGTTTTTTTTTTTTTTTTTTCATTAGATTGCAATTTCTGCCAGTCCTGATGTGTCTGCCAAGTTTGGTGAGTTTTGAAGCATTTTAAGGGGGGCAAATTAGAGCTCAAAGAGGCAAAAATTGCATTTTTTGTGAAAATTTGGCTTTGAATGGGTTTTTGAAAATTTTTTGTTGATTTTGGCCCCAGAAGATACAATTATGGAATTTAGGTCTAAGTCAGACCTACATAGAGGTTTTTGTTTCATGTCTCTACGACATTCCTAACGGAAGTTACAAGCAGTCTGTTTTTTTTTTCGTTTTAGGGGGCGCTAGAGCGCAATTTTGATTTTTGGGGTTTGGTTGCTTAATAAGTTGGGAAGGCCCACCGTACCGACGTGTGTGTCAACTTTAATGAGTTTTGAAGCATGTTAAGGGGGTCAAATTAGGGTGCGAAGGAGCGGAATAAACAATAATAATAATAAAACGCAGCAGATTCAATAGGGTCCTTGCATGGCAAAGGACATGGATGTCCTTTGCCATTGCAGGGCGGACCCTAATAATTAAAGCTGCAAGCAGCGTTGGTCGGGTCCGCCGTTGGCCGCCGCCGCTGTGTCCCGAGTCCCGATCTTAGTCAGACCTCCATAGAAGTTTTTATTTCATCACTCTACGACATTCCTAACAGAATATACAATCAGTTTTATCAGTTTATTTTCCCAGTGGGCGCTATAGCACAATTTTCATTTTTGGGGTTTGGTTTTTTAATTGGATGGCAATTTTCACCAGTCCTGATGTGTGTGTAAAATTTGGTGAGTTTTGAAGCATGTTAAGGGGGTCAAATTATAGATTTGCGTTTCTGGATGTTGTTGATAAATGGCTTTCGCTTGGCATTGTATAGCTTTAACTTGCACTTTGAAGCATTTTAAGGGGGTCAAATTTCAGTTCAAAGAGGCAAAAAAGGCATATTTTGCGAAAAATTTGTTTTGAAGGGGTTTTTGCCAACTTCCTGTTGATTATAGGTATAGAAGTGTTTATTGGAAATGTAGGTCTAAGTCAGACCTACACGGAGGTTTTTGTTCCATGTCTCTACGACATTCCTAACGGAAATTACAAGCAGTCTGTTTTTTTTCTCTTCCTAGGGGGCGCTAGCGCGCAATTTTCATTTTCGGGGATTGGTTGCTTAATAAGTTGGTCTGCCGCTCCATACCGATGTGTGTGTCAAATTTGGTGAGTTTTGAAGCATGTTAAGGGGGTCAAATTAGGGTGCGAAGGTGCGAGCGCGCCTCTGTTTCCTCTTCCTAGGAGCAGTTTTTTCTGTGTTTTATTCAAAAATTGCAATAGAGCGCAATTTTGAGTTTTAAGGTTTGGTTTTTTCACTAGATCGCAATTTCTGCCAGTCCTGATGTGTGTGCCAAGTTTGGTGAGTTTTGAAGCATTTTAAGGGGGTCAAATTAAAGCTCAAAGAGGCAAAAATAGCGTTTTTTGCGAAAATGTTGCTTTGAATGAGTTTTTGCAAAATTTCTGTTGATTTTGGGTATAGACATTTTTTATTGGAAATGTAGGTCTTAGTCAGACCTACACAGAGGTTTTTGTTTAATGTCTCTACGACATTCCTAACGGAAGTTACAAGCAGTCTGTTTTTTGTCTCTTCCTAGGGGGCGCTAGCGCGCAATTTAAATTTTTGGGGTTTGGTTGCTTAATAAGTTGGTCTGCTGCTCCATACCGATGTGTGTGTCAATTTTGGTGAGTTTTGAAGCATGTTAAGGGGGTCAAATTAGGGTGCGAAGGTGCGAGCGCGCCTTGGGTTGCTGTCCCCGAGCCCCACGGCAGGAGAAGCCTTGGTGACACTATTTAATGCATTGTGAAAGTAATGCAGTTGTTGTATTGAAGTGAAAATATCAAGCTCCCTGTTGATTTTTGCCAAAGTATGTTAATTATTCAAATGTAGGTCTAAGTCAGACCTACATAGTGGTTTTTGTTTCATGTCTCTACGACATTCCTACCGGAAGTTACAAGCAGTTTTGTCTTTGTTTTCTTCCTAGGAGTAGTTTGTCTGTGTTGTATTCCTAGGGGGCGCTAGAGCACAATTTTGAGTTTTGGGGTTTGGTTTTTTCATTAGCTCGCAATTGTTGCCAGTCCTGATGTGTGTGCCAAGTTTGGTGAGTTTTGAAGCATTTTAAGGGGGTCAAATTACAGCTCAAAGAGGTAAAAATTATATTTTTGAGGAAAATTTGCGCAGGGGATCTTTGAAGGCGCGTAAAATCAAACCCTTAAAACTTATCAAAATTTTGATCTATACTTTTAATCAGAAGCGTTCAAACTCTCTCCTGTGCGAGTTTGAAGCCGAAACGACAAACTCGCTCAGAGGAGATAACTTTTGAAAAAAGGTGACGGGTTTTCACAAAACTTTTATTTTGAAGGGGTAATTGCCAACTTCCTGTTGATTTTTTCTGCTAGCTGTCAATTATTAAAATGTAGGTCTAAGCGAGACCTACATAGAAGTTTTTGTTTCATGTCTTTCCGACATTCATACCGGAAGTTACAAGCAGTTTTGTCTATGTTTTCTTCCTAGAAGCAGTTTTTTCTGTGTTTCATTCCAAAAATTTTGTAGAGCGCAATTTTGAGTTTTAGAATTTTTTTTTTTCATTAGATCACAATTTCTGCCAGTCCTAATGTGTCTGCCAAGTTTGGTGAGTTTTGAAGCATTTTAAGGGGGTCAAATTACAGCTCAAAGAGGCAAAAATAGCATTTTTGGTGAAAATTTTGCTTTGAAAGGGTTTTGCAAAATTTCTGTTGATTTTAGGTATAGGACTTTCTAATGGGGAATTTAGGTCTAGGTCAGTTCTACATAGAGGATTTTGTTTCATGTCTCTACGACATTCCTACCGGAAGTTACAAGCAATCCATTTTTTGTCTTTTCCTAGGGGGCGCTAGCGCGCAATTTTGATTTTTCTGGTTCGGCTCCCTAATATGTTGGGAGGAATTTCCTCACCGACGCGTGTGTCAAATTTGGTGTGCTTTGAGGCATGGTCAGTGGGTCAAAATACAGCGCATAGGCGAGTATCCGTGCGGAAGAAAGAAAGAATAATAATAATTAAAGCTGCAAGCAGCGTTGGTCGGGTCCGCCGTTGGCCGCCGCCGCCGTGTCCCGGGTCATAGAGGTTTTTATTTCATGTCTCTACGACATTTCTAACAGAAGTTACATGCAGTTTTGTCTGGGTTTTTTCCTAGGGGGCGCTAAGCGCAATTTAGATTTTTGGGGTTTGGTTTTTTATTAGATGGCAGTTTTTGCCAGTCCTGATATGTGTGTAAAATTTGGTGAGTTTTGAAGCATGTTAAGGGGGTGAAATTACAGATCGGCGATTCTGGATGTTGTTGATAAATGGCTTTCGGTCTGCATAACAGAGCTTTAACTAGCACTTTGAAGCATTTTAAGTGGGTCAAATTACAGCTCAAAGAGGCAAAAACGTCATTTTTTAGGAAAAGTTGCGCAGGGGTTTTTTGAAGGCGCGTAAAATCCAAACCGGAGCAGTAATCAAAACTTTGATCTATACTTTTAATCAGAAGTGTCCAAACTCTCTCCTGTGCGAGTTTGAAGCCGAAACGACAAACGGGCTCAGAGGAGATAACTTTTGAAGAAAGGTGACGGGTTTTCACAAAACTTTTATTTTGAAGGGGCAATTTTTAACTTCCTGTTGATTTTTGCCGAAGGATGTCAATTATCGAAATGTAGGTCTAAGTCAGACCTACCTAGAAGTTTTTGTTTCATGTCTTTCCGGCATTCCTACCGGAAGTTACAAGCAGTTTTGTCTGTGTTTTCTTCCTGGAAGCAGTTTTTTCTGTGTTTTATTGAAAAATTGCGCTAGAGCGCAATTTTGAGTTTTATTATTTTTTTTTTTCATTAGATCGCAATTTCTGCCAGTCCTGATGTGTGTGCCAAGTTTGGTGAGTTTTGAAGCATTTTAAGGGGGTCAAATTGCAGCTCAAAGAGGCAAAAATAGCATTTTTTGCGAAAATTTTGCTTTGAATGAGTTTTTGGAAAATTTCTGTTGATTTTGGGTATAGGCATTTCTGATGGGGAATCTAGGTCTAAGTCAGACCTACATAGAGGTTTTCGTTCCATGTCTTTACGACATTCCTAATGGAAGTTGCAAGCAGTCTGTTTTTTTTTTTTCGTAGGGGGCGCTAGCGCGCATTTTTCATTTTTGGGGTTTGGTTTTTTTATTAGATGGCAATTTTCGCCAGTTCCGATGAGTGTGTGAAATTTGGTGAGTTTTGAGGCATGGTCAGTGGGTCAAATTAAGGTTCAAAGAGGCGGCGGAATAATAATAATTAAAGCTGCAAGCAGCGTTGGTCGGGTCCGCCGTTGGCCGCCGCCGCCGCCGCCGTGTCCTGAGTCCCGATCTTAGTCAGACCTCCATAGAAGTTTTTGTTTCATCACTCTACGACATTCCTAATAGAATTTACAAGCAGTTTAATCAGTTTATTTCCCTAGGGGGCGCTAGAGCACAATTTTAATTTTTGGGGTTTGGTTTTATTATTGGATGGCAATTTTCACCAGTCCTGATGTGTGTGTAAAATTTGGTGAGTTTTGAAGCATGTTAAGGGGGTCAAATTATAGATTTGCGTTTCTGGATGTTGTTGATAAAATGCTTTCGCTTGGCATTGTATAGCTCTAACTTGCACTTTGAAGCATTTTAAGGGGGTCAAATTTCAGTTCAAAGAGGCAAAAAAGGCATATTTTCTGAAAATTTTGTTTTGAAGGGGTTTTTGCCAACTTCCTGTTGATTTTAGGTACAGAAGTGTTTATTGGAAATGTAGGTCTAAGTTAGAACTACACAGAGGTTTTTGTTTCATGTCTCTACGACATTCCTAACGGAATTTACAAGCAGTCTGTTTTTTGTCTCTTCCTAGGGGGCGCTAGCGGGCAATTTTCATTTTTGGGGTTTGGTTGCTCAATAAGTTGGTCTGCCGCTCCATACCGACGTGTGTGCCAAATTTGGTGAGTTTTGAAGCATGTTAAGGGGGTCAAATTAGGGTGCGAAGGTGCGAGCGCGCCTTGGGTTGCTGTCCCCGAGCCCCACGGCAGGAGAAGCCTTGGTGACACTATTTAATGCATTGTGAAAGTAATGCAGTTGTTGTATTGAAGTGAAAATATCAAGCTTCCTGTTGATTTTGGCCAAAGTATGTTAATTATTCAAATGTATGTCTAAGTCAGACCTACATAGTGGTTTTTGTTTCATGTCTCTACGACATTCCTTCCGGAAGTTACAAGCAGTTTTGTCTTTGTTTTCTTCCTAGGAGCAGTTTGTCTGTGTTGTATTCCTAGGGGGCGCTAGAGCACAATTTTGAGTTTTGGGGTTTGTTTTTTTCACTAGATCGCAATTGTTGCCAGTCCTGATGTGTGTGCCAAGTTTGGTGAGTTTTGAAGCATTTTAAGGGGGTCAAATTACAGCTCAAAGAGGTAAAAATTATCTTTTTTAGGAAAATTTGCGCAGCGGATCTTTGAAGGCGCGTAAAATCAAACCCTTAAAACTTATCAAAATTTTGATCTATACTTTTAATCAGAAGGGTTCAAACTCTCTCCTGTGCGAGTTTGAAGCCGAAACGACAAACGCGCTCAGAGGAGATCACTTTTGAAGAAAGGTGACGGATTTTCACAAAACTTTTATTTTGAAGGGGTAATTGACAACTTCCTGTTGATTTTTTCTGCGGGCTGTCAAATATTAAAATGTAGGTCTAAGTGAGACCTACATCGTGGTTTTTGTTTCATGTCTTTCCGGCATTCCTACCGGAAGTTACAAGCAGTTTTGTCTGTGTTTTCCTCCTGAAAGCAGTTTTGTCTGTGTTTTATTCAAAAATTGCTCTAGAGCACAATTTTGAGTTTTATTAATTTTTTTTTTCATTAGATCGCAATTTCTGCCAGTCCTGGTGTGTCTGCCAAGTTTGGTGAGTTTTGAAGCATTCTAAGGGGGTCAAATTGCAGCTCAAAGAGGCAAAAATAGCATTTTTTTGCGAAAATGTTGCTTTGAATGAGTTTTTGCAAAATTTCTGTTGATTTTGGGTATAGACATTTTTTATTGGAAATGTAGGTCTAAGTCAGACCTACACAGAGGTTTTTGTTTCATGTCTCTACGACATTCCTGACGGAAGTTACAAGCAGTCTGTTTTTTTTTTGTTCCTAGGGGGCGCTAGTGCGCAATTTTCATTTTTGGGGTATGGTTGCTTAATATGTTGGGCTGTCCCAGTAGACCGACGTGTGTGTCAACTTTGGTGAGTTTTGAAGCATGTTAAGGGGGTCAAATTAGGGTGAGAAGGTGCGGAATAAACAATAATAATAATAATAATAAAACGCAGCAGATTCAATAGGGTCCTTGCATGGCAAAGGACATGGATGTCCTTTGCCATTGCAGGGCGGACCCTAATAATAAAGAAAGAATAAAACGTTACAGATTCAATAGGGTCCTTGCCTTAGCAAAGGACATGGATGTCCTTTGCTGGCAGGGCGGACCCTAATAATAATAATAAAACGCAGCAGATTCAATAGGGTCCTTGCATGGCAAAGGACATGGATGTCCTTTGCCATTGCAGGGCGGACCCTAATTAAAGCTGCAAGCAGCGTTGGTCGGGTCCGCCGTTGGCCGCCGCCGCCGTGTCCCGAGTCCCGATCTTAGTCAGACCAACATAGAGGTATTTGTTTCATGTCTCTACGACATTCCTAACAGAAGTTACAAGCAGTTTTGTCTGGAAAAAGGTGACGGCTTTTTACAAAACTTTTATTTTGAAGGGGTAATTGCCAACTTCCTGTTGATTTCAACTGAAATATATCAATCATCAAAATGTAGTTCTAAGTGAGACCTACATTGAGGTTTTTGTTTCATGTCTGTCTGACGTTCCTACCAGAAGTTACAAGCAGTTTGATCTGTTTCCTCTTCCTAGGAGCAGTTTTTTCTGTGTTTTATTCAAAAATTGCAATAGAGTGCAATTTTGAGTTTTAAGGTTTGTTTTTTTCACTAGATCGTAATTTCTGCCAGTCCTGATGTGTGTGCCAAGTTTGGTGAGTTTTGAAGCATTTTAAGGGGGTCAAATTACAGCTGAAAGAGCCAAAAATAGCATTTTTTACGAAAATTTTGCTTTGAATGAGTTTTTGCAAAATTTCTGTTGATTTTGGGTATAGACGTTTTTTATTGGAAATGTAGGTCTAAGTCAGACCTACACAGAGGTTTTTGTTTCATCTCTCTACGACATTCCTAACGGAAGTTACAAGCAGTCTGTTTTTTGTCTCTTCCTAGGGGGCGCTAGCGCGCAATTTTAATTTTTGGGGTTTGGTTACCTAATAAGTTGTTCTGCCCCTCCATACCAATGTGTGTGTCAAATTTGGTGAGTTTTGAAGCATGTTAAGGGGGTCAAATTATGGTATTGTCTGTGTTGTATTCCTAGGGGGCGCTAGAGCACAATTTTGAGTTTTGGAGTTTGGTTTTTTCATCAACTCACAATGGTTGCCAGTCCTGATGTGTGTGCCAAGTTTGGTGAGTTTTGAAGCATTTTAAGGGGGTCAAATTACAGCTCAAAGAGGCGAAAATGAAATTTTTTAGGAAACTTTGCGCAGCGGATCTTTGAAGGCGCGTAAAATCAAACCCTTAAAACTTATCAAAACTTTGATCTATACTTTTAATCAGAAGGGTTCAAACTCTCTCCTGTGCGAGTTTGAAGCCGAAACGACAAACGCGCTCAGAGGAGATAACTTTTGAAGAAAGGTGACGGGTTTTCACAAAACTTTTATTTTGAAGGGGTAATTGCCAACTTCCTGTTGATTATTTCTGCTAGCTGTCAATTACTAAAATGTAGGTTTAAGTGAGACCTACATAGAAGTTTTTGTTTCATGTCTTTCCGGCATTCCTACCCGAAGTTACAAGCAGTTTTGTCTGTGTTTTCTTCCTGGAAGCAGTTTTTTCTGTGTTTTATTGAAAAATTGCGCTAAAGCGCAATTTTGAGTTTTTTTGTTTTTTTTTTTCATTAGATTGCAATTTCTGCCAGTCCTGATGTGTCTGCCAAGTTTGGTGAGTTTTGAAGCATGTTAAGGGGGTCAAATTACAGCTCAAAGAGGCAAAAATAGCATTTTTTAGCGAAAATTTTGCTTTGAAAGGGTTTTTGCCAAATTTCTGTTGATTTTAGGTATAGGCATTTCTAATGGGGAATCTAGGTCTAAGTCAGACCTACATAGAGGTTTTTGTTCCATGTCTTTACGACATTCCTAACGGAAGTTACAAGCAGTCTGTTATTTTTTTTTCGTAGGGGGCGCTAGCGCGCATTTTTCATTTTTGGGGTTTGGTTGCTTAATATGTGTTTTTGCCAAGCCTTACCGATGTGTGTGCCAAATTTGGTGAGTTTTGGAGCATGGTCAGTGGGTCAAATTAGGGTTCGAAGCTGCGGAATAATAATAATAATTAAAGCTGCAAGCAGCGTTGGTCGGGTCCGCCGTTGGCCGCCGCCGCCGCTGCCGTGTCCCGAGTCCCGATCTTAGTCAGACCTACATAGAAGTTTTTGTTTCATCACTCTACGACATTCCTAACAGAAGTTACAAGCAGTTTTGTCTGGAAAAAGGAGACGGCTTTTTACAAAACTTTTATTTTGAAGGGGTAATTGGCAACTTCCTGTTGATTTTAACTGAAAGATGCCAATTATCAAAATGTAGGTCTAAGTCAGACCTACACAGAGGTTTTTGTTTCATGTCTCTACGACATTCCTAACGGAAGTTACAAGCAGTCTGTTTTTTGTATCTTCCTAGGGGGCGCTAGCGCGCAATTTTTATTTTTGGGGTTTGGTTACCTAATATGTTTGTCTGCCGCTCCATACCAATGTGTGTGCCAAATTTGGTGAGTTTTGAAGCATGTTAAGGGGGTCAAATTAGGGTATTGTCTGTGTTGTATTCCTAGGGGGCGCTAGAGCACAATTTTGAGTTTTGGAGTTTGGTTTTTTCATCAGCTCGCAATTGTTGCCAGTCCTGATGTGTGTGCCAAGTTTGGTGAGTTTTGAAGCATTTTAAGGGGGTCAAATTACAGCTCAAAGAGGCAAAAATGACATTTTTTAGGAAAATTTGCGTAGGGGTTCTTTGAACGCGCGTAAAATCAAAACCGGAAAACTTATCACAATTTTGTCCGACCACTTTTTTTAAAAGGGTTCAATCTCTCTCCTGTGCGAGTTTGAAGCCGAAACGACAAACGCACTGGGAGGAGTTTCGATTTGAAAAAGGTGACGGGTTTTTACAAAACTTTTATTTTGAAGGGGTAATTGCCAACTTCCTGTTGATTATTTCTGCTAGCTGTCAATTACTAAAATGTAGGTCTTAATGAGACCTACATATAAGTTTTTGTTTCATGTCTTTCCGGCATTCCTACCCGAAGTTACAAGCAGTTTTGTCTGTGGTTTCTTCCTGGAAGCAGTTTTTTCTGTGTTTTATTGAAAAATTGCGCTAGAGCACAATTTTGAGATTTTTTTTTTTTTTTTTTCATTAGATCACAATTTCTGCCAGTCCTGATGTGTGTGCCAAGTTTGGTGAGTTTTGAAGCATTTTAAGGGGGTCAAATTACAGCTCAAAGAGGCAAAATTAGCATTTTTTTGCGAAAATTTAGCTTTGAAAGGGTTTTGCAAAATTTCTGTTGATTTTAGGTATAGGACTTTCTGATGGGGAATTTAGGTCTAGGTCAGTTCTACATAGAGGATTTTGTTTCATGTCTCTACGACATTCCTAACGGAAGTTACGAGTAATCTGTTTTTTGATTTTCGTAGGGGGCGCTAGAGCGCATTTTTCATTTTTCGGGTTTGGTTTTTGTATTAGATGGCAATTTTCGCCAGTTCTGATGAGTGTGTGAAATTTGGTGAGTTTTGGAGCATGGTCAGTGGGTCAAATTAAGGTTCAAAGAGGCGGCGGAATAATAATAATAATAATAATTAAAGCTGCAAGCAGCGTTGGTCGGGTCCGCCGTTGGCCGCCGCCGCCGCCGTGTCCCGAGTCCCGATCTTAGTCAGACCAACATAGAGGTCTTTGTTTCATGTCTCTACGACATTCCTAACAGAAGTTACAAGCAGTTTTGTCTGGAAAAAGGTGACGGCTTTTTACAAAACTTTTATTTTGAAGGGGTAATTGCCAACTTCCTGTTGATTTTAACTGACAGATGCCACCTATCAAAATGTATGTCTAAGTGAGACCTACACAGAGGTTTTTGTTTCATGTCAGTCCGACGTTCCTACCAGAAGTTACAAGCAGTTTGATCCGTTTCCTCTTCCTAGGAGCAGTTTTTCTGTGTTTTTTTCAAAAATTGCAATAGAGCGCAATTTTGAGTTTTAAGGTTTGGTTTTTTCACTAGATCGCAATTTCTGCCAGTCCTGATGTGTGTGCCAAGTTTGGTGAGTTTTGAAGCATTTTAAGGGGGTCACATTAAAGCTCAAAGAGGCAAAAATAGCGTTTTTTGCGAAAATGTTGCTTAGAATGAGTTTTTGCTAAATTTCTGTTGATTTTGGGTATAGACCTTTTTAATTGGAAATGTAGGTCTTAGTCAGACCTACACAGAGGTTTTTGTTTCATGTCTCTACGACATTCCTAACGGAAGTTACAAGCAGTCTGTTTTTTGTCTCTTCCTATGGGGCGCTAGCTTGCAATTTAAATTTTTGGGGTTTGGTTGCTTAATAAGTTGGTCTGCCGCTCCATACCGATGTGTGTGTCAAATTTGGTGAGTTTTGAAGCATGTTAAGGGGGTCAAATTAGGGTGCGAATGTGCGAGCGCGCCTTGGGTTGCTGTCCCCGAGCCCCACGGCAGGAGAAGCCTTGCTGCCACTATTTAATGCATTGTGAAAGTAATGCAGTTGTTGTATTGAAGTGAAAATATCAAGCTTCCTGTTGATTTTTGCCAAAGTATGTTAATTATTCAAATGTAGGTCTAGGTCAGACCTACATAGTGGTTTTTGTTTCATGTCTCTACGACATTCCTACCGGAAGTTACAAGCAGTTTTGTCTTTGTTTTCTTCCTAGGAGTAGTTTGTCTGTGTTGTATTCCTAGGGGGCGCTAGAGCACAATTTTGAGTTTTGGGGTTTGGTTTTTTTATCAGCTCGCAATTGTTGCCAGTCCTGATGTGTGTGCCAAGTTTGGTGAGTTTTGAAGCATTTTAAGGGGGTCAAATTACAGCTCAAATAGGCAAAAATGACATTTTTTCGGAAAATTTGCGCAGGGGTTCTTTGAAGGCGCATAAAATCAAAACCATAAAACTTATCACAACTTTGTCCGACCACTTTTTTTAAAAGGGTCCAATCTCTCTCCTGTGCGAGTTTGAAGCCGAAACGACAAACGCACTGGGAGGAGTTTCGATTTGAAAAAGGTGACGTGTTTTTACAAAACTTTTATTTTGAAGGGGTAATTGCCAACTTCCTGTTGATTATTTCTGCTAGCTGTCAATTACTAAAATGTAGGTCTTAATGAGACCTACATAGAAGTTTTTGTTTCATGTCTTTCCGGCATTCCTACCCGAAGTTACAAGCAGTTTTGTCTGTGGTTTCTTCCTGGAAGCAGTTTTTTCTGTGTTTTATTGAAAAATTGCGCTAGAGCACAATTTTGAGATTTTTTTTTTTTTTTTTTTCATTAGATCACAATTTCTGCCAGTCCTGATGTGTGTGCCAAGTTTGGTGAGTTTTGAAGCATTTTAAGGGGGTCAAATTGCAGCTCAAAGAGGCAAAAATAGCGTTTTTTGGCGAAAATTTTGCTTTGAAAGGGTTTTGCAAAATTTCTGTTGGTTTTAGGTATAGGAGTTTCTGATGGGGAATTTAGGTCTAGGTCAGTTCTACATAGAGGATTTTGTTTCATGTCTCTACGACATTCCTACCGGAAGTTACAAGCAGTCTGTTTTTTTTTTTTCGTAGAGGGCGCTAGCGCGCATTTTTCATTTTTGGGGTTTGGTTGCTTAATACGTGTTTTTTGGCAAGCCTTACCGATGTGTGTGCCAAATTTGGTGAGTTTTGGAGCATGGTCAGTGGGTCAAATTAGGGTTCAAAGTTGCGGAAAAATAATAATAATAATAATAAGAAACGTTACAGATTCAATAGGGTCCTTGCATGGCAAAGGACATGGATGTCCTTTGCCATTGCAGGGCGGACCCTAATTAAAGCTGCAAGCAGCGTTGGTCGGGTCCGCCGCCGCCGCCGTGTCCCGAGTCCCGATCTTAGTCAGACCAACATAGAGGTCTTTGTTTCATGTCTCTACGACATTCCTAACAGAAGTTACAAGCAGTTTTGTCTGGAAAAAGGTGACGGCTTTTTACAAAACTTTTATTTTGAAGGGGTGATTGCCAACTTCCTGTTGATTTCAACTGAAAGATGCCACCTATCAAAATGTAGGTCTAAGTGAGACCTACACAGAGGTTTTTGTTTCATGTCTGTCCGACGTTCCTACCAGAAGTTACAAGCAGTTTTATCCGTTTCCTCTTCCTAGGAGCAGTTTTTCTGTGTTTTTTTCAAAAATTGCAATAGAGCGCAATTTTGAGGTTTAAGGTTTGGTTTTTTCACTAGATCGCAATTTCTGCCAGTCCTGATGTGTGTGCCAAGTTTGGTGAGTTTTGAAGCATTTTAAGGGGGTCAAATTGCAGCTCAAAGAGGCAAAAATAGCATTTTTTTGCGAAAATTTTGCTTTGAATGAGTTTTTGCAAGATTTCTGTTGATTTTGGGTATAGACATTTTTTATTGGAAATGTAGGTCTAAGTCAGACCTACACAGAGGTTTTTGTTTCATATCTCTACGACATTCCTGACGGAAGTTACAAGCGATTTGTTTTTGTTTTTTGCTAGGGGGCGCTAGCGCGCAATTTTCATTTTTGGGGTTTGGTTGCTTAATATGTTGGGGAGGGACACCGTACCGACGTGTGTGTCAACTTTGGTGAGTTTTGAAGCATGTTAAGGGGGTCAAATTAGGGTATTGTTTGTGTTGTATTCCTAGGGGGCGCTAGAGCACAATTTTGAGTTTTTGGGTTTGGTTTTTTCATTAACTCGCAATTTTTGCCAGTCCTGATGTGTTTGCCAAGTTTGGTGAGTTTTGAAGCATTTTAAGGGGGTCAAATTACAGCTCAAAGAGGTAAAAATGATATTTTTTTGGAAAATTTGCGCAGGGGTTCTTTGAAGGCGCGTAAAATCAAAACCTTAGAACTTATCACAACTTTGTCCGACCACTTTTTTTAAAAGGGTTCAATCTCTCTCCTGTGCGAGTTTGAAGCCGAAACGACAAACGCACTGGGAGGAGTTTCGATTTGAAAAAGGTGACGGGTTTTTACAAAACTTTTATTTTGAAGGGGTAATTGCCAACTTCCTGTTGATTATTTCTGCTAGCTGTCAATTACTAAAATGTAGGTCTTAATGGACCTACATAGAAGTTTTTGTTTCATGTCTTTCCGACATTCCTACCCGAAGTTACAAGCAGTTTTGTCTGTTGTTTCTTCCTGGAAGCAGTTTTTTCTGTGTTTTATTGAAAAATTAAGCTAGAGCGCAATTTTGAGTTTTTTTTTTTTTTTTTTTCATTAGATTGCAATTTCTGCCAGTCCTGATGTGTCTTCCAAGTTTGGTGAGTTTTGAAGCATTTTAAGGGGGTCAAATTACAGCTCAAAGAGGCAAAAATAGCATTTTTTTGCAAAAATTTTGCTTTGAATGGGTTTTTGCAAAATTTCTGTTGATTTTTGCCCGAGAACATACTATTATGAAATGTAGGTCTAAGTCAGACTTACATAGAGGTTTTCGTTTCACGTCTCTACGACATTCCTAACGGAAGTTACAAGCAGTTTTTTTTTTTTTTTTTCATAGGGGGCGCTAGCGCGCAATTTTGTATTTTGGGGTTTGGTTGCTTAATATGTGTTTTTGCCAAGCCTTACCGATGTGTGTTTAAAATTTGGTGAGTTTTGGAGCATGGTCAGTGGGTCAAATTAGGGTTCGAAGCTGCGGAATAATAATAATAATTAAAGCTGCAAGCAGCGTTGGTCGGGTCCGCCGTTGGCCGCCGCCGCCGTGTCCCGGGTCCCGATCTTAGTCTAACCAACATAGAGGTTTTTATTTCATGTCTCTACGACATTTCTAACAGAAGTTACATGCAGTTTTGTCTGGGTTTTTTCCTAGGGGGCGCTAAGCGCAATTTAGATTTTTGGGGTTTGGTTTTTTATTAGATGGCAGTTTTTGCCAGTCCTGATATGTGTGTAAAATTTGGTGAGTTTTGAAGCATGTTAAGGGGGTGAAATTACAGATCGGCGATTCTGGATGTTGTTGATAAATGGCTTTCGGTCTGCATAACAGAGCTTTAACTTGCACTTTGAAGCATTTTAAGTGGGTCAAATTACAGCTCAAAGAGGCAAAAACGTCATTTTTTAGGAAAATTTGCGCAGGGGTTTTTTGAAGGCGCGTAAAATCAAAACCTGAAAACTTATCAAAACTTTGATCTATACTTTTAATCAAAAGGGTTCAAAGTCTCCCCTGTGCGAGTTTGAAGCCGAAACGACAAACGGGCTCAGAGGAGATAACTTTTGAAGAAAGGTGACGGGTTTTCACAAAACTTTTATTTTGAAGGGGCAATTTTTAACTTCCTGTTGATTTTTGCCGAAGGATGTTGATTATCGAAATGTAGGTCTAAGTCAGACCTACCTAGAAGTTTTTGTTTCATGTCTTTCCGACATTCCTACCGGAAGTTACAAGCAGTTTTGTCTGTGTTTTCTTCCTGGAAGCAGTTTTTTCTGTGTTTTATTGAAAAATTGCGCTAGAGCACAATTTTGAGATTTTTTTTTTTTTTTTTTCATTAGATCACAATTTCTGCCAGTCCTGATGTGTGTGCCAAGTTTGGTGAGTTTTGAAGCATTTTAAGGGGGTCAAATTACAGCTCAAAGAGGCAAAATTAGCATTTTTTTGCGAAAATTTAGCTTTGAAAGGGTTTTGCAAAATTTCTGTTGATTTTAGGTATAGGACTTTCTGATGGGGAATTTAGGTCTAGGTCAGTTCTACATAGAGGATTTTGTTTCATGTCTCTACGACATTCCTAACGGAAGTTACGAGTAATCTGTTTTTTGATTTTCGTAGGGGGCGCTAGAGCGCATTTTTCATTTTTCGGGTTTGGTTTTTTTATTAGATGGCAATTTTCGCCAGTTCTGATGAGTGTGTGAAATTTGGTGAGTTTTGGAGCATGGTCAGTGGGTCAAATTAAGGTTCAAAGAGGCGGCGGAATAATAATAATAATAATAATAATAAACGCTACAGATTCAATAGGGTCCTTGCCATGGCAAAGGACATGGATGTCCTTTGCTGGCAGGGCGGACCCTAATAATAAAACAAAGCAGATTCAATAGGGTCCTTGCCATGGCAAAGGACAGAGTCCTTTGCTGGCAGTGCGGACCCTAATTAAAGCTGCAAGCAGCGTTGGTCGGGTCCGCCGTTGGCCGCCGCCGCCGCCGCCGTGTCCCGAGTCCCGATCTTAGTCAGACCAACATAGAGGTCTTTGTTTCATGTCTCTACGACATTCCTAACAGAAGTTACAAGCAGTTTTGTCTGGAAAAAGGTGACGGCTTTTTACAAAACTTTTATTTTGAAGGGGTAATTGCCAACTTCCTGTTGATTTTAACTGAAAGATGCCACCTATCAAAATGTAGGTCTAAGTCAGACCTACACAGAAGTTTTTGTTTCATGTCTCTACGACATTCCTAACGGAAGTTACAAGCAGTCTGTTTTTTGTCTCTTCCTAGGGGGCGCTAGCGCGCAATTTTCATTTTTGGAGTTTGGTTGCTTAATAAGTTGGTCTGCCGCTCCATACCGATGTGTGTGTCAATTTTGGTGAGTTTTGAAGCATGTTAAGGGGGTCAAATTAGGGTGCGAATGTGCGAGCGCGCCTTGGGTTGCTGTCCCCGAGCCCCAGGGCTTAAGACGCCTTCGTCCCACTATTTAATGCATTGTGAAAGTAATGCAGTTGTTGTATTGAAGTGAAAATATCTAGCTTCCTGTTGATTTTTGCCAAAGTATGTTAATTATTCAAATGTAGGTCTAAGTCAGACCTACATAGTGGTTGTTGTTTCATGTCTCTACGACATTCCTACCGGAAGTTACAAGCAGTTTTGTCTTTGTTTTCTTCCTAGGAGCAGTTTGTCTGTGTTGTATTCCTAGGGGGCGCTAGAGCACAATTTTGAGTTTTGGGGTTTGGTTTTTTCATCAGCTCGCAATTGTTGCCAGTCCTGATGTGTGTGCCAAGTTTGGTGTGTTTTGAAGCATTTTAAGGGGGTCAAATTACAGCTCAAAGAGGTAAAAATGATATTTTTTTGGAAAATTTGCGCAGGGGTTCTTTGAAGGCGCGTAAAATCAAAACCTGAAAACTTATCACAACTTTGATCTATACTTTTAATCAGAAGGGTCCAAACTCTCTCCTGAGCGAGTTTGAAGCCGAAACGACAAACGCGCTCAGAGGAGATAACTTTTGAAGAAAGGTGACGGGTTTTCACAAAACTTTTATTTTGAAGGGGTAATTGCCAACTTCCTGTTGATTATTTCTGCTAGCTGTCAATTATTAAAATGTAGGTCTAAGCGAGACCTACATAGAAGTTTTTGTTTCATATCTTTCCGACATTCCTACCGGAAGTTACAAGCAGTTTTGTCTGTGTTTTCTTCCTAGAAGCAGTTTTTTCTGTGTTTCATTCCAAAAATTTTGTAGAACGCAATTTTGAGTTTTAGAATTTTTTTTTTTCATTAGATCACAATTTCTGCCAGTCCTAATGTGTCTGCCAAGTTTGGTGAGTTTTGAAGCATTTTAAGGGGGTCAAATTACAGCTCAAAGAGGCAAAAATAGCATTTTTGGTGAAAATTTTGCTTTGAAAGGGTTTTGCAAAATTTCTGTTGATTTTGGGTATAGGAGTTTCTGATGGGGAATTTAGGTCTCGGTCAGTTCTACATAGAGGATTTTGTTTCATGTCTCTACGACATTCCTACCGGAAGTTACAAGCAATCCATTTTTTGTCTTTTCCTAGGGGGCGCTATTGCGCAATTTTGATTTTTCTGGTTCGGGTCCCTAATATGTTGGGAAGAAACTCCTCACCGACGCGTGTGTCAAATTTGGTGTGCTTTGAGGCATGGTCAGTGGGTCAAAATACAGCGCATATGCGAGTATCGGTGCGGAAGAAAGAAAGAATAATAATAAGAATTAAAGCTGCAAGCAGCGTTGGTCGGGTCCGCCGCCGCCGCCGCCGTGTCCCGAGTCCCGATCTTAGTCAGACCTCCATAGAAGTTTTTGTTTCATCACTCTACGACATTCCTAACAGAATTTACAAGCAGTGTTATCAGTTTATTTTCCTAAGGGGCGCTAGAGCACAATTTTCATTTTTGGGGTTTGCTTTTTTTATTGGATGGCAATTTTCACCAGTCCTGATGTGTGTGTAAAATTTGGTGAGTTTTGAAGCATGTTAAGGGGGTCAAATTACAGATCTGCGTTTCTGGATGTTGTTGATAAATGGCTTTCACTTGGCATAGTATAGCTTTAACTTGCACTTTGAAGCATTTTAAGGGGGTCAAATATCAGTTCAAAGAGGCAAAAAAGGCATTTTTTGCCAAAAATTTGTTTTGAAGGGGTTTTTGTCAACTTCCTGTTGATTTTAGGTATAGAAGTGTTTAACGGAAATGTAGGTCTAAGTCAGACCTACATAGAGGTTTTTGTTTCATGGCCCTACGACATTCCTAACGGAAGTTACAAGCAGTCTGTTTTTTGTCTCTTCCTAGGTGGCGCTAGCGCGCAATTTTCATTTTTGGTATTTGGTTGCTTAATAAGTTGGTCTGCCGCTCCATACCGATGTGTGTATCAATTTTGGTGAGTTTTGAAGCATGTTAAGGGGGTCAAATTAGGGTGCGAAAGTGCGAGCGCGCCTTGGGTTGCTGCCCCCGAGCCCCACGGCAGGAGAAGCCTTGGTGACACTATTTAATGCATTGTGAAAGTAATGCAGTTGTTGTATTGAAGTGAAAATATCAAGCTTCCTGTTAATTTTTGCCAAAGTATGTTAATTATTCAAATGTAGGTCTAAGTCAGACCTACATAGTGGTTTTTGTTTCATGTCTCTCCGACATTCCTACCGGAAGTTACAAGCAGTTTTGTCTGTGTTTCTTCCTAGGAGCAGTTTGTCTGTGTTGTATTCCTAGGGGGCGCTAGAGCACAATTTTGAGTTTTGGGGTTTGGTTTTTTTATTAGCTCGCAATTTCTGCCAGTCCTGATGTGTGTACCTAGTTTGGTGAGTTTTGAAGCATTTTAAGGGGGTCAAATTACAGCTCAAAGAGGCAAAAATGACATTTTTTACAAAAATTTGCGCAGGGGTTCTTTGAAGGCGCGTAAAATCAAAACCTGAAAAGTTATCAAAAATTTGATCTATACTTTTAATCAGAAGGGTTCAAACTCTCTCCTGTGCGAGTTTGAAGCCGAAACGACAAACGCACTGGGAGGAGTTTTTATTTGAAAAAGGTGACGGGTTTTTACAAAACTTTTATTTTGAAGGGGTAATTTTTAACTTCCTGTTGATTTTTCTGCAGGATTTCAAATATCAAATTGTAGGTCTAAGTGAGACCTACATAGAGGTTTTTGTTTCATGTCTGTCCGACATTCCTACTGGAAGTTACAAGCAGTTTTGTCCATTTTCTCTTCCTAGGAGCAGTTTTTTCTGTGTTTTATTCAAAAATTGCCCTAGAGCACATTTTTTAATTTTCGGGTTTGGTTTTTTCATTAGATCAAAATTTCTGCCAGTCCTGATGTGTGTGCCAAGTTTGGTGAGTTTTGAAGCATGTTAAGGGGGTCAAATTGCAGCTCAAAGAGGCAAAAATAGCATTTTTTGCGAAAATTTTGCTTTGAATGAGTTTTTGCTAAATTTCTGTTGATTTTAGGTATAGGCATTTCTAATTGGAAATGTAGATCTAAGTCAGACCTACGTAGAGGTTTTTGTTTCATGTCTCTACGACATTCCTAACGGAAGTTACAAGCAGTCCGTTTTTTTTCTCTTCCTAGGGGGCGCTAGCGCGCAATTTTCATTTTTGGGGTTTGGTTGCTTAATAGGTTGGGAAGGTCCACCGCACCGATGTGTGTGTCAAATTTGGTGAGTTTTGGAGCATGTTGAGGGGGTGAAATTGGGGTGCGACGGTGCGGTATAATAAAGAATAATAATAATTAAAGCTGCAAGCAGCGTTGGTCGGGTCCGCCGTTGGCCGCCGCCGCCGCCGCCGTGTCCCGAGTCCCGATCTTAGTCAGACCAACATAGAGGTCTTTGTTTCATGTCTCTACGACATTCCTAACAGAAGTTACAAGCAGTTTTGTCTGGAAAAAGGTGACGGCTTTTTACAAAACTTTTATTTTGAAGGGGTAATTGCCAACTTCCTGTTGATTTCAACTGAAAGATGCCAATCATCAAAATGTAGGTGTAAGTGAGACCTACATAGAGTTTTTTGTTTCATGTCTGTCCGACGTTCCTACCAGAAGTTACAAGCAGTTTTATCCGTTTCCTCTTCCTAGGAGCAGTTTTTCTGTGTTTTTTTCAAAAATTGCAATAGAGCGCAATTTTGAGTTTTAAGGTTTGGTTTTTTCACTAGATCGCAATTTCTGCCAGTCCTGATGTGTGTGCCAAGTTTGGTGAGTTTTGAAGCATTTTAAGGGGGTCAAATTGCAGCTCAAAGAGGCAGAAATAGCATTTTTTTGCGAAAATTTTGCTTTGAATGAGTTTTTGCAAGATTTCTGTTGATTTTGGGTATAGACATTTTTTATTGGAAATGTAGGTCTTAGTCAGACCTACACAGAGGTTTTTGTTTCATGTCTCTACGACATTCCTGACGGAAGTTACAAGCGATTTGTTTTTGTTTTTTGCTAGGGGGCGCTAGCGCGCAATTTTCATTTTTGGGGTTTGGTTGCTTAATATGTTGGGGAGGGACACCGTACCGACGTGTGTGTCAACTTTGGTGAGTTTTGAAGCATGTTAAGGGGGTCAAATTAGGGTATTGTTTGTGTTGTATTCCTAGGGGGCGCTAGAGCACAATTTTGAGTTTTTGGGTTTGGTTTTTTCATTAACTCGCAATTGTTGCCAGTCCTGATGTGTGTGCCAAGTTTGGTGAGTTTTGAAGCATTTTAAGGGGGTCAAATTACAGCTCAAAGAGGTAAAAATGATATTTTTTAGGAAAATTTGCGCAGGGGTTCTTTGAAGGCGCGTAAAATCAAAACCTGAAAACTTATCACAACTTTGATCTATACTTTTAATCAGAAGGGTCCAAACTCTCTCCTGAGCGAGTTTGAAGCCGAAACGACAAACGCGCTCAGAGGAGATAACTTTTGAAGAAAGGTGACGGGTTTTCACAAAACTTTTATTTTGAAGGGGTAATTGCCAACTTCCTGTAGATTTTTTCTGCTAGCTGTCAATTATTAAAATGTAGGTCTAAGTGAGACCTACATAGAAGTTTTTGTTTCATGTCTTTCCGGCATTCCTACCCGAAGTTACAAGCAGTTTTGTCTGTGTTTTCTTCCTGGAAGCAGTTTTTTCTGTGTTTTATTGAAAAATTGCGCTAAAGCGCAATTTTGAGTTTTTTTTTTTTTTTTTTTCATTAGATTGCAATTTCTGCCAGTCCTGATGTGTCTTCCAAGTTTGGTGAGTTTTGAAGCATGTTAAGGGGGTCAAATTACAGCTCAAAGGGGCAAAAATAGCATTTTTTAGCGAAAATTTTGCTTTGAATGGGTTTTTGCCAAATTTTTGTTGATTTTAGGTATAGGCATTTCTAATGGGGAATCTAGGTCTAAGTCAGACCTACATAGAGGTTTTTGTTCGATGTCTTTACGACATTCCTAACGGAAGTTACAAGCAGTCTGTTTTTTTTTTTTCGTAGGGGGCGCTAGCGCGCATTTTTCATTTTTGGGGTTTGGTTGCTTAATATGTGTTTTTGCCAAGCCTTACCGATGTGTGTGCCAAATTTGGTGAGTTTTGGAGCATGGTCAGTGGGTCAAATTAGGGTTCAAAGTTGCGGAAGAATAATAATAATTAAAGCTGCAAGCAGCGTTGGTCGGGTCCGCCGTTGGCCGCCGCCGCCGCCGCCGTGTCCCGAGTCCCGATCTTAGTCAGACCTCCATAGAAGTTTTTGTTTCATCACTCTACGACATTCCTAACAGAAGTTACAAGCAGTTTTGTCTGGAAAAAGGTGACGGCTTTTCACAAAACCTTTATTTTGAAGGGGTAATTGCCAACTTCCTGTTGATTTTAACTGAAAGATGCCACCTATCAAAATGTAGGTCTAGGTGAGACCTACATTGAGGTTTTTGTTTCATGTCTGTCCGACATTCCTACCAGAAGTTACAAGCAGTTTTATCTGTTTCCTCTTCCTAGGAGCAGTTTTTTCTGTGTTTTATTCAAAAATTGCAATAGAGCGCAATTTTGAGTTTTAAGGTTTGGTTTTTTCACTAGATCGCAATTTCTGCCAGTCCTGATGTGTGTGCCAAGTTTGGTGAGTTTTGAAGCATTTTAAGGGGGTCAAATTACAGCTCAAAGAGGCAAAAATAGCGTTTTTTTAAAAAAATGTTGCTTTGAATGAGTTTTTGCAAAATTTCTGTTGATTTTGGGTATAGACATTTTTTATTGGAAATGTAGGTCTTAGTCAGACCTGCACAGAGGTTTTTGTTTTATGTCTCTGCGACATTCCTAACGGAAGTTACAAGCAGTCTGTTTTTTGTCTCTTCCTAGGGGGCGCTAGCTTGCAATTTTAATTTTTGGGGTTTGGTTGCTTAATAAGTGTGTCTGCCGCTCCATACCGATGTGTGTGTCAATTTTGGTGAGTTTTGAAGCATGTTAAGGGGGTCAAATTAGGGTGCGAAGGTGCGAGCGCGCCTTGGGTTGCTGTCCCCGAGCCCCACGGCAGGAGAAGCCTTGCTGCCACTATTTAATGCATTGTGAAAGTAATGCAGTTGTTGTATTGAAGTGAAAATATCAAGCTTCCTGTTGATTTTTGCCAAAGTATGTTAATTATTCAAATGTAGGTCTAAGTCAGACCTACATAGTGGTTTTTGTTTCATGTCTCTACGACATTCCTACCGGAAGTTACAAGCAGTTTTGTCTTTGTTTTCTTCCTAGGAGCAGTTTGTCTGTGTTGTATTCCTAGGGGGCGCTAGAGCACAATTTTGAGTTTTGGGCTTTGGTTTTTTTATTAGCTCGTAATTGTTGCCAGTCCTGATGTGTGTGCCAAGTTTGGTGTGTTTTGAAGCATTTTAAGGGGGTCAAATTACAGCTCAAAGAGACAAAAATTACATTTTTTATGAAACTTTGCGCAAGGCGTCTTTGAAGGCGCGTAAAATCAAAACCTTAAAACTTATCAAAACTTTGATCTATACTTTTATTCAGAAGGGTCCAAACTCTCTCCTGTGCGAGTTTGAAGCCGAAACGACAAACGCGCTCAGAGGAGATAACTTTTGAAGAAAGGTGACGGGTTTTCACAAAACTTTCAATTTGAAGGGGTAATTGACAACTTCCTGTTGATTTTTTCTGCAGGCATTCAATTATTAAAATGTAGGTCTAAGTGAGACCTTCATAGAAGTTTTTGTTTCATGTCTTTCCGGCATTCCTACTGGAAGTTACAAGCAATTTTGTTTGTGTATTCTTCCTCGGAGCAGTTTTTTCTGTGTTTTATTAAAAAATTGCGCTAGAGCGCATTTTTTGATTTTTTTTTTTTTTTTTTTCATTAGAACGCAATTTCTGCCAGTCCAGATGTGTGTGCCAAGTTTGGTGAGTTTTGAAGCATTTTAAGGGGGTCAAATTACAGCTCAAAGAGGCAAAAATAGCATTTTTTTGCGAAAAATTTGCTTTGAATGGGTTTTTGCAAAATTTTTGTTGATTTTTGCCCCAGAAGGTACAATTATGAAATCTAGGTCTAAGTCAGCCCTACATAGAGGTTTTTGTTTCATGTCTCTACGACATTGCTAGCGGAAGTTACAAGCTGTCTGTTTTTTTTTTCTTCCTAGGGGGCGCTAGCGCGCAATTTTTATTTTTGGGGTTTGGTTGCTTAATAAGTTGGGAAGGCCCACCGTACCAACGTGTGTGTCAAATTTGGTGAGTTTTGAAGCATGTTCAGGGGGTCAAATTAGGGTGCGAAGGAGCGGAATAAACAATAATAATAATAAAACGCTACAGATTCAATAGGGTCCTTGCCATGGCAAAGGACATGGAGTCCTTTGCTGGCAGGGCGGACCCTAATAATAAGAAAACGTTACAGATTCAATAGGGTCCTTGCATGGCAAAGGACATGGATGTCCTTTGCCATTGCAGGGCGGACCCTAATAAGAAACGTTACAGATTCAATAGGGTCCTTGCATGGCAAAGGACATGGATGTCCTTTGCCATTGCAGGGCGGACCCTAATAATAAAACGCTACAGATTCAATAGGGTCCTTGCATGGCAAAGGACATGGATGTCCTTTGCCATTGCAGGGCGGACCCTAATAATAAGAAAACGTTACAGATTCAATAGGGTCCTTGCATGGCAAAGGACATGGATGTCCTTTGCCATTGCAGGGCGGACCCTAATAATAAAGAAAGAATAAAACGTTACAGATTCAATAGGGTCCTTGCCTTAGCAAAGGACATGGATGTCCTTTGCTGGCAGGGCGGACCCTAATAAAACGCAGCAGATTCAATAGGGTCCTTGCATGGCAAAGGACATGGATGTCCTTTGCCATTGCAGGGCGGACCCTAAATAATAAAACGCAGCAGGAACAATAGGGTCCTTGCCATGGCAAAGGACAGAGTCCTTTGCTGGCAGTGCGGACCCTAATAATAATAATAATAATAAAACGCAGCAGATTCAATAGGGTCCTTGCATGGCAAAGGACATGGATGTCCTTTGCCATTGCAGGGCGGACCCTAATAATAAAACGTTACAGATTCAATAGGGTCCTTGCCTATGGCAAAGGACTCCTGTGGAGTCCTTTGCCATAGGCAGGGCGGACCCTAATAAAGAAAGAATAAAACCTTACAGATTCAATAGGGTCCTTGCCTTAGCAAAGGACATGGATGTCCTTTGCTGGCAGGGCGGACCCTAATAATAAAACGCTACAGATTCAATAGGGTCCTTGCATGGCAAAGGACATGGAGTCCTTTGCCATTGCAGGGCGGACCCTAATTAAAGCTGCAAGCAGCGTTGGTCGGGTCCGCCGTTGGCCGCCGCCGCCGTGTCCCGAGTCCCGATCTTAGTCAGACCAACATAGAGGTCTTTGTTTCATGTCTCTACGACATTCCTAACAGAAGTTACAAGCAGTTTTGTCTGGAAAAAGGTGACGGCTTTTTACAAAACTTTTATTTTGAAGGGGTAATTGCCAACTTCCTGTTGATTTTAACTGAAAGATGCCACCTATCAAAATGTAGGTCTAAGTGAGACCTACACAGAGGTTTTTGTTTCATGTCTGTCCGACGTTCCTACCAGAAGTTACAAGCAGTTTTATCCGTTTCCTCTTCCTAGGAGCAGTTTTTCTGTGTTTTTTTCAAAAATTGCAATAGAGCGCAATTTTGAGTTTTAAGGTTTGGTTTTTTAACTAGATCGCAATTTCTGCCAGTCCTGATGTGTGTGCCAAGTTTGGTGAGTTTTGAAGCATTTTAAGGGGGTCAAATTAAAGCTCAAAGCGGCAAAAATAGCTTTTTTTGCGAAAATGTTGCTTTGAATGAGTTTTTGCAAAATTTCTGTTGATTTTGGGTACAGACCTTTTCAATTGGAAATGTAGGTCTAAGTCAGACCTACACAGAGGTTTTTGTTTCATGTCTCTACGACATTCCTAACGGAAGTTACAAGCAGTCTGTTTTTTGTCTCTTCCTAGGGGGCGCTAGCGCGCAATTTTAATTTTCGGGGTTTGGTTGCTTAATAAGTTGGTCTGCCGCTCCATACCGATGTGTGTGTCAATTTTGGTGAGTTTTGAAGCATGTTAAGGGGGTCAAATTAGGGTGCGAAGGTGCGAGCGCGCCTTGGGTTGCTGTCCCCGAGCCCCACGGCAGGAGAAGCCTTGCTGCCACTATTTAATGCATTGTGAAAGTAATGCAGTTGTTGTATTGAAGTGAAAATATCAAGCTCCCTGTTGATTTTTGCCAAAGTATGTTAATTATTCAAATGTAGGTCTAAGTCAGACCTACATAGTGGTTTTTGTTTCATGTCTCTACGACATTCCTACCGGAAGTTACAAGCAGTTTTGTCTTTGTTTTCTTTCTAGGAGTAGTTTGTCTGTGTTGTATTCCTAGGGGGCGCTAGAGCACAATATTGAGTTTTGGGGTTTGGTTTTTTCATCAGCTCGCAATTGTTGCCAGTCCTGATGTGTGTGCCAAGTTTGGTGAGTTTTGAAGCATTTTAAGGGGGTCAAATTACAGCTCAAAGAGGTAAAAATTATCTTTTTTAGGAAAATTTGCGCAGGGGATCTTTGAAGGCGCGTAAAATCAAACCCTTAAAACTTATCACAATTTTGTCCGACCACTTTTTTTAAAAGGGTTCAATCTCTCTCCTGTGCGAGTTTGAAGCCGAAACGACAAACGCACTGGGAGGAGTTTCGATTTGAAAAAGGTTACGGGTTTTCACGAAAACTTTTATTTTGAAGGGGTAATTGTCAACTTCCTGTTGATTTTTTCTGCTAGCTTTCAATTATTAAAATGTAGGTCTAAGTAAGACCTACATAGAAGTTTTTGTTTCATGTCTTTCCGACATTCCTACCGGAAGTTACAAGCAGTTTTGTCTATGTTTTCTTCCTGGAAGCAGTTTTTTCTTTGTTTTATTCAAAAAATTTTGTAGAGCGCAATTTTGAGTTTTATAATTATTTTTTTTCATTAAATCACAATTTCTGCCAGTCCTGATGTGTGTGCCAAGTTTGGTGAGTTTTGAAGCATTTTAAGGGGGTCAAATTACAGCTCAAAGAGGCAAAAATAGCATTTTTTGTGAAAATTTTGCTTTGAAAGGGTTTTGCAAAATTTTTGTTGATTTTTGCCCCAGAAGATACAATTATGAAATTTAGGTATAAGTCAGCCCTACATAGAGGTTTTTGTTTCATGTCTCTACGACATTCCTAACGGAAGTTACAAGCAGTCTCTTTTTTTTTTCTTCCTAGGGGGCGCTATTGCGCAATTTTGATTTTTATGATTTGGCTGCCTAATATGTTGGGAAGGCATGAAAGATCGACGTGTGTGTCAAATTTGGTGAGTTTTGAAATATGTTAAGAGGGTGATGTTGGGGCGCGACGGTGCGGAAGAAAGAAAGAAAGAAAGAAGAATAATAATTAAAGCTGCAAGCAGCGTTGGTCGGGTCCGCCGTTGGCCGCCGCCGCCGTGTCCCGGGTCCCGATCTTAGTCAAACCAACATAGAGGTTTTTATTTCATGTCTCTACGACATTTCTAACAGAAGTTACATGCAGTTTTGTCTGGGTTTTTTCCTAGGGGGCGCTAAGCGCAATTTAGATTTTTGGGGTTTGGTTCTTTATTAGATGGCAGTTTTTGCCAGTCCTGATATGTGTGTAAAATTTGGTGAGTTTTGAAGCATGTTAAGGGGGTGAAATTACAGATCGACAATTCTGGATGTTGTTGATAAATGGCTTTTGCTTGGCATAGTAGGGCTTTAACTTGCACTTTGAAGCATTTTAAGTAGGTCAAATTACAGTTTAAAGAGGCAAAAAAGACATTTTTTAGGAAACTTTGCGCAGGGGTTTTTTGAAGGCGCGTAAAATCCAAACCGGAGAACTTATCAAAAATTTGTTCGACCACTTTTTTTAAAAGGGTTCAATCTCTCTCCTGTGCGAGTTTGAAGCCGAAACGACAAACGCACTGGGAGGAGTGTCGATTTGAAAAAGGTGACGGGTTTTCACAAAACTTTTATTTTGAAGGGGCAATTTTTAACTTCCTGTTGATTTTTGCCGAAGGATGTTGATTATCGAAATGTAGGTCTAAGTCAGACCTACCTAGAAGTTTTTGTTTCATGTCTTTCCGACATTCCTACCGGAAGTTACAAGCAGTTTTGTCTGTGTTTTCTTCCTGGAAGCAGTTTTTTCTGTGTTTTATTAAAAAATTGCGCTACAGCGCAATTTTGAGTTTTTTTTTTTTTTTTTTCATCAGATTGCAATTTCTGCCAGTCCTGATGTGTCTGCCAAGTTTGGTGAGTTTTGAAGTATTTTAAGGGGGTCAAATTGCAGCTCAAAGAGGCAAAAATTGCATTTTTTGTGAAAATTTGGCTTTGAATGGGTTTTTGAAAATTTTTTGTTGATTTTGGCCCCAGAAGATACAATTATGGAATTTAGGTCTAAGTCATCCCTACACAGAGGTTTTTGTTTCATGTCTCTACGACATTCCTAACGGAAGTTACAAGCAGTCTGTTTTTTGTTTTCTTTTAGGGGGCGCTAGAGCGCAATTTTCATTTTTGGGGTTTGGTTGCTTAATATGTTGTGGTGTCACGGTAGACCGACGTGTGTGTCAAGTTTGGTGAGTTTTGAAGCATGTTAAGGGGGTGATGTTGGGGCGCGACGGTGCGGAATAAAGAAAGAAAGAATAATAATAATAATAATAATTAAAGCTGCAAGCAGCGTTGGTCGGGTCCGCCGTTGGCCGCCGCCGCCGCCCGCCGTGTCCCGAGTCCCGATCTTAGTCAGACCAACATAGAGGTCTTTGTTTCATGTCTCTACGACATTCCTAACAGAAGTTACAAGCAGTTTTGTCTGGAAAAAGGTGACGGCTTTTTACAAAACTTTTATTTTGAAGGGGTAATTGCCAACTTCCTGTTGATTTCAACTGAAATATATCAATCATCAAAATGTAGTTCTAAGTGAGACCTACATTGAGGTTTTTGTTTCATGTCTGTCTGACGTTCCTACCAGAAGTTACAAGCAGTTTGATCTGTTTCCTCTTCCTAGGAGCATTTTTTTCTGTGTTTTATTCAAAAATTGCAATAGAGTGCAATTTTGAGTTTTAAGGTTTTTTTTTTTCACTAGATCACAATTTCTGCCAGTCCTGATGTGTGTGCCAAGTTTGGTGAGTTTTGAAGCATTTTAAGGGGGTCAAATTACAGCTGAAAGAGCCAAAAATAGCATTTTTTACGAAAATTTTGCTTTGAATGAGTTTTTGCAAAATTTCTGTTGATTTTGGGTATAGACGTTTTTTATTGGAAATGTAGGTCTAAGTCAGACCTACACAGAAGTTTTTGTTTCATCTCTCTACGACATTCCTAACGGAAGTTACAAGCAGTCTGTTTTTTGTCTCTTCCTAGGGGGCGCTAGCGCGCAATTTTAATTTTTGGGGTTTGGTTGCTTAATAAGTTGGTCTGCCCCTCCATACCAATGTGTGTGTCAAATTTGGTGAGTTTTGAAGCATGTTAAGGGGGTCAAATTATGGTATTGTCTGTGTTGTATTCCTAGGGGGCGCTAGAGCGCAATTTTGAGTTTTGGAGTTTGGTTTTTTCATCAGCTCACAATTTCTGCCAGTCCTGATGTGTGTGCCAAGTTTGGTGAGTTTTGAAGCATTTTAAGGGGGTCAAATTACAGCTCAAAGAGGCGAAAATGAAATTTTTTAGGAAACTTTGCGCAGCGGATCTTTGAAGGCGCGTAAAATCAAAACCTTAAAACTTATCAAAACTTTGATCTATACTTTTAATCAGAAGGGTTCAAACTCTCTCCTGAGCGAGTTTGAAGCCGAAACGACAAACGCGCTCAGAGGAGATAACTTTTGAAGAAAGGTGACGGGTTTTCACAAAACTTTTATTTTGAAGGGGTAATTGCCAACTTCCTGTTCATTATTTCTCTTAGCTGTCAATTACTAAAATGTAGGTTTAAGTGAGACCTACATAGAAGTTTTTGTTTCATGTCTTTCCGGCATTCTAACCCGAAGTTACAAGCAGTTTTGTCTGTGGTTTCTTCCTGGAAGCAGTTTTTTCTGTGTTTTATAGAAAAATTGCGCTAGAGCCCAATTTTGAGATTTTTTTTTTTTTTTTTTCATTAGATCACAATTTCTGCCAGTCCTGATGTGTGTTCCAAGTTTAGTGAGTTTTGAAGCATGTTAAGGGGGTCAAATTGCAGCTCTAAGAGGCAAAAATAGCGTTTTTTGGCGAAAATTTTGCTTTGAAAGGGTTTTGCAAAATTTCTGTTGATTTTAGGTATAGGAGTTTCTGATGGGGAATTTAGGTCTAGGTCAGTTCTACATAGAGGATTTTGTTTCATGTCTCTACGACATTCCTACCGGAAGTTACAAGCAGTCTGGGTTTTTTTTTTCGTAGGGGGCGCTAGCGCGCATTTTTCATTTTTGGGGTTTGGTTGCTTAATATGTGTTTTTGCCAAGCCTTACCGATGTGTGTGCCAAATTTGGTGAGTTTTGAAGCATGGTCAGTGGGTCAAATTAGGGTTCAAAGCTGCGGAAGAATAATAATAATTAAAGCTGCAAGCAGCGTTGGTCGGGTCCGCCGTTGGCCGCCGCCGCCGCCGCCGTGTCCCGAGTCCCGATCTTAGTCAGACCAACATAGAGGTCTTTGTTTCATGTCTCTACGACATTCCTAACAGAAGTTACAAGCAGTTTTGTCTGGAAAAAGGTGACGGCTTTTTACAAAACTTTTATTTTGAAGGGGTAATTGCCAACTTCCTGTTGATTTTAACTGAAAGATGCCACCTATCAAAATGTAGGTCTACAGACCTACACAGAAGTTTTTGTTTCATGTCTCTACGACATTCCTAACGGAAGTTACAAGCAGTCTGTTTTTTGTCTCTTCCTAGGGGGCGCTAGCGCGCAATTTTCATTTTTGGAGTTTGGTTGCTTAATAAGTTGGTCTGCCGCTCCATACCGATGTGTGTGTCAATTTTGGTGAGTTTTGAAGCAAGTTAAGGGGGTCAAATTAGGGTGCGAAGGTGCGAGCGCGCCTTGGGTTGCTGTCCCCGAGCCCCAGGGCTTAAGACGCCTTCGTCCCACTATTTAATGCATTGTGAAAGTAATGCAGTTGTTGTATTGAAGTGAAAATATCAAGCTCCCTGTTGATTTTTGCCAAAGTATGTTAATTATTCAAATGTAGGTCTAAGTCAGACCTACATAGTGGTTTTTGTTTCATGTCTCTACGACATTCCTACCGGAAGTTACAAGCAGTTTTGTCTTTGTTTTCTTCCTAGGAGCAGTTTGTCTGTGTTGTATTCCTAGGGGGCGCTAGAGCACAATTTGGTGTTTTGGAGTTTGGTTTTTTCATCAGCTCGCAATGGTTGCCAGTCCTGATGTGTGTGCCAAGTTTGGTGAGTTTTGAAGCATTTTAAGGGGGTCAAATTACAGCTCAAATAGGCAAAAATGACATTTTTTAGGAAACTTTGCGCAGGGCGTCTTTGAAGGCGCGAAAAATCAAAACCTTAAAACTTATCACAACTTTGATCTATACTTTTAATCAGAAGGGTCCAAACTCTCTCCTGAGCGAGTTTGAAGCCGAAACGACAAACGCGCTCAGAGGAGATAACTTTTGAAGAAAGGTGACGGGTTTTCACAAAACTTTTATTTTGAAGGGGTAATTGCCAACTTCCTGTTGATTATTTCTGCTAGCTGTCAATTACTAAAATGTAGGTCTTAATGAGACCTACATAGAAGTTTTTGTTTCATGTCTTTCCGGCATTCCTACCCGAAGTTACAAGCAGTTTTGTCTGTGGTTTCTTCCTGGAAGCAGTTTTTTCTGTGTTTTATTGAAAAATTGCGCTAGAGCACAATTTTGAGATTTTTTTTTTTTTTTTTTTCATTAGATCACAATTTCTGCCAGTCCTGATGTGTGTGCCAAGTTTGGTGAGTTTTGAAGCATTTTAAGGGGGTCAAATTGCAGCTCAAAGAGGCAAAAATAGCGTTTTTTGGCGAAAATTTTGCTTTGAAAGGGTTTTGCAAAATTTCTGTTGGTTTTAGGTATAGGAGTTTCTGATGGGGAATTTAGGTCTAGGTCAGTTCTACATAGAGGATTTTGTTTCATGTCTCTACGGCATTCCTACCGGAAGTTACAAGCAGTCTGTTTTTTTTTTTTCGTAGGGGGCGCTAGCGCGCATTTTTCATTTTTGGGGTTTGGTTGCTTAATACTTGTTTTTGGCAAGCCTTACCGATGTGTGTGCCAAATTTGGTGAGTTTTGGAGCATGGTCAGTGGGTCAAATTAGGGTTCAAAGTTGCGGAAAAATAATAATAATAATTAAAGCTGCAAGCAGCGTTGGTCGGGTCCGCCGTTGGCCGCCGCCGCCGTGTCCCGGGTCCCGATCTTAGTCAAACCAACATAGAGGTTTTTATTTCATGTCTCTACGACATTTCTAACAGAAGTTACATGCAGTTTTGTCTGGGTTTTTTCCTAGGGGGCGCTAAGCGCAATTTAGATTTTTGGGGTTTGGTTTTTTATTAGATGGCAGTTTTTGCCAGTCCTGATATGTGTGTAAAATTTGGTGAGTTTTGAAGCATGTTAAGGGGGTGAAATTACAGATCGGCGATTCTGGATGTTGTTGATAAATGGCTTTCGGTCTGCATAACAGAGCTTTAACTAGCACTTTGAAGCATTTTAAGTGGGTGAAATTACAGCTCAAAGAGGCAAAAACGTCATTTTTTAGGAAAAGTTGCGCAGGGGTTTTTTGAAGGCGCGTAAAATCCAAACCGGAGCAGTAATCAAAACTTTGATCTATACTTTTAATCAGAAGTGTCCAAACTCTCTCCTGTGCGAGTTTGAAGCCGAAACGACAAACGCACTGGGAGAAGTGTCGATTTGAAAAAGGTGACGGGTTTTCACAAAACTTTTATTTTGAAGGGGCAATTTTTAACTTCCTGTTGATTTTTGCCGAAGGATGTAAATTATCGAAATGTAGGTCTAAGTCAGACCTACCTAGATGTTTTTGTTTCATGTCTGTCCGACATTCCTACTGAAAGTTACAAGCAGTTTTGTCTGTTTTCTCTTCCTAGGAGCATTTTTTTCTGTGTTTTATTCAAAAATTGCGCTAGAGCGCAATTTTGAGTTTTATTATTTTTTATTTTCATTAGATCGCAATTTCTGCCAGTCCTGAGGTGTGTGCCAAGTTTGGTGAGTTTTGAAGCATTTTAAGGGGGTCAAATTACAGCTCAAAGAGGCAAAAATAGCATTTTTTGCGAAAATTTTGCTTTGAAGGCGTTTTTGCCAACTTCCTGTTGATTTTAGGTATAGAACATTTTTATTGGAAATGTTCATCTAAGTCAGACCTACATATAGGTTTTTGTTTCAAGTCTCTACGGCATTCCTAATGGAAGTTACAAGCAGTCCGTTTTTTGTTTCTTCCTAGGGGGCGCTAGCGCGCAATTTTGATTTTTAGTGCTCGGTTTTTTTATTAGATGGCAATTTTCGCAGATCCTGATGTGTGTGTCAAATATGGTGAGTTTTGAAGCATGTTAAGTGGGTCAAATTTCAGCTGGAAACGGCGGCGGAATAATAAAGAATAATAATAAAACGCAGCAGATTCAATAGGGTCCTTGCATGGCAAAGGACATGGATGTCCTTTGCCATTGCAGGGCGGACCCTAATTAAAGCTGCAAGCAGCGTTGGTCGGGTCCGCCGTTGGCCGCCGCCGCCGCCGCCGTGTCCCGAGTCCCGATCTTAGTCAGACCTCCATAGAAGTTTTTGTTTCATCACTCTACGACATTCCTAACAGAATTTACAAGCAGTTTTATCAGTTTATTTTCCTAGGGGGCGCTAGAGCACAATTTTCATTTTTGGGGTTTGGTTTTTTTATTGGATGGCAATTTTCACCAGTCCTGATGTGTGTGTAAAATTTGGTGAGTTTTGAAGCATGTTAAGGGGGTCAAATTATAGATTTGCGTTTCTGGATGTTGTTGATAAATGGCTTTCGCTTGGCATTGTATAGCTCTAACTTGCACTTTGAAGCATTTTAAGGGGGTCAAATTTCAGTTCAAAGAGGCAAAAAAGGCATATTTTGCGAAAATTTAGTTTTGAAGGGGTTTTTGCCAACTTCCTGTTGATTTTAGGTACAGAAGTGTTTATTGGAAATGTAGGTCTAAGTCAGACCTACACAGAGGTTTTTGTTTCATGTCTCTACGACATTCCTAACGGAAGTTACAAGCAGTCTGTTTTTTGTCTCTTCCTAGGGGGCGCTAGCGGGCAATTTTCATTTTCGGGGTTTGGTTGCTTAATAAGTTGGTCTGCCGCTCCATACCGATGTGTGTGTCAATTTTGGTGAGTTTTGAAGCATGTTAAGGGGGTCAAATTAGGGTGCGAAGGTGCGAGCGCGCCTCTGTTTCCTCTTCCTAGGAGCAGTTTTTTCTGTGTTTTATTCAAAAATTGCAATAGAGCGCAATTTTGAGTTTTAAGGTTTGGTTTTTTTAACTAGATCGCAATTTCTGCCAGTCCTGATGTGTGTGCCAAGTTTGGTGAGTTTTGAAGCATGTTAAGGGGGTCAAATTAGGGTGCGAAGGTGCCAGCGCGCCTTGGGTTGCTGTCCCCGAGCCCCACGGCAGGAGAAGCCTTGGTGACACTATTTAATGCATCGTGAAAGTAATGCAGTTCTTGTATTGAAGTGAAAATATCAAGCTTCCTGTTGATTTTTGCCAAAGTATGTTAATTATTCAAATGTAGGTCTAAGTCAGACCTACATAGTGGTTTTTGTTTCATGTCTCTACGACATTCCTACCGGAAGTTACAAGCAGTTTTGTCTTTGTTTTCTTCCTAGGAGTAGTTTGTCTGTGTTGTATTCCTAGGGGGCGCTAGAGCACAATTTTGAGTTTTGGAGTTTGGTTTTTTCATCAGCTCGCAATTGTTGCCAGTCCTGATGTGTGTGCCAAGTTTGGTGTGTTTTGAAGCATTTTAAGGGGGTCAAATTACAGCTCAAAGAGGTAAAAATGATCTTTTTTAGGAAAATTTGCGCAGGGGATCTTTGAAGGCGCGTAAAATCAAACCCTTAAAACTTATCAAAATTTTGATCTATACTTTTAATCAGAAGGGTTCAAACTCTCTCCTGTGCGAGTTTGAAGCCGAAACGACAAACTCGCTCAGAGGAGATAACTTTTGAAAAAAGGTGACGGGTTTTCACAAAACCTTTATTTTGAAGGGGTAATTGCCAACTTCCTGTTGATTTTTTCTGCTAGCTGTCAATTATTAAAATGTAGGTCTAAGTGAGACCTACATAGAAGTTTTTGTTTCATGTCTTTCTGACATTCATACCGGAAGTTACAAGCAGTTTTGTCTGTGTTTTCTTCCTAGAAGCAGTTTTTTCTGTGTTTCATTCCAAAAATTTTGTAGAGCGCAATTTTGAGTTTTAGAATTTTTTTTTTTCATTAGATCACAATTTCTGCCAGTCCTGATGTGTGTGCCAAGTTTGGTGAGTTTTGAAGCATTTTAAGGGGGTCAAATTACAGCTCAAAGAGGCAAAAATAGCATTTTTGGTGAAAATTTTGCTTTGAAAGGGTTTTGCAAAATTTTTGTTGATTTTAGGTATAGGACTTTCTGATGGGGAATTTAGATCTAGGTCAGGTCTACATAGAGGATTTTGTTTCATGTCTCTACGACATTCCTACCGGAAGTTACAAGCAATCCATTTTTTGTCTTTTCCTAGGGGGCGCTATTGCGCAATTTTGATTTTTCTGGTTCGGCTCCCTAATATGTTGGGGAGAAACTCCTCACCGACGCGTGTGTCAAATTTGGTGTGCTTTGAGGCATGGTCAGTGGGTCAAAATACAGCGCATAGGCGAGTATCGGTGCGGAAGAAAGAAAGAATAATAATAAGAATAATAATAAAACGCAGCAGATTCAATAGGGTCCTTGCATGGCAAAGGACATGGATGTCCTTTGCCATTGCAGGGCGGACCCTAATAAAACGCAGCAGATTCAATAGGGTCCTTGCCATGGCAAAGGACAGAGTCCTTTGCCATTGGCAGGGCGGACCCTAATTAAAGCTGCAAGCAGCGTTGGTCGGGTCCGCCGTTGGCCGCCGCCGCCGCCGCCGTGTCCCGAGTCCCGATCTTAGTCAGACCAACATAGAGGTCTTTGTTTCATGTCTCTACGACATTCCTAACAGAAGTTACAAGCAGTTTTGTCTGGAAAAAGGTGACGGCTTTTTACAAAACTTTTATTTTGAAGGGGTAATTGCCAACTTCCTGTTGATTTTAACTGACAGATGCCACCTATCAAAATGTATGTCTAAGTGAGACCTACACAGAGGTTTTTGTTTCATGTCAGTCCGACGTTCCTACCAGAAGTTACAAGCAGTTTTATCCGTTTCCTCTTCCTAGGAGCAGTTTTTCTGTGTTTTTTTCAAAAATTGCAATAGAGCGCAATTTTGAGTTTTAAGGTTTGGTTTTTTCACTAGATCGCAATTTCTGCCAGTCCTGATGTGTGTGCCAAGTTTGGTGAGTTTTGAAGCATTTTAAGGGGGTCACATTAAAGCTCAAAGAGGCAAAAATAGCGTTTTTTGCGAAAATGTTGCTTAGAATGAGTTTTTGCTAAATTTCTGTTGATTTTGGGTATAGACCTTTTTAATTGGAAATGTAGGTCTTAGTCAGACCTACACAGAGGTTTTTGTTTCATGTCTCTACGACATTCCTAACGGAAGTTACAAGCAGTCTGTTTTTTGTCTCTTCCTAGGGGGCGCTAGCTTGCAATTTTAATTTTTGGGGTTTGATTGCTTAATAAGTTGGTCTGCCGCTCCATACCGATGTGTGTGTCAATTTTGGTGAGTTTTGAAGCATGTTAAGGGGGTCAAATTAGGGTGCGGAGGTGCGAGCGCGCCTTGGGTTGCTGTCCCCGATCCCCACGGCAGGAGAAGCCTTGCTGCCACTATTTAATGCATTGTGAAAGTAATGCAGTTGTTGTATTGAAGTGAAAATATCAAGCTCCCTGTTGATTTTTGCCAAAGTATGTTAGTTATTCAAATGTAGGTCTAAGTCAGACCTACATAGTGTTTTTTGTTTCATGTCTCTACGACATTCCTACCGGAAGGTACAAGCAGTTTTGTCTTTGTTTTCTTCCTAGGAGTAGTTTGTCTGTGTTGTATTCCTAGGGGGCGCTAGAGCACAATTTTGAGTTTTGGGGTTTAGTTTTTTTATCAGCTCGCAATTGTTGCCAGTCCTGATGTGTGTGCCAAGTTTGGTGTGTTTTGAAGCATTTTAAGGGGGTCAAATTACAGCTCAAAGAGGCAAAAATGAAATTTTTTAGGAAACTTTGCGCAGGGGATCTTTGAAGGCGCGTAAAATCAAAACCTTAAAACTTATCACAACTTTGATCTATACTTTTAATCAGAAGGGTTCAAACTCTCTCCTGTGCGAGTTTGAAGCCGAAACGACAAACGCACTGGGAGGAGTATCGATTTGAAAAAGGTGACGGGTTTTTACAAAAACTTTTATTTTGAAGGGGTAATTGTCAACTTCCTGTTGATTATTTCTGCTAGCTGTCAATTATTAAAATGTAGGTCTAAGTGAGACCTACATAGAAGTTTTCGTTTCATGTCCTTCTGGCATTCCTACCCGAAGTTACAAGCAGTTTTGTCTGTGGTTTCTTCCTGGAAGCAGTTTTTTCTGTGTTTTATTGAAAAATTGCGCTAAAGCACAATTTTGAGATTTTTTTTTTTTTTTTTTCATTAGATCACAATTTCTGCCAGTCCTGATGTGTGTGCCAAGTTTGGTGAGTTTTGAAGCATTTTAAGGGGGTCAAATTGCAGCTCAAAGAGGCAAAAATAGCATTTTTTTGCGAAAATTTTGCTTTGAATGGGTTTTTGCCAAATTTCTGTTGATTTTAGGTATAGGCGTTTCTGATGGGGAATCTAGGCCTAAGTCAGACCTACATAGAGGTTTTTGTTCAATGTCTTTACGACATTCCTAACGGAAGTTACAAGCAGTCTGTTTTTTTTTTTTCGTAGGGGGCGCTAGCGCGCATTTTTCATTTTTGGGGTTTGGTTGCTTAATATGTGTTTTTGCCAAGCCTTACCGATGTGTGTGCCAAATTTGGTGAGTTTTGGAGCATGGTCAGTGGGTCAAATTATGGTTCGAAGTTGCGGAAGAATAATAATAATTAAAGCTGCAAGCAGCGTTGGTCGGGTCCGCCGTTGGCCGCCGCCGCCGCCGCCGTGTCCCGAGTCCCGATCTTAGTCAGACCTCCATAGAAGTTTTTGTTTCATCACTCTACGACATTCCTAATAGAATTTACAAGCAGTTTAATCATTTTATTTTCCTAGGGGGCGCTAGAGCACAATTTTCATTTTTGGGGTTTGGTTTTTTTATTGGATGGCAATTTTCACCAGTCCTGATGTGTGTGTAAAATTTGGTGAGTTTTGAAGCATGTTAAGGGGGTCAAATTATAGATTTGCGTTTCTGGATGTTGTTGATAAAATGCTTTCGCTTGGCATTGTATAGCTCTAACTTGCACTTTGAAGCATTTTAAGGGGGTCAAATTTCAGTTCAAAGAGGCAAAAAAGTCATATTTTGCGAAAATTTTGTTTTGAAGGGGTTTTTGCCAACTTCCTGTTGATTTTAGGTACAGAAGTGTTTATTGGAAATGTAGGTCTAAGTTAGACCTACACAGAGGTTTTTGTTTCATGTCTCTACGACATTCCTAAGGGAAGTTACAAGCAGTCTGTTTTTTGTCTCTTCCTAGGGGGCGCTAGCGGGCAATTTTCATTTTTGGGGTTTGGTTGCTTAATAAGTTGGTCTGCCGCTCCATACCGACGTGTGTGTCAAATTTGGTGAGTTTTGAAGCATGTTAAGGGGGTCAAATTACAGATTGGCGTTTCTGGATGTTGTTGATAAATGGCTTTCGCTTGGCATAGTATAGCTTTAACTTGCACTTTGAAGCATTTTAAGGGGGTCAAATATCAGTTCAAAGAGGCAAAAAAGGCATTTTTTGCAAAAATTTAGTTTTGAAGGGGTTTTTGCCAACTTCCTGTTGATTTTCAGTACAGAAGTATTTCATTGGAAATGTAGGTCTAAGTCAGACCTACATAGAGATTTTTGTTTCATGTCTCTACGACATTCCTAACGGAAGTTACACGCAGTCTGTTTTTTGTCTCTTCCTAGGGGGCGCTAGCGCGCAATTTGCATTTTTGGGGTTTGGTTGCTTAATAAGTTGGTCTGCCGCTCCATACCGATGTGTGTGTCAATTTTGGTGAGTTTTGAAGCATGTTAAGGGGGTCAAATTAGGGTGCGAAGGTGCCAGCGCGCCTTGGGTTGCTGTCCCCGAGCCCCACGGCAGGAGAAGCCTTGGTGACACTATTTAATGCATCGTGAAAGTAATGCAGTTGTTGTATTGAAGTGAAAATATCAAGCTTCCTGTTGATTTTTGCCAAAGTATGTTAATTATTCAAATGTAGGTCTAAGTCAGACCTACATAGTGGTTTTTGTTTCATGTCTCTACGACATTCCTACCGGAAGTTACAAGCAGTTTTGTCTTTGTTTTCTTCCTAGGAGTAGTTTGTCTGTGTTGTATTCCTAGGGGGCGCTAGAGCACAATTTTGAGTTTTGGAGTTTGGTTTTTTCATTAACTCGCAATTGTTGCCAGTCCTGATGTGTGTGCCAAGTTTGGTGTGTTTTGAAGCATTTTAAGGGGGTCAAATTACAGCTCAAAGAGGTAAAAATTATCTTTTTTAGGAAAATTTGCGCAGGGGATCTTTGAAGGCGCGTAAAATCAAACCCTTAAAACTTATCAAAATTTTGATCTATACTTTTAATCAGAAGGGTTCAAACTCTCTCCTGTGCGAGTTTGAAGCCGAAACGACAAACTCGCTCAGAGGAGATAACTTTTGAAAAAAGGTGACGGGTTTTCACAAAACCTTTATTTTGAAGGGGTAATTGCCAACTTCCTGTTGATTTTTTCTGCTAGCTGTCAATTATTAAAATGTAGGTCTAAGTGAGACCTACATAGAAGTTTTTGTTTCATGTCTTTCCGACATTCATACCGGAAGTTACAAGCAGTTTTGTCTGTGTTTTCTTCCTAGAAGCAGTTTTTTCTGTGTTTCATTCCAAAAATTTTGTAGAGCGCAATTTTGAGTTTTAGAATTTTTTTTTTTCATTAGATCACAATTTCTGCCAGTCCTGATGTGTGTGCCAAGTTTGGTGAGTTTTGAAGCATTTTAAGGGGGTCAAATTACAGCTCAAAGAGGCAAAAATAGCATTTTTGGTGAAAATTTTGCTTTGAAAGGGTTTTGCAAAATTTCTGTTGATTTTAGGTATAGGACTTTCTGATGGGGAATTTAGATCTAGGTCAGGTCTACATAGAGGATTTTGTTTCATGTCTCTACGACATTCCTACCGGAAGTTACAAGCAATCCATTTTTTGTCTTTTCCTAGGGGGCGCTATTGCGCAATTTTGATTTTTCTGGTTCGGCTCCCTAATATGTTGGGGAGAAACTCCTCACCGACGCGTGTGTCAAATTTGGTGTGCTTTGAGGCATGGTCAGTGGGTCAAAATACAGCGCATAGGCGAGTATCGGTGCGGAAGAAAGAAAGAATAATAATTAAAGCTGCAAGCAGCGTTGGTCGGGTCCGCCGTTGGCCGCCGCCGCCGTGTCCCGAGTCCCGATCTTAGTCAGACCAACATAGAGGTCTTTGTTTCATGTCTCTACGACATTCCTAACAGAAGTTACAAGCAGTTTTGTCTGGAAAAAGGTGACGGCTTTTTACCAAACTTTTATTTTGAAGGGGAAATTGCCAACTTCCTGTTGATTTTAACTGAAAGATGCCACCTATCAAAATGTAGGTCTAAGTGAGACCTACACAGAGGTTTTTGTTTCATGTTTCTATGACATTCCTAACGGAAGTTACAAGCAGTCTGTGTTTTGTCTCTTACTAGGGGGCGCTAGCGCGCAATTTTCATTTTTGGGGTTTGGTTGCTTAATAAGTTGGTCTGCCGCTCCATACCGATGTGAGTGTCAAATTTGGTGAGTTTTGAAGCATGTTAAGGGGGTCAAATTAGGGTGCGAAGGTGCGAGCGCGCCTTGGGTTGCTGCCCCCGAGCCCCAGGGCTTAAGACGCCTTCGTCCCACTATTTAATGCATTGTGAAAGTAATGCAGTTGTTGTATTGAAGTGAAAATATCTAGCTTCCTGTTGATTTTTGCCAAAGTATGTTAATTATTCAAATGTAGGTCTAAGTCAGACCTACATAGTGGTTTTTGTTTCATGTCTCTATGACATTCCTACCGGAAGTTACAAGCAGTTTTGTCTTTGTTTTCTTCCTAGGAGCAGTTTGTCTGTGTTGTATTCCTAGGGGGCGCTAGAGCACAATTTTGAGTTTTGGAGTTTGGTTTTTTTATCAGCTCGCAATTGTTGCCAGTCCTGATGTGTGTGCCAAGTTTGGTGAGTTTTGAAGCATTTTAAGGGGGTCAAATTACAGCTCAAATAGGCAAAAATGACATTTTTTAGGAAACTTTGCGCAGGGGTTCTTTGAAGGCGCGTAAAATCAAAACCTTAAAACTTATCAAAACTTTGATCTATACTTTTAATCAGAAGGGTCCAAACTCTCTCCTGAGCGAGTTTGAAGCCGAAACGACAAACGCGCTCAGAGGAGATAACTTTTGAAGAAAGGTGACGGGTTTTCACAAAACTTTTATTTTGAAGGGGTAATTGCCAACTTCCTGTTGATTTTTTCTGCTAGCTGTCAATTACTAAAATGTAGGTTTAAGTGAGACCTACATAGAAGTTTTTGTTTCATGTCTTTCCGGCATTCCTAACCGAAGTTACAAGCAGTTTTGTCTGTGTTTTCTTCCTGGAAGCAGTTTTTTCTGTGTTTTATTGAAAAATTGCGCTACAGCGCAATTTTGAGTTTTTTTTTTTTTTTTTTTCATTAGATTGCAATTTCTGCCAGTCCTGATGTGTCTGCCAAGTTTGGTGAGTTTTGAAGCATTTTAAGGGGGGCAAATTACAGCTCAAAGAGGCAAAAATTGCATTTTTTTGTGAAAATTTGGCTTTGAATGGGTTTTTGAAAATTTTTTGTTGATTTTGGCCCCAGAAGATACAATTATGGAATTTAGGTCTAAGTCATCCCTACACAGAGGTTTTTGTTTCATGTCTCTACGACATTCCTAACGGAAGTTACAAGCAGTCTGTTTTTGTTTTGATTTTAGGGGGCGCTAGAGCGCAATTTTCATTTTTGGGGGTTGGTTGCTTAATATGTTGTGGTGTCACGGTAGACTGACGTGTGTGTCAACTTTGGTGAGTTTTGAAGCATGTTAAGGGGGTGAAATAGGGGCGTATAGGTGCGGAATAATAATAATAAAGAATAATAAAACGCAGCAGGAACAATAGGGTCCTTGCATGGCAAAGGACATGGATGTCCTTTGCCATTGCAGGGCGGACCCTAATTAAAGCTGCAAGCAGCGTTGGTCGGGTCCGCCGTTGGCCGCCGCCGCCGCCGCCGTGTCCCGAGTCCCGATCTTAGTCAGACCAACATAGAGGTCTTTGTTTCATGTCTCTACGACATTCCTAACAGAAGTTACAAGCAGTTTTGTCTGGAAAAAGGTGACGGCTTTTTACAAAACTTTTATTTTGAAGGGGTAATTGCCAACTTCCTGTTGATTTTAACTGAAAGATGCCACCTATCAAAATGTAGGTCTACAGACCTACACAGAAGTTTTTGTTTCATGTCTCTACGACATTCCTAACGGAAGTTACAAGCAGTCTGTTTTTTGTCTCTTCCTAGGGGGCGCTAGCGCGCAATTTTCATTTTTGGAGTTTGGTTGCTTAATAAGTTGGTCTGCCGCTCCATACCGATGTGTGTGTCAATTTTGGTGAGTTTTGAAGCAAGTTAAGGGGGTCAAATTAGGGTGCGAAGGTGCGAGCGCGCCTTGGGTTGCTGTCCCCGAGCCCCAGGGCTTAAGACGCCTTCGTCCCACTATTTAATGCATTGTGAAAGTAATGCAGTTGTTGTATTGAAGTGAAAATATCAAGCTCCCTGTTGATTTTTGCCAAAGTATGTTAATTATTCAAATGTAGGTCTAAGTCAGACCTACATAGTGGTTTTTGTTTCATGTCTCTACGACATTCCTACCGGAAGTTACAAGCAGTTTTGTCTTTGTTTTCTTCCTAGGAGCAGTTTGTCTGTGTTGTATTCCTAGGGGGCGCTAGAGCACAATTTTGAGTTTTGGAGTTTGGTTTTTTCATCAGCTCGCAATGGTTGCCAGTCCTGATGTGTGTGCCAAGTTTGGTGAGTTTTGAAGCATTTTAAGGGGGTCAAATTACAGCTCAAATAGGCAAAAATGACATTTTTTAGGAAACTTTGCGCAGGGCGTCTTTGAAGGCGCGAAAAATCAAAACCTTAAAACTTATCACAACTTTGATCTATACTTTTAATCAGAAGGGTCCAAACTCTCTCCTGAGCGAGTTTGAAGCCGAAACGACAAACGCGCTCAGAGGAGATAACTTTTGAAGAAAGGTGACGGGTTTTCACAAAACTTTTATTTTGAAGGGGTAATTGCCAACTTCCTGTTGATTATTTCTGCTAGCTGTTAATTACTAAAATGTAGGTCTTAATGAGACCTACATAGAAGTTTTTGTTTCATGTCTTTCCGGCATTCCTACCCGAAGTTACAAGCAGTTTTGTCTGTGGTTTCTTCCTGGAAGCAGTTTTTTCTGTGTTTTATTGAAAAATTGCGCTAGAGCACAATTTTGAGATTTTTTTTTTTTTTTTTTCATTAGATCACAATTTCTGCCAGTCCTGATGTGTGTTCCAAGTTTGGTGAGTTTTGAAGCATTTTAAGGGGGTCAAATTGCAGCTCAAAGAGGCAAAAATAGCGTTTTTTGGCGAAAATTTTGCTTTGAAAGGGTTTTGCAAAATTTCTGTTGGTTTTAGGTATAGGAGTTTCTGATGGGGAATTTAGGTCTAGGTCAGTTCTACATAGAGGATTTTGTTTCATGTCTCTACGACATTCCTACCGGAAGTTACAAGCAGTCTGTTTTTTTTTTTTCGTAGGGGGCGCTAGCGCGCATTTTTCATTTTTGGGGTTTGGTTGCTTAATACGTGTTTTTGGCAAGCCTTACCGATGTGTGTGCCAAATTTGGTGAGTTTTGGAGCATGGTCAGTGGGTCAAATTAGGGTTCAAAGTTGCGGAAAAATAATAATAATAATTAAAGCTGCAAGCAGCGTTGGTCGGGTCCGCCGTTGGCCGCCGCCGCCGTGTCCCGGGTCCCGATCTTAGTCAAACCAACATAGAGGTTTTTATTTCATGTCTCTACGACATTTCTAACAGAAGTTACATGCAGTTTTGTCTGGGTTTTTTCCTAGGGGGCGCTAAGCGCAATTTAGATTTTTGGGGTTTGGTTTTTTATTAGATGGCAGTTTTTGCCAGTCCTGATATGTGTGTAAAATTTGGTGAGTTTTGAAGCATGTTAAGGGGGTGAAATTACAGATCGACAATTCTGGATGTTGTTGATAAATGGCTTTTGCTTTGCATAGTAGGGCTTTAACTTGCACTTTGAAGCATTTTAAGTAGGTCAAATTACAGTTTAAAGAGGCAAAAAAGACATTTTTTAGGAAACTTTGCGCAGGGGTTTTTTGAAGGCGCGTAAAATCCAAACCGGAGAACTCATCAAAAATTTGTTCGACCAATTTTTTAAAAGGGTTCAATCTCTCTCCTGTGCGAGTTTGAAGCTGAAACGACAAACGCACTGGGACGAGTTTCGATTTGAAAAAGGTGACGGGTTTTCACAAAACTTTTATTTTGAAGGGGCAATTTTTAACTTCCTGTTGATTTTTGCCGAAGGATGTCAATTATCGAAATGTAGGTCTAAGTCAGACCTACCTAGAAGTTTTTGTTTCATGTCTTTCCGACATTCCTACCGGAAGTTACAAGCAGTTTTGTCTGTGTTTTCTTCCTGGAAGCAGTTTTTTCTGTGTTTTGTTAAAAAATTGCGCTACAGCGCAATTTTGAGTAATTTTTTTTTTTTTTTTCATTAGATCGCAATTTCTGCCAGTCCTGATGTGTCTGCCAAGTTTGGTGAGTTTTGAAGCATTTTAAGGGGGGCAAATTACAGCTCAAAGAGGCAAAAATTGCATTTTTTGTGAAAATTTGGCTTTGAATGGGTTTTTGAAAATTTTTTGTTGATTTTGGCCCCAGAAGATACAATTATGGAATTTAGGTCTAAGTCAGACCTACACAGAGGTTTTTGTTTCATGTCTCTACGACATTCCTAACGGAAGTTACAAGCAGTCTGTTTTTTGTTTACTTTTAGGGGGCGCTAGAGCGCAATTTTCATTTTTGGGGTTTGGTTGCTTAATATGTTGTGGTGTCACGGTAGACCGACGCGTGTGTCAACTTTGGTGAGTTTTGAAGCATGTTAAGGGGGTGATGTTGGGGCGCGACGGTGCGGAATAAAGAAAGAAAGAAAGAAAGAATAATAATAATTAAAGCTGCAAGCAGCGTTGGTCGGGTCCGCCGCCGCCGCCGCCGTGTCCCGAGTCCCGATCTTAGTCGGACCTCCATAGAAGTTTTTTTTTCATCACTCTACGACATTCCTAACAGAATTTACAAGCAGTTTTATCAGTTTATTTTCCTAGGGGGCGCTAGAGCACAATTTTCATTTTTGGGGTTTGCTTTTTTTATTGGATGGCAATTTTCACCAGTCCTGATGTGTGTGTAAAATTTGGTGAGTTTTGAAGCATGTTAAGGGGGTCAAATTACAGATCTGCGTTTCTGGATGTTGTTGATAAATGGCTTTCACTTGGCATTGTATAGCTTTAACTTGCACTTTGAAGCATTTTAAGGGGGTCAAATATCAGTTCAAAGAGGCAAAAAAGGCATTTTTTGCAAAAATTTTGTTTTGAAGGGGTTTTTGTCAACTTCCTGTTGATTTTAGGTATAGAAGTGTTTAACGGAAATGTAGGTCTAAGTCAGACCTACATAGAGGTTTTTGTTTCATGTCCCTACGACATTCCTAACGGAAGTTACAAGCAGTCTGTTTTTTGTCTCTTCCTAGGTGGCGCTAGCGCGCAACAACTCGCACTGGGAGGAGTCTTGATTTGAAAAAGGTGACGTTTTTTTACAAAACTTTTATTTTGAAGGGGTAATTTTTAACTTCCTGTTGATTTTTCTGCAGGATTTCAAATATCAAATTGTAGGTCTAAGTGAGACCTACATAGAGGTTTTTGTTTCATGTCTGTCCGACATTCCTACTGGAAGTTACAAGCAGTTTTGTCCATTTTCTCTTCCTAGGAGCAGTTTTTTCTGTGTTTTATTCAAAAATTGCCCTAGAGCACATTTTTTAATTTTCAGGTTTGGTTTTTTCATTAGATCAAAATTTCTGCCAGTCCTGATGTGTGTGCCAAGTTTGGTGAGTTTTGAAGCATTTTAAGGGGGTCAAATTGCAGCTCAAAGAGGCAAAAATAGCATATTTTGTGAAAATTTTGCTTTGAATGAGTTTTTGCTAAATTTCTGTTGATTTTAGGTATAGGCATTTCTAATTGGAAATGTAGATCTAAGTCAGACCTACATAGAGGTTTTTGTTTCATGTCTCTACGACATTCCTAGAGGAAGTTACAAGCAGTCTGTTTTTTTTCTCTTCCTAGGGGGCGCTAGCGCGCAATTTTCATTTTAGGGGTTTGGTTGCTTAATAGGTTGGGAAGGTCCACCGCACCGATGTGTGTGTCAAATTTGGTGAGTTTTGGAGCATGTTGAGGGGGTGAAATTGGGGCGCAACGGTGCGGTATAATAAAGAATAATAATAATTAAAGCTGCAAGCAGCGTTGGTCGGGTCCGCCGTTGGCCGCCGCCGCCGTGTCCCGAGTCCCGATCTTAGTCAGACCAACATAGAGGTCTTTGTTTCATGTCTCTACGACATTCCTAACAGAAGTTACAAGCAGTTTTGTCTGGAAAAAGGTGACGGCTTTTTACAAAACTTTTATTTTGAAGGGGTAATTGCCAACTTCCTGTTGATTTTAACTGAAAGATGCCACCTATCAGAATGTAGGTCTAAGTGAGACCTACACAGAGGTTTTTGTTTCATGTCTGTCCGACGTTCCTACCAGAAGTTACAAGCAGTTTTATCCGTTTCCTCTTCCTAGGAGCAGTTTTTCTGTGTTTTTGTCAAAAATTGCAATAGAGCGCAATTTTGAGTTTTAAGGTTTGGTTTTTTCACTAGATCGCAATTTCTGCCAGTCCTGATGTGTGTGCCAAGTTTGGTGAGTTTTGAAGCATTTTAAGGGGGTCAAATTAAAGCTCAAAGAGGCAAAAATTGCGTTTTTTGCGAAAATGTTGCTTTGCATGAGTTTTTGCAAAATTTCTGTTGATTTTGGGTATAGACCTTTTTAATTGGAAATGTAGGTCTTAGTCAGACCTACACAGAGGTTTTTGTTTCATGTCTCTACGACATTCCTAACGGAAGTTACAAGCAGTCTGTTTTTTGTCTCTTCCTAGGGGGCGCTGGCTTGCAATTTTAATGTTTGGGGTTTGGTTGCTTAATAAGTTGGTCTGCCGCTCCATACCGATGTGTGTGTCAATTTTGGTGAGTTTTGAAGCAAGTTAAGGGGGTCAAATTAGGGTGCGAAGGTGAGAGCGCGCCTTGGGTTGCTGTCCCCGAGCCCCACGGCAGGAGAAGCCCTGCTGCCACTATTTAATGCATTGTGAAAGTAATGCAGTTGTTGTATTGAAGTGAAAATATCTAGCTCCCTGTTGATATTTGCCAAAGTATGTTAATTATTCAAATGTAGGTCTAGGTCAGACCTACATAGTGGTTTTTGTTTCATGTCTCTACGACATTCCTACCGGAAGTTACAAGCAGTTTTGTCTTTGTTTTCTTCCTAGGAGCAGTTTGTCTGTGTTGTATTCCTAGGGGGCGCTAGAGCACAATTTTGAGTTTTGGAGTTTGGTTTTTTTATTAGCTCGCAATTGTTGCCAGTCCTGATGTGTGTGCCAAGTTTGGTGTGTTTTGAAGCATTTTAAGGGGGTCAAATTACAGCTCAAAGAGGCGAAAATGACATTTTTTAGGAAACTTTGCGCAGGGGATCTTTGAAGGCGCGTAAAATCAAAACCTTAAAACTTATCAAAACTTTGATCTATACTTTTATTAAGAAGGGTCCAAACTCTCTCCTGAGCGAGTTTGAAGCCGAAACGACAAACGCGCTCAGAGGAGATAACTTTTGAAGAAAGGGGACGGGTTTTCACAAAACTTTTATTTTGAAGGGGTAATTGCCAACTTCCTGATGATTTTTTCTGCTAGCTGTGAATTATTAAAATGTAGGTCTAAGTGAGACCTACATGGAAGTTTTTGTTTCATGTCTTTCCGGCATTCCTACCGGAAGTTACAAGCAGTTTTGTCTGTTTTCTCTTCCTAGGAGCAGTATTTTCTGTGTTTTATTTAAAAATTGCGCTAGAGCGCATTTTTCATTTTTCGGGTTTGTTTTTTTCATTAGATTGCATTTTCTGCTGGTCCTGATGTGTGTGCCAAGTTTGGTGAGTTTTGAAGCATTTTAAGGGGGTCAAATTAAAGCTCAAAGAGGCAAAAATAGCGTGTTTTGTGAAAATGTTGCATTGAATGGGTTTTTGCAAAATTTTTGTTGATTTTTGCCCCAGAAGATACAATTATGAAATTTAGGTATAAGTCAGCCCTATATAGAGGTTTTTGTTTCATGTCTCTACGACATTCCTAACGGAAGTTACAAGCAGTCTGTTTTTTTTTTTTCCTAGGGGGCGCTAGCGCGCAATTTTCATTTTTGGGGTTTGGTTGCTTAATATGTTGGGGTGTCCCAGTAGACAGATGGGTTTGTCAAATTTGGTGAGTTTTGAAGCATGTTAAGGGGGTCAAATTAGGGTGCGAAGGTGCGGAATAAACAATAATAATTAAAGCTGCAAGCAGCGTTGGTCGGGTCCGCCGTTGGCCGCCGCCGCCGCCGCCGTGTCCCGAGTCCCGATCTTAGTCAGACCTACATAGAGGTCTTTGTTTCATGTCTCTACGACATTCCTAACAGAAGTTACAAGCAGTTTTGTCTGGAAAAAGGTGACGGCTTTTTACAAAACTTTTATTTTGAAGGGGTAATTGCCAACTTCCTGTTGATTTCAACTGAAAGATGCCAATCGTCAAAATGTAGGTGTAAGTGAGACCTACATAGAGTTTTTTGTTTCATGTCTGTCCGACGTTCCTACCAGAAGTTACAAGCAGTTTTATCCGTTTCCTCTTCCTAGGAGCAGTTTTTCTGTGTTTTTTTCAAAAATTGCAATAGAGCGCAATTTTGAGTTTTAAGGTTTGGTTTTTTCACTAGATCGCAATTTCTGCCAGTCCTGATGTGTGTGCCAAGTTTGGTGAGTTTTGAAGCATTTTAAGGGGGTCAAATTGCAGCTCAAAGAGGCAAAAATAGCATTTTTTTGCGAAAATTTTGCTTTGAATGAGTTTTTGCAAGATTTCTGTTGATTTTGGGTATAGACATTTTTTATTGGAAATGTAGGTCTAAGTCAGACCTACACAGAGGTTTTTGTTTCATGTCTCTACGACATTCCTGACGGAAGTTACAAGCGATTTGTTTTTGTTTTTTGCTAGGGGGCGCTAGCGCGCAATTTTCATTTTTGGGGTTTGGTTGCTTAATATGTTGGGGAGGGACACCGTACCGACGTGTGTGTCAACTTTGGTGAGTTTTGAAGCATGTTAAGGGGGTCAAATTAGGGTATTGTTTGTGTTGTATTCCTAGGGGGCGCTAGAGCACAATTTTGAGTTTTTGGGTTTGTTTTTTTCATTAGCTCGCAATTGTTGCCAGTCCTGATGTGTGTGCCAAGTTTGGTGAGTTTTGAAGCATTTTAAGGGGGTCAAATTACAGCTCAAAGAGGTAAAAATGATATTTTTTTGGAAAATTTGCGCAGGGGTTCTTTGAAGGCGCGTAAAATCAAAACCTGAAAACTTATCACAACTTTGATCTATACTTTTAATCAGAAGGGTCCAAACTCTCTCCTGAGCGAGTTTGAAGCCGAAACGACAAACGCGCTCAGAGGAGATAACTTTTGAAGAAAGGTGACGGGTTTTCACAAAACTTTTATTTTGAAGGGGTAATTGCCAACTTCCTGTTGATTTTTTCTGCTAGCTGTCAATTATTAAAATGTAGGTCTAAGTGAGACCTACATAGAAGTTTTTGTTTCATGTCTTTCCGGCATTCCTACCCGAAGTTACAAGCAGTTTTGTCTGTGTTTTCTTCCTGGAAGCAGTTTTTTCTGTGTTTTATTGAAAAATTGCGCTAAAGCGCAATTTTGAGTTTTTTTTTTTTTTTTTTTCATTAGATTGCAATTTCTGCCAGTCCTGATGTGTCTTCCAAGTTTGGTGAGTTTTGAAGCATGTTAAGGGGGTCAAATTACAGCTCAAAGGGGCAAAAATAGCATTTTTTTGCGAAAATTTTGCTTTGAATGGGTTTTTGCCAAATCTCTGTTGATTTTAGGTATAGGCATTTCTAATGGGGAATCTAGGTCTAAGTCAGACCTACATAGAGGTTTTTGTTCCATGTCTTTACGACATTCCTAACGGAAGTTACAAGCAGTCTTTTTTTTTTTTTTCGTAGGGGGCGCTAGCGCGCATTTTTCATTTTTGGGGTTTGGTTGCTTAATATGTGTTTTTGCCAAGCCTTACCGATGTGTGTGCCAAATTTGGTGAGTTTTGGAGCATGGTCAGTGGGTCAAATTAGGGTTCAAAGTTGCGGAAGAATAATAATAATAATTAAAGCTGCAAGCAGCGTTGGTCGGGTCCGCCGTTGGCCGCCGCCGCCGCCGCCGTGTCCCGAGTCCCGATCTTAGTCAGACCAACATAGAGGTCTTTGTTTCATGTCTCTACGACATTCCTAACAGAAGTTACAAGCAGTTTTGTCTGGAAAAAGGTGACGGCTTTTTACAAAACTTTTATTTTGAAGGGGTAATTGCCAACTTCCTGTTGATTTTAACTGAAAGATGCCACCTTTCAAAATGTAGGTCTACAGACCTACACAGAAGTTTTTGTTTCATGTCTCTACGACATTCCTAACGGAAGTTACAAGCAGTCTGTTTTTTGTCTCTTCCTAGGGGGCGCTAGCGCGCAATTTTCATTTTTGGAGTTTGGTTGCTTAATAAGTTGGTCTGCCGCTCCATACCGATGTGTGTGTCAATTTTGGTGAGTTTTGAAGCAAGTTAAGGGGGTCAAATTAGGGTGCGAAGGTGCGAGCGCGCCTTGGGTTGCTGTCCCCGAGCCCCAGGGCTTAAGACGCCTTCGTCCCACTATTTAATGCATTGTGAAAGTAATGCAGTTGTTGTATTGAAGTGAAAATATCAAGCTCCCTGTTGATTTTTGCCAAAGTATGTTAATTATTCAAATGTAGGTCTAAGTCAGACCTACATAGTGGTTTTTGTTTCATGTCTCTACGACGTTCCTACCGGAAGTTACAAGCAGTTTTGTCTTTGTTTTCTTCCTAGGAGCAGTTTGTCTGTGTTGTATTCCTAGGGGGCGCTAGAGCACAATTTTGAGTTTTGGAGTTTGGTTTTTTCATCAGCTCGCAATGGTTGCCAGTCCTGATGTGTGTGCCAAGTTTGGTGAGTTTTGAAGCATTTTAAGGGGGTCAAATTACAGCTCAAATAGGCAAAAATGACATTTTTTAGGAAACTTTGCGCAGGGCGTCTTTGAAGGCGCGAAAAATCAAAACCTTAAAACTTATCACAACTTTGATCTATACTTTTAATCAGAGGGGTCCAAACTCTCTCCTGAGCGAGTTTGAAGCCGAAACGACAAACGCGCTCAGAGGAGATAACTTTTGAAGAAAGGTGACGGGTTTTCACAAAACTTTTATTTTGAAGGGGTAATTGCCAACTTCCTGTTGATTATTTCTGCTAGCTGTCAATTACTAAAATGTAGGTCTTAATGAGACCTACATAGAAGTTTTTGTTTCATGTCTTTCCGGCATTCCTACCCGAAGTTACAAGCAGTTTTGTCTGTGGTTTCTTCCTGGAAGCAGTTTTTTCTGTGTTTTATTGAAAAATTGCGCTAGAGCACAATTTTGAGATTTTTTTTTTTTTTTTTTCATTAGATCACAATTTCTGCCAGTCCTGATGTGTGTTCCAAGTTTGGTGAGTTTTGAAGCATTTTAAGGGGGTCAAATTGCAGCTCAAAGAGGCAAAAATAGCGTTTTTTGGCGAAAATTTTGCTTTGAAAGGGTTTTGCAAAATTTCTGTTGATTTTAGGTATAGGAGTTTCTGATGGGGAATTTAGGTCTGAGTCAGACCTACATAGAGGTTTTCGTTCCATGTCTTTACGACATTCCTAACGGAAGTTACAAGCAGTCTGTTTTTTTTTTTTCGTAGGGGGCGCTAGCGCGCATTTTTCATTTTTGGGGTTTGGGTGCTTAATATGTGTTTTTGCCAAGCCTTACCGATGTGTGTGCCAAATTTGGTGAGTTTTGGAGCATGGTCAGTGGGTCAAATTAGGGTTCAAAGCTGCGGAATAATAATAATAATTAAAGCTGCAAGCAGCGTTGGTCGGGTCCGCCGCCGCCGCCGCCGTGTCCCGAGTCCCGATCTTAGTCAGACCTCCATAAAAGTTTTTGTTTCATCACTCTACGACATTCCTAACAGAATTTACAAGCAGTTTTATCAGTTTATTTTCCTAGGGGGCGCTAGAGCACAATTTTCATTTTTGGGGTTTGGTTTTTTTATTGGATGGCAATTTTCACCAGTCCTGATGTGTGTGTAAAATTTGGTGAGTTTTGAAGCATGTTAAGGGGGTCAAATTATAGATTTGCGTTTCTGGATGTTGTTGATAAATGGCTTTCGCTTGGCATTGTATAGCTTTAACTTGCACTTTGAAGCATTTTAAGGGGGTCAAATTTCAGTTCAAAGAGGCAAAAAAGGCATTTTTTGCAAAAATTTTGTTTTGAAGGGGTTTTGCCAACTTCCTGTTGATTTTAGGTACAGAAGTGTTTATTGGAAATGTAGGTCTAAGTCAGACCTACACAGAGGTTTTTGTTTCATGTCTCTACGACATTCCTAACGGAAGTTACAAGCAGTCTGTTTTTTGTCTCTTCCAAGGGAGCGCTAGCGGGCAATTTTCATTTTTGGGGTTTGGTTGCTTAATAAGTTGGTCTGCCGCTCCATACCGACCTGTTTGTCAAATTTGGGGAGTTTTGAAGCATGTTAAGGGGGTCAAATTACAGATTGGTGTTTCTGGATGTTGTTGACAAATGGCTTTCGCTTGGCATAGTATAGCTTTAACTTGCACTTTGAAGCATTTTAAGGGGGTCAAATATCAGTTCAAAGAGGCAAAAAAGGCATTTTTTGCACAAATTTAGTTTTGAAGGGGTTTTTGCCAACTTCCTGTTGATTTTCGGTATAGAAGTATTTCATTGGAAATGTAGGTCTAAGTCAGACCTACATAGAGGTTTTTGTTTCATGTCTCTACGACATTCCTAACGGAAGTTACACGCAGTCTGTTTTTTGTCTCTTCCTAGGGGGCGCTAGCGCGCAATTTTCATTTTTGGGGTTTGGTTGCTTAATAAGTTGGTCTGCCGCTCCATACCGATGTGTGTGTCAAATTTGGTGAGTTTTGAAGCATGTTAAGGGGGTCAAATTAGGGTGCGAAGGTGCGAGCGCGCCTTGGGTTGCTGTCCCCGAGCCCCACGGCAGGAGAAGCTTTGCTGCCACTATTTAATGCATTGTGAAAGTAATGCAGTTGTTGTATTGAAGTGAAAATATCAAGCTTCCTGTTGATTTTGGCCAAAGTATGTTAATTATTCAAATGTAGGTCTAAGTCAGACCTACATAGTGGTTTTTGTTTCATGTCTCTCTGACATTCCTACCGGAAGTTACACGCAGTTTTGTCTTTGTTTTCTTCCTAGGAGTAGTTTGTCTGTGTTGTATTCCTAGGGGGCGCTAGAGCACAATTTTGAGTTTTGGGGTTTGGTTTTTTCATTAGCTCGCAATTGTTGCCAGTCCTGATGTGTGTGCCAAGTTTGGTGAGTTTTGAAGCATTTTAAGGGGGTCAAATTACAGCTCAAAGAGGTAAAAATTATCTTTTTTAGGAAAATTTGCGCAGGGGATCTTTGAAGGCGCGTAAAATCAAAACCTTAAAACTTATCAAAATTTTGATCTATACTTTTAATCAGAAGGGTTCAAACTCTCTCCTGTGCGAGTTTGAAGCCGAAACGACAAACGCGCTCAGAGGAGATAACTTTTGAAGAAAGGTGACGGGTTTCCACAAAACTTTTATTTTGAAGGGGTAATTGACAACTTCCTGTTGATTTTTTCTGCAGGCTGTCAATTATTAAAATGTAGGTCTAAGTGAGACCTTCATAGAAGTTTTTGTTTCATGTCTTTCCGGCATTCCTACTGGAAGTTACAAGCAATTTTGTTTGTGTATTCTTCCTCGGAGCAGTTTTTTCTGTGTTTTATTAAAAAATTGCGCTAGAGCGCATTTTTTGATTTTTTTTTTTTTTTTTTTCATTAGAACGCAATTTCTGCCAGTCCAGATGTGTGTGCCAAGTTTGGTGAGTTTTGAAGCATTTTAAGGGGGTCAAATTACAGCTCAAAGAGGCAAAAATAGCATTTTTTTGCGAAAAATTTGCTTTGAATGGGTTTTTGCAAAATTTTTGTTGATTTTTGCCCCAGAAGGTACAATTATGAAATCTAGGTCTAAGTCAGCCCTACATAGAGGTTTTTGTTTCATGTCTCTACGACATTGCTAGCGGAAGTTACAAGCTGTCTGTTTTTTTTTTCTTCCTAGGGGGCGCTAGCGCGCAATTTTTATTTTTGGGGTTTGGTTGCTTAATAAGTTGGGAAGGCCCACCGTACCAACGTGTGTGTCAAATTTGGTGAGTTTTGAAGCATGTTCAGGGGGTCAAATTAGGGTGCGAAGGAGCGGAATAAACAATAATAATAATAAAACGCTACAGATTCAATAGGGTCCTTGCCATGGCAAAGGACATGGAGTCCTTTGCTGGCAGGGCGGACCCTAATAAAACGCAGCAGATTCAATAGGGTCCTTGCCATGGCAAAGGACAGAGTCCTTTGCTGGCAGGGCGGACCCTAATTAAAGCTGCAAGCAGCGTTGGTCGGGTCCGCCGTTGGCCGCCGCCGCCGCCGCCGTGTCCCGAGTCCCGATCTTAGTCAGACCAACATAGAGGTCTTTGTTTCATGTCTCTACGACATTCCTAACAGAAGTTACAAGCAGTTTTGTCTGGAAAAAGGTGACGGCTTTTTACAAAACTTTTATTTTGAAGGGGTAATTGGCAACTTCCTGTTGATTTTAACTGAAAGATGCCACCTATCAAAATGTAGGTCTACAGACCTACACAGAAGTTTTTGTTTCATGTCTCTACGACATTCCTAACGGAAGTTACAAGCAGTCTGTTTTTTGTCTCTTCCTAGGGGGCGCTAGCGCGCAATTTTCATTTTTGGAGTTTGGTTGCTTAATAAGTTGGTCTGCCGCTCCATACCGATGTGTGTGTCAATTTTGGTGAGTTTTGAAGCAAGTTAAGGGGGTCAAATTAGGGTGCGAAGGTGCGAGCGCGCCTTGGGTTGCTGTCCCCGAGCCCCAGGGCTTAAGACGCCTTCGTCCCACTATTTAATGCATTGTGAAAGTAATGCAGTTGTTGTATTGAAGTGAAAATATCAAGCTCCCTGTTGATTTTTGCCAAAGTATGTTAATTATTCAAATGTAGGTCTAAGTCAGACCTACATAGTGGTTTTTGTTTCATGTCTCTACGACATTCCTACCGGAAGTTACAAGCAGTTTTGTCTTTGTTTTCTTCCTAGGAGCAGTTTGTCTGTGTTGTATTCCTAGGGGGCGCTAGAGCACAATTTTGAGTTATGGAGTTTGGTTTTTTCATCAGCTCGCAATGGTTGCCAGTCCTGATGTGTGTGCCAAGTTTGGTGAGTTTTGAAGCATTTTAAGGGGGTCAAATTACAGCTCAAATAGGCAAAAATGACATTTTTTAGGAAACTTTGCGCAGGGCGTCTTTGAAGGCGCGAAAAATCAAAACCTTAAAACTTATCACAACTTTGATCTATACTTTTAATCAGAAGGGTCCAAACTCTCTCCTGAGCGAGTTTGAAGCCGAAACGACAAACGCGCTCAGAGGAGATAACTTTTGAAGAAAGGTGACGGGTTTTCACAAAACTTTTATTTTGAAGGGGTAATTGCCAACTTCCTGTTGATTATTTCTGCTAGTTGTCAATTACTAAAATGTAGGTCTTAATGAGACCTACATAGAAGTTTTTGTTTCATGTCTTTCCGGCATTCCTACCCGAAGTTACAAGCAGTTTTGTCTGTGGTTTCTTCCTGGAAGCAGTTTTTTCTGTGTTTTATTGAAAAATTGCGCTAGAGCACAATTTTGAGATTTTTTTTTTTTTTTTTTCATTAGATCACAATTTCTGCCAGTCCTGATGTGTGTTCCAAGTTTGGTGAGTTTTGAAGCATTTTAAGGGGGTCAAATTGCAGCTCAAAGAGGCAAAAATAGCGTTTTTTGGCGAAAATTTTGCTTTGAAAGGGTTTTGCAAAATTTCTGTTGATTTTAGGTATAGGAGTTTCTGATGGGGAATTTAGGTCTGAGTCAGACCTACATAGAGGTTTTTGTTCCATGTCTTTACGACATTCCTAACGGAAGTTACAAGCAGTCTGTTTTTTTTTTTTCGTAGGGGGCGCTAGCGCGCATTTTTCATTTTTGGGGTTTGGGTGCTTAATATGTGTTTTTGCCAAGCCTTACCGATGTGTGTGCCAAATTTGGTGAGTTTTGGAGCATGGTCAGTGGGTCAAATTAGGGTTCAAAGCTGCGGAATAATAATAATAATAATAAAACAAAGCAGATTCAATAGGGTCCTTGCCATGGCAAAGGACAGAGTCCTTTGCTGGCAGTGCGGACCCTAATAAGAAACGTTACAGATTCAATAGGGTCCTTGCATGGCAAAGGACATGGATGTCCTTTGCCATTGCAGGGCGGACCCTAATAATAAGAAACGTTACAGATTCAATAGGGTCCTTGCATGGCAAAGGACATGGATGTCCTTTGCCATTGCAGGGCGGACCCTAATAATAAGAAACGTTACAGATTCAATAGGGTCCTTGCATGGCAAAGGACATGGATGTCCTTTGCCATTGCAGGGCGGACCCTAATTAAAGCTGCAAGCAGCGTTGGTCGGGTCCGCCGTTGGCCGCCGCCGCCGCCGCCGTGTCCCGAGTCCCGATCTTAGTCAGACCAACATAGAGGTATTTGTTTCATGTCTCTACGACATTCCTAACAGAAGTTACAAGCAGTTTTGTCTGGAAAAAGGTGACGGCTTTTTACAAAACTTTTATTTTGAAGGGGTAATTGCCAACTTCCTGTTGATTTCAACTGAAATATATCAATCATCAAAATGTAGTTCTAAGTGAGACCTACATTGAGGTTTTTGTTTCATGTCTGTCTGACGTTCCTACCAGAAGTAACAAGCAGTTTGATCTGTTTCCTCTTCCTAGGAGCAGTTTTTTCTGTGTTTTATTCAAAAATTGCAATAGAGTGCAATTTTGAGTTTTAAGGTTTGTTTTTTTCACTAGATCACAATTTCTGCCAGTCCTGATGTGTGTGCCAAGTTTGGTGAGTTTTGAAGCATTTTAAGGGGGTCAAATTACAGCTGAAAGAGCCAAAAATAGCATTTTTTACGAAAATTTTGCTTTGAATGAGTTTTTGCAAAATTTCTGTTGATTTTGGGTATAGACGTTTTTTATTGGAAATGTAGGTCTAAGTCAGACCTACACAGAAGTTTTTGTTTCATCTCTCTACGACATTCCTAACGGAAGTTACAAGCAGTCTGTTTTTTGTTTCTTCCTAGGGGGCGCTAGCGCGCAATTTTAATTTTTGGGGTTTGGTTACCTAATAAGTTGGTCTGCCCCTCCATACCGATGTGTGTGTCAAATTTGGTGAGTTTTGAAGCATGTTAAGGGGGTCAAATTATGGTATTGTCTGTGTTGTATTCCTAGGGGGCGCTAGAGCGCAATTTTGAGTTTTGGAGTTTGGTTTTTTCATCAGCTCACAATGGTTGCCAGTCCTGATGTGTGTGCCAAGTTTGGTGAGTTTTGAAGCATTTTAAGGGGGTCAAATTACAGCTCAAAGAGGCGAAAATTAAATTTTTTAGGAAACTTTGCGCAGCGGATCTTTGAAGGCGCGTAAAATCAAAACCTTAAAACTTATCAAAACTTTGATCTATACTTTTAATCAGAAGGGTTCAAACTCTCTCCTGAGCGAGTTTGAAGCCGAAACGACAAACGCGCTCAGAGGAGATAACTTTTGAAGAAAGGTGACGGGTTTTCACAAAACTTTTATTTTGAAGGGGTAATTGCCAACTTCCTGTTCATTATTTCTGCTAGCTGTCAATTACTAAAATGTAGGTTTAAGTGAGACCTACATAGAAGTTTTTGTTTCATGTCTTTCCGGCATTCTAACCCGAAGTTACAAGCAGTTTTGTCTGTGGTTTCTTCCTGGAAGCAGTTTTTTCTGTGTTTTATTGAAAAATTGCGCTAAAGCCCAATTTTGAGATTTTTTTTTTTTTTTTTTCATTAGATCACAATTTCTGCCAGTCCTGATGTGTGTTCCAAGTTTGGTGAGTTTTGAAGCATGTTAAGGGGGTCAAATTGCAGCTCTAAGAGGCAAAAATAGCGTTTTTTGGCGAAAATTTTGCTTTGAAAGGGTTTTGCAAAATTTCTGTTGATTTTAGGTATAGGAGTTTCTGATGGGGAATTTAGGTCTAGGTCAGTTCTACATAGAGGATTTTGTTTCATGTCTCTACGACATTCCTACCGGAAGTTACAAGCAGTCTGGTTTTTTTTTTTCGTAGGGGGCGCTAGCGCGCATTTTTCATTTTTGGGGTTTGGTTGCTTAATATGTGTTTTTGCCAAGCCTTACCGATGTGTGTGCCAAATTTGGTGAGTTTTGGAGCATGGTCAGTGGGTCAAATTAGGGTTCAAAGCTGCGGAAGAATAATAATAATTAAAGCTGCAAGCAGCGTTGGTCGGGTCCGCCGTTGGCCGCCGCTGCCGCCGCCGCTGCCGCCGCCGTGTCCCGAGTCCCGATCTTAGTCAGACCAACATAGAGGTCTTTGTTTCATGTCTCTACCACATTCCTAACAGAAGTTACAAGCAGTTTTGTCTGGAAAAAGGTGACGGCTTTTTACAAAACTTTTATTTTGAAGGGGTAAATGCCTACTTCCTGTTGATTTTAACTGAAAGATGCCACCTATCAAAATGTAGGTTTAAGTGAGACCTACATTGAGGTTTTTGTTTCATGTCTGTCTGACGTTCCTACCAGAAGTTACAAGCAGTTTGATCTGTTTCCTCTTCCTAGGAGCAGTTTTTTATGTTTTATTCAAAAATTGCAATAGAGTGCAATTTTGAGTTTTAAGGTTTGTTTTTTTCACTAGATCACAATTTCTGCCAGTCCTGATGTGTGTGCCAAGTTTGGTGAGTTTTGAAGCATTTTAAGGGGGTCAAATTTCAGTTCAAAGAGGCAAAAATTGACTTTTTTGCGAAAATTTTGTTTTGAAGGGGTTTTTGCCAACTTCCTGTTGATTTTTGCTATAGAAGTGTTTCGTTGGAAATGTAGATCTAAGTCAGACCTACATAGAGGTTTTTGTTTCATGTCTCTACGACATTCCCAACGGAAGTTACAAGCAGTCTGTTTTTTGTCTCTTCCTAGGGGGCGCTAGCGCGCAATTTTCATTTTTGGGGTTTGGTTACCTAATAAGTTGGTCTGCCGCTCCATACCAATGTGTGTGTCAAATTTGGTGAGTTTTGAAGCATGTTAAGGGGGTCAAATTAGGGTATTGTCTGCGTTGTATTCCTAGGGGGCGCTAGAGCACAATTTTGAGTTTTGGGGTTTGGTTTTTTCATTAACTCGCAATTGTTGCCAGTCCTGATGTGTGTGCCAAGTTTGGTGAGTTTTGAAGCATTTTAAGGGGGTCAAATTACAGCTCAAAGAGGCAAAAATGATATTTTTTTGGAAAATTTGCGCAGGGCGTCTTTGAAGGCGCGTAAAATCAAAACCTTAAAACTTATCAAAACTTTGATCTATACTTTTAATCAGAAGGGTCCAAACTCTCTTCTGAGCGAGTTTGAAGCCGAAACGACAAACGCGCTCAGAGGAGATAACTTTTGAAGAAAGGTGACGGGTTTTCACAAAACTTTTATTTTGAAGGGGTGATTGCCAACTTCCTGTTGATTTTTTCTGCTAGCTGTCAATTACTAAAATGTAGGTTTAAGTGAGACCTACATAGAAGTTTTTGTTTCATGTCTTTCCGGCATTCCTACCCGAAGTTACAAGCAGTTTTATCTGTGTTTTCTACCTGGAAGCAGTTTTTTCTGTGTTTTATTGAAAAATTGCGCTAAAGCGCAATTTTGAGTTTTTTTTTTTTTTTTTTTCATTAGATTGCAATTTCTGCCAGTCCTGATGTGTCATCCAAGTTTGGTGAGTTTTGAAGCATGTTAAGGGGGTCAAATTACAGCTCAAAGGGGCAAAAATAGCATTTTTTAGCAAAAATTTTGCTTTGAATGGGTTTTTGCCAAATTTCTGTTGATTTTAGGTATAGGCATTTCTAATGGGGAATCTAGGTCTAAGTCAGACCTACATAGAGGTTTTTGTTCCATGTCTTTACGACATTCCTAACGGAAGTTACAAGCAGTCTGTTTTTTTTTTTTCGTAGGGGGCGCTAGCGCGCATTTTTCATTTTTGGGGTTTGGTTGCTTAATATGTGTTTTTGCCAAGCCTTACCGATGTGTGTTTAAAATTTGGTGAGTTTTGGAGCATGGTCAGTGGGTCAAATTAGGGTTCAAAGTTGCGGAAGAATAATAATAATAATTAAAGCTGCAAGCAGCGTTGGTCGGGTCCGCCGTTGGCCGCCGCCGCCGTGTCCCGGGTCCCGATCTTAGTCAAACCAACATAGAGGTTTTTATTTCATGTCTCTACGACATTTCTAACAGAAGTTACATGCAGTTTTGTCTGGGTTTTTTCCTAGGGGGCGCTAAGCGCAATTTAGATTTTTGGGGTTTGGTTTTTTATTAGATGGCAGTTTTTGCCAGTCCTGATATGTGTGTAAAATTTGGTGAGTTTTGAAGCATGTTAAGGGGGTGAAATTACAGATCGGCGATTCTGGATGTTGTTGATAAATGGCTTTCGGTCTGCATAACAGAGCTTTAACTAGCACTTACAAGCATTTTAAGTGGGTCAAATTACAGCTCAAAGAGGCAAAAACGTCATTTTTTAGGAAAAGTTGCGCAGGGGTTTTTTGAAGGCGCGTAAAATCAAAACCTGAAAACTTATCAAAACTTTGATCTATACTTTTAATCAGAAGTGTCCAAACTCTCTCCTGTGCGAGTTTGAAGCCGAAACGACAAACGGGCTCAGAGGAGATAACTTTTGAAGAAAGGTGACGGGTTTTCACAAAACTTTTATTTTGAAGGGGCAATTTTTAACTTCCTGTTGATTTTTGCCGAAGGATGTCGATTATCGAAATGTAGTTCTAAGTCAGACCTACCTAGAAGTTTTTGTTTCATGTCTTTCCGGCATTCCTACCGGAAGTTACAAGCAGTTTTGTCTGTGTTTTCTTCCTGGAAGCAGTTTTTTCTGTGTTTTATTGAAAAATTGCGTTAGAGCGCAATTTTGAGTTTTATTATTTTTTTTTTTCATTAGATCGCAATTTCTGCCAGTCCTGATGTGTGTGCCAAGTTTGGTGAGTTTTGAAGCATTTTAAGGGGGTCAAATTGCAGCTCAAAGAGGCAAAAATAGCATTTTTTGCAAAAATTTTGCTTTGAATGAGTTTTTGGAAAATTTCTGTTGATTTTGGGTATAGGCATTTCTGATGGGGAATCTAGGTCTAAGTCAGACCTACATAGAGGTTTTCGTTCCATGTCTTTACGACATTCCTAATGGAAGTTACAAGCAGTCTGTTTTTTTTTTTTCGTAGGGGGCGCTAGCGCGCATTTTTCATTTTTGGGGTTTGGTTTTTTTATTAGATGGCAATTTTCGCCAGTTCCGATGAGTGTGTGAAATTTGGTGAGTTTTGAGGCATGGTCAGTGGGTCAAATTAAGGTTCAAAGAGGCGGCGGAATAATAAGAATAATAATAATTAAAGCTGCAAGCAGCGTTGGTCGGGTCCGCCGTTGGCCGCCGCCGCCGCCGCCGTGTCCCGAGTCCCGATCTTAGTCAGACCAACATAGAGGTCTTTGTTTCATGTCTCTACGACATTCCTAACAGAAGTTACAAGCAGTTTTGTCTGGAAAAAGGTGACGGCTTTTTACAAAACTTTTATTTTGAAGGGGTAATTGCCAACTTCCTGTTGATTTTAACTGAAAGATGCCACCTATCAAAATGTAGGTCTAAGTGAGACCTACACAGAGGTTTTTGTTTCATGTCTGTCCGACGTTCCTACCAGAAGTTACAAGCAGTTTTATCCGTTTCCTTTTCCTAGGAGCAGTTTTTCTGTGTTTTTTTTCAAAAATTGCAATAGAGCGCAATTTTGAGTTTTAAGGTTTGGTTTTTTCACTAGATCCCAATTTCTGCCAGTCCTGATGTGTGTGCCAAGTTTGGTGAGTTTTGAAGCATTTTAAGGGGGTCAAATTAAAGCTCAATGAGGCAAAAATATTGTTTTTTGCGAAAATGTTGCTTTGAATGAGTTTTTGCAAAATTTCTGTTGATTTTGGGTATAGACCTTTTTAATTGGAAATGTAGGTCTAAGTCAGACCTACACAGAGGTTTTTGTTTCATGTCTCTACGACATTCCTAACGGAAGTTACAAGCAGTCTGTTTTTTGTCTCTTCCTAGGGGGCGCTAGCTTGCAATTTTAATTTTTGGGGTTTGGTTGCTTAATAAGTTGGTCTGCCGCTCCATACCGATGTGTGTGTCAATTTTGGTGAGTTTTGAAGCATGTTAAGGGGGTCAAATTAGGGTGCGAAGGTGCGAGCGCGCCTTGGGTTGCTGTCCCCGAGCCCCACGGCAGGAGAAGCCTTGGTGACACTATTTAATGCATTGTGAAAGTAATGCAATTGTTGTATTGAAGTGAAAATATCAAGCTTCCTGTTGATTTTTGCCAAAGTATGTTAATTATTCAAATGTAGGTCTAAGTCAGACCTACATAGTGGTTTTTGTTTCATGTCTCTCTGACATTCCTACCGGAAGTTACAAGCAGTTTTGTCTTTGTTTTCTTCCTAGGAGCAGTTTGTCTGTGTTGTATTCCTAGTGGGCGCTAGAGCACAATTTTGAGTTTTGGGGTTTGGTTTTTTCATCAGCTTGCAATTGTTGCCAGTCCTGATGTGTGTGCCAAGTTTGGTGAGTTTTGAAGCATTTTAAGGGGGTCAAATTACAGCTCAAAGAGGCAAAAATTAAATTTTTGGGGAAAATTTGCACAGGGGTTCTTTGAACGCGCGTAAAATCAAAACCGTAGAACTTATCAAAAATTTGTCCGACCACTTTTCTCAAAAGGGTTCAATCTCTCTCCTGTGCGAGTTTGAAGCCGAAACAACAAACGCACTGGGAGGAGTTTTGATTTGAAAAAGGTGACGGGTTTTCACGAAAACTTTTATTTTGAAGGGGTAATTGCCAACTTCCTGTTGATTTTTTCTGCTAGCTGTCAATTATTAAAATGTAGGTCTAAGTAAGACCTACATAGAAGTTTTTGTTTCATGTCTTTCCGACATTCCTACCGGAAGTTACAAGCAGTTTTGTCTGTGTTTTCATCCTAGAAGCAGTTTTGTCTGTGTTTCATTTAAAAAATTTTGTAGAGCGCAATTTTGAGTTTTAGAATTTTTTTTTTTCATTAGATCACAATTTCTGCCAGTCCTGATGTGTGTGCCAAGTTTGGTGAGTTTTGAAGCATTTTAAGGGGGTCAAATTACAGGTCAAAGAGGCAAAAATAGCATTTTTGGTGAAAATTTTGCTTTGAAAGGGTTTTGCAAAATTTCTGTTGATTTTAGGTATAGGAGTTTCTGATGGGGAATTTAGGTCCAGGTCAGTTCTACATCGAGGATTTTGTTTCATGTCTCTACGACATTCCTACCGGAAGTTACAAGCAATCCATTTTTTGTCTTTTCCTAGGGGGCGCTATCGCGCAATTTTGATTTTTCTGGTTCGGCTCCCTAATATGTTGGGGAGAAACTCCTCACCGACGCGTGTGTCAAATTTGGTGTGCTTTGAGGCATGGTCAGTGGGTCAAAATACAGCGCATATGCGAGTATCGGTGCGGAAGAAAGAAAGAATAATAATAATTAAAGCTGCAAGCAGCATTGGTCGGGTCCGCCGTTGGCCGCCGCCGCCGTGTCCCGGGTCCCGATCTTAGTCAAACCAACATAGAGGTTTTTATTTCATGTCTCTACGACATTTCTAACAGAAGTTACATGCAGTTTTGTCTGGGTTTTTTCCTAGGGGGCGCTAAGCGCAATTTAGATTTTCGGGGTTTGGTTTTTTATTAGATGGCAGTTTTTGCCAGTCCTGATATGTGTGTAAAATTTGGTGAGTTTTGAAGCATGTTAAGGAGGTGAAATTAAAGATCGGCGATTCTGGATGTTGTTGATAAATGGCTTTCGGTCTGCATAACAGAGCTTTAACTTGCACTTTGAAGCATTTTAAGTGGGTCAAATTACAGCTCAAAGAGGCAAAAACGTCATTTTTTAGGAAAATTTGCACAGGGGTTTTTTGAAGGCGCGTAAAATCAAAACCTTAAAACTTATCCAAACTTTGATCTATACTTTTGATCAAAAGGGTTCAAAGTCTCCCCTGAGCGAGTTTGAAGCCGAAACGACAAACGGGCTCAGAGGAGATAACTTTTGAAGAAAGGTGACGGGTTTTCACAAAACTTTTATTTTGAAGGGGCAATTTTTAACTTCCTGTTGATTTTTGCCGAAGGATGTCAATTATCGAAATGTAGGTCTAAGTCAGACCTACCTAGAAGTTTTTGTTTCATGTCTTTCCGGCATTCCTACCGGAAGTTACAAGCAGTTTTGTCTGTGTTTTCTTCCTGGAAGCAGTTTTTTCTGTGTTTTATTAAAAAATTGCGCTAGAGCGCAATTTTGAGTTTTTTTTTTTTTTTTTTTCATTAGATTGCAATTTCTGCCAGTCCTGATGTGTGTGCCAAGTTTGGTGAGTTTTGAAGCATTTTAAGGGGGTCAAATTGCAGCTCAAAGAGGCAAAAATAGCATTTTTTGCTAAAATTTTGCTTTGAATGAGTTTTTGCAAAATTTCTGTTGATTTTGGGTATAGACATTTTTTATTGGAAATGTAGATCTCAGTCAGACCTACACAGAGGTTTTTGTTTCATGTCTCTACGACATTCCTAACGGAAGTTACAAGCAGTCTGTTTTTTGTTTCCTTCTAGGGGGCGCTAGAGCGCAATTTTCATTTTTGGGGTTTGGTTGCTTAATATGTTGGGGTGTCCCAGTAGACCGACGTGTGTGTCAACTTTGGTGAGTTTTGAAGCATGTTAAGGGGGTCAAATTAGGGTGAGAAGGTGCGGAATAAACAATAATAATAATAATTAAAGCTGCAAGCAGCGTTGGTCGGGTCCGCCGTTGGCCGCCGCCGCCGCCGTGTCCCGAGTCCCGATCTTAGTCAGACCAACATAGAGGTCTTTGTTTCATGTCTCTACGACATTCCTAACAGAAGTTACAAGCAGTTTTGTCTGGAAAAAGGTGACGGCTTTTTACAAAACTTTTATTTTGAAGGGGTAATTGCCAACTTCCTGTTGATTTTAACTGACAGATGCCACCTATCAAAATGTATGTCTAAGTGAGACCTACACAGAGGTTTTTGTTTCATGTCAGTCCGACGTTCCTACCAGAAGTTACAAGCAGTTTGATCCGTTTCCTCTTCCTAGGAGCAGTTTTTCTGTGTTTTTTTCAAAAATTGCAATAGAGCGCAATTTTGAGTTTTAAGGTTTGGTTTTTTCACTAGATCGCAATTTCTGCCAGTCCTGATGTGTGTGCCAAGTTTGGTGAGTTTTGAAGCATTTTAAGGGGGTCACATTAAAGCTCAAAGAGGCAAAAATAGCGTTTTTTGCGAAAATGTTGCTTAGAATGAGTTTTTGCTAAATTTCTGTTGATTTTGGGTATAGACCTTTTTAATTGGAAATGTAGGTCTTAGTCAGACCTACACAGAGGTTTTTGTTTCATGTCTCTACGACATTCCTAACGGAAGTTACAAGCAGTCTGTTTTTTGTCTCTTCCTATGGGGCGCTAGCTTGCAATTTAAATTTTTGGGGTTTGGTTGCTTAATAAGTTGGTCTGCCGCTCCATACCGATGTGTGTGTCAAATTTGGTGAGTTTTGAAGCATGTTAAGGGGGTCAAATTAGGGTGCGAATGTGCGAGCGCGCCTTGGGTTGCTGTCCCCGAGCCCCACGGCAGGAGAAGCCTTGCTGCCACTATTTAATGCATTGTGAAAGTAATGCAGTTGTTGTATTGAAGTGAAAATATCAAGCTTCCTGTTGATTTTTGCCAAAGTATGTTAATTATTCAAATGTAGGTCTAGGTCAGACCTACATAGTGGTTTTTGTTTCATGTCTCTACGACATTCCTACCGGAAGTTACAAGCAGTTTTGTCTTTGTTTTCTTCCTAGGAGTAGTTTGTCTGTGTTGTATTCCTAGGGGGCGCTAGAGCACAATTTTGAGTTTTGGGGTTTGGTTTTTTTATCAGCTCGCAATTGTTGCCAGTCCTGATGTGTGTGCCAAGTTTGGTGAGTTTTGAAGCATTTTAAGGGGGTCAAATTACAGCTCAAATAGGCAAAAATGACATTTTTTCGGAAAATTTGCGCAGGGGTTCTTTGAAGGCGCATAAAATCAAAACCATAAAACTTATCACAACTTTGTCCGACCACTTTTTTTAAAAGGGTCCAATCTCTCTCCTGTGCGAGTTTGAAGCCGAAACGACAAACGCACTGGGAGGAGTTTCGATTTGAAAAAGGTGACGTGTTTTTACAAAACTTTTATTTTGAAGGGGTAATTGCCAACTTCCTGTTGATTATTTCTGCTAGCTGTCAATTACTAAAATGTAGGTCTTAATGAGACCTACATAGAAGTTTTTGTTTCATGTCTTTCCGGCATTCCTACCCGAAGTTACAAGCAGTTTTGTCTGTGGTTTCTTCCTGGAAGCAGTTTTTTCTGTGTTTTATTGAAAAATTGCGCTAGAGCACAATTTTGAGATTTTTTTTTTTTTTTTTTCATTAGATCACAATTTCTGCCAGTCCTGATGTGTGTGCCAAGTTTGGTGAGTTTTGAAGCATTTTAAGGGGGTCAAATTGCAGCTCAAAGAGGCAAAAATAGCGTTTTTTGGCGAAAATTTTGCTTTGAAAGGGTTTTGCAAAATTTCTGTTGGTTTTAGGTATAGGAGTTTCTGATGGGGAATTTAGGTCTAGGTCAGTTCTACATAGAGGATTTTGTTTCATGTCTCTACGACATTCCTACCGGAAGTTACAAGCAGTCTGTTTTTTTTTTTTCGTAGAGGGCGCTAGCGCGCATTTTTCATTTTTGGGGTTTGGTTGCTTAATACGTGTTTTTGGCAAGCCTTACCGATGTGTGTGCCAAATTTGGTGAGTTTTGGAGCATGGTCAGTGGGTCAAATTAGGGTTCAAAGTTGCGGAAAAATAATAATAATAATAATAAGAAACGTTACAGATTCAATAGGGTCCTTGCATGGCAAAGGACATGGATGTCCTTTGCCATTGCAGGGCGGACCCTAATTAAAGCTGCAAGCAGCGTTGGTCGGGTCCGCCGTTGGCCGCCGCCGCCGTGTCCCGAGTCCCGATCTTAGTCAGACCAACATAGAGGTCTTTGTTTCATGTCTCTACGACATTCCTAACAGAAGTTACAAGCAGTTTTGTCTGGAAAAAGGTGACGGCTTTTTACAAAACTTTTATTTTGAAGGGGTAATTGCCAACTTCCTGTTGATTTCAACTGAAAGATGCCAATCATCAAAATGTAGGTCTAAGTGAGACCTAAATAGAGGTTTTTGTTTCATGTCTGTCCGACGTTCCTACCAGAAGTTACAAGCAGTTTTATCCGTTTCCTCTTCCTAGGAGCAGTTTTTCTGTGTTTTTTTCAAAAATTGCAATAGAGCGCAATTTTGAGTTTTAAGGTTTGGTTTTTTCACTAGATCGCAATTTCTGCCAGTCCTGATGTGTGTGCCAAGTTTGGGGAGTTTTGAAGCATTTTAAGGGGGTCAAATTGCAGCTCAAAGAGGCAAAAATAGCATTTTTTTGCGAACATTTTGCTTTGAATGAGTTTTTGCAAGATTTCTGTTGATTTTGGTTATAGACATTTTTTATTGGAAATGTAGGTCTTAGTCAGACCTACACAGAGGTTTTTGTTTCATGTCTCTACGACATTCCTGACGGAAGTTACAAGCGATTTGTTTTTGTTTTTTGCTAGGGGGCGCTAGCGCGCAATTTTAATTTTTGGGGTTTGGTTGCTTAATATGTTGGGGAGGGACACCGTACCGACGTGTGTGTCAACTTTAGTGAGTTTTGAAGCATGTTAAGGGGGTCAAATTAGGGTATTGTCTGTGTTGTATTCCTAGGGGGCGCTAGAGCACAATTTTGAGTTTTGGGGTTTGGTTTTTCCACTAGATCGCAATTTCTGCCAGTCCTGATGTGTGTGCCAAGTTTGGTGAGTTTTGAAGCATTTTAAGGGGGTCAAATTACAGCTCAAAGAGGCAAAAATGACATTTTTTAGGAAAATTTGCGCAGGGGTTCTTTGAAGGCGCGTAAAATCAAAACCTTAGAACTTATCACAATTTTGTCCGACCACTTTTTTTAAAAGGGTTCAATCTCTCTCCTGTGCGAGTTTGAAGCCGAAACGACAAACGCACTGGGAGGAGTTTCGATTTGAAAAAGGTGACGGGTTTTTACAAAACTTTTATTTTGAAGGGGTAATTGCCAACTTCCTGTTGATTATTTCTGCTAGCTGTCAATTACTAAAATGTAGGTCGTAATGAGACCTACATAGAAGTTTTTGTTTCATGTCTTTCCGGCATTCCTACCCGAAGTTACAAGCAGTTTTGTCTGTGGTTTCTTCCTGGAAGCAGTTTTTTCTGTGTTTTATTGAAAAATTGCGCTAGAGCACAATTTTGAGATTTTTTTTTTTTTTTTTTCATTAGATCACAATTTCTGCCAGTCCTGATGTGTGTTCCAAGTTTGGTGAGTTTTGAAGCATTTTAAGGGGGTCAAATTGCAGCTCAAAGAGGCAAAAATAGCGTTTTTTGGCGAAAATTTTGCTTTGAAAGGGTTTTGCAAAATTTCTGTTGATTTTAGGTATAGGAGTTTCTGATGGGGAATTTAGGTCTAGGTCAGTTCTACATAGAGGATTTTGTTTCATGTCTCTACGACATTCCTACCGGAAGTTACAAGCAGTCTGTTTTTTTTTTTTCGTAGGGGGCGCTAGCGCGCATTTTTAATTTTTGGGGTTTGGTTGCTTAATATGTGTTTTTGCCAAGCCTTACCGATGTGTGTGCCAAATTTGGTGAGTTTTGAAGCATGGTCAGTGGGTCAAATTAGGGTTCGAAGCTGCGGAATAATAATAATAATTAAAGCTGCAAGCAGCGTTGGTCGGGTCCGCCGTTGGCCGCCGCCGCCGTGTCCCGAGTCCCGATCTTAGTCAGACCTCCATAGAAGTTTTTGTTTCATCAGTCTACGACATTCCTAACAGAATTTACAAGCAGTTTTATCAGTTTATTTTCCTAGGGGGCGCTAGAGCACAATTTTCATTTTTGGGGTTTGGTTTTTTTATTGGATGGCAATTTTCACCAGTCCTGATGTGTGTGTAAAATTTGGTGAGTTTTGAAGCATGTTAAGGGGGTCAAATTATAGATTTGCGTTTCTGGATGTTGTTGATAAATGGCTTTCGCTTGGCATTGTATTGCTCTAACTTGCACTTTGAAGCATTTTAAGGGGGTCAAATTTCAGTTCAAAGAGGCAAAAAAGGCATATTTTGCGAACATTTTGTTTTGAAGGGGTTTTTGCCAACTTCCTGTTGATTTTAGGTACAGCAGTGTTTATTGGAAATGTAGGTCTAAGTCAGACCTACACAGAGGTTTTTGTTTCATGTCTCTACGACATTCCTAACGGAAGTTACAAGCAGTCTGTTTTTTGTCTCTTCCTAGGGGGCGCTAGCGCGCAATTTTCATTTTCGGGGTTTGGTTGCTTAATAGGTTGGTCTGCCGCTCCATACCGATGTGTGCGTCAATTTTGGTGAGTTTTGAAGCATGTTAAGGGGGTCAAATTAGGGTGCGAAGGTGCGAGCGCGCCTTGGGTTGCTGTCCCCGAGCCCCACGGCAGGAGAAGCCTTGGTGACACTATTTAATGCATTGTGAAAGTAATGCAGTTGTTGTATTGAAGTGAAAATATCAAGTTCCCTGTTGATTTTTGCCAAAGTATGTTAATTATTCAAATGTAGGTCTAAGTCAGACCTACATAGTGGTTTTTGTTTCATGTCTCTACGACATTCCTACCGGAAGTTACAAGCAGTTTTGTCTTTGTTTTCTTCCTAGGAGTAGTTTGTCTGTGTTGTATTCCTAGGGGGCGCTAGAGCACAATTTTGAGTTTTGGGGTTTGGTTTTTTCATCAGCTCGCAATTGTTGCCAGTCCTGATGTGTGTGCCAAGTTTGGTGAGTTTTGAAGCATTTTAAGGGGGTCAAATTACAGCTCAAAGAGGTAAAAATTATCTTTTTTAGGAAAATTTGCGCAGGGGATCTTTGAAGGCGCGTAAAATCAAACCCTTAAAACTTATCACAATTTTGTCCGACCACTTTTTTTAAAAGGGTTCAATCTCTCTCCTGTGCGAGTTTGAAGCCGAAACGACAAACGCACTGGGAGGAGTTTCGATTTGAAAAAGGTTACGGGTTTTCACGAAAACTTTTATTTTGAAGGGGTAATTGCCAACTTCCTGTTGATTTTTTCTGCTAGCTGTCAATTATTAAAATGTAGGTCTAAGTAAGACCTACATAGAAGTTTTTGTTTCATGTCTTTCCGACATTCCTACCGGAAGTTACAAGCAGTTTTGTCTGTGTTTTCTTCCTAGAAGCAGTTTTTTCTGTGTTTCATTCCAAAAATTTTGTAGAGCGCAATTTTGAGTTTTAGAAATTTTTTTTTTCATTAGATCACAATTTCTGCCAGTCCTGATGTGTGTGCCAAGTTTGGTGAGTTTTGAAGCATTTTAAGGGGGTCAAATTACAGCTCAAAGAGGCAAAAATAGCATTTTTGGCGAAAATTTTGCTTTGAAAGGGTTTAGCAAAATTTCTGTTGATTTTAGGTATAGGAGTTTCTGATGGGGAATTTAGGTCTCGGTCAGTTCTACATAGGGGATTTTGTTTCATGTCTCTACGACATTCCTACCGGAAGTTACAAGCAATCCATTTTTTGTCTTTTCCTAGGGGGCGCTAGAGCGCAATTTTGATTTTTCTGGTTCGGCTCCCTAATATGTTGGGAAGAAACTCCTCACCGACGCGTGTGTCAAATTTGGTGTGCTTTGAGGCATGGTCAGTGGGTCAAAATACAGCGCATAGGCGAGTATCGGTGCGGAAGAAAGAAAGAATAATAATAATAATAATAATAATAAAACGCAGCAGATTCAATAGGGTCCTTGCATGGCAAAGGACATGGATGTCCTTTGCCATTGCAGGGCGGACCCTAATAAAACGCAGCAGATTCAATAGGGTCCTTGCATGGCAAAGGACATGGATGTCCTTTGCCATTGCAGGGCGGACCCTAATTAAAGCTGCAAGCAGCGTTGGTCGGGTCCGCCGTTGGCCGCCGCCGCCGCCCCCGTGTCCCGAGTCTTGATCTTAGTCAGACCAACATAGAGGTCTTTGTTTCATGTCTCTACGACATTCCTAACAGAAGTTACAAGCAGTTTTGTCTGGAAAAAGGTGATGGCTTTTTACAAAACTTTTATTTTGAAGGGGTAATTGGCAACTTCCTGTTGATTTTAACTGAAAGATGCCAATTATCAAAATGTAGGTCTAAGTCAGACCTACACAGAGGTTTTTGTTTCATGTCTCTACGACATTCCTAACGGAAGTTACAAGCAGTCTGTTTTTTGTATCTTCCTAGGGGGCGCTAGCGCGCAATTTTCATTTTTGGGGTTTGGTTACCTAATATGTTGGTCTGCCGCTCCATACCGATGTGTGTGTCAAATTTGGTGAGTTTTGAAGCATGTTAAGGGGGTCAAATTAGGGTATTGTCTGTGTTGTATTCCTAGGGGGCGCTAGAGCACAATTTTGAGTTTTGGGGTTTGGTTTTTTCATCAGCTCGCAATTGTTGCCAGTCCTGATGTGTGTGCCAAGTTTGGTGAGTTTTGAAGCATGTTAAGGGGGTCAAATTAGGGTATTGTCTGTGTTGTATTCCTAGGGGGCGCTAGAGCACAATTTTGAGTTTTGGGGTTTGGTTTTTTCATCAGCTCGCAATTGTTGCCAGTCCTGATGTTTGTGCCAAGTTTGGTGAGTTTTGAAGCATTTTAAGGGGGTCAAATTACAGCTCAAATAGGCAAAAATGAATTTTTTTAGGAAAATTTGCGCAGGTGTTCTTTGAACGCGCGTAAAATCAAAACCGGAAAACTTATCACAATTTTGTCCGACCACTTTTTTTAAAAGGGTTCAATCTCTCTCCTGTGCGAGTTTGAAGCCGAAACGACAAACGCACTGGGAGGAGTTTCGATTTGAAAAAGGTGACGGGATTTCACAAAACTTTTATTTTGAAGGGGTAATTGCCAACTTCCTGTTGATTATTTCTGCTAGCTGTCAATTACTAAAATGTAGGTCTTAATGAGACCTACATAGAAGTTTTTGTTTCATGTCTTTCCGGCATTCCTACCCGAAGTTACAAGCAGTTTTGTCTGTGGTTTCTTCCTGGAAGCAGTTTTTTCTGTGTTTTATTGAAAAATTGCGCTAGAGCGCAATTTTGAGATTTTTTTTTTTTTTTTTTTCATTAGATCACAATTTCTGCCAGTCCTGATGTGTGTGCCAAGTTTGGTGAGTTTTGAAGCATTTTAAGGGGGTCAAATTACAGCTCAAAGAGGCAAAAATAGCGTTTTTTGGCAAAAATTTTGCTTTGAAAGGGTTTTGCAAAATTTCTGTTGATTTTAGGTATAGGAGTTTCTGATGGGGAATTTAGGTCTAGGTCAGTTCTACATAGAGGATTTTGTTTCATGTCTCTACGACATTCCTACCGGAAGTTACAAGCAGTCTGTTTTTTTTTTTTCGTAGGGGGCGCTAGCGCGCATTTTTCATTTTTGGGGTTTGGTTTTTTTATTAGATGGCAATTTTCGCCAGTTCTGATGAGTGTGTGAAATTTGGTGAGTTTTGGAGCATGGTCAGTGGGTCAAATTAAGGTTCAAAGAGGCGGCGGAATAATAAGAATAATAATAAAGAAAGAATAAAACGCAGCAGATTCAATAGGGTCCTTGCCTTAGCAAAGGACATGGATGTCCTTTGCTGGCAGGGCGGACCCTAATAAAACGCTACAGATTCAATAGGGTCCTTGCATGGCAAAGGACATGGATGTCCTTTGCCATTGCAGGGCGGACCCTAATAATAATAATAAGAAACGTTACAGATTCAATAGGGTCCTTGCCTTAGCAAAGGACATGGATGTCCTTTGCTGGCAGGGCGGACCCTAATAATAAGAAACGTTACAGATTCAATAGGGTCCTTGCATGGCAAAGGACATGGATGTCCTTTGCCATTGCAGGGCGGACCCTAATTAAAGCTGCAAGCAGCGTTGGTCGGGTCCGCCGTTGGCCGCCGCCGCCGCTGCCGTGTCCCGAGTCCCGATCTTAGTCAGACCTACATAGAAGTTTTTGTTTCATCACTCTACGACATTCCTAACAGAAGTTACAAGCAGTTTTGTCTGGAAAAAGGAGACGGCTTTTTACAAAACTTTTATTTTGAAGGGGTAATTGGCAACTTCCTGTTGATTTTAACTGAAAGATGCCAATTATCAAAATGTAGGTCTAAGTCAGACCTACACAGAGGTTTTTGTTTCATGTCTCTACGACATTCCTAACGGAAGTTACAAGCAGTCTGTTTTTTGTATCTTCCTAGGGGGCGCTAGCGCGCAATTTTCATTTTTGGGGTTTGGTTACCTAATATGTTGGTCTGCCGCTCCATACCAATGTGTGTGTCAAATTTGGTGAGTTTTGAAGCATGTTAAGGGGGTCAAATTAGGGTATTGTCTGTGTTGTATTCATAGGGGGCGCTAGAGCACAATTTTGAGTTTTGGGGTTTGGTTTTTTCATTAGCTCGCAATTGTTGCCAGTCCTGATGTGTGTGCCAAGTTTGGTGAGTTTTGAAGCATTTTAAGGGGGTCAAATTACAGCTCAAAGAGGTAAAAATGATATTTTTTTGGAAAATTTGCGCAGGGGTTCTTTGAAGGCGCGTAAAATCAAAACCTGAAAACTTATCAAAACTTTGATCTATACTTTTAATCAGAAGGGTCCAAACTCTCTCCTGAGCGAGTTTGAAGCCGAAACGACAAACGCGCTCAGAGGAGATAACTTTTGAAGAAAGGTGACGGGTTTTCACAAAACTTTTATTTTGAAGGGGTAATTGCCAACTTCCTGTTGATTTTTTCTGCTAGCTGTCAATTATTAAAATGTAGGTCTAAGTGAGACCTACATAGAAGTTTTTGTTTCATGTCTTTCCGGCATTCCTACCCGAAGTTACAAGCAGTTTTGTCTGTGTTTTCTTCCTGGAAGCAGTTTTTTCTGTGTTTTATTGAAAAATTGCGCTAAAGCGCAATTTTGAGTTTTTTTTTTTTTTTTTTTCATTAGATTGCAATTTCTGCCAGTCCTGATGTGTCTTCCAAGTTTGGTGAGTTTTGAAGCATGTTAAGGGGGTCAAATTACAGCTCAAAGGGGCAAAAATAGCATTTTTTAGCGAAAATTTTGCTTTGAATGGGTTTTTGCCAAATTTCTGTTGATTTTAGGTATAGGCATTTCTAATGGGGAATCTAGGTCTAAGTCAGACCTACATAGAGGTTTTTGTTCGATGTCTTTACGACATTCCTAACGGAAGTTACAAGCAGTCTGTTTTTTTTTTTTCGTAGGGGGCGCTAGCGCGCATTTTTCATTTTTGGGGTTTGGTTGCTTAATATGTGTTTTTGCCAAGCCTTACCGATGTGTGTGCCAAATTTGGTGAGTTTTGGAGCATGGTCAGTGGGTCAAATTAGGGTTCAAAGTTGCGGAAGAATAATAATAATTAAAGCTGCAAGCAGCGTTGGTCGGGTCCGCCGTTGGCCGCCGCCGCCGCCGCCGTGTCCCGAGTCCCGATCTTAGTCAGACCAACATAGAGGTCTTTGTTTCATGTCTCTACGACATTCCTAACAGAAGTTACAAGCAGTTTTGTCTGGAAAAAGGTGACGGCTTTTTACAAAACTTTTATTTTGAAGGGGTAATTGCCAACTTCCTGTTGATTTTAACTGACAGATGCCACCTATCAAAATGTAGGTCTAAGTGAGACCTACATAGAGGTTTTTGTTTCATGTCTGTCCGACGTTCCTACCAGAAGTTACAAGCAGTTTTATCCGTTTCCTCTTCCTAGGAGCAGTTTTTTCTGTGTTTCTTTCAAAAATTGCAATAGAGCGCAATTTTGAGTTTTAAGGTTTGGTTTTTTCACTAGATCGCAATTTCTGCCAGTCCTGATGTGTGTGCCAAGTTTGGTGAGTTTTGAAGCATTTTAAGGGGGTCAAATTGCAGCTCAAAGAGGCAAAAATAGCATTTTTTTGCGAAAATTTTGCTTTGAATGAGTTTTTGCAAGATTTCTGTTGATTTTGGGTATAGACATTTTTTATTGGAAATGTAGGTCTATGTCAGACCTACACAGAGGTTTTTGTTTCATGTCTCTACGACATTCCTGACGGAAGTTACAAGCGATTTGTTTTTGTTTTTTGCTAGGGGGCGCTAGCGCGCAATTTTCATTTTTGGGGTTTGGTTGCCTAATATGTTGGGGAGGGACACCGTACCGACGTGTGTGTCAACTTTGGTGAGTTTTGAAGCATGTTAAGGGGGTCAAATTAGGGTATTGTTTGTGTTGTATTCCTAGGGGGCGCTAGAGCACAATTTTGAGTTTTTGGGTTTGGTTTTTTCATTAACTCGCAATTGTTGCCAGTCCTGATGTGTGTGCCAAGTTTGGTGAGTTTTGAAGCATTTTAAGGGGGTCAAATTACAGCTCAAAGAGGTAAAAATGATATTTTTTTGGAAAATTTGCGCATGGGTTCTTTGAAGGCGCGTAAAATCAAAACCTGAAAACTTATCACAACTTTGATCTATACTTTTAATCAGAAGGGTCCAAACTCTCTCCTGAGCGAGTTTGAAGCCGAAACGACAAACGCGCTCAGAGGAGATAACTTTTGAAGAAAGGTGACGGGTTTTCACAAAACTTTTATTTTGAAGGGGTAATTGCCAACTTCCTGTTGATTTTTTCTGCTGGCTGTCGATTACTAAAATGTAGGTCTAAGTGAGACCTACATAGAAGTTTTTGTTTCATGTCTTTCCGGCATTCCTACCCGAAGTTACAAGCAGTTTTGTCTGTGTTTTCTTCCTGGAAGCAGTTTTTTCTGTGTTTTATTGAAAAATTGCGCTAAAGCGCAATTTTGAGGTTTTTTTTTTTTTTTTTTCATTAGATTGCAATTTCTGCCAGTCCTGATGTGTCCTCCAAGTTTGGTGAGTTTTGAAGCATGTTAAGGGGGTCAAATTACAGCTCAAAGGGGCAAAAATAGCATTTTTTAGCGAAAATTTTGCTTTGAATGGGTTTTTGCCAAATTTCTGTTGATTTTAGGTATAGGCATTTCTAATGGGGAATCTAGGTCTAAGTCAGACCTACATAGAGGTTTTTGTTCGATGTCTTTACGACATTCCTAACGGAAGTTACAAGCAGTCTGTTTTTTTTTTTTCGTAGGGGGCGCTAGCGCGCATTTTTCATTTTTGGGGTTTGGTTGCTTAATATGTGTTTTTGCCAAGCCTTACCGATGTGTGTGCCAAATTTGGTGAGTTTTGGAGCATGGTCAGTGGGTCAAATTAGGGTTCAAAGTTGCGGAAGAATAATAATAATAATAAGAAAACGTTACAGATTCAATAGGGTCCTTGCATGGCAAAGGACATGGATGTCCTTTGCCATTGCAGGGCGGACCCTAATAATAAGAAAACGTTACAGATTCAATAGGGTCCTTGCATGGCAAAGGACATGGATGTCCTTTGCCATTGCAGGGCGGACCCTAATAATAAGAAAACGTTACAGATTCAATAGGGTCCTTGCATGGCAAAGGACATGGATGTCCTTTGCCATTGCAGGGCGGACCCTAATTAAAGCTGCAAGCAGCGTTGGTCGGGTCCGCCGTTGGCCGCCGCCGCCGTGTCCCGAGTCCCGATCTTAGTCAGACCTCCATAGAAGTTTTTGTTTCATCACTCTACGACATTCCTAAGAGAATTTACAAGCAGTTTTATCAGTTTATTTTCCTAGGGGGCGCTAGAGCACAATTTTAATTTTTGGGGTTTGGTTTTTTTATTGGATGGCAATTTTCACCAGTCCTGATGTGTGTGTAAAATTTGGTGAGTTTTGAAGCATGTTAAGGGGGTCAAATTATAGTTTTGCCTTTCTGGATGTTGTTGATAAATGGCTTTCGCTTGGCATTGTATAGCTTTAACTTGCACTTTGAAGCATTTTAAGGGAGTCAAATTTCAGTTCAAAGAGGCAAAAAAGGCATATTTTGCGAAGATTTTGTTTTGAAGGGGTTTTTGCTAACTTCTTGTTGATTGTAGGTATAGAAGTGTTTATTGGAAATGTAGGTCTAAAGCAGACCTACACAGAGGTTTTTGTTTCATGTCTCTACGACATTCCTAACGGAAGTTACAAGCAGTCTGTTTTTTGTCTCTTCATAGGGGGCGCTAGCTTGCAATTTTAATTTTTGGGGTTTGGTTGCTTAATAAGTTGGTCTGCCGCTCCATACCGATGTGTGTGTCAATTTTGGTGAGTTTTGAAGCATGTTAAGGGGGTCAAATTAGGGTGCGAAGGTGCGAGCGCGCCTTGGGTTGCTGTCCCCGAGCCCCACGGCAGGAGAAGCCTTGATGCCACTATTTAATGCATTGTGAAAGTAATGCAGTTGTTGTATTGAAGTGAAAATATCAAGCTCCCTGTTGATTTTTGCCAAAGTATGTTAATTATTCAAATGTAGGTCTAAGTCAGACCTACATAGTGGTTTTTGTTTCATGTCTCTACGACATTCCTACCGGAAGTTACAAGCAGTTTTGTCTTTGTTTTCTTCCTAGGAGTAGTTTGTCTGTGTTGTATTCCTAGGGGGCGCTAGAGCACAATTTTGAGTTTTGGGGTTTGGTTTTTTCATCAGCTCGCAATTGTTGCCAGTCCTGATGTGTGTGCCAAGTTTGGTGTGTTTTGAAGCATTTTAAGGGGGTCAAATTACAGCTCAAAGAGGTAAAAATTATCTTTTTTAGGAAAATTTGCGCAGGGGATCTTTGAAGGCGCGTAAAATCCAACCCTTAAAACTTATCAAAATTTTGATCTATACTTTTAATCAGAAGGGTTCAAACTCTCTCCTGTGCGAGTTTGAAGCCGAAACGACAAACTCGCTCAGAGGAGATAACTTTTGAAAAAAGGTGACGGGTTTTCATAAAACTTTTATTTTGAAGGGGTAATTGCCAACTTCCTGTTGATTTTTTCTGCTAGCTGTCAATTATTAAAATGTAGGTCTAAGCGAGACCTACATAGAAGTTTTTGTTTCATGTCTTTCCGACATTCCTACCGGAAGTTACAAGCAGTTTTGTCTGTGTTTTCTTCCTAGAAGCAGTTTTTTCTGTGTTTCATTCCAAAAATTTTGTAGAGCCCAATTTTGAGTTTTAGAATTTTTTTTTTTCATTAGATCACAATTTCTGCCAGTCCTGATGTGTCTGCCAAGTTTGGTGAGTTTTGAAGCATTTTAAGGGGGTCAAATTACAGCTCAAAGAGGCAAAAATAGCATTTTTGGTGAAAATTTTGCTTTGAAAGGGTTTTGCAAAATTTCTTTTGATTTTAGGTATAGGACTTTCTAATGGGGAATTTAGGTCTAGGTCAGGTCTACATAGCGGATTTTGTTTCATGTCTCTACGACATTCCTACGGGAAGTTACAAGCAATCCATTTTTGGTCTTTTCCTAGGGGGCGCTAGCGCGCAATTTTGATTTTTCTGGTTTGGCTCCCTAATATGTTGGTAAGAAACTCCTCACCGACGCGTGTGTCAAATTTGGTGTGCTTTGAGGCATGGTCAGTGGGTCAAAATACAGCGCATAGGCGAGTATCCGTGCGGAACAAAGAAAGAATAATAATTAAAGCTGCAAGCAGCGTTGGTCGGGTCCGCCGTTGGCCGCCGCCGCCGCCGCCGTGTCCCGAGTCCCGATCTTAGTCAGACCAACATAGAGGTCTTTGTTTCATGTCTCTACGACATTCCTAACAGAAGTTACAAGCAGTTTTGTCTGGGAAAAGGTGACAGCTTTTTACAAAACTTTTATTTTGAAGGGGTAATTGCCAACTTCCTGTTGATTTCAACTGAAAGATGCCACCTATCAAAATGTAGGTCTAAGTGAGACCTACATTGAGGTTTTTGTTTCATGTCTGTCCGACATTCCTACCAGAAGTTACAAGCAGTTTGATCTGTTTCCTCTTCCTAGGAGCAGTTTTCTGTGTTTTATTCAAAAATTGCAATAGAGTGCAATTTTGAGTTTTAAGGTTTGTTATTTTCACTACATCGAAATTTTTGCCAGTCCTGATGTGTGTGCCAAGTTTGGTGAGTTTTGAAGCATTTTAAGGGGGTCAAATTTCAGTTCAAAGAGGCAAAAATTGACTTTTTTGCGAACATTTTGTTTTGAAGGGGTTTTTGCCAACTTCCTGTTAATTTTTGCTATAGAAGTGTTTTGTTGGAAATGTAGGTATAAGTCAGACCTACATAGAGGTTTTTGTTTCATGTCTCTACGACATTCCCAACGGAAGTTACAAGCAGTCTGTTTTTTGTCTCTTCCTAGGGGGCGCTAGCACGCAATTTTCATTTTTGGGGTTTGGTTATCTAATAAGTTGGTCTGCCGCTCCATACCAATGTGTGTGTCAAATTTGGTGAGTTTTGAAGCATGTTAAGGGGGTCAAATTAGGGTATTGTCTGCGTTGTATTCCTAGGGGGCGCTAGAGCACAATTTTGAGTTTTGGGGTTTGGTTTTTTCATCAGCTCGCAATTGTTGCCAGTCCTGATGTGTGTGCCAAGTTTGGTGAGTTTTGAAGCATTTTAAGGGGGTCAAATTACAGCTCAAAGAGGCAAAAATGATATTTTTTTGGAAAATTTGCGCAGGGCGTCTTTGAAGGCGCGTAAAATCAAAACCTTAAAACTTATCACAACTTTGATCTATACTTTTAATCAGAAGGGTCCAAACTCTCTTCTGAGCGAGTTTGAAGCCGAAACGACAAACGCGCTCAGAGGAGATAACTTTTGAAGAAAGGTGACGGGTTTTCACAAAACTTTTATTTTGAAGGGGTAATTGCCAACTTCCTGTTGATTTTTTCTGCTAGCTGTCAATTACTAAAATGTAGGTTTAAGTGAGACCTACATAGAAGTTTTTGTTTCATGTCTTTCCGGCATTCCTACCCGAAGTTACAAGCAGTTTTATCTGTGTTTTCTACCTGGAAGCAGTTTTTTCTGTGTTTTATTGAAAAATTGCGCTAAAGCGCAATTTTGAGTTTTTTTTTTTTTTTTTCATTAGATTGCAATTTCTGCCAGTCCTGATGTGTCTTCCAAGTTTGGTGAGTTTTGAAGCATGTTAAGGGGGTCAAATTACAGCTCAAAGGGGCAAAAATAGCATTTTTTAGCGAAAATTTTGCTTTGAATGGGTTTTTGCCAAATTTCTGTTGATTTTAGGTATAGGCATTTCTAATGGGGAATCTAGGTCTAAGTCAGACCTACATAGAGGTTTTTGTTCCATGTCTTTACGAAATTCCTAACGGAAGTTACAAGCAGTCTGTTTTTTTTTTTTCGTAGGGGGCGCTAGCGCGCATTTTTCATTTTTGGGGTTTGGTTGCTTAATATGTGTTTTTGCCAAGCCTTACCGATGTGTGTGCCAAATTTGGTGAGTTTTGGAGCATGGTCAGTGGGTCAAATTAGGGTTCAAAGTTGCGGAATAATAATAATAATTAAAGCTGCAAGCAGCGTTGGTCGGGTCCGCCGTTGGCCGCCGCCGCCGTGTCCCGAGTCCCGATCTTAGTCAGACCAACATAGAGGTCTTTGTTTCATGTCTCTACGACATTCCTAACAGAAGTTACAAGCAGTTTTGTCAGTTTTTTTTCTTAGGGGGCGCTAGAACCCAGTTGTCATTGTTGGGGTTTGTTTTTTTATTGGATGGCAATTTTCACCAGTCCTGATATGTGTGTAAAATTTGGTGAGTTTTGAAGCATGTTAGGGGGGCCAAATTACAGATTGGCGTTTCTGGATGTTGTTGATAAATGGCTTTCGCTTGGCATAGTATAGCTTTAACTTGCACTTTGAAGCATTTTAAGGGGGTCAAATATCAGTTCAAAGAGGCAAAAAAGGCATTTTTTGCAAATATTTTGTTTTGAAGGGGTTGTTGTCAACTTCCTGTTGATTTTAGTAATAGAAGTGTTTAATGGAAATGTAGGTCTAAGTCAGACCTACATAGAGGTTTTTGTTTCATGTCCCTACGACATTCCTAACGGAAGTTACAAGCAGTTTTGTCTGGAAAAAGGTGACGGCTTTTTACAAAACTTTTATTTTGAAGGGGTAATTGCCAACTTCCTGTTGATTTTAACTGAAAGATGCCAATTATCAAAATGTAGGTCCAAGTGAGACCTACATTGAGGTTTTTGTTTCATGTCTGTCCGACATTCCTACCAGAAGTTACAAGCAGTTTGATCTGTTTCCTCTTCCTAGGAGCAGCTTTTTCTGTGTTTTATTCAAAAATTGCAATAGAGCGCAATTTTGAGTTTAAAGGTTTGTTTTTTTCACTAGATCGCAATGTTTGCCAGTCCTGATGTGTGTGCCAAGTTTGGTGAGTTTTGAAGCATTTTAAGGGGGTCAAATTTCAGTTCAAAGAGGCAGAAATTGACTTTTTTGCGAAAATTTTGTTTTGAAGGGGTTTTTGCCAACTTCCTGTTGATTTTTGCTATAGAAGTGCTTCATTGGAAATGTAGGTCTAAGTCTGATCTACATAGAGGTTTTTGTTCCATGTCTCTACGACATTCCCAACGGAAGTTACAAGCAGTCAGTTTTTTGTCTCTTCCTAGGGGGCGCTAGCGCGCAATTTTAATTTTTGGGGTTTGGTTACCTAATAAGTTGGTCTGCCGCTCCATACCGATGTGTGTGTCAAATTTGGTGAGTTTTGAAGCATGTTAAGGGGGTCAAATTAGGGTATTGTTTGTGTTGTATTCCTAGGGGGCGCTAGAGCACAATTTTGAGTTTTTGGGTTTGGTTTTTTCATTAACTCGCAATTGTTGCCAGTCCTGATGTGTGTGCCAAGTTTGGTGAGTTTTGAAGCATTTTAAGGGGGTCAAATTACAGCTCAAAGAGGCAAAAATGAAATTTTTTAGGCAAATTTGCGCAGGTGTTCTTTGAAGGCGCGTAAAATCAAAACCTGAAAACTTATCAAAACTTTGATCTATACTTTTAATCACAAGGGTTCAAACTCTCTCCTGTGCGAGTTTGAAGCCGAAACGACAAACGCACTGGGAGAAGTGTCGATTTGAAAAAGGTGACGGGTTTTTCCAAAACTTTTATTTTGAAGGGGTAATTGCCAACTTCCTGTTTATTTTTTCTGCTAGCTGTCAATTATTAAAATGTAGGTCTAAGTGAGACCTACATAGAAGTTTTTGTTTCATGTCTTTCCGGCATTCCTACCGGAAGTTACAAGCAGTTTTGTCCGTGGTTTCTTCCTGGAAGCAGTTTTTTCTGTGTTTTATTGAAAAATTGCGCTAGAGCGCAGTTTTGAGTTTTATTATTTTTTTTTTTCATTAGATTGCAATTTCTGCCAGTCCTGATGTGTCTTCCAAGTTTGGTGAGTTTTGAAGCATTTTAAGGGGGTCAAATTGCAGCTCAAAGAGGCAAAAATAGCATTTTTTAGCGAAAATTTTGCTTTGAATGGGTTTTTGCCAAATTTCTGTTGATTTTAGGTATAGGCGTTTCTGATGGGGAATCTAGGCCTAAGTCAGACCTACATAGAGGTTTTTGTTCCATGTCTTTACGACATTCCTAACGGAAGTTACAAGCAGTCTGTTTTTTTTTTTTCGTAGGGGGCGCTAGCGCGCATTTTTCATTTTTGGGGTTTGGTTGCTTAATATGTGTTTTTGCCAAGCCTTACCGATGTGTGTGCCAAATTTGGTGAGTTTTGGAGCATGGTCAGTGGGTCAAATTAGGGTTCGAAGTTGCGGAAGAATAATAATAATTAAAGCTGCAAGCAGCGTTGGTCGGGTCCGCCGTTGGCCGCCGCCGCCGTGTCCCGAGTCCCGATCTTAGTCAAACCAACATAGAGGTCTTTGTTTCATGTCTATACGACATTTCTAACAGAAGTTACATGCAGTTTTGTCTGGGTTTTTTCCTAGGGGGCGCTAAGCGCAAGTTAGATTTTTGGGGTTTGGTTTTTTTGTGAGTTTGCAGTTTTTGCCAGTCCTGATGTGTGTGCAAAATTTGGTGAGTTTTGAAGCATGTTAAGGGGGTGAAATTACGGATCGGCGATTCTGGATGTTGTTGATAAATGGCTTTCGGTCTGCATAACAGAGCTTTAACTTGCACTTTGAAGCATTTTAAGTAGGTCAAATTACAGCTCAAAGAGGCAAAAACATCATTTTTTAGGAAAATTTGCGCAGGGGTTCTTTGAAGGCGCGTAAAATCCAAACCGGAGAACTTATCAAAACTTTGATCTATACTTTTAATCAGAAGGGTTCAAACTCTCTCCTGTGCGAGTTTGAAGCCGAAACGACAAACGCACTGGGAGAAGTGTCGATTTGAAAAAGGTGACGGGTTTTCACAAAACTTTTATTTTGAAGGGGCAATTTTTAACTTCCTGTTGATTTTTGCCGAAGGATGTAAATTATCGAAATGTAGGTCTAAGTCAGACCTACCTAGAAGTTTTTGTTTCATGTCTTTCCGGCATTCCTACCCGAAGTTACAAGCAGTTTTGTCTGTGGTTTCTTCCTGGAAGCAGTTTTTTCTGTGTTTTATTGAAAAATTGCGCTAGAGCACAATTTTGAGATTTTTTTTTTTTTTTTTTCATTAGATCACAATTTCTGCCAGTCCTGATGTGTGTGCCAAGTTTGGTGAGTTTTGAAGCATTTTAAGGGGGTCAAATTGCAGCTCAAAGTGGCAAAAATAGCGTTTTTTGGCGAAAATTTAGCTTTGAATGAGTTTTTGCAAAATTTCTGTTGATTTTAGGTATAGAAGGTTTTTATTGGAAAAGTAGGTCTAAGTCAGACCTACACAGAGGTTTTTGTTCCATGTCTCTACGACATTCCTAACGGAAGTTACGAGCAATCTGTTTTTTGATTTTCGCAGGGGGCGCTAGAGCGCATTTTTCATTTTTCGGGTTTGGTTTTTTTATTAGATGGCAATTTTCGCCAGTTCTGATGAGTGTGTGAAATTTGGTGAGTTTTGGAGCATGGTCAGTGGGTCAAATTAAGGTTCAAAGAGGCGGCGGAATAATAATAATAATAATAATAAAACGCTACAGATTCAATAGGGTCCTTGCCATGGCAAAGGACATGGATGTCCTTTGCTGGCAGGGCGGACCCTAATAATAAGAAAACGTTACAGATTCAATAGGGTCCTTGCATGGCAAAGGACATGGATGTCCTTTGCCATTGCAGGGCGGACCCTAATTAAAGCTGCAAGCAGCGTTGGTCGGGTCCGCCGTTGGCCGCCGCCGCCGTGTCCCGAGTCCCGATCTTAGTCAGACCTCCATAGAAGTTTTTGTTTCATCACTCTACGACATTCCTAACAGAATTTACAAGCAGTTTTATCAGTTTATTTTCCTAGGGGGCGCTAGAGCACAATTTTAATTTTTGGGGTTTGCTTTTTTTATTGGATGGCAATTTTCACCAGTCCTGATGTGTGTGTAAAATTTGGTGAGTTTTGAAGCATGTTAAGGGGGTCAAATTACAGATCTGCGTTTCTGGATGTTGTTGATAAATGGCTTTCACTTGGCATAGTATAGCTTTAACTTGCACTTTGAAGCATTTTAAGGGGGTCAAATATCAGTTCAAAGAGGCAAAAAAGGCATTTTTTGCCAAAAATTTGTTTTGAAGGGGTTTTTGTCAACTTCCTGTTGATTTTAGGTATAGAAGTGTTTAACGGAAATGTAGGTCTAAGTCAGACCTACATAGAGGTTTTTGTTTCATGTCTCTACGACATTCCTAACGGAAGTTACAAGCAGTCTGTTTTTTGTCTCTTCCTAGGTGGCGCTAGCGCGCAATTTTCATTTTTGGTATTTGGTTGCTTAATAAGTTGGTCTGCCGCTCCATACCGATGTGTGTATCAATTTTGGTGAGTTTTGAAGCATGTTAAGGGGGTCAAATTAGGGTGCGAAAGTGCGAGCGCGCCTTGGGTTGCTGCCCCCGAGCCCCACGGCAGGAGAAGCCTTGGTGACACTATTTAATGCATTGTGAAAGTAATGCAGTTGTTGTATTGAAGTGAAAATATCAAGCTTCCTGTTAATTTTTGCCAAAGTATGTTAATTATTCGAATGTAGGTCTAAGTCAGACCTACATAGTGGTTTTTGTTTCATGTCTCTACGACATTCCTACCGGAAGTTACAAGCAGTTTTGTCTGTGTTTCTTCCTAGGAGCAGTTTGTCTGTGTTGTATTCCTAGGGGGCGCTAGAGCACAATTTTGAGTTTTGGGGTTTGGTTTTTTTATTAGCTCGCAATTTCTGCCAGTCCTGATGTGTGTGCCAAGTTTGGTGAGTTTTGAAGCATTTTAAGGGGGTCAAATTACAGCTCAAAGAGGCAAAAATGACATTTTTTACAAAAATTTGCGCAGGGGTTCTTTGAAGGCGCGTAAAATCAAAACCTGAACAGTTATCAAAACTTTGATCTATACTTTTAATCAGAAGGGTTCAAACTCTCTCCTGTGCGAGTGTGAAGCCGAAACGACAAACGCACTGGGAGGAGTTTTTATTTGAAAAAGGTGACGGGTTTTTACAAAACTTTTATTTTGAAGGGGTAATTTTTAACTTCCTGTTGATTTTTCTGCAGGATTTCAAATATCAAATTGTAGGTCTAAGTGAGACCTACATAGAGGTTTTTGTTTCATGTCTGTCCGACATTCCTACTGGAAGTTACAAGCAGTTTTGTCCATTTTCTCTTCCTAGGAGCAGTTTTTTCTGTGTTTTATTCAAAAATTGCCCTAGAGCACATTTTTTAATTTTCGGGTTTGGTTTTTTCATTAGATCAAAAATTCTGCCAGTCCTGATGTGTGTGCCAAGTTTGGTGAGTTTTGAAGCATGTTAAGGGGGTCAAATTGCAGCTCAAAGAGGCAAAAATAGCATTTTTTGCGAAAATCTTGCTTTGAATGAGTTTTTGCTAAATTTCTGTTGATTTTAGGTATAGGCATTTCTAATTGGAAATGTAGATCTAAGTCAGACCTACGTAGAGGTTTTTGTTTCATGTCTCTACGACATTCCTAACGGAAGTTACAAGCAGTCCGTTTTTTTTCTCTTCCTAGGGGGCGCTAGCGCGCAATTTTCATTTTTGGGGTTTGGTTGCTTAATAGGTTGGGAAGGTCCACCGCACCGATGTGTGTGTCAAATTTGGTGAGTTTTGGAGCATGTTGAGGGGGTGAAATTGGGGTGCGACGGTGCGGTATAATAAAGAATAATAATAATTAAAGCTGCAAGCAGCGTTGGTCGGGTCCGCCGTTGGCCGCCGCCGCCGTGTCCCGGGTCCCGATCTTAGTCAAACCAACATAGAGGTTTTTATTTCATGTCTCTACGACATTTCTAACAGAAGTTACATGCAGTTTTGTCTGGGTTTTTTCCTAGGGGGCGCTAAGCGCAATTTAGATTTTTGGGGTTTGGTTTTTTATTAGATGGCAGTTTTTGCCAGTCCTGATATGTGTGTAAAATTTGGTGAGTTTTGAAGCATGTTAAGGGGGTGAAATTACAGATCGGCGATTCTGGATGTTGTTGATAAATGGCTTTCGGTCTGCATAACAGAGCTTTAACTAGCACTTACAAGCATTTTAAGTGGGTCAAATTACAGCTCAAAGAGGCAAAAACGTCATTTTTTAGGAAAAGTTGCGCAGGGGTTTTTTGAAGGCGCGTAAAATCAAAACCTGAAAACTTATCAAAACTTTGATCTATACTTTTAATCAGAAGTGTCCAAACTCTCTCCTGTGCGAGTTTGAAGCCGAAACGACAAACGGGCTCAGAGGAGATAACTTTTGAAGAAAGGTGACGGGTTTTCACAAAACTTTTATTTTGAAGGGGCAATTTTTAACTTCCTGTTGATTTTTGCCGAAGGATGTCGATTATCGAAATGTAGTTCTAAGTCAGACCTACCTAGAAGTTTTTGTTTCATGTCTTTCCGGCATTCCTACCGGAAGTTACAAGCAGTTTTGTCTGTGTTTTCTTCCTGGAAGCAGTTTTTTCTGTGTTTTATTGAAAAATTGCGTTAGAGCGCAATTTTGAGTTTTATTATTTTTTTTTTTCATTAGATCGCAATTTCTGCCAGTCCTGATGTGTGTGCCAAGTTTGGTGAGTTTTGAAGCATTTTAAGGGGGTCAAATTGCAGCTCAAAGAGGCAAAAATAGCATTTTTTGCAAAAATTTTGCTTTGAATGAGTTTTTGGAAAATTTCTGTTGATTTTGGGTATAGGCATTTCTGATGGGGAATCTAGGTCTAAGTCAGACCTACATAGAGGTTTTCGTTCCATGTCTTTACGACATTCCTAATGGAAGTTACAAGCAGTCTGTTTTTTTTTTTCGTAGGGGGCGCTAGCGCGCATTTTTCATTTTTGGGGTTTGGTTTTTTTATTAGATGGCAATTTTCGCCAGTTCCGATGAGTGTGTGAAATTTGGTGAGTTTTGAGGCATGGTCAGTGGGTCAAATTAAGGTTCAAAGAGGCGGCGGAATAATAAGAATAATAATAATTAAAGCTGCAAGCAGCGTTGGTCGGGTCCGCCGTTGGCCGCCGCCGCCGCCGCCGTGTCCCGAGTCCCGATCTTAGTCAGACCAACATAGAGGTCTTTGTTTCATGTCTCTACGACATTCCTAACAGAAGTTACAAGCAGTTTTGTCTGGAAAAAGGTGACGGCTTTTTACAAAACTTTTATTTTGAAGGGGTAATTGCCAACTTCCTGTTGATTTTAACTGAAAGATGCCACCTATCAAAATGTAGGTCTAAGTGAGACCTACACAGAGGTTTTTGTTTCATGTCTGTCCGACGTTCCTACCAGAAGTTACAAGCAGTTTTATCCGTTTCCTTTTCCTAGGAGCAGTTTTTCTGTGTTTTTTTTCAAAAATTGCAATAGAGCGCAATTTTGAGTTTTAAGGTTTGGTTTTTTCACTAGATCCCAATTTCTGCCAGTCCTGATGTGTGTGCCAAGTTTGGTGAGTTTTGAAGCATTTTAAGGGGGTCAAATTAAAGCTCAATGAGGCAAAAATATTGTTTTTTGCGAAAATGTTGCTTTGAATGAGTTTTTGCAAAATTTCTGTTGATTTTGGGTATAGACCTTTTTAATTGGAAATGTAGGTCTAAGTCAGACCTACACAGAGGTTTTTGTTTCATGTCTCTACGACATTCCTAACGGAAGTTACAAGCAGTCTGTTTTTTGTCTCTTCCTAGGGGGCGCTAGCTTGCAATTTTAATTTTTGGGGTTTGGTTGCTTAATAAGTTGGTCTGCCGCTCCATACCGATGTGTGTGTCAATTTTGGTGAGTTTTGAAGCATGTTAAGGGGGTCAAATTAGGGTGCGAAGGTGCGAGCGCGCCTTGGGTTGCTGTCCCCGAGCCCCACGGCAGGAGAAGCCTTGGTGACACTATTTAATGCATTGTGAAAGTAATGCAATTGTTGTATTGAAGTGAAAATATCAAGCTTCCTGTTGATTTTTGCCAAAGTATGTTAATTATTCAAATGTAGGTCTAAGTCAGACCTACATAGTGGTTTTTGTTTCATGTCTCTCTGACATTCCTACCGGAAGTTACAAGCAGTTTTGTCTTTGTTTTCTTCCTAGGAGCAGTTTGTCTGTGTTGTATTCCTAGTGGGCGCTAGAGCACAATTTTGAGTTTTGGGGTTTGGTTTTTTCATCAGCTTGCAATTGTTGCCAGTCCTGATGTGTGTGCCAAGTTTGGTGAGTTTTGAAGCATTTTAAGGGGGTCAAATTACAGCTCAAAGAGGCAAAAATTAAATTTTTGGGGAAAATTTGCACAGGGGTTCTTTGAACGCGCGTAAAATCAAAACCGTAGAACTTATCAAAAATTTGTCCGACCACTTTTCTCAAAAGGGTTCAATCTCTCTCCTGTGCGAGTTTGAAGCCGAAACAACAAACGCACTGGGAGGAGTTTTGATTTGAAAAAGGTGACGGGTTTTCACGAAAACTTTTATTTTGAAGGGGTAATTGCCAACTTCCTGTTGATTTTTTCTGCTAGCTGTCAATTATTAAAATGTAGGTCTAAGTAAGACCTACATAGAAGTTTTTGTTTCATGTCTTTCCGACATTCCTACCGGAAGTTACAAGCAGTTTTGTCTGTGTTTTCATCCTAGAAGCAGTTTTGTCTGTGTTTCATTTAAAAAATTTTGTAGAGCGCAATTTTGAGTTTTAGAATTTTTTTTTTTCATTAGATCACAATTTCTGCCAGTCCTGATGTGTGTGCCAAGTTTGGTGAGTTTTGAAGCATTTTAAGGGGGTCAAATTACAGGTCAAAGAGGCAAAAATAGCATTTTTGGTGAAAATTTTGCTTTGAAAGGGTTTTGCAAAATTTCTGTTGATTTTAGGTATAGGAGTTTCTGATGGGGAATTTAGGTCCAGGTCAGTTCTACATCGAGGATTTTGTTTCATGTCTCTACGACATTCCTACCGGAAGTTACAAGCAATCCATTTTTTGTCTTTTCCTAGGGGGCGCTATCGCGCAATTTTGATTTTTCTGGTTCGGCTCCCTAATATGTTGGGGAGAAACTCCTCACCGACGCGTGTGTCAAATTTGGTGTGCTTTGAGGCATGGTCAGTGGGTCAAAATACAGCGCATATGCGAGTATCGGTGCGGAAGAAAGAAAGAATAATAATAATAAAACGCTACAGATTCAATAGGGTCCTTGCATGGCAAAGGACATGGATGTCCTTTGCCATTGCAGGGCGGACCCTAATAATAATAATAAGAAACGTTACAGATTCAATAGGGTCCTTGCCTTAGCAAAGGACATGGATGTCCTTTGCTGGCAGGGCGGACCCTAATAATAAGAAACGTTACAGATTCAATAGGGTCCTTGCATGGCAAAGGACATGGATGTCCTTTGCCATTGCAGGGCGGACCCTAATTAAAGCTGCAAGCAGCGTTGGTCGGGTCCGCCGTTGGCCGCCGCCGCCGCTGCCGTGTCCCGAGTCCCGATCTTAGTCAGACCTACATAGAAGTTTTTGTTTCATCACTCTACGACATTCCTAACAGAAGTTACAAGCAGTTTTGTCTGGAAAAAGGAGACGGCTTTTTACAAAACTTTTATTTTGAAGGGGTAATTGGCAACTTCCTGTTGATTTTAACTGAAAGATGCCAATTATCAAAATGTAGGTCTAAGTCAGACCTACACAGAGGTTTTTGTTTCATGTCTCTACGACATTCCTAACGGAAGTTACAAGCAGTCTGTTTTTTGTATCTTCCTAGGGGGCGCTAGCGCGCAATTTTCATTTTTGGGGTTTGGTTACCTAATATGTTGGTCTGCCGCTCCATACCAATGTGTGTGTCAAATTTGGTGAGTTTTGAAGCATGTTAAGGGGGTCAAATTAGGGTATTGTCTGTGTTGTATTCATAGGGGGCGCTAGAGCACAATTTTGAGTTTTGGGGTTTGGTTTTTTCATTAGCTCGCAATTGTTGCCAGTCCTGATGTGTGTGCCAAGTTTGGTGAGTTTTGAAGCATTTTAAGGGGGTCAAATTACAGCTCAAAGAGGTAAAAATGATATTTTTTTGGAAAATTTGCGCAGGGGTTCTTTGAAGGCGCGTAAAATCAAAACCTGAAAACTTATCAAAACTTTGATCTATACTTTTAATCAGAAGGGTCCAAACTCTCTCCTGAGCGAGTTTGAAGCCGAAACGACAAACGCGCTCAGAGGAGATAACTTTTGAAGAAAGGTGACGGGTTTTCACAAAACTTTTATTTTGAAGGGGTAATTGCCAACTTCCTGTTGATTTTTTCTGCTAGCTGTCAATTATTAAAATGTAGGTCTAAGTGAGACCTACATAGAAGTTTTTGTTTCATGTCTTTCCGGCATTCCTACCCGAAGTTACAAGCAGTTTTGTCTGTGTTTTCTTCCTGGAAGCAGTTTTTTCTGTGTTTTATTGAAAAATTGCGCTAAAGCGCAATTTTGAGTTTTTTTTTTTTTTTTTTTCATTAGATTGCAATTTCTGCCAGTCCTGATGTGTCTTCCAAGTTTGGTGAGTTTTGAAGCATGTTAAGGGGGTCAAATTACAGCTCAAAGGGGCAAAAATAGCATTTTTTAGCGAAAATTTTGCTTTGAATGGGTTTTTGCCAAATTTCTGTTGATTTTAGGTATAGGCATTTCTAATGGGGAATCTAGGTCTAAGTCAGACCTACATAGAGGTTTTTGTTCGATGTCTTTACGACATTCCTAACGGAAGTTACAAGCAGTCTGTTTTTTTTTTTTCGTAGGGGGCGCTAGCGCGCATTTTTCATTTTTGGGGTTTGGTTGCTTAATATGTGTTTTTGCCAAGCCTTACCGATGTGTGTGCCAAATTTGGTGAGTTTTGGAGCATGGTCAGTGGGTCAAATTAGGGTTCAAAGTTGCGGAAGAATAATAATAATAATAAGAAAACGTTACAGATTCAATAGGGTCCTTGCATGGCAAAGGACATGGATGTCCTTTGCCATTGCAGGGCGGACCCTAATAATAAAGAAAGAATAAAACCTTACAGATTCAATAGGGTCCTTGCCTTAGCAAAGGACATGGATGTCCTTTGCTGGCAGGGCGGACCCTAATAAGAAACGTTACAGATTCAATAGGGTCCTTGCATGGCAAAGGACATGGATGTCCTTTGCCATTGCAGGGCGGACCCTAATAAAGAATAATAAAACGCAGCAGATTCAATAGGGTCCTTGCATGGCAAAGGACATGGATGTCCTTTGCCATTGCAGGGCGGACCCTAATAATTAAAGCTGCAAGCAGCGTTGGTCGGGTCCGCCGTTGGCCGCCGCCGCCGTGTCCCGGGTCCCGATCTTAGTCAAACCAACATAGAGGTTTTTATTTCATGTCTCTACGACATTTCTAACAGAAGTTACATGCAGTTTTGTCTGGGTTTTTTCCTAGGGGGCGCTAAGCGCAATTTAGATTTTTGGGGTTTGGTTTTTTATTAGATGGCAGTTTTTGCCAGTCCTGATATGTGTGTAAAATTTGGTGAGTTTTGAAGCATGTTAAGGGGGTGAAATTACAGATCGGCGATTCTGGATGTTGTTGATAAATGGCTTTCGGTCTGCATAACAGAGCTTTAACTAGCACTTACAAGCATTTTAAGTGGGTCAAATTACAGCTCAAAGAGGCAAAAACGTCATTTTTTAGGAAAAGTTGCGCAGGGGTTTTTTGAAGGCGCGTAAAATCAAAACCTGAAAACTTATCAAAACTTTGATCTATACTTTTAATCAGAAGTGTCCAAACTCTCTCCTGTGCGAGTTTGAAGCCGAAACGACAAACGGGCTCAGAGGAGATAACTTTTGAAGAAAGGTGACGGGTTTTCACAAAACTTTTATTTTGAAGGGGCAATTTTTAACTTCCTGTTGATTTTTGCCGAAGGATGTCAATTATCGAAATGTAGGTCTAAGTCAGACCTACCTAGAAGTTTTTGTTTCATGTCTTTCCGGCATTCCTACCGGAAGTTACAAGCAGTTTTGTCTGTGTTTTCTTCCTGGAAGCAGTTTTTTCTGTGTTTTATTGAAAAATTGCGTTAGAGCGCAATTTTGAGTTTTATTATTATTTTTTTTCATTAGATCGCAATTTCTGCCAGTCCTGATGTGTGTGCCAAGTTTGGTGAGTTTTGAAGCATTTTAAGGGGGTCAAATTGCAGCTCAAAGAGGCAAAAATTGCATTTTTTGTGAAAATTTGGCTTTGAATGGGTTTTTGAAAATTTTTTGTTGATTTTGGCCCCAGAAGATACAATTATGGAATTTAGGTCTAAGTCAGACCTACATAGAGGTTTTTGTTTCATGTCTCTACGACATTCCTAACGGAAGTTACAAGCAGTCTGTTTTTTGTTTCCTTTTAGGGGGCGCTAGAGCGCAATTTTCATTTTTGGGGTTTGGTTGCTTAATATGTTGTGGTGTCACGGTAGACCGACGCGTGTGTCAACTTTGGTGAGTTTTGAAGCATGTTAAGGGGGTGATGTTGGTGCGCGACGGTGCGGAATAAAGAAAGAAAGAAAGAAAGAATAATAATAATTAAAGCTGCAAGCAGCGTTGGTCGGGTCCGCCGTTGGCCGCCGCCGCCGTGTCCCGGGTCCCGATCTTAGTCAAACCAACATAGAGGTTTTTATTTCATGTCTCTACGACATTTCTAACAGAAGTTACATGCAGTTTTGTCTGGGTTTTTTCCTAGGGGGCGCTAAGCGCAATTTAGATTTTTGGGGTTTGGTTTTTTATTAGATGGCAGTTTTTGCCAGTCCTGATATGTGTGTAAAATTTGGTGAGTTTTGAAGCATGTTAAGGGGGTGAAATTACAGATCGACAATTCTGGATGTTGTTGATAAATGGCTTTTGCTTGGCATAGTAGGGCTTTAACTTGCACTTTGAAGCATTTTAAGTAGGTCAAATTACAGTTTAAAGAGGCAAAAAATACATTTTTTAGGAAACTTTGCGCACAGGTTTTTTGAAGGCGCGTAAAATCCAAACCGGAGAACTTATCAAAAATTTGTTCGACCACTTTTTTTAAAAGGGTTCAATCTCTCTCCTGTGCGAGTTTGAAGCCGAAACGACAAACGCACTGGGAGGAGTTTCGATTAGAAAAAGGTGACGGGTTTTCACAAAACTTTTATTTTGAAGGGGCAATTTTTAACTTCCTGTTGATTTTTGCCGAAGGATGTCGATTATCGAAATGTAGGTCTAAGTCAGACCTACCTAGAAGTTTTTGTTTCATGTCTTTCCGACATTCCTACCGGAAGTTACAAGCAGTTTTGTCTGTGTTTTCTTCCTGGAAGCAGTTTTTTCTGTGTTTTATTAAAAAATTGCGCTACAGCGCAATTTTGAGTTTTTTTTTTTTTTTTTTTCATTAGATCGCAATTTCTGCCAGTCCTGATGTGTCTGCCAAGTTTGGTGAGTTTTGAAGTATTTTAAGGGGGGCAAATTGCAGTTCAAAGAGGCAAAAATTGCATTTTTTGTGAAAATTTTGCTTTGAATGGGTTTTTGAAAATTTTTTGTTGATTTTGGCCCCAGAAGATACAATTATGGAATTTAGATCTCAGTCAGACCTACACAGAGGTTTTTGTTTCATGTCTCTGCGACATTCCTAACGGAAGTTACAAGCAGTCTGTTTTGTGTTTCCTTTTAGGGGGCGCTAGAGCGCAATTTTCATTTTTGGGGTTTGGTTGCTTAATATGTTGTGGTGTCACGGTAGACCGACGTGTGTGTCAAGTTTGGTGAGTTTTGAAGCATGTTAAGGGGGTGATGTTGGGGCGCGACGGTGCGGAATAAAGAAAGAAAGAATAATAATTAAAGCTGCAAGCAGCGTTGGTCGGGTCCGCCGTTGGCCGCCGCCGCCGCCGTGTCCCGAGTCCCGATCTTAGTCAGACCTACATAGAAGTTTTTGTTTCATCACTCTACGACATTCCTAACAGAAGTTACAAGCAGTTTTGTCTGGAAAAAGGTGACGGCTTTTTACAAAACTTTTATTTTGAAGGGGTAATTGGCAACTTCCTGTTGATTTTAACTGAAAGATGCCAATTATCAAAATGTAGGTCTAAGTCAGACCTACACAGAGGTTTTTGTTTCATCTCTCTACGACATTCCTAACGGAAGTTACAAGCAGTCTGTTTTTTGTATCTTCCTAGGGGGCGCTAGCGCGCAATTTTCATTTTTGGGGTTTGGTTACCTAATATGTTGGTCTGCCGCTCCATACCGATGTGTGTGTCAACTTTGGTGAGTTTTGAAGCATGTTAAGGGGGTCAAATTAGGGTATTGTCTGTGTTGTATTCCTAGGGGGCGCTAGAGCACAAATTTGAGTTTTGGGGTTTGGTTTTTTCATCAGCTCGCAATTGTTGCCAGTCCTGATGTGTGTGCCAAGTTTGGTGAGTTTTGAAGCATTTTAAGGGGGTCAAATTGCTGCTCAAAGAGGCAAAAATAGCGTTTTTTGGCGAAAATTTTGCTTTGAAAGGGTTTTGCAAAATTTCTGTTGATTTTAGGTATAGGAGTTTCTGATGGGGAATTTAGGTCTAGGTCAGTTCTACATAGAGGATTTTGTTTCATGTCTCTACGACATTCCTACCGGAAGTTACAAGCAGTCTGTTTTTTTTTTTTCGTAGGGGGCGCTAGCGCGCATTTTTCATTTTTGGGGTTTGGTTGCTTAATATGTTGTGGTGTCACGGTAGACCGACGCGTGTGTCAACTTTGGTGAGTTTTGGAATATGTTAAAGGGGTGATATTGGGGCGCGACGGTGCGGAAGAATAATAATAAAGAATTAAAGCTGCAAGCAGCGTTGGTCGGGTCCGCCGTTGGCCGCCGCCGCCGCTGCCGTGTCCCGAGTCCCGATCTTAGTCAGACCAACATAGAGGTCTTTGTTTCATGTCTCTACGACATTCCTAACAGAAGTTACAAGCAGTTTTGTCTGGAAAAAGGTGACGGCTTTTTACAAAACTTTTATTTTGAAGGGGTAATTGCCAACTTCCTGTTGATTTCAACTGAAAGATGCCAATCATCAAAATGTAGGTCTAAGTGAGACCTACATAGAGGTTTTTGTTTCATGTCTGTCCGACGTTCCTACCAGAAGTTACAAGCAGTTTTATCCGTTTCCTCTTCCTAGGAGCAGTTTTTCTGTGTTTTTTTCAAAAATTGCAATAGAGCGCAATTTTGAGTTTTAAGGTTTGGTTTTTTCACTAGATCGCAATTTCTGCCAGTCCTGATGTGTGTGCCAAGTTTGGTGAGTTTTGAAGCATTTTAAGGGGGTCAAATTGCAGCTCAAAGAGGCAAAAATAGCATTTTTTTGCGAAAATTTTGCTTTGAATGAGTTTTTGCAAGATTTCTGTTGATTTTGGGTATAGACATTTTTTATTGGAAATGTAGGTCTTAGTCAGACCTACACAGAGGTTTTTGTTTCATGTCTCTACGACATTCCTGACGGAAGTTACAAGCGATTTGTTTTTGTTTTTTGCTAGGGGGCGCTAGCGCGCAATTTTCATTTTCGGGGTTTGGTTGCTTAATATGTTGGGGAGGGACACCGTACCGACGTGTGTGTCAACTTTGGTGAGTTTTGAAGCATGTTAAGGGGGTCAAATTAGGGTATTGTTTGTGTTGTATTCCTAGGGGGCGCTAGAGCACAATTTTGAGTTTTTGGGTTTGGTTTTTTCATTAACTCGCAATTGTTGCCAGTCCTGATGTGTGTGCCAAGTTTGGTGAGTTTTGAAGCATTTTAAGGGGGTCAAATTACAGCTCAAAGAGGTAAAAATGATATTTTTGGGGAAAATTTGCGCAGGGGTTCTTTGAAGGCGCGTAAAATCAAAACCTTAGAACTTATCACAATTTTGTCCGACCACTTTTTTTAAAAGGGTTCAATCTCTCTCCTGTGCGAGTTTGAAGCCGAAACGACAAACGCACTGGGAGGAGTTTCGATTTGAAAAAGGTGACGGGTTTTTACAAAACTTTTATTTTGAAGGGGTAATTGCCAACTTCCTGTTGATTATTTCTGCTAGCTGTCAATTACTAAAATGTAGGTCTTAATGAGACCTACATAGAAGTTTTTGTTTCATGTCTTTCCGGCATTCCTACCCGAAGTTACAAGCCGTTTTGTCTGTGGTTTCTTCCTGGAAGCAGTTTTTTCTGTGTTTCATTGAAAAATTGCGCTAGAGCACAATTTTGAGATTTTTTTTTTTTTTTTTTCATTAGATCACAATTTCTGGCAGTCCTGATGTGTGTGCCAAGTTTGGTGAGTTTTGAAGCATTTTAAGGGGGTCAAATTACAGCTCAAAGAGGCAAAATTAGCATTTTTTGCGAAAATTTTGCTTTGAAAGGGTTTTGCAAAATTTCTGTTGATTTTAGGTATAGGACTTTCTGATGGGGAATTTAGGTCTAGGTCAGTTCTACATAGAGGATTTTGTTTCATGTCTCTACGACATTCCTAACGGAAGTTACGAGCAATCTGTTTTTTGATTTTCGTAGGGGGCGCTAGAGCGCATTTTTCATTTTTCGGGTTTGGTTTTTTTATTAGATGGCAATTTTCGCCAGTTCTGATGAGTGTGTGAAATTTGGTGAGTTTTGGAGCATGGTCAGTGGGTCAAATTAAGGTTCAAAGAGGCGGCGGAATAATAATAATTAAAGCTGCAAGCAGCGTTGGTCGGGTCCGCCGTTGGCCGCCGCCGCCGCCGTGTCCCGAGTCCCGATCTTAGTCAGACCTACATAGAGGTCTTTGTTTCATGTCTCTACGACATTCCTAACAGAAGTTACAAGCAGTTTTGTCTGGAAAAAGGTGACGGCTTTTTACAAAACTTTTATTTTGAAGGGGTAATTGCCAACTTCCTGTTGATTTTAACTGAAAGATGCCACCTATCAAAATGTAGGTCTAAGTGAGACCTACACAGAGGTTTTTGTTTCATGTCTGTCCGACGTTCCTACCAGAAGTTACAGGCAGTTTTATCCGTTTCCTCTTCCTAGGAGCAGTTTTTCTGTGTTTTTTTCAAAAATTGCAATAGAGCGCAATTTTGAGTTTTAAGGTTTGGTTTTTTCACTAGATCGCAATTTCTGCCAGTCCTGATGTGTGTGCCAAGTTTGGTGAGTTTTGAAGCATTTTAAGGGGGTCAAATTAAAGCTCAAAGAGGCAAAAATAGCGTTTTTTGCGTAAATGTTACTTTGAATGAGTTTTTGCAAAATTTCTGTTGATTTTGGGTATAGACATTTTTTATTGGAAATGTAGGTCTTAGTCAGACCTACACAGAGGTTTTTGTTTCATGTCTCTACGACATTCCTAACGGAAGTTACAAGCAGTCTGTTTTTTGTCTCTTCCTAGGGGGCGCTAGCGCGCAATTTTCATTTTTGGGGTTTGGTTGCTTAATAAGTTGGTCTGCTGCTCCATACCGATGTGTGTGTCAATTTTGGTGAGTTTTGAAGCATGTTAAGGGGGTCAAATTAGGGTGCGAAGGCGCGAACGCGCCTTGGGTTGCTGTCCCCGAGCCCCACGGCAGGAGAAGCCTTGCTGCCACTATTTAATGCATTGTGAAAGTAATGCAGTTGTTGTATTGAAGTGAAAATATCTAGCTTCCTGTTGATTTTTGCCAAAGTATGTTAATTATTCAAATGTAGGTCTAAGTCAGACCTACATAGTGGTTTTTGTTTCATGTCTCTACGACATTCCTACCGGAAGTTACAAGCAGTTTTGTCTTTGTTTTCTTCCTAGGAGCAGTTTGTCTGTGTTGTATTCCTAGGGGGCGCTAGAGCACAATTTTGAGTTTTGGAGTTTGGTTTTTTTATCAGCTCGCAATTGTTGCCAGTCCTGATGTGTGTGCCAAGTTTGGTGAGTTTTGAAGCATTTTAAGGGGGTCAAATTACAGCTCAAAGAGGCAAAAATGACATTTTTTAGGAAAATTTGCGCAGGGCGTCTTTGAAGGCGCGTAAAATCAAAACCGGAGAACTTATCACAATTTTGTCCGACCACTTTTTTTAAAAGGGTTCAATCTCTCTCCTGTGCGAGTTTGAAGCCGAAACGACAAACGCACTGGGAGGAGTTTCGATTTGAAAAAGGTGACGGGTTTTCACGAAAACTTTTATTTTGAAGGGGTAATTGCCAACTTCCTGTTGATTATTTCTGCTAGCTGTCAATTATTAAAATGTAGGTCTAAGTCAGACCTACATAGAAGTTTTTGTTTCATGTCTTTCCGACATTCCTACCGGAAGTTACAAGCAGTTTTGTCTGTGTTTTCTTCCTAGAAGCAGTTTTTTCTGTGTTTCATTCAAAAAATTTTGTAGAGCGCAATTTTGAGTTTTATGATTTTTTTTTTTCATTAAATCACAATTGCTGCCAGTCCTGATGTGTGTGCCAAGTTTGGTGAGTTTTGAAGCATTTTAAGGGGGTCAAATTACAGCTCAAAGAGATAAAAATGATATTTTTTTGGAAAATTTGCGCAGGGGTTCTTTGAAGGCGCGTAAAATCAAAACCTTAGAACTTATCACAACTTTGTCCGACCACTTTTTTTAAAAGGGTTCAATCTCTCTCCTGTGCGAGTTTGAAGCCGAAACGACAAACGCACTGGGAGGAGTTTCGATTTGAAAAAGGTGACGGGTTTTTACAAAACTTTTATTTTGAAGGGGTAATTGCCAACCTCCTGTTGATTATTTCTGCTAGCTGTCAATTACTAAAATGTAGGTCTTAATGAGACCTACATAGAAGTTTTTGTTTCATGTCTTTCCGACATTCCTACCCGAAGTTACAAGCAGTTTTGTCTGTTGTTTCTTCCTGGAAGCAGTTTTTTCTGTGTTTTATTGAAAAATTAAGCTAGAGCGCAATTTTGAGTTTTTTTTTTTTTTTTTTTCATTAGATTGCAATTTCTGCCAGTCCTGATGTGTGTTCCAAGTTTGGTGAGTTTTGAAGCATTTTAAGGGGGTCAAATTACAGCTCAAAGAGGCAAAAATAGCATTTTTTTGCAAAAATTTAGCTTTGAATGGGTTTTTGCAAAATTTCTGTTGATTTTTGCCCGAGAACATACTATTATGAAATGTAGGTCTAAGTCAGACTTACATAGAGGTTTTCGTTTCACGTCTCTACGACACTCCTAACGGAAGTTACAAGCAGTTTTTTTTTTTTTTTTCATAGGGGGCGCTAGCGCGCAATTTTGTATTTTGGGGTTTGGTTGCTTAATATGTGTTTTTGCCAAGCCTTACCGATGTGTGTTTAAAATTTGGTGAGTTTTGGAGCATGGTCAGTGGGTCAAATTAGGGTTCGAAGCTGCGGAATAATAATAATAATAATAATAAAACGCAGCAGATTCAATAGGGTCCTTGCCATGGCAAAGGACATGGATGTCCTTTGCCATTGCAGGGCGGACCCTAATTAAAGCTGCAAGCAGCGTTGGTCGGGTCCGCCGTTGGCCGCCGCCGCCGCCGCCGTGCCCCGAGTCCCGATCTTAGTCAGACCTCCATAGAAGTTTTTGTTTCATCACTCTACGACATTCCTAACAGAATTTACAAGCAGTTGTATCAGTTTATTTTCCTAGGGGGCGCTAGAGCACAATTTTCATTTTTGGGGTTCGGTTTTTTATTGGATGGCAATTTTCACCAGTCCTGATGTGTGTGTAAAATTTGGTGAGTTTTGAAGCATGTTAAGGGGGTCAAATTATAGATTTGCGTTTCTGGATGTTGTTGATAAATGGCTTTCGCTTGGCATTGTATAGCTTTACTTTGCAATTTGAAGCATTTTAAGGGGGTCAAATTTCAGTTCAAAGAGGCAAAAAAGGCATATTTTGCGAAAAATTTGTTTTGAAGGGGTTTTTGCCAACTTCCTGTTGATTTTAGGTATAGAAGTGTTTATTGGAAATGTAGGTCTAAGTCAGACCTACATAGAGGTTTTTGTTTCATGTCTCTACGACATTCCTAACGGAAGTTACAAGCAGTCAGTTTTTTGTCTCTTCCTAGGGGGCGCTAGCGCGCAATTTTCATTTTCGGGGTTTGGTTGCTCAATAAGTTGGTCTGCCGCTCCATACCGATGTGTGTGTCAAATTTGGTGAGTTTTGAAGCATGTTAAGGGGGTCAAATTAGGGTGCGAAGGTGCCAGCGCGCCTCTGTTTCCTCTTCCTAGGAGCAGTTTTTTCTGTGTTTTATTCAAAAATTGCAATAGAGCGCAATTTTGAGTTTTAAGGTTTGGTTTTTTCACTAGATCACAATTTCTGCCAGTCCTGATGTGTGTGCCAAGTTTGGTGAGTTTTGAAGCATTTTAAGGGGGTCAAATTAAAGCTCAAAGAGGCAAAAATAGCGTTTTTTGCGAAAATGTTGCTTTGAATGAGTTTTTGCAAAATTTCTGTTGATTTTGGGTATAGACCTTTTTAATTGGAAATGTAGGTCTTAGTCAGACCTACACAGAGGTTTTTGTTTGATGTCTCTACGACATTCCTAACGGAAGTTACAAGCAGTCTGTTTTTTGTCTCTTCCTAGGGGGCGCTAGCTTGCAATTTTAATGTTTGGGGTTTGGTTGCTTAATAAGTTGGTCTGCCGCTCCATACCAATGTGTGTGTCAATTTTGGTGAGTTTTGAAGCATGTTAAGGGGGTCAAATTAGGGTGCGAAGGTGCGAGCGCGCCTTGGGTTGCTGCCCCCGAGCCCCACGGCAGGAGAAGCCTTGCTGCCACTATTTAATGCATTGTGAAAGTAATGCAGTTGTTGTATTGAAGTGAAAATATCAAGCTCCCTGTAGATTTTTGCCAAAGTATGTTAATTATTCAAATGTAGGTCTAAGTCAGACCTACATAGTGGTTTTTGTTTCATGTCTCTACGACATTCCTAGTGGAAGTTACAAGCAGTTTTGTCTTTGTTTTCTTCCTAGGAGCAGTTTGTCTGTGTTGTATTCCTAGGGGGCGCTAGAGCACAATTTTGAGTTTTGGAGTTTGGTTTTTTTATCAGCTCGCAATTGTTGCCAGTCCTGATGTGTGTGCCAAGTTTGGTGAGTTTTGAAGAATTTTAAGGGGGTCAAATTACAGCTCAAAGAGGCAAAAATGACATTTTTTAGGAAACGTTGCGCAGGGGATCTTTGAAGGCGCGTAAAATCAAAACCTTAAAACTTATCAAAACTTTGATCTATACTTTTAATCAGAAGGGTTCAAACTCTCTCCTGTGTGAGTTTGAAGCCGAAACGACAAACGCACTGGGAGGAGTATCGATTTGAAAAAGGTGACGGGTTTTTACAAAACTTTTATTTTGAAGGGGTAATTGCCAACTTCCTGTTGATTTTTTCTGCTAGCTGTCAATTATTAAAATGTAGGTCTAAGTGAGACCTACATAGAAGTTTTTGTTTCATGTCTTTCCGACATTCCTACCGGAAGTTACAAGCAGTTTTGTCTGTGTTTTCTTCCTAGAAGCAGTTTTTTCCGTGTTTCATTCAAAAAATTTTGTGGAGCGCAATTTTGAGTTTTATACATTTTTTTTTTCATTAAATCACAATTTCTGCCTGTCCTGATGTGTCTGCCAAGTTTGGTGAGTTTTGAAGCATTTTAAGGGGGTCAAATTACAGCTCAAAGAGGCAAAAATAGCATTTTTTGCGAAAATTTTGCTTTGAAAGGGTTTTGCAAAATTTCTGTTGAATTTTGCCCTAGAAAGTACAATTATGAAATCTAGGTCTAAGTCAGTTCTACATAGAGGATTTTGTTTCATGTCTCTACGACATTCCTAGCGGAAGTTACAAGCAGTCAGTTTTTTTTTTTTCCTAGGGGGCGCTAGAGCGCATTTTTGATTTTTGGGGTTTGGTTGCTTAATATGTTGTGGTGTCACGGTAGACCGATGTGTGTGTCAACTTTGGTGAGTTTTGAAGCATGTTAAGAGGGTGAAATTGGGGCGCGACGGTGCGGAAGAAAGAAAGAAAGAAAGAAAGAAAGAAAGAATAAAACGCAGCAGATTCAATAGGGTCCTTGCATGGCAAAGGACATGGATGTCCTTTGCCATTGCAGGGCGGACCCTAATAATAATTAAAGCTGCAAGCAGCGTTGGTCGGGTCCGCCGTTGGCCGCCGCCGCCGCTGCCGTGTCCCGAGTCCCGATCTTAGTCAGACCTACATAGAAGTTTTTGTTTCATCACTCTACGACATTCCTAACAGAAGTTACAAGCAGTTTTGTCTGGAAAAAGGAGACGGCTTTTTACAAAACTTTTATTTTGAAGGGGTAATTGGCAACTTCCTGTTGATTTTAACTGAAAGATGCCAATTATCAAAATGTAGGTCTAAGTCAGACCTACACAGAGGTTTTTGTTTCATGTCTCTACGACATTCCTAACGGAAGTTACAAGCAGTCTGTTTTTTGTATCTTCCTAGGGGGCGCTAGCGCGCAATTTTCATTTTTGGGGTTTGGTTACCTAATATGTTGGTCTGCCGCTCCATACCGATGTGTGTGTCAAATTTGGTGAGTTTTGAAGCATGTTAAGGGGGTCAAATTAGGGTATTGTCTGTGTTGTATTCATAGGGGGCGCTAGAGCACAATTTTGAGTTTTGGGGTTTGGTTTTTTCACTAGATCGCAATTTTTGCCAGTCCTGATGTGTGTGCCAAGTTTGGTGAGTTTTGAAGCATTTTAAGGGGGTCAAATTACAGCTCAAAGAGGTAAAAATGATATTTTTTTGGAAAATTTGCGCAGGGGTTCTTTGAAGGCGCGTAAAATCAAAACCTTAAAACTTATCACAACTTTGATCTATACTTTTAATCAGAAGGGTCCAAACTCTCTCCTGTGCGAGTTTGAAGCCGAAACGACAAACGCGCTCAGAGGAGATAACTTTTGAAGAAAGGTGACGGGTTTTCACAAAACTTTTATTTTGAAGGGGTAATTGCCAACTTCCTGTTGATTTTTTCTGCTAGCTGTCAATTATTAAAATGTAGGTCTAAGTGAGACCTACATAGAAGTTTTTGTTTCATGTCTTTCCGGCATTCCTACCCGAAGTTACAAGCAGTTTTGTCTGTGTTTTCTTCCTGGAAGCAGTTTTTTCTGTGTTTTATTGAAAAATTGCGTTAAAGCGCAATTTTGAGTTTTTTTTTTTTTTTTTTTCATTAGATTGCAATTTCTGCCAGTCCTGATGTGTCTTCCAAGTTTGGTGAGTTTTGAAGCATGTTAAGGGGGTCAAATTACAGCTCAAAGGGGCAAAAATAGCATTTTTTAGCGAAAATTTTGCTTTGAATGGGTTTTTGCCAAATTTCTGTTGATTTTAGGTATAGGCATTTCTAATGGGGAATTTAGGTCTAAGTCAGACCTACATAGAGGTTTTTGTTCGATGTCTTTACGACATTCCTAACGGAAGTTACAAGCAGTCTGGTTTTTTTTTTTCGTAGGGGGCGCTAGCGCGCATTTTTCATTTTTGGGGTTTGGTTGCTTAATATGTGTTTTTGCCAAGCCTTACCGATGTGTGTGCCAAATTTGGTGAGTTTTGGAGCATGGTCAGTGGGTCAAATTAGGGTTCAAAGTTGCGGAAGAATAATAATAATAATAAGAAAACGTTACAGATTCAATAGGGTCCTTGCATGGCAAAGGACATGGATGTCCTTTGCCATTGCAGGGCGGACCCTAATAATAAAACGCAGCAGATTCAATAGGGTCCTTGCATGGCAAAGGACATGGATGTCCTTTGCCATTGCAGGGCGGACCCTAATTAAAGCTGCAAGCAGCGTTGGTCGGGTCCGCCGTTGGCCGCCGCCGCCGCCGCCGTGTCCCGAGTCCCGATCTTAGTCAGACCAACATAGAGGTCTTTGTTTCATGTCTCTACGACATTCCTAACAGAAGTTACAAGCAGTTTTGTCTGGAAAAAGGTGACGGCTTTTTACAAAACTTTTATTTTGAAGGGGTAATTGCCAACTTCCTGTTGATTTCAACTGAAAGATGCCAATCATCAAAATGTAGGTGTAAGTGAGACCTACATAGAGTTTTTTGTTTCATGTCTGTCCGACGTTCCTACCAGAAGTTACAAGCAGTTTTATCCGTTTCCTCTTCCTAGGAGCAGTTTTTCTGTGTTTTTTTCAAAAATTGCAATAGAGCGCAATTTTGAGTTTTAAGGTTTGGTTTTTTCACTAGATCGCAATTTCTGCCAGTCCTGATGTGTGTGCCAAGTTTGGTGAGTTTTGAAGCATTTTAAGGGGGTCAAATTGCAGCGCAAAGAGGCAAAAATAGCATTTTTTTGCGAAAATTTTGCTTTGAATGAGTTTTTGCAAGATTTCTGTTGATTTTGGGTATAGACATTTTTTATTGGAAATGTAGGTCTAAGTCAGACCTACACAGAGGTTTTTGTTTCATGTCTCTACGACATTCCTGACGGAAGTTACAAGCGATTTGTTTTTGTTTTTTGCTAGGGGGCGCTAGCGCGCAATTTTCATTTTTGGGGTTTGGTTGCTTAATATGTTGGGGAGGGACACCGTACCGACGTGTGTGTCAACTTTGGTGAGTTTTGAAGCATGTTAAGGGGGTCAAATTAGGGTATTGTTTGTGTTGTATTCCTAGGGGGCGCTAGAGCACAATTTTGAGTTTTTGGGTTTGGTTTTTTCATTAGCTCGCAATTGTTGCCAGTCCTGATGTGTGTGCCAAGTTTGGTGAGTTTTGAAGCATTTTAAGGGGGTCAAATTACAGCTCAAAGAGGTAAAAATGATATTTTTTTGGAAAATTTGCGCAGGGGTTCTTTGAAGGCGCGTAAAATCAAAACCTGAAAACTTATCACAACTTTGATCTATACTTTTAATCAGAAGGGTCCAAACTCTCTCCTGAGCGAGTTTGAAGCCGAAACGACAAACGCGCTCAGAGGAGATAACTTTTGAAGAAAGGTGACGGGTTTTCACAAAACTTTTATTTTGAAGGGGTAATTGACAACTTCCTGTTGATTTTTTCTGCTAGCTGTCAATTATTAAAATGTAGGTCTAAGTGAGACCTACATAGAAGTTTTTGTTTCATGTCTTTCCGGCATTCCTACCCGAAGTTACAAGCAGTTTTGTCTGTGTTTTCTTCCTGGAAGCAGTTTTTTCTGTGTTTTATTGAAAAATTGCGCTAAAGCGCAATTTTGAGTTTTTTTTTTTTTTTTTTTCATTAGATTGCAATTTCTGCCAGTCCTGATGTGTCTTCCAAGTTTGGTGAGTTTTGAAGCATGTTAAGGGGGTCAAATTACAGCTCAAAGGGGCAAAAATAGCATTTTTTTGCGAAAATTTTGCTTTGAATGGGTTTTTGCCAAATTTCTGTTGATTTTAGGTATAGGCATTTCTAATGGGGAATCTAGGTCTAAGTCAGACCTACATAGAGGTTTTTGTTCCATGTCTTTACGACATTCCTAACGGAAGTTACAAGCAGTCTTTTTTTTTTTTTTCGTAGGGGGCGCTAGCGCGCATTTTTCATATTTGGGGTTTGGTTGCTTAATATGTGTTTTTGCCAAGCCTTACCGATGTGTGTGCCAAATTTGGTGAGTTTTGGAGCATGGTCAGTGGGTCAAATTAGGGTTCAAAGTTGCGGAAGAATAATAATAATTAAAGCTGCAAGCAGCGTTGGTCGGGTCCGCCGTTGGCCGCCGCCGCCGCCGCCGCCGCCGTGTCCCGAGTCCCGATCTTAGTCAGACCAACATAGAGGTATTTGTTTCATGTCTCTACGACATTCCTAACAGAAGTTACAAGCAGTTTTGTCTGGAAAAAGGTGACGGCTTTTTACAAAACTTTTATTTTGAAGGGGTAATTGCCAACTTCCTGTTGATTTCAACTGAAATATATCAATCATCAAAATGTAGTTCTAAGTGAGACCTACATTGAGGTTTTTGTTTCATGTCTGTCTGACGTTCCTACCAGAAGTTACAAGCAGTTTGATCTGTTTCCTCTTCCTAGGAGCAGTTTTTTCTGTGTTTTATTCAAAAATTGCAATATAGTGCAATTTTGAGTTTTAAGGTTTGTTTTTTTCACTAGATCACAATTTCTGCCAGTCCTGATGTGTGTGCCAAGTTTGGTGAGTTTTGAAGCATTTTAAGGGGGTCAAATTACAGCTGAAAGAGCCAAAAATAGCATTTTTTACGAAAATTTTGCTTTGAATGAGTTTTTGCAAAATTTCTGTTGATTTTGGGTATAGACGTTTTTTATTGGAAATGTAGGTCTAAGTCAGACCTACACAGAAGTTTTTGTTTCATCTCTCTACGACATTCCTAACGGAAGTTACAAGCAGTCTGTTTTTTGTCTCTTCCTAGGGGGCGCTAGCGCGCAATTTTAATTTTTGGGGTTTGGTTACCTAATAAGTTGGTCTGCCCCTCCATACCAATGTGTGTGTCAAATTTGGTGAGTTTTGAAGCATGTTAAGGGGGTCAAATTATGGTATTGTCTGTGTTGTATTCCTAGGGGGCGCTAGAGCGCAATTTTGAGTTTTGGAGTTTGGTTTTTTCATCAGTTCGCAATTGTTGCCAGTCCTGATGTGTGTGCCAAGTTTGGTGAGTTTTGAAGCATTTTAAGGGGGTCAAATTACAGCTCAAAGAGGCGAAAATGAAATTTTTTGGGAAACTTTGCGCAGCGGATCTTTGAAGGCGCGTAAAATCAAAACCTTAAAACTTATCAAAACTTTGATCTATACTTTTAATCAGAAGGGTTCAAACTCTCTCCTGAGCGAGTTTGAAGCCGAAACGACAAACGCGCTCAGAGGAGATAACTTTTGAAGAAAGGTGACGGGTTTTCACAAAACTTTTATTTTGAAGGGGTAATTGCCAACTTCCTGTTCATTATTTCTGCTAGCTGTCAATTACTAAAATGTAGGTTTAAGTGAGACCTACATAGAAGTTTTTGTTTCATGTCTTTCCGGCATTCTAACCCGAAGTTACAAGCAGTTTTGTCTGTGGTTTCTTCCTGGAAGCAGTTTTTTCTGTGTTTTATTGAAAAATTGAGCTAGAGCCCAATTTTGAGATTTTTTTTTTTTTTTTTTCATTAGATCACAATTTCTGCCAGTCCTGATGTGTGTTCCAAGTTTAGTGAGTTTTGAAGCATGTTAAGGGGGTCAAATTGCAGCTCTAAGAGGCAAAAATAGCGTTTTTTGGCGAAAATTTTGCTTTGAAAGGGTTTTGCAAAATTTCTGTTGATTTTAGGTATAGGAGTTTCTGATGGGGAATTTAGGTCTAGGTCAGTTCTACATAGAGGATTTTGTTTCATGTCTCTACGACATTCCTACCGGAAGTTACAAGCAGTCTGGGTTTTTTTTTTCGTAGGGGGCGCTAGCGCGCATTTTTCATTTTTGGGGTTTGGTTGCTTAATATGTGTTTTTGCCAAGCCTTACCGATGTGTGTGCCAAATTTGGTGAGTTTTGGAGCATGGTCAGTGGGTCAAATTAGGGTTCAAAGTTGCGGAAGAATAATAATAATAATAAGAAAACGTTACAGATTCAATAGGGTCCTTGCATGGCAAAGGACATGGATGTCCTTTGCCATTGCAGGGCGGACCCTAATAATAATAAGAAAAACGTTACAGATTCAATAGGGTCCTTGCATGGCAAAGGACATGGATGTCCTTTGCCATTGCAGGGCGGACCCTAATAATAATAATAATAAACGCAGCAGATTCAATAGGGTCCTTGCATGGCAAAGGACATGGATGTCCTTTGCCATTGCAGGGCGGACCCTAATAATAATAAAACGCTACAGATTCAATAGGGTCCTTGCCTTAGCAAAGGACATGGATGTCCTTTGCTGGCAGGGCGGACCCTAATAATAATAAGAAACGTTACAGATTCAATAGGGTCCTTGCATGGCAAAGGACATGGATGTCCTTTGCCATTGCAGGGCGGACCCTAATTAAAGCTGCAAGCAGCGTTGGTCGGGTCCGCCGTTGGCCGCCGCCGCCGCCGCCGTGTCCCGAGTCCCGATCTTAGTCAGACCAACATAGAGGTCTTTGTTTCATGTCTCTACGACATTCCTAACAGAAGTTACAAGCAGTTTTGTCTGGAAAAAGGTGACGGCTTTTTACAAAACTTTTATTTTGAAGGGGTAATTGCCAACTTCCTGTTGATTTTAACTGACAGATGCCACCTATCAAAATGTATGTCTAAGTGAGACCTACACAGAGGTTTTTGTTTCATGTCAGTCCGACGTTCCTACCAGAAGTTACAAGCAGTTTTATCCGTTTCCTCTTCCTAGGAGCAGTTTTTCTGTGTTTTTTTCAAAAATTGCAATAGAGCGCAATTTTGAGTTTTAAGGTTTGGTTTTTTCACTAGATCGCAATTTCTGCCAGTCCTGATGTGTGTGCCAAGTTTGGTGAGTTTTGAAGCATTTTAAGGGGGTCACATTAAAGCTCAAAGAGGCAAAAATAGCGTTTTTTGCGAAAATGTTGCTTAGAATGAGTTTTTGCTAAATTTCTGTTGATTTTGGGTATAGACCTTTTTAATTGGAAATGTAGGTCTTAGTCAGACCTACACAGAGGTTTTTGTTTCATGTCTCTACGACATTCCTAACGGAAGTTACAAGCAGTCTGTTTTTTGTCTCTTCCTATGGGGCGCTAGCTTGCAATTTTAATTTTTGGGGTTTGGTTGCTTAATAAGTTGGTCTGCCGCTCCATACCGATGTGTGTGTCAAATTTGGTGAGTTTTGAAGCATGTTAAGGGGGTCAAATTAGGGTGCGAAGGTGCGAGCGCGCCTTGGGTTGCTGTCCCCGAGCCCCACGGCAGGAGAAGCCTTGCTGCCACTATTTAATGCATTGTGAAAGTAATGCAGTTGTTGTATTGAAGTGAAAATATCAAGCTTCCTGTTGATTTTTGCCAAAGTATGTTAATTATTCAAATGTAGGTCTAGGTCAGACCTACATAGTGGTTTTTGTTTCATGTCTCTACGACATTCCTACCGGAAGTTACAAGCAGTTTTGTCTTTGTTTTCTTCCTAGGAGTAGTTTGTCTGTGTTGTATTCCTAGGGGGCGCTAGAGCACAATTTTGAGTTTTGGGGTTTGGTTTTTTCACTAGGTCGCAATTGTTGCCAGTCCTGATGTGTGTGCCAAGTTTGGTGAGTTTTGAAGCATTTTAAGGGGGTCAAATTACAGCTCAAAGAGGCAAAAATGACATTTTTTAGGAAAATTTAAGCAGGGGTTCTTTGAAAGCGCGTAAAATCAAAACCGGACAACTTATCAAAATTTTGTCCGACCACTTTTTTTAAAAGGGTTCAATCTCTCTCCTGTGCGAGTTTGAAGCCGAAACGACAAACGCACTGGGAGGAGTTTTGATTTGAAAAAGGTGACGGGTTTTCACGAAAACTTTTATTTTGAAGGGGTAATTGCCAACTTCCTGTTGATTTTTTCTGCTAGCTGTCAATTATTAAAATGTAGGTCTAAGTAAGACCTACATAGAAGTTTTTGTTTCATGTCTTTCCGACATTCCTACCGGAAGTTACAAGCAGTTTTGTCTGTGTTTTCTTCCTAGAAGCAGTTTTTTCTGTGTTTCATTCCAAAAATTCTGTAGAGCGCAATTTTGAGTTTTAGAAATTTTTTTTTTCATTAGATTGCAATTTCTGCCAGTCCTGATGTGTCTGCCAAGTTTGGTGAGTTTTGAAGCATTTTAAGGGGGTCAAATTACAGCTCAAAGAGGCAAAATTAGCATTTTAGGCGAAAATTTTGCTTTGAAAGGGTTTTGCAAAATTTCTGTTGATTTTAGGTATAGGAGTTTCTGATGGGGAATTTAGGTCTAGGTCAGTTCTACATAGAGGATTTTGTTTCATGTCTCTACGACATTCCTACCGGAAGTTACAAGCAATCCATTTTTTGTCTTTTCCTAGGGGGCGCTAGAGCGCAATTTTGATTTTTCTGGTTCGGCTCCCTAATATGTTGGGAAGAAACTCCTCACCGACGCGTGTGTCAAATTTGGTGTGCTTTGAGGCATGGTCAGTGGGTCAAAATACAGCGCATATGCGAGTATCGGTGCGGAAGAAAGAAAGAATAATAATTAAAGCTGCAAGCAGCGTTGGTCGGGTCCGCCGTTGGCCGCCGCCGCCGCCGCCGTGTCCCGAGTCCCGATCTTAGTCAGACCAACATAGAGGTCTTTGTTTCATGTCTTTACGACATTCCTAACAGAAGTTACAAGCAGTTTTGTCTGGAAAAAGGTGACGGCTTTTTACAAAACTTTTATTTTGAAGGGGTAGTTGCCAACTTCCTGTTGATTTTAACTGAAAGATGCCACCTATCAAAATGTAGGTCTAAGTGAGACCTACACAGAGGTTTTTGTTTCATGTCTGTCCGACGTTCCTACCAGAAGTTACAAGCAGTTTTATCCGTTTCCTCTTCCTAGGAGCAGTTTTTCTGTGTTTTTTTCAAAAATTGCAATAGAGCGCAATTTTGAGTTTTAAGGTTTGGTTTTTTAACTAGATCGCAATTTCTGCCAGTCCTGATGTGTGTGCCAAGTTTGGTGAGTTTTGAAGCATTTTAAGGGGGTCAAATTGCAGCTCAAAGAGGCAAAAATAGCATTTTTTTGCGAAAATTTTGCTTTGAATGAGTTTTTGCAAGATTTCTGTTGATTTTGGGTATAGACATTTTTTATTGGAAATGTAGGTCTAAGTCAGACCTACACAGAGGTTTTTGTTTCATATCTCTACGACATTCCTGACGGAAGTTACAAGCGATTTGTTTTTGTTTTTTGCTAGGGGGCGCTAGCGCGCAATTTTCATTTTTGGGGTTTGGTTGCTTAATATGTTGGGGAGGGACACCGTACCGACGTGTGTGTCAACTTTGGTGAGTTTTGAAGCATGTTAAGGGGGTCAAATTAGGGTATTGTTTGTGTTGTATTCCTAGGGGGCGCTAGAGCACAATTTTGAGTTTTTGGGTTTGGTTTTTTCATTAACTCGCAATTGTTGCCAGTCCTGATGTGTGTGCCAAGTTTGGTGAGTTTTGAAGCATTTTAAGGGGGGCAAATTACAGCTCAAAGAGGTAAAAATTATCTTTTTTAGGAAAATTTGCGCAGGGGATCTTTGAAGGCGCGTAAAATCAAACCCTTAAAACTTATCACAACTTTGTCCGACCACTTTTTTTAAAAGGGTTCAATCTCTCTCCTGTGCGAGTTTGAAGCCGAAACGACAAACGCACTGGGAGGAGTTTCGATTTGAAAAAGGTTACGGGTTTTCACGAAAACTTTTATTTTGAAGGGGTAATTGCCAACTTCCTGTTGATTTTTTCTGCTAGCTGTCAATTATTAAAATGTAGGTCTAAGTAAGACCTACATAGAAGTTTTTGTTTCATGTCTTTCCGACATTCCTACCGGAAGTTACAAGCAGTTTTGTCTATGTTTTCTTCCTGGAAGCAGTTTTTTCTGTGTTTTATTCAAAAATTGCGCTACAGCGCAATTTTGAGTATTTTTATTTTTTTTTTTCATTAGATCGCAATTTCTGCCAGTCCTGATGTGTGTGCCAAGTTTGGTGAGTTTTGAAGCATTTTAAGGGGGGCAAATTACAGCTCAAAGAGGCAAAAATTGCATTTTTTGTGAAAATTTGGCTTTGAATGGGTTTTTGAAAATTTTTTGTTGATTTTGGCCCCAGAAGATACAATTATGGAATTTAGGTCTAAGTCAGACCTACATAGAGGTTTTTGTTTCATGTCTCTACGACATTCCTACCGGAAGTTACAAGCAGTCTGTTTTTTTTTTTTCCTAGGGGGCGCTAGAGCGCAATTTTCATTTTTGGGGTTTGGTTGCTTAATATGTTGTGGTGTCACGGTAGACCGACGCGTGTGTCAACTTTGGTGAGTTTTGAAGCATGTTAAGGGGGTGATGTTGGGGCGCGACGGTGCGGAATAAAGAAAGAAAGAAAGAAAGAATAATAATTAAAGCTGCAAGCAGCGTTGGTCGGGTCCGCCGTTGGCCGCCGCCGCCGCCGTGTCCCGAGTCCCGATCTTAGTCAGACCTACATAGAAGTTTTTGTTTCATCACTCTACGACATTCCTAACAGAAGTTACAAGCAGTTTTGTCTGGAAAAAGGTGACGGCTTTTTACAAAACTTTTATTTTGAAGGGGTAATTGGCAACTTCCTGTTGATTTTAACTGAAAGATGCCAATTATCAAAATGTAGGTCTAAGTCAGACCTACACAGAGGTTTTTGTTTCATCTCTCTACGACATTCCTAACGGAAGTTACAAGCAGTCTGTTTTTTGTATCTTCCTAGGGGGCGCTAGCGCGCAATTTTCATTTTTGGGGTTTGGTTACCTAATATGTTGGTCTGCCGCTCCATACCGATGTGTGTGTCAACTTTGGTGAGTTTTGAAGCATGTTAAGGGGGTCAAATTAGGGTATTGTCTGTGTTGTATTCCTAGGGGGCGCTAGAGCACAAATTTGAGTTTTGGGGTTTGGTTTTTTCATCAGCTCGCAATTGTTGCCAGTCCTGATGTGTGTGCCAAGTTTGGTGAGTTTTGAAGCATTTTAAGGGGGTCAGATTACAGCTCAAAGAGGTAAAAATGATATGTGTTTGGAAAATTTGCGCAGGGGTTCTTTGAAGGTGCGTAAAATCCAAACCTTAGAACTTATCACAAATTTGTCCGACCACTTTTTTTAAAAGGGTTCAATCTCTCTCCTGTGCGAGTTTGAAGCCGAAACGACAAACGCACTGGGAGGAGTTTCGATTTGAAAAAGGTGACAGGTTTTTACAAAACTTTTATTTTGAAGGGGTAATTGCCAACTTCCTGTTGATTATTTCTGCTAGCTGTCAATTACTAAAATGTAGGTCTTAATGAGACCTACATAGAAGTTTTTGTTTCATGTCTTTCCGGCATTCCTACCCGAAGTTACAAGCAGTTTTGTCTGTGGTTTCTTCCTGGAAGCAGTTTTTTCTGTGTTTTATTGAAAAATTGCGCTAGAGCGCAATTTTGAGATTTTTTTTTTTTTTTTTTCATTAGATCACAATTTCTGCCAGTCCTGATGTGTGTGCCAAGTTTGGTGAGTTTTGAAGCATTTTAAGGGGGTCAAATTGCTGCTCAAAGAGGCAAAAATAGCGTTTTTTGGCGAAAATTTTGCTTTGAAAGGGTTTTGCAAAATTTCTGTTGATTTTAGGTATAGGAGTTTCTGATGGGGAATTTAGGTCTAGGTCAGTTCTACATAGAGGATTTTGTTTCATGTCTCTACGACATTCCTACCGGAAGTTACAAGCAGTCTGTTTTTTTTTTTTCGTAGGGGGCGCTAGCGCGCATTTTTCATTTTTGGGGTTTGGTTGCTTAATATGTTGTGGTGTCACGGTAGACCGACGCGTGTGTCAACTTTGGTGAGTTTTGGAATATGTTAAAGGGGTGATATTGGGGCGCGACGGTGCGGAAGAATAATAATAAAGAATAATAATAAAACGCTACAGATTCAATAGGGTCCTTGCCTTAGCAAAGGACATGGATGTCCTTTGCTGGCAGGGCGGACCCTAATTAAAGCTGCAAGCAGCGTTGGTCGGGTCCGCCGTTGGCCGCCGCCGCCGTGTCCCGAGTCCCGATCTTAGTCAGACCAACATAGAGGTCTTTGTTTCATGTCTCTACGACATTCCTAACAGAAGTTACAGGCAGTTTTTTCTGGAAAAAGGTGACGGCTTTTTACAAAACTTTTATTTTGAAGGGGTAATTGCCAACTTCCTGTTGATTTCAACTGAAAGATGCCAATCATCAAAATGTAGGTCTAAGTGAGACCTACATTGAGGTTTTTGTTTCATGTCTGTCTGACATTCCTACCAGAAGTTACAAGCAGTTTGATCTGTTTCCTCTTCCTACGAGCAGTTTTTTCTGTGTTTTATTCAAAAATTGCAATAGAGTGCAATTTTGAGTTTTAAGGTTTGTTTTTTTCACTAGATCACAATTTCTGCCAGTCCTGATGTGTGTGCCAAGTTTGGTGAGTTTTGAAGCATTTTAAGGGGGTAAAATTACAGCTGAAAGAGCCAAAAATAGCATTTTTTACGAAAATTTTGCTTTGAATGAGTTTTTGCAAAATTTCTGTTGATTTTGGGTATAGACGTTTTTTATTAGAAATGTAGGTCTAAGTCAGACCTACACAGAGGTTTTTGTTTCATCTCTGTACGACATTCCTAACGGAAGTTACAAGCAGTCTGTTTTTTGTCTCTTCCTAGGGGGCGCTAGCGCGCAATTTTCATTTTTGGGGTTTAGTTACCTAATAAGTTGGTCTGCCGCTCCATACCAATGTGTGTGTCAAATTTGGTGAGTTTTGAAGCATGTTAAGGGGGTCAAATTAGGGTATTGTCTGTGTTGTATTCCTAGGGGGCGCTAGAGCACAAATTTGAGTTTTGGGGTTTGGTTTTTTCATTAGCTCGCAATTGTTGCCAGTCCTGATGTGTGTGCCAAGTTTGGTGAGTTTTGAAGCATTTTAAGGGGGTCAAATTACAGCTCAAAGAGGTAAAAATGATATTTTTTTGGAAAATTTGCGCAGGGGTTCTTTGAAGGCGCGTAAAATCAAAACCTTAGAACTTATCACAACTTTGTCCGACCACTTTTTTTAAAAGGGTTCAATCTCTCTCCTGTGCGAGTTTGGAGCCGAAACGACAAACGCACTGGGAGGAGTTTTGATTTGAAAAAGGTGACGGGTTTTTACAAAACTTTTATTTTGAAGGGGTAATTGCCAACTTCCTGTTGATTATTTCTGCTAGCTGTCAATTACTAAAATGTAGGTCTTAATGAGACCTACATAGAAGTTTTTGTTTCATGTCTTTCCGGCATTCCTACCCGAAGTTACAAGCAGTTTTGTCTGTGGTTTCTTCCTGGAAGCAGTTTTTTCTGTGTTTTATTGAAAAATTGCGCTAGAGCACAATTTTGAGATTTTTTTTTTTTTTTTTTCATTAGATCACAATTTCTGCCAGTCCTGATGTGTGTGCCAAGTTTGGTGAGTTTTGAAGCATTTTAAGGGGGTCAAATTGCAGCTCAAAGAGGCAAAAATAGCGTTTTTTGGCGAAAATTTTGCTTTGAAAGGGTTTTGCAAAATTTCTGTTGATTTTAGGTATAGGAGTTTCTGATGGGGAATTTAGGTCTAGGTCAGTTCTACATAGAGGATTTTGTTTCATGTCTCTACGACATTCCTACCGGAAGTTACAAGCAGTCTGTTTTTTTTTTTTCGTAGGGGGCGCTAGCGCGCATTTTTCATTTTTGGGGTTTGGTTGCTTAATATGTTGTGGTGTCACGGTAGACCGACGCGTGTGTCAACTTTGGTGAGTTTTGGAATATGTTAAAGGGGTGATATTGGGGCGCGACGGTGCGGAAGAATAATAATTAAAGCTGCAAGCAGCGTTGGTCGGGTCCGCCGTTGGCCGCCGCCGCCGCCGCCGTGCCCCGAGTCCCGATCTTAGTCAGACCTACATAGAGGTCTTTGTTTCATGTCTCTACGACATTCCTAACAGAAGTTACAAGCAGTTTTTTCTGGAAAAAGCTGACGGCTTTTTACAAAACTTTTATTTTGAAGGGGTAATTGCCAACTTCCTGTTGATTTCAACTGAAAGATGCCAATCATCAAAATGTAGGTCTAAGTGAGACCTACATTGAGGTTTTTGTTTCATGTCTGTCCGACGTTCCTACCAGAAGTTACAAGCAGTTTTATCCGTTTCCTCTTCCTAGGAGCAGTTTTTCTGTGTTTTTTTCAAAAATTGCAATAGAGCGCAATTTTGAGTTTTAAGGTTTGGTTTTTTCACTAGATCACAATTTCTGCCAGTCCTGATGTGTGTGCCAAGTTTGGTGAGTTTTGAAGCATTTTAAGGGGGTCAAATTGCAGCTCAAAGAGGCAAAAATAGCATTTTTTTGCGAAAACTTTGCTTTGAATGAGTTTTTGCAAGATTTCTGTTGATTTTGGGTATAGACATTTTTTATTGGAAATGTAGGTCTTAGTCAGACCTACACAGAGGTTTTTGTTTCATGTCTCTACGACATTCCTGACGGAAGTTACAAGCGGTTTGTTTTTGTTTTTTGCTAGGGGGCGCTAGCGCGCAATTTTAATTTTTGGGGTTTGGTTGCTTAATATGTTGGGGAGGGACACCGTACCGACGTGTGTGTCAACTTTGGTGAGTTTTGAAGCATGTTAAGGGGGTCAAATTAGGGTATTGTCTGTGTTGTATTCCTAGGGGGCGCTAGAGCACAATTTTGAGTTTTGGGGTTTGTTTTTTTCACTAGATCGCAATTTTTGCCAGTCCTGATGTGTGTGCCAAGTTTGGTGAGTTTTGAAGCATTTTAAGGGGGTCAAATTACAGCTCAAAGAGGTAAAAATGATATTTTTTGGGAAAATTTGCGCAGGGGTTCTTTGAAGGCGCGTAAAATCAAAACCTTAGAACTTATCACAACTTTGTCCGACCACTTTTTTTAAAAGGGTTCAATCTCTCTCCTGTGCGAGTTTGAAGCCGAAACGACAAACGCACTGGGAGGAGTTTCGATTTGAAAAAGGTGACGGGTTTTTACAAAACTTTTATTTTGAAGGGGTAATTGCCAACTTCCTGTTGATTATTTCTGCTAGCTGTCAATTACTAAAATGTAGGTCTTAATGAGACCTACATAGAAGTTTTTGTTTCATGTCTTTCCGGCATTCCTACCCGAAGTTACAAGCAGTTTTGTCTGTGGTTTCTTCCTGGAAGCAGTTTTTTCTGTGTTTTATTGAAAAATTGCGCTAGAGCACAATTTTGAGATTTTTTTTTTTTTTTTTTCATTAGATCACAATTTCTGCCAGTCCTGATGTGTGTTCCAAGTTTGGTGAGTTTTGAAGCATTTTAAGGGGGTCAAATTGCAGCTCAAAGAGGCAAAAATAGCGTTTTTTGGCGAAAATTTTGCTTTGAAAGGGTTTTGCAAAATTTCTGTTGATTTTAGGTATAGGAGTTTCTGATGGGGAATTTAGGTCTAGGTTAGTTCTACATAGAGGATTTTGTTTCATGTCTCTACGACATTCCTACCGGAAGTTACAAGCATTTTTTTTTTTTTTTTTCGTAGGGGGCGCTAGCGCGCATTTTTCATTTTTGGGGTTTGGTTGCTTAATATGTGTTTTTGCCAAGCCTTACCGATGTATGTGCCAAATTTGGTGAGTTTTGAAGCATGGTCAGTGGGTCAAATTAGGGTTCGAAGCTGCGGAATAATAATAATAATAATAAAACGCTACAGATACAATAGGGTCCTTGCCATGGCAAAGGACATGGAGTCCTTTGCTGGCAGGGCGGACCCTAATTAAAGCTGCAAGCAGCGTTGGTCGGGTCCGCCGTTGGCCGCCGCCGCCGTGTCCCGAGTCCCGATCTTAGTCAGACCAACATAGAGGTCTTTGTTTCATGTCTCTACGACATTCCTAACAGAAGTTACAAGCAGTTTTGTCTGGAAAAAGGTGACGGCTTTTTACAAAATTTTTATTTTGAAGGGGTAATTGCCAACTTCCTGTTGATTTTAACTGAAAGATGCCACCTATTAAAATGTAGGTCTAAGTGAGACATACATAGAGGTTTTTGTTTCATGTCAGTCCGACATTCCTACCAGAAGTTACAAGCAGTTTTATCCGTTTCCTCTTCCTAGGAGCAGTTTTTCTGTGTTTTTTTCAAAAATTGCAATAGAGCGCAATTTTGAGTTTTAAGGTTTGGTTTTTTCACTAGATCGCAATTTCTGCCAGTCCTGATGTGTGTGCCAAGTTTGGTGAGTTTTGAAGCATTTTAAGGGGGTCAAATTGCAGCTCAAAGAGGCAAAAATAGCATTTTTTTGCGAAAATTTTGCTTTGAATGAGTATTTGCAAGATTTCTGTTGATTTTGGGTATAGACATTTTTTATTGGAAATGTAGGTCTTAGTCAGACCTACACAGAGGTTTTTGTTTCATGTCTCTACGACATTCCTGACGGAAGTTACAAGCGGTTTGTTTTTGTTTTTTGCTAGGGGGCGCTAGCGCGCAATTTTAATTTTAGGGGTTTGGTTGCTTAATATGTTGGGGAGGGACACCGTACCGACGTGTGTGTCAACTTTGGTGAGTTTTGAAGCATGTTAAGGGGGTCAAATTAGGGTATTGTCTGTGTTGTATTCCTAGGGGGCGCTAGAGCACAATTTTGAGTTTTGGGGTTTGGTTTTTTCACTAGATCGCAATTTTTGCCAGTCCTGATGTGTGTGCCAAGTTTGGTGAGTTTTGAAGCATTTTAAGGGGGTCAAATTACAGCTCAAAGAGGTAAAAATGATATTTTTTTGGAAAATTTGCGCAGGGGTTCTTTGAAGGCGCGTAAAATCAAAACCTTAGAACTTATCACAACTTTGTCCGACCACTTTTTTTAAAAGGGTTCAATCTCTCTCCTGTGCGAGTTTGAAGCCGAAACGACAAACGCACTGGGAGGAGTTTCGATTTGAAAAAGGTGACGGGTTTTTACAAAACTTTTATTTTGAAGGGGTAATTGCCAACTTCCTGTTGATTATTTCTGCTAGCTGTCAATTACTAAAATGTAGGTCTTAATGAGACCTACATAGAAGTTTTTGTTTCATGTCTTTCCGGCATTCCTACCCGAAGTTACAAGCAGTTTTGTCTGTGGTTTCTTCCTGGAAGCAGTTTTTTCTGTGTTTTATTGAAAAATTGCGCTAGAGCACAATTTTGAGATTTTTTTTTTTTTTTTTTCATTAGATCACAATTTCTGCCAGTCCTGATGTGTGTTCCAAGTTTGGTGAGTTTTGAAGCATTTTAAGGCGGTCAAATTGCAGCTCAAAGAGGCAAAAATAGCGTTTTTTGGCGAAAATTTTGCTTTGAAAGGGTTTTGCAAAATTTCTGTTGATTTTAGGTATAGGAGTTTCTGATGGGGAATTTAGGTCTAGGTCAGTTCTACATAGAGGATTTTGTTTCATGTCTCTACGACATTCCTACCGGAAGTTACAAGCATTTTTTTTTTTTTTTTTCGTAGGGGGCGCTAGCGCGCATTTTTCATTTTTGGGGTTTGGTTGCTTAATATGTGTTTTTGCCAAGCCTTACCGATGTGTGTGCCAAATTTGGTGAGTTTTGAAGCATGGTCAGTGGGTCAAATTAGAGTTCGAAGCTGCGGAAGAATAATAATAATAATAATAATTAAAGCTGCAAGCAGCGTTGGTCGGGTCCGCCGTTGGCCGCCGCCGCCGCCGCCGTGTCCCGAGTCCCGATCTTAGCCAGACCAACATAGAGGTCTTTGTTTCATGTCTCTACGACATTCCTAACAGAAGTTACAAGCAGTTTTGTCTGGAAAAAGGTGACAGCTTTTTACAAAACTTTTATTTTGAAGGGGTAATTGGCAACTTCCTGTTGATTTCAACTGAAAGATGCCAATTATCAAAATGTAGGTCTAAGTGAGACCTACATTGAGGTTTTTGTTTCATGTCTGTCCGACATTCCTACCAGAAGTTACAAGCAGTTTGATCTGTTTCCTCTTCCTAGGAGCAGTTTTTTGTGTGTTTTATTCAAAAATTGCAATAGAGTGCAATTTTGAGTTTTAAGGTTTGTTTTTTTCACTACATCGAAATTTTTGCCAGTCCTGATGTGTGTGCCAAGTTTGGTGAGTTTTGAAGCATTTTAAGGGGGTCAAATTTCAGTTGAAAGAGGCAAAAATTGACTTTTTTGTGAAAATTTTGTTTTGAAGGGGTTTTTGCCAACTTCCTGTTGATTTTTGCTATAGAAGTGTTTTGTTGGAAATGTAGGTCTAAGTCAGACCTACATAGAGGTTTTTGTTTCATGTCTCTACGACATTCCCAACGGAAGTTACAAGCAGTCTGTTTTTTGTCTCTTCCTAGGGGGCGCTAGCGCGCAATTTTAATTTTTGGGGTTTGGTTACCTAATAAGTTGGTCTGCCGCTCCATACCGATGTGTGTGTCAAATTAGGTGAGTTTTGAAGCATGTTAAGGGGGTCAAATTAGGGTATTGTCTGTGTTGTATTCATAGGGGGCGCTAGAGCACAATTTTGAGTTTTGGGGTTTGGTTTTTTCATTAACTCGCAATTGTTGCCAGTCCTGATGTGTGTGCCAAGTTTGGTGAGTTTTGAAGCATTTTAAGGGGGTCAAATTACAGCTCAAAGAGGTAAAAATGATATTTTTTTGGAAAATTTGCGCAGGGGTTCTTTGAAGGCGCGTAAAATCAAAACCTGAAAACTTATCACAACTTTGATCTATACTTTTAATCAGAAGGGTCCAAACTCTCTCCTGAGCGAGTTTGAAGCCGAAACGACAAACGCGCTCAGAGGAGATAACTTTTGAAGAAAGGTGACGGGTTTTCACAAAACTTTTATTTTGAAGGGGTAATTGCCAACTTCCTGTTGATTTTTTCTGCTAGCTGTCAATTATTAAAATGTAGGTCTAAGTGAGACCTACATAGAAGTTTTTGTTTCATGTCTTTCCGGCATTCCTACCCAAAGTTACAAGCAGTTTTGTCTGTGTTTTCTTCCTGGAAGCAGTTTTTTCTGTGTTTTATTGAAAAATTGCGCTAAAGCGCAATTTTGAGTTTTTTTTTTTTTTTTTCTCATTAGATTGCAATTTCTGCCAGTCCTGATGTGTCTTCCAAGTTTGGTGAGTTTTGAAGCATGTTAAGGGGGTCAAATTACAGCTCAAAGGGGCAAAAATAGCATTTTTTAGCGAAAATTTTGCTTTGAATGGGTTTTTGCCAAATTTCTGTTGATTTTAGGTATAGGCATTTCTAATGGGGAATCTAGGTCTAAGTCAGACCTACATAGAGGTTTTTGTTCGATGTCTTTACGACATTCCTAACGGAAGTTACAAGCAGTCTGTTTTTTTTTTTTCGTAGGGGGCGCTAGCGCGCATTTTTCATTTTTGGGGTTTGGTTGCTTAATATGTGTTTTTGCCAAGCCTTACCGATGTGTGTTTAAAATTTGGTGAGTTTTGGAGCATGGTCAGTGGGTCAAATTAGGGTTCAAAGTTGCGGAAGAATAATAATAATTAAAGCTGCAAGCAGCGTTGGTCGGGTCCGCCGTTGGCCGCCGCCGCCGCCGCCGTGTCCCGAGTCCCGATCTTAGTCAGACCAACATAGAGGTCTTTGTTTCATGTCTCTACGACATTCCTAACAGAAGTTACAAGCAGTTTTGTCTGGAAAAAGGTGACGGCTTTTTACAAAACTTTTATTTTGAAGGGGTAATTGCCAACTTCCTGTTGATTTTAACTGAAAGATGCCACCTATCAAAATGTAGGTCTACAGACCTACACAGAAGTTTTTGTTTCATGTCTCTACGACATTCCTAACGGAAGTTACAAGCAGTCTGTTTTTTGTCTCTTCCTAGGGGGCGCTAGCGCGCAATTTTCATTTTTGGAGTTTGGTTGCTTAATAAGTTGGTCTGCCGCTCCATACCGATGTGTGTGTCAATTTTGGTGAGTTTTGAAGCAAGTTAAGGGGGTCAAATTAGGGTGCGAAGGTGCGAGCGCGCCTTGGGTTGCTGTCCCCGAGCCCCAGGGCTTAAGACGCCTTCGTCCCACTATTTAATGCATTGTGAAAGTAATGCAGTTGTTGTATTGAAGTGAAAATATCAAGCTCCCTGTTGATTTTTGCCAAAGTATGTTAATTATTCAAATGTAGGTCTAAGTCAGACCTACATAGTGGTTTTTGTTTCATGTCTCTACGACATTCCTACCGGAAGTTACAAGCAGTTTTGTCTTTGTTTTCTTCCTAGGAGCAGTTTGTCTGTGTTGTATTCCTAGGGGGCGCTAGAGCACAATTTTGAGTTTTGGAGTTTGGTTTTTTCATCAGCTCGCAATGGTTGCCAGTCCTGATGTGTGTGCCAAGTTTGGTGAGTTTTGAAGCATTTTAAGGGGGTCAAATTACAGCTCAAATAGGCAAAAATGAAATTTTTTAGGAAACTTTGCGCAGGGCGTCTTTGAAGGCGCGAAAAATCAAAACCTTAAAACTTATCACAACTTTGATCTATACTTTTAATCAGAAGGGTCCAAACTCTCTCCTGAGCGAGTTTGAAGCCGAAACGACAAACGCGCTCAGAGGAGATAACTTTTGAAGAAAGGTGACGGGTTTTCACAAAACTTTGATTTTGAAGGGGTAATTGCCAACTTCCTGTTGATTATTTCTGCTAGCTGTCAATTACTAAAATGTAGGTCTAAGTGAGACCTACATAGAAGTTTTTGTTTCATGTCTTTCCGGCATTCCTACCCGAAGTTACAAGCAGTTTTGTCTGTGGTTTCTTCCTGGAAGCAGTTTTTTCTGTGTTTTATTGAAAAATTGCGCTAGAGCACAATTTTGAGATTTTTTTTTTTTTTTTTTCATTAGATCACAATTTCTGCCAGTCCTGATGTGTGTGCCAAGTTTGGTGAGTTTTGAAGCATTTTAAGGGGGTCAAATTGCAGCTCAAAGAGGCAAAAATAGCGTTTTTTGGCGAAAATTTTGCTTTGAAAGGGTTTTGCAAAATTTCTGTTGATTTTAGGTATAGGAGTTTCTGATGGGGAATTTAGGTCTAGGTCAGTTCTACATAGAGGATTTTGTTTCATGTCTCTACGACATTCCTACCGGAAGTTACAAGCAGTCTGTTTTTTTTTTTTCGTAGGGGGCGCTAGCGCGCATTTTTCATTTTTGGGGTTTGGTTGCTTAATACGTGTTTTTGGCAAGCCTTACCGATGTGTGTGCCAAATTTGGTGAGTTTTGGAGCATGGTCAGTGGGTCAAATTAGGGTTCGAAGTTGCGGAAAAATAATAATAATTAAAGCTGCAAGCAGCGTTGGTCGGGTCCGCCGTTGGCCGCCGCCGCCGTGTCCCGGGTCCCGATCTTAGTCTAACCAACATAGAGGTTTTTATTTCATGTCTCTACGACATTTCTAACAGAAGTTACATGCAGTTTTGTCTGGGTTTTTTCCTAGGGGGCGCTAAGCGCAATTTAGATTTTTGGGGTTTGGTTTTTTATTAGATGGCAGTTTTTGCCAGTCCTGATATGTGTGTAAAATTTGGTGAGTTTTGAAGCATGTTAAGGGGGTGAAATTACAGATCGGCGATTCTGGATGTTGTTGATAAATGGCTTTCGGTCTGCATAACAGAGCTTTAACTTGCACTTTGAAGCATTTTAAGTGGGTCAAATTACAGCTCAAAGAGGCAAAAACGTCATTTTTTAGGAAAATTTGCGCAGGGGTTTTTTGAAGGCGCGTAAAATCAAAACCTGAAAACTTATCAAAACTTTGATCTATACTTTTAATCAAAAGGGTTCAAAGTCTCCCCTGTGCGAGTTTGAAGCCGAAACGACAAACGGGCTCAGAGGAGATAACTTTTGAAGAAAGGTGACGGGTTTTCACAAAACTTTTATTTTGAAGGGGCAATTTTTAACTTCCTGTTGATTTTTGCCGAAGGATGTTGATTATCGAAATGTAGGTCTAAGTCAGACCTACCTAGAAGTTTTTGTTTCATGTCTTTCCGACATTCCTACCGGAAGTTACAAGCAGTTTTGTCTGTGTTTTCTTCCTGGAAGCAGTTTTTTCTGTGTTTTATTGAAAAATTGCGCTAGAGCACAATTTTGAGATTTTTTTTTTTTTTTTTTCATTAGATCACAATTTCTGCCAGTCCTGATGTGTGTGCCAAGTTTGGTGAGTTTTGAAGCATTTTAAGGAGGTCAAATTACAGCTCAAAGAGGCAAAATTAGCATTTTTTTGCGAAAATTTAGCTTTGAAAGGGTTTTGCAAAATTTCTGTTGATTTTAGGTATAGGACTTTCTGATGGGGAATTTAGGTCTAGGTCAGTTCTACATAGAGGATTTTGTTTCATGTCTCTACGACATTCCTAACGGAAGTTACGAGTAATCTGTTTTTTGATTTTCGTAGGGGGCGCTAGAGCGCATTTTTCATTTTTCGGGTTTGGTTTTTTTATTAGATGGCAATTTTCGCCAGTTCTGATGAGTGTGTGAAATTTGGTGAGTTTTGGAGCATGGTCAGTGGGTCAAATTAAGGTTCAAAGAGGCGGCGGAATAATAATAATAATAATAATAATAAACGCTACAGATTCAATAGGGTCCTTGCCATGGCAAAGGACATGGATGTCCTTTGCTGGCAGGGCGGACCCTAATAATAAGAAAACGTTACAGATTCAATAGGGTCCTTGCATGGCAAAGGACATGGATGTCCTTTGCCATTGCAGGGCGGACCCTAATAATAATAAGAAACGTTACAGATTCAATAGGGTCCTTGCCTTAGCAAAGGACATGGATGTCCTTTGCTGGCAGGGCGGACCCTAATAATAAGAATAATAAAACGCAGCAGATTCAATAGGGTCCTTGCATGGCAAAGGACATGGATGTCCTTTGCCATTGCAGGGCGGACCCTAATTAAAGCTGCAAGCAGCGTTGGTCGGGTCCGCCGTTGGCCGCCGCCGCCGCCGCCGTGTCCCGAGTCTTGATCTTAGTCAGACCAACATAGAGGTCTTTGTTTCATGTCTCTACGACATTCCTAACAGAAGTTACAAGCAGTTTTGGCTGGAAAAAGGTGATGGCTTTTTACAAAACTTTTATTTTGAAGGGGTAATTGGCAACTTCCTGTTGATTTTAACTGAAAGATGCCAATTATCAAAATGTAGGTCTAAGTCAGACCTACACAGAGGTTTTTGTTTCATGTCTCTACGACATTCCTAACGGAAGTTACAAGCAGTCTGTTTTTTGTATCTTCCTAGGGGGCGCTATCGCGCAATTTTCATTTTTGGGGTTTGGTTACCTAATATGTTGGTCTGCCGCTCCATACCGATGTGTGTGTCAAATTTGGTGAGTTTTGAAGCATGTTAAGGGGGTCAAATTAGGGTATTGTCTGTGTTGTATTCCTAGGGGGCGCTAGAGCACAATTTTGAGTTTTGGGGTTTGGTTTTTTCATCAGCTCGCAATTGTTGCCAGTCCTGATGTGTGTGCCAAGTTTGGTGAGTTTTGAAGCATTTTAAGGGGGTCAAATTACAGCTCAAAGAGGTAAAAATGATATGTTTTTGGAAAATTTGCGCAGGGGTTCTTTGAAGGCGCGTAAAATCAAAACCTTAGAACTTATCACAACTTTGTCCGACTACTTTTTTTAAAAGGGTTCAATCTCTCTTCTGTGCGAGTTTGAAGCCGAAACGACAAACGCACTGGGAGGAGTTTCGATTTGAAAAAGGTGACGGGATTTTACAAAACTTTTATTTTGAAGGGGTAATTGCCAACTTCCTGTTGATTATTTCTGCTAGCTGTCAATTACTAAAATGTAGGTCTTAATGAGACCTACATAGAAGTTTTTGTTTCATGTCTTTCCGGCATTCCTACCCGAAGTTACAAGCAGTTTTGTCTGTGGTTTCTTCCTGGAAGCAGTTTTTTCTGTGTTTTATTGAAAAATTGCGCTAGAGCACAATTTTGAGATTTTTTTTTTTTTTTTTTCATTAGATCAAAATTTTTGCCAGTCCTGATGTGTGTGCCAAGTTTGGTGAGTTTTGAAGCATTTTAAGGGGGTCAAATTACAGCTCAAAGAGGCAAAAATAGCGTTTTTTGGCAAAAATTTTGCTTTGAAAGGGTTTTGCAAAATTTCTGTTGATTTTAGGTATAGGAGTTTCTGATGGGGAATTTAGGTCTAGGTCAGTTCTACATAGAGGATTTTGTTTCATGTCTCTACGACATTCCTACCGGAAGTTACAAGCAGTCTGTTTTTTTTTTTTCGTAGGGGGCGCTAGCGCGCATTTTTCATTTTTGGGGTTTGGTTTTTTTATTAGATGGCAATTTTCGCCAGTTCTGATGAGTGTGTGAAATTTGGTGAGTTTTGGAGCATGGTCAGTGGGTCAAATTAAGGTTCAAAGAGGCGGCGGAATAATAAGAATAATTAAAGCTGCAAGCAGCGTTGGTCGGGTCCGCCGTTGGCCGCCGCCGCCGCCGCCGTGTCCCGAGTCCCGATCTTAGTCAGACCTCCATAGAAGTTTTTGTTTCATCACTCTACGACATTCCTAACAGAATTTACAAGCAGTTTTATCAGTTTATTTTCCTAGGGGGCGCTAGAGCACAATTTTCATTTTTGGGGTTTGCTTTTTTTATTGGATGGCAATTTTCACCAGTCCTGATGTGTGTGTAAAATTTGGTGAGTTTTGAAGCATGTTAAGGGGGTCAAATTATAGATTTGCATTTCCGGATGTTGTTGATAAATGGCTTTCGCTTGGCATTGTATAGCTCTAACTTGCACTTTGAAGCATTTTAAGGGGGTCAAATTTCAGTTCAAAGAGGCAAAAAAGGCATATTTTGCGAACATTTTGTTTCGAAGGGGGTTTTGCCAACTTCCTGTTGATTTTAGGTACAGAAGTGTTTATTGGAAATGTAGGTCTAAGTCAGACCTACACAGAAGTTTTTGTTTCATGTCTCTACGACATTCCTAACGGAAGTTACAAGCAGTCTGTTTTTTGTCTCTTCCTAGGGGGCGCTAGCGCGCAATTTTAATTTTTGGGGTTTGGTTGCTTAATAAGTTGGTCTGCCGCTCCATACCGATGTGTGTGTCAAATTTGGTGAGTTTTGAAGCATGTTAAGGGGGTCAAATTAGGGTGCGAATGTGCCAGCGCGCCTCTGTTTCCTCTTCCTAGGAGCAGTTGTTCCTGTGTTTTATTCAAAAAATTTTGTAGAGCGCAATTTTGAATTTTATAAAAAAAAATTTCATTAAATCACAATTTCTGCCAGTCCTGATGTGTGTGCCAAGTTTGGTGAGTTTTGAAGCATTTTAAGGGGGTCAAATTACAGCTCAAAGAGGCAAAAATAGCGTTTTTTGCGAAAATGTTGCTTTGAATGAGTTTTTGCAAAATTTCTGTTGAATTTGGGTACAGACATTTTTATTGGAAATGTAGGTCTTAATCAGACCTACACAGAAGTTTTTGTTTCATGTCTCTACGACATTCCTAACGGAAGTTACAAGCAGTCAGTTTTTTGTCTCTTCCTAGGGGGCGCTAGCGCGCAATTTTCATTTTCGGGGTTTGGTTGCTTAATAGGTTGGTCTGCCGCTCCATACCGATGTGTGTGTCAATTTTGGTGAGTTTTGAAGCAAGTTAAGGGGGTCAAATTAGGGTGCGAAGGTGCGAGCGCGCCTTGGGTTGCTGTCCCCGAGCCCCACGGCAGGAGAAGCCTTGGTGACACTATTTAATGCATTGTGAAAGTAATGCAGTTGTTGTATTGAAGTGAAAATATCAAGCTCCCTGTTGATTTTTGCCAAAGTATGTTAATTATTCAAATGTAGGTCTAAGTCAGACCTACATAGTGTTTTTTGTTTCATGTCCCTACGACATTCCTACCGGAAGTTACAAGCAGTTTTGTCTTTGTTTTCTTCCTAGGAGTAGTTTGTCTGTGTTGTATTCCTAGGGGGCGCTAGAGCACAATTTTGAGTTTTGGGGTTTGGTTTTTTCATCAGCTCGCAATTGTTGCCAGTCCTGATGTGTGTGCCAAGTTTGGTGAGTTTTGAAGCATTTTAAGGGGGTCAAATTACAGCTCAAAGAGGTAAAAATTATCTTTTTTAGGAAAATTTGCGCAGGGGATCTTTGAAGGCGCGTAAAATCAAACCCTTAAAACTTATCACAATTTTGTCCGACCACTTTTTTTAAAAGGGTTCAATCTCTCTCCTGTGCGAGTTTGAAGCCGAAACGACAAACGCACTGGGAGGAGTTTCGATTTGAAAAAGGTTACGGGTTTTCACGAAAACTTTTATTTTGAAGGGGTAATTGCCAACTTCCTGTTGATTTTTTCTGCTAGCTGTCAATTATTAAAATGTAGGTCTAAGTAAGACCTACATAGAAGTTTTTGTTTCATGTCTTTCCGACATTCCTACCGGAAGTTACAAGCAGTTTTGTCTGTGTTTTCTTCCTAGAAGCAGTTTTTTCTGTGTTTCATTCCAAAAATTCTGTAGAGCGCAATTTTGAGTTTTAGAAATTTTTTTTTTCATTAGATCACAATTTCTGCCAGTCCTGATGTGTCTGCCAAGTTTGGTGAGTTTTGAAGCATTTTAAGGGGGTCAAATTACAGCTCAAAGAGGCAAAAATAGCATTTTAGGCGAAAATTTTGCTTTGAAAGGGTTTTGTAAAATTTCTGTTGATTTTAGGTATAGGAGTTTCTGATGGGGAATTTAGGTCTAGGTCAGTTCTACATAGAAGATTTTGTTTCATGTCTCTACGACATTCCTACCGGAAGTTACAAGCAATCCATTTTTTGTCTTTTCCTAGGGGGCGCTAGAGCGCAATTTTGATTTTTCTGGTTCGGCTCCCTAATATGTTGGGGAGAAACTCCTCACCGACGCGTGTGTCAAATTTGGTGTGCTTTGAGGCATGGTCAGTGGGTCAAAATACAGCGCATATGCGAGTATCGGTGCGGAAGAAAGAAAGAATAATAATAATTAAAGCTGCAAGCAGCGTTGGTCGGGTCCGCCGTTGGCCGCCGCCGCCGTGTCCCGGGTCATAGAGGTTTTTATTTCATGTCTCTACGACATTTCTAACAGAAGTTACATGCAGTTTTGTCTGGGTTTTTTCCTAGGGGGCGCTAAGCGCAATTTAGATTTTTGGGGTTTGGTTTTTTATTAGATGGCAGTTTTTGCCAGTCCTGATATGTGTGTAAAATTTGGTGAGTTTTGAAGCATGTTAAGGGGGTGAAATTACAGATCGGCGATTCTGGATGTTGTTGATAAATGGCTTTCGGTCTGCATAACAGAGCTTTAACTAGCACTTTGAAGCATTTTAAGTGGGTCAAATTACAGCTCAAAGAGGCAAAAACGTCATTTTTTAGGAAAAGTTGCGCAGGGGTTTTTTGAAGGCGCGTAAAATCCAAACCGGAGCAGTAATCAAAACTTTGATCTATACTTTTAATCAGAAGTGTCCAAACTCTCTCCTGTGCGAGTTTGAAGCCGAAACGACAAACGGGCTCAGAGGAGATAACTTTTGAAGAAAGGTGACGGGTTTTCACAAAACTTTTATTTTGAAGGGGCAATTTTTAACTTCCTGTTGATTTTTGCCGAAGGATGTCAATTATCGAAATGTAGGTCTAAGTCAGACCTACCTAGAAGTTTTTGTTTCATGTCTTTCCGGCATTCCTACCGGAAGTTACAAGCAGTTTTGTCTGTGTTTTCTTCCTGGAAGCAGTTTTTTCTGTGTTTTATTGAAAAATTGCGCTAGAGCGCAATTTTGAGTTTTATTATTTTTTTTTTTCATTAGATCGCAATTTCTGCCAGTCCTGATGTGTGTGCCAAGTTTGGTGAGTTTTGAAGCATTTTAAGGGGGTCAAATTGCAGCTCAAAGAGGCAAAAATAGCATTTTTTGCGAAAATTTTGCTTTGAATGAGTTTTTGGAAAATTTCTGTTGATTTTGGGTATAGGCATTTCTGATGGGGAATCTAGGTCTAAGTCAGACCTACATAGAGGTTTTCGTTCCATGTCTTTACGACATTCCTAATGGAAGTTGCAAGCAGTCTGTTTTTTTTTTTTCGTAGGGGGCGCTAGCGCGCATTTTTCATTTTTGGGGTTTGGTTTTTTTATTAGATGGCAATTTTCGCCAGTTCCGATGAGTGTGTGAAATTTGGTGAGTTTTGAGGCATGGTCAGTGGGTCAAATTAAGGTTCAAAGAGGCGGCGGAATAATAATAATAATTAAAGCTGCAAGCAGCGTTGGTCGGGTCCGCCGTTGGCCGCCGCCGCCGTGTCCCGGGTCATAGAGGTTTTTATTTCATGTCTCTACGACATTTCTAACAGAAGTTACATGCAGTTTTGTCTGGGTTTTTTCCTAGGGGGCGCTAAGCGCAATTTAGATTTTTGGGGTTTGGTTTTTTATTAGATGGCAGTTTTTGCCAGTCCTGATATGTGTGTAAAATTTGGTGAGTTTTGAAGCATGTTAAGGGGGTGAAATTACAGATCGGCGATTCTGGATGTTGTTGATAAATGGCTTTCGGTCTGCATAACAGAGCTTTAACTAGCACTTTGAAGCATTTTAAGTGGGTCAAATTACAGCTCAAAGAGGCAAAAACGTCATTTTTTAGGAAAAGTTGCGCAGGGGTTTTTTGAAGGCGCGTAAAATCCAAACCGGAGCAGTAATCAAAACTTTGATCTATACTTTTAATCAGAAGTGTCCAAACTCTCTCCTGTGCGAGTTTGAAGCCGAAACGACAAACGGGCTCAGAGGAGATAACTTTTGAAGAAAGGTGACGGGTTTTCACAAAACTTTTATTTTGAAGGGGCAATTTTTAACTTCCTGTTGATTTTTGCCGAAGGATGTCAATTATCGAAATGTAGGTCTAAGTCAGACCTACCTAGAAGTTTTTGTTTCATGTCTTTCCGGCATTCCTACCGGAAGTTACAAGCAGTTTTGTCTGTGTTTTCTTCCTGGAAGCAGTTTTTTCTGTGTTTTATTGAAAAATTGCGCTAGAGCGCAATTTTGAGTTTTATTATTTTTTTTTTTCATTAGATCGCAATTTCTGCCAGTCCTGATGTGTGTGCCAAGTTTGGTGAGTTTTGAAGCATTTTAAGGGGGTCAAATTGCAGCTCAAAGAGGCAAAAATAGCATTTTTTGCGAAAATTTTGCTTTGAATGAGTTTTTGGAAAATTTCTGTTGATTTTGGGTATAGGCATTTCTGATGGGGAATCTAGGTCTAAGTCAGACCTACATAGAGGTTTTCGTTCCATGTCTTTACGACATTCCTAATGGAAGTTGCAAGCAGTCTGTTTTTTTTTTTTCGTAGGGGGCGCTAGCGCGCATTTTTCATTTTTGGGGTTTGGTTTTTTTATTAGATGGCAATTTTCGCCAGTTCCGATGAGTGTGTGAAATTTGGTGAGTTTTGAGGCATGGTCAGTGGGTCAAATTAAGGTTCAAAGAGGCGGCGGAATAATAATAATAATAAAGAAAGAAAAGAATAAAACGTTACAGATTCAATAGGGTCCTTGCCTTAGCAAAGGACATGGATGTCCTTTGCTGGCAGGGCGGACCCTAATAAAGAAAGAATAAAACGTTACAGATTCAATAGGGTCCTTGCCTTAGCAAAGGACATGGATGTCCTTTGCTGGCAGGGCGGACCCTAATAATAATAAGAAACGTTACAGATTCAATAGGGTCCTTGCCTTAGCAAAGGACATGGAGTCCTTTGCTGGCAGGGCGGACCCTAATAATAATAATAATAAAACGCAGCAGATTCAATAGGGTCCTTGCATGGCAAAGGACATGGATGTCCTTTGCCATTGCAGGGCGGACCCTAATAATAAGAAAGAAAGAATAAAACGCTACAGATTCAATAGGGTCCTTGCCTTAGCAAAGGACATGGATGTCCTTTGCTGGCAGGGCGGACCCTAATAAGAAACGTTACAGATTCAATAGGGTCCTTGCATGGCAAAGGACATGGATGTCCTTTGCCATTGCAGGGCGGACCCTAATTAAAGCTGCAAGCAGCGTTGGTCGGGTCCGCCGTTGGCCGCCGCCGCCGTGTCCCGAGTCCCGATCTTAGTCAGACCTACATAGAGGTCTTTGTTTCATGTCTCTACGACATTCCTAACAGAAGTTACAAGCAGTTTTGTCTGGAAAAAGGTGACGGCTTTTTACAAAACTTTTATATTGAAGGGGTAATTGCCAACTTCCTGTTGATTTTAACTGAAAGATGCCACCTATCAAAATGTAGGTCTAAGTGAGACCTACACAGAGGTTTTTGTTTCATGTCTGTCCGACGTTCCTACCAGAAGTTACAAGCAGTTTTATCCGTTTCCTCTTCCTAGGAGCAGTTTTTCTGTGTTTTTTTCAAAAATTGCAATAGAGCGCAATTTTGAGGTTTAAGGTTTGGTTTTTTCACTAGATCGCAATTTCTGCCAGTCCTGATGTGTGTGCCAAGTTTGGTG